>NC_138885.1:0-600000 GCF_965194825.1 Balaenoptera physalus | reverse complement strand
GCTTCACCAAAGTCACACGCTCAGACTGCTGTCCTCATTTGTGGCTGGCACAGTGACAAAGCCTGAGAACTTTCCTTCACGGTAAACGCATGGAGCCGAACGCTTACCCTCAAACACATGTACCCCTACACACTCCAGAAGTCTAAAATTCAATTATTTTACACTTAAAAACAGTATGCACACATTTTTTTTGAAAATTTCTCTTCTAAAGTTAACACAAAGCAAAGTGAAAAAGAAGGTATTTGAAATATTGAAATATACTTCAATAATGATTGCTCTTATTTATAAAGAAAATTACATTTTTCTTCTAAAATTGCATTTTGTATAATGAAGTGGAAAACACTCTTCCTTTCCTTTTCAATCCCTTGCTAACTTTTTTTTTAAACAAAGAGTATCCTTAGAATCAAGTCTTAATTCTAATAACATTTGAAAGATACATTCATTTCTTTACAGCATGAAAGACATACAAATATCATTTTTTCCTTTTTAAACAATGAAGCAAAAGAAGTTAACATTTTCAGTCTTTTGTCCATAGAAAAATATTTTCTATATCATTTATACAACAATAGGTAGGAAAATTCTACAGTGTTTAACTGAAACTTCTACGAGCATTTACAAGGCTTTCAAACATTTTCATTCCTGCATTGGAAATTTTAAAAGGTTTCAGGAAGCTAAACATTAGAACCTCCTCCTAAAATTGTAGTCTTTAACTTGCAATATTGCTAATACCTTTCACTTTGTAAGTTAAAAAAAAAATTGGTTTACTTATTTATGCGCTGAACCCTACCTAGTCAATGTTGATGGATGGTACCCCGGTGGATTCCACCTCTGGCTGCCCATTTAGCTTGGATTACTACAATAAAGGTAACAATGACTAGGAAGCTTTAGAAATCAACAGTAAACTGCAGTAGAAAAACATACAAATAAGTAGCAGCAAATTTAGATATGGAAACAGAAATAACTATTTGGTGTCTACCCACAACAATTTCACCCAGATTATAAAAATAAAATGTCTAATTTCTCACTGAAATAGGGCTTGTTTTTGATAAGACGTTTGTTTCAACAAATATTTACCTTAATGTAAGTGACTTAAATGCAAATTCACCTAAACTACAAAATAATTACTACAAAATAAAAGAGGTGTAAACATATCCCACATTATTGTGGCATAAATAATTTTTATGAATTCAAAACTACTTTGGCAATCTTACCATCAGAATACCTTTAAATATTCAAAACACGGATATTAAATAGAACATTGTTAAAAATTCTTGTTTCCTTCTCCCTTCCCGATAAGATTATAAAACAAGTAATGCTTTAATTCTACTGCACGTTCACATTATGAACATAAATTATTTAATTATAAGTGGACATACATTCTAAATCTTAGTTCTATGTTTTAAGTGCTTTTAAAAATTAGACCTCTAATTTGCATTTCAGAATGTTTTCACACTGCATGTGTATCAGCCTAAATACTTGACAGAAGCTACTGTTTATCAGGGAAGCATGACAAGCAGAGTTGGGGCCCTAATTAGGATTGCTTTTTAAAGCCTACTTGTTCTCTAAATTAAATGACATCTTCTAAGGTCATCAAGTTATTAAGTAAAAACACTGCCTGAGTATAACTCTTGAACTGAAACAGACTAAACTTCACAAGAATTTATGATATTCACATACGTTGCCTATAAGAATAGAAGGTGAGACTGGATAAAATCTTTCAAGTTTCTTTCAGCGCTCAGGTTGTAGTACTTGTGGTGTAGACGGGAGGCCTTTGTTCCAATACCTGGTCAGACCTGGTCAGACCTGCCAACAGATTATACACAACTCTACAGGTACCACAGTCCTTTACCCCTGTTTGTTAGTATTAGCCTTTGTGAAACAACACATGCCATCATCACACAAAAGCATCTCTACGTGCATATGTTAGCACTTGAAACCTTCAAGCACCTGTCTTAATGGCTTAACATAGCTTACACACTTGAAGTCAGTTTTTAATCTGTAAATTTTCTCTTTACTCTTAACCAACATGGTCAACGCCCCCCACTTGTGCTGGGCAGGCCGCACAAAGGAAAGGGTTGCTTATGCTATTTACTCTGCCTTGGTTTTGGATGTATGCACTGGTTTAACAAATACTACCAGGTATGCCTCTTGTGAATGCGGTCTATTCCAAAATATTCCTCAACCTATGTACACAGTGCTGACACAAACCAGATGTTCAGTATAAGACCTAAAATGAACCTGGTAAAACCATCCTAAATCAGAGAGGAAAGGTTTTTACAAACATTTCTTAGCATTTACAAAAGCCCCTTGATTCACCAATACCTATTTCCAGTTGTGAGAATAACAGTCAGCACTGATTTCTTGAGTGTGTGTGTGTGTGTGTGTTGCAGGAGGGTGGGGGCGGGGGGGGGGAGAACTGGCTGCTGGAGGGGGAGGGTAGTTTAGATACAAGAAATCTGGCACTTTGTTACACACTATTACATTGATATGAGTGGAATCTAGAACTACTTGGTGTATGAAAGCTGGGATTATTCCTAGAACCCTATTTAGATTGATGAACAGATTAAAAACATTCTCAGGCAGGGACTTCCCTGGCCGTCCAGTGGTTAGGACTCAGCGCTTCCACTGCAGGGGGCGAGGGTTTGATCCTTTGTCGGGAAACTAAGATCCCACAAGCCTGTCATTAATGATTTAAAAAGGCAGAAGTGTTCACTGCCAACAAATTATTAGAGCTACTCTCAGAAGTGTAAACAGAGCCCTAAATCAAAGAACATGCCAACCATGACATTTATCTGTTTATGTCTATATAACTTTTATCTTTTTATCTATGGTTGTCATATTCTGTCCATATAGTTAGGATAGGTTTTCTTTTTAATTCAGGTGAAAAACTACTGCCAAAACCGTTATTAATTCTTAGATCCCTGACATTTTATTCTTTCACTTTTCAACTTACCATGATGTCGTACAGCAGCCTGAATCACATCTATCTGCTGGCAACGAGCGGAATGTTCAAGAAAGACTGTATGGAGTTATTTACTATCTTACACTGTCTTGACTGTGAAATTCAGAAATAGATATAAGAATTTCTCTTTGACATAAAGGTCATGCTTACTTTTCTCTTTAAAAAAAAGGTAAAATATTTTAATACAATAATGTATTTGGTATCTTGGCTATTAATGTTTAGGACTTAACTTCCTAAAATTTACTATTATGGATTTTGAATATTTGAAATAACATCATTTAGATTATACTGAAGATTTAAAAATGTACATTCTCCCGCTCATACTAAATGACATTCCAAAATATCTACCATTCAACTGTAAATTTTATCAAGACTATACACAAATATTCAGAAACCACTAGAGCAAGTGAATCTATTTTAACCATAATCCATAGAAAGTAATTGTGTAATATAACATTTCAATAGCTGAGAAAATTTCCACTTATATTAAAATTGGGCAATTTCAAAGTTCTATCTCTCTGAGGACTTAAAAATTAAAAAACCTGAAGAGGAGAATATACACATCCTTAAAGGGAAGCAGGTCCTTCATCAGGCTGGACAATCAAAACTCTCCATATTAACATGCTTATAACTTAATAAGTATATATAAACTGGAGCAATTTAATTGTACACAAAAATGACAAGAAGGCCCTCCTTTCAGCTATTGAGGGATTACAATTAGAAACACTCAATGACGTTTCATCCCTCGTTTGTGGTCTCCCAACCAACAGACCAGTGTGAACAAAGCTTGGTAAGAACTGAAATGAATGCTGATCATTTACTTAGTGATAGAAACAAGTCACAATTAGCTGCTCTAACTTTAGTTTAGAGTATCCATATGTTTAACTTTAATGTGTATAGTAGATGCTATTTCTAAAGTTAGGGATAAAATAAATAAGAAATTTGAAGAATAAAGCATCTTTTAACTTCAGCTGCTGAACTGTAACCCCTGTCCCTCAGGAAAGGAATGTGCAGGTTTTGAATAATTCCATAGCAGCAGAGCGTTCACTCAGTAGAACACAAATTATCTTGGCTTCTTGTGGCAAAATACAGGAATTGAGTAAGAAATAGAATTTCATTACTCTTCTTTGACTGCATAACTCTCAATACGAGAAGCTATTTTAAAAAATGTGAACTGATTCAAAATGCATAAAACTGTAAATGTACAATATACATACATACCTCCTAGTGGGGTCAAAGGAGTGCCTTTTCATTAGACATACAAAGACGTCTCAAGGCACTTGAGGGGTTAAGACACAATGCATGCATTCCTTTACATCAAGTATGTGAAATCACATGATTTGGAATAAGCCAACCTTATGATAAATATAAGTTACATTATTAAATTCAAGAAAATTTGTAGATTCTTATTATACTTTCTATAAGATGCTGGTAAATGGACAATGTGCAGCATTTCCTGGGAGAAGCAAATTCCCCCTTTCTTCTTCCAAACAGCAGGTCTCTATGGGGGGAGTGTGGGGAGAGGTGTGCTGCATCCACAGGCAGTGTACTGGCTAATACTGAGAACGATATTGCTAACATTTAAAAAGTAACATCTGGTAGCCAGTATAGTAAGAACACGAATCACGGGGAAACACCAGAGCTGACTCCTGATGTTGACTTCTTTTTGCTTTCAAGATACAGGTGTACAACACAGACGATGAGAAGTCTGAGCCTTGTTTGTGGCAATTCTACCAGAAGGGGACTGCATGGCACCACCACAAGATTCCGTACATTACCCTGAACATACTCAGTTATTCGCTATTTGTTCGGAGCAAAGCGTGAAAGAGTCTTCAAACACATGAATTCCAGATTTTGAGAGAGTGACTCTTTTTTGAAACATAAAGTGCAACAGTGCTGAAGTTTTCAGTTTTTGTTAGTTCTTCATTTTTTTTTTTTTTTTGTCTGTTTAGATGCCATTTCCTGCAAGCAGTATTATGGCACAGTGAATATAATGGAAAGCAGTTTTCCAACACATATCCCAGACCTTTGCTTTCTTATTTATTTGATGATGTCGTTAAAGGTTTAACAAATCCTTCTTCATAAACTTTCAAAATAGCTTCACATACAAATCTGTATTGACTCTGAAAAATAAAATATAAAAAAATAGAATTGATCAGAAAAACTAGAAAACAAAGATAGACAAACATCTCACTTGGCTTGCTTATACAAGAAATACAAAGTAAAATTGCACAGATACCATTTTTCACCAAGAGACTGGCAAAAAAAGTTTGACAGCATATTTTGCTGGCAAAACTCACTCATACGTTGCTAGTAGGAATGTTAAATACTACAATCCCTATGCACGGACAATTGGCATCACCTAACAAAATTACATTAATTTACCTATTGACCCAGCAATCCCACTTCTAGGAATCTATCTAGAAGGTAAACTTGAAAAAGAAATTAAAATATTTATTCAGAAATGAGGCTATTCACTGTGGAATTACTTATAATGACAAAAAAGCAGAAACAATTCAGATCGTCCTCAGTAAGGGACTGGGTGAGCGATCCGGTACATCCTCAAAGTGCGGTGCTATGAAACGGGGGGAAAAGGAAAAGAAGTCTACAGACTGCTACAGGCTGGTTCCAGGATATTTTGTTACGTAAAAAAAGCAAGGCAGAGAAAAGTGCATACAATATATTATCTTTATAAGAGAAGGGGGGGGGAATACAAATATGTACTATCTCAAAATGTATGTTAAGAAAAAAGCAAGGGAAGGATAAATCATAAAAAAATGGTTTCCTATAAGGAAAGGAGTGAACAGGGTGAAGGAGAGAGATAGAGAATATACTTCCTTCTTTTATAGATTTTACTTTGGAACCATGTAAAGATACTCCATAATTAAAACATTAATTTTAAAAGCCTCTATAAATTGAAAATATAAAACATATCAATGTATGTATCTAGTTGATGGCATAACCACATACAGAGGAGCTATTTCAAAGGACTTTGAAACAGTAATTTAACTATGTATCTCTGTAGAATATATATCCCAAAGCAAAAAGAACTGAAAATTCTTTTTGGTAACGATACTGTTGGTAGTGTTAGTTTTGTTATTCTGAGACGGCTGTTGGGTAATGTGGAATAAAACAAATGAGGACTTGTGATATGCTAAGTCTTTCATTTCTGGTATTGTAGAGAACCAGCATTCTTGTTAGAGAAGAAAAGGGACAAAGATATAAGCAGAAAATGGTAAGTGAAAACACTGCGGTCTGAGTCTGTATTGGAAGCCCTGAAACAGAGCAGGGCCCTATGGTCTATGCCCCCCATGTCCTCAGCCTGCCTTTTGTCTGTGGAAAAATTTCAGCCAAAGAGTAAGTTTAATCAGAGAAATGAGAAAATGCAGAAACAAAGGAAAACAGTCAAAGGCGACTGAATAATAATATAGTCATTAAGCAGAGTCAAGGATCCCGCGAGCTGCCTTATAGATACTGAAACCCCCACCAGGTGGAAGGAGTGAACTACGCGATGACCAGGCTGTAGCCATGACCTAAGCTGCCACAATTCCAAGAACTGGCCCCAAGGAAATGGGAACAAACCAACCCTGGAGAGGCCAATGAACCAACTCATTATATTGAAAACTTATAAGTAAAGGGAAAGCATCAAGTGTTTATCTTGTCTTTCCTATACAGACTGTACCACTGGTTAACCAAACAGCAGATGAGAAGTTTCTCTTTAAAGAAGTATTCCAACTAATAAATAAAAAAGGAATGATAGAATATCGTCATTTTGCAAGCCCAATGAATTAATGGTGCAGACGTTGATCACCCAAGGCTGCTAACATCACAAAAAGGAAGACACAGACATCATGTACCCCCTGAAGGAAGCTGCTGCAACCTACAGATCCATTTACCAGTTCTGGAAAAGACAGAGAACACCATCTTGGGAACACAATCAGCAAAATCCAGACTATGGGAGAGCGAGTAGCACAAACCACCTGTTCTGTTCATCGAATAAATTGCAAGAAGAAAGAAGAGAGACATAGGAGGAAGACACAGATTAAAAGAGGTTTAGGAGACACACAGACCAATCAAAATGTGTGGGCCATATTCGAATCCTGACGTTACACAAACTGTGAGAACAGAAACAAAAACTCATTACGTATGATATGATCCAGCAATCTGACTTGCGGATATGTATCTGAAAAGATTGAAAGCACTGTCTAAAAGAGGTATTTATACATCCATGTTCACAGCAACATTATTCAACAATAACCTAAATGTGGGAATAAACCCAATGTCCATCAATAGATGAAAGGATAAGCAAAATGTGGTATATACACACAAGGAAGTATTTTTTTCAGCCTTAAAAAGAAAGGAAATTCTGACATATTCTACAACATGGGTGACTCTTGAGGACATTATGCTCAGTGAAATAAGACAGTCACAAAACACAAAAACTGTGTGATTCCACTTTTATGATGTATCTGGAGCAGTCAAATTCACAGCAACAGAAAATAGAATGGTGGGTGCTGGGGGCTGGGGGAGAGAAAAATGGATTTAATGGCTATAGAGTTTTAGTTTTGCAAGATGAAAAAGTTCTACAGATTGGTTATACAACAGTGTGAATATACTTAATACTACTGAACTGTACACTTAAAAACGGTCAAGATGGTAAATTTTACATTTTGTATTTTACTACAATTAAAAGTAAAAAATCTATTATGTGTGGATATAGATATAGAAACCTCAAGAAAATACTAGCAAATCAAATCAAGCAACATATAAAAAGAATTAAACACCATGTCTAAGTAAGAGTTATCTCAGGAATGCAAGGTTAGTTTAACACCCCAAAATCAATCAATCTAATACATTATGTTAATACAATAAAAGACACAAACTACATGATCATCTCAGTAGATACAGAAAAAGCACTTGACAAAACTGAACACCCTTTCATCATGAGAACACTCAACAAACTAGTAAGGGAGGGAACTTTCTCAACTTGATAAAAGGCATTAATGAAAAATCCATGCTAACCTTATTAGTACTTAGTGGTGAAAAACAGAAAACTGTCCCTTAAGACCAGGAACAAGACAAGGATGTCTGGTTTCACCATTTCTTTTTAACACTATACTGGAGATTCTGGCCAGGGCCAGAAAAGGTGAAAAGAAAACCAAGGCATCTATACTGGAAAGGAAGAAGTAAACTATCTCTATTTGCAAATGACATGATCTATATATAAAGAATCCTAAGGAATCTACTTTCATGCATACAGAAAATTATTAGAGTTAATAAATGACTTTAGCAAGATTGCAGGATACATGGTCAATATGCAAAATCAGTTTTATTTCTATATCCAAGCAACGAATAGTCCTAAAATGTAATCAAGAAAACAAGTCCACTTACAATAGGACCAAAAAGACTAAAAAAAACTTAAGAATACATTTAACAAAAGAATGCTAAGACTGTGCAATACAAAACACTGTTGAAAGAAATTAATGAAGACATAAATAAATGGAAAGACATTTTGTGTTCATGCTTTTGAAGACGGAATATCATTAAGATGGCAACACTCCCCAAAATGATCTATAGATTTAATGCAATCCCTGTCTTGCTTTTTTTGCAGAGAGGACAAACTGATCCTAAAATTCATATGGAAATGCAAGGGACTCAGAGTAGCCAAAACAATCTTGAAAAAGAAGAACAGAGTTGCAAGATACAGATTTCCTGACTTCAAATTTTATTACAAATTTATAGTAATCAATACAGTGTGGTATAAGAACAGACATATAAATCAATGGAATACAACTGAAAGTCCAGAAATAAACCTTTACATTTGCGGTCAAGGGACCCAGAGACAATTCATGGGGAAAGAACAGTCTTTTCAACAAATGGGGCTGAGACAACTGGAGATACACATGCAGAAGAATGAAGGTAGACTCCTACCTCCCACCACGTGCAGATATGAACTCAAAATGGATCTGACATTTAAATGTGACAGCTAAACTATAAAACTCTTGGAAGGAAAAACAGGAATAAATCTTTGTGACCTTAAGTTAGGCAATGATTTCTTAGCTATGACACCAAAAGTGTATGTGATTAAAAACAAAACAAACAAAACTGGATGTAATCAAAATTAAAAACTTTTGTGCTTCAAATGACGTAATCAAGAAAGTGAAAGAATAGCATAAATGAAAACATTTGCAAACCATAGAACTATAAGAGACTTGTTTTTAGAAAATATAAAGAACTCTTACAATTCAACAATAAAACGAAAAAACAAATTGAAAAACAGGCAAAAGATCTGGACAGTTCTCGAAAGAAGGTATACAAATAAATGGCCACATGAAAAGATGCTTGATATCATTAGTTATTATGGAAATGCAAATCAAAACCACAAGATACCACTTTATATACCACAAGATACCACTTTATATTCATTAGGAAGGCTAAAATAAAAGAAAGATAATGACAAGTGATGAGAATGATGTGGAGAAAATGGAACCCTCACACACTGCCAGGGGACTGCAAAATGGCACAGCTGCTTAGGAAAACAGTCTGATGGTTCCTCAAAAGACAAAAAAACAGAGTTACCATATGACCCAGCAATTCCACTCCTGGGTATATACCCAAGAGAAATGAAAACATTTCCAAACAAAAACATATACACAAATGCTTATGGCATTATTATTCATAAGAGTCAAAAAGTGGAAACAATCTAAATTTCCATCAACAGATGAATGTGTATCTATTCAATGAATAAGGAATGAAGTACTGATATATGCTACAGAATGTATATACCTTTTAATATTATGCTAATTAAAAGAAGCCAATTATTTATGAAAGATCAAATTATATGATTCCATTCACATGAAAGGTCAGAATAGGCAAACCTACAGAGACAGAAAGTAGATTAATGGTTGCCTATGGCTAGGTTGGGGGAAGCTTGGGGAAGGTAACAGGGAAAAATGGGTACAGGGTGTTTTCTTTGGGGTGATGAAAATGTGCTAAAATTAGATAGCAATGATGGTTGCCAAACTCCGTGATATAAAAGAAAACAGTGAAATGTACGCTTGTTAAAAAGGGTGAATTTTATGGCATGTGAATTATATAAAGCTGTTCTAAAGTTTAAAAAGACATGATTTATATGAGACAACTGGAAATTTGAATACTGGCTATTGCTAATATTAGGGAATTATTGTTAATTATACTTTGGTGTGATAACGGTCTTGTGGTTTTGTTCAGAAGAAAAAAACACTCCTTATCTTTTAGAGAGGCACACTAAAATATGTATGGACAAAACAATACGATGTGTAGGGTTTGCTTCAAATATGGGGAGAACAGGTGGCAGTATGAAGGAAATGCCACGGCCAGTGTTGAGGCTGAGTATGCAACACAGTGTTCATTATATTGTCTGCTTTTGTGTATGTTTGAAATTTTCCATAATTAAAAGCTAAAAAAATGACAGGCACTTATCACACAGGTCAGTTCACTTCAGTAACCTTAACGCCACCAACAGTGCTAACATTTCACAATGGCTTAATATAAAAAATAATCTTAGTGTTAACTCTAAAATTCCATGATTCCTCTTTTGATTCTTGGAACATAATTCAGAGTCAGTATAGAATATAGTAAGTTAGTAGCTTAATGTCGATGATTTTTGTTGTTGCAATTTAAGCTCGTATGTAAAAAAGAAAGGCAATTTCCCCACAGCTGTTTCACTGAAAACAGGTCTATCAAGATTCTCCAGTCTAGGAACACTATCGTTCTCAGCACTCCATTTGACTAAGTAACCCAGGGCACATTCCTCCTCTGCACCTGTTTAGGCAGTCCAGAACTAGCATGATAGAGTGGTGTTGGCAAACGTTTTCTGTAAAAGACCAGGTAGCAAATATTTTCATTTTTGCAATCACATGGTGCCTGCTGCCACTTCTCAACTCTGCTACTGTAATGTGAAAGCAGCCATAGACAACATGTAAACAAATGACTGTGGCAGTTTCCAATAAAACTTTATTTATAAACACAAGTGGCGAGTTTGGCTCATTGGCAGTATTTGCTGGCCCTTGTGCTAGGGTTATTAGCTCCTGGCAGAGAATTAAAAAGAGAAAAGTATGGTTTGAAATATATACTGATAACAAAAAGCATCACGTTGAGAATACACACCCATACATGACGTATGTAGTACTTACAGGAGTTTGGATCATCATGGCTCGTTGATCTCTCATTGTTCTCACAATATCTAGTGGATAAACTGGCTGATTGCATTCAATGAGACACATGGCTGTTTCCATGGTAATAAGAACCCCGGTTCTTCCAATCCCAGCACTAAAAAAGACAAATATGGGGCAAGGTCTGATACAATTCTGTTACACTTCTTGTGCCTTTTGTACTGAATCATACTACAGTAGAAGAACAATTTGATTTTAATGTTTTATATTAACAAAAGTAGCAAGCCAACTGGAAACTATTTTGAAAACCAAAAAAAAAAAAGTCACTTAATACAGATTAAATGGTTTGTAACCACCCCTCCCCCACTGTTAGTTGCAAATATACAATTTAAAAGTTACATTTCAGTTTTTAAAATCTGAACAAGGTATAGAAAAGCTTATTGGAGAAACAGCTTTAAAATGCAAAATAAGAGAATTACAATAATAAATCATTAACAAATGTACAAAAGACAACTATTTTACACACTCAAAAATCAATTTTTAAAACCAAATTTAATTTTCATTAAACTTCACCATTGAGATAGTTAAGAACAACTTTGTGAAGTACTCTGTGAATGTGGATAAAGTAGCTCTTGGGAACTAAGGATATGAAATAGCCAAACGTGTCCACCATTCCTGCCATTTTGCCTCTCCAATATTTGGTCTACAATCTGTTTTGATGATTTGAAAGTTTGCTCTTAAAAAGTGCTGGAAAGTTTAAGGATAAAGAGATATCTTAATACATCCTCTGAATAAACCTCCTAATCTCTGCAAGGCTGGAGCATTGTATCCGGTCCCTTGAGGGCAGAAGGGCTCAGTGTGAAAGGAAGGAGGGTGTGAGCCACCGCTCACCGGAGCTCTTGGAAGTGGTCCCTCCTGAGAGGGCTGGGCAGCGCCACTCCAAGGAGGTGAGATGCTCACCAAACGTCCTAGGAGGGGCCAGGAGCGGGAAATCCAAACCTCAGGATGCAACCTAGCTCCTGCAGTGCTGTATTTCATCAAATCTATGATACCATTAACTTTAAGACATAACTATGAAGAAGACAAACTGCTAAGAATCAGCGCGGTGAGTATTATTCTTACTTCTTATGATAAAATTTCTGTCAATCATCTGTTAAAACATACCCTTTGCCTTCTACCTTCAGAGCCTAGCTTCGAGTTCTATCAGAGTGACAACCATAACTGAAGGACAAAATATAATACATATTTCCTTTTAAAAATGACACATCTAGTCAGTTACTCAAATCATAATAGACAGAAAATAAGATACCTGCAATGAACAACAATAGGTTCTTCCTTGCCGGCCCTCTTATTTCGTACATGGCAAACAAAATCCAGAAAGTCGCTTGAATCGTCAGGGACCCCATGGTCGGGCCAGGCTATATACTGGATCTGAGTGAGTTGCCGACTCTCATTTTTCTACGTATAATGAAAAATTATGCACCTGACTTAGAAATAATCCTTAAAATATAAGCAAATATTCATGTCATTTTAACTTTAGGAGAAAAGCAATAGACTTCCCTGGTGGCGCAGTGGTTAAGAATCTGCCTGCCAATGCAGGGGACACGGGCTCGAGCCCTGGTCCGGGAAGATCCCACATGCCGCGGAGCAACTAAGCCTGTGCGCCACAACTACTGAGCCTGCGCTCTAGAGCCCGCGAGCCACAACTACTGAAGCCCGTGCGCCTAGAGCCCGTGCTCTGCAACAAGAGAAGCCACTGCAATGAGAAGCCCGTGCACCGCAACGAAGAGTAGCCCCTCCTTGCTGCACCTAGAAAAAGCCCGCGCACAGCAACGAAGACCCAATGCAGCCAAAAATAAATAAATAAATATATTTTTTTAAAAAACCAAAAGAAAAGCAAAAGAAACCACTCTCATTCCCCCTGCCAAAAAAGTAATATATAAACTCAATAAAACCCAAAAGTTCAAGGAAAAGGAAAGAAACCATTTTACAGAAACAGCTGTACCCATTTAAGTATCAGTCACTTGGATTATTACTCTTCTTACAACTCAATTTCTGTATTTGTAGAGTATTTTTAGGATGATAATCAAGTAAACAGGCAAAAACAGATTAAGATCCCAGAGAAATGTTTAAAAGGAAACTAAAGAATCGTTAGGTGAGCAAAAAAGGTAAGGTAAAAAAAAAAAAATTTTTTTTTTAACGAACAAAGTTGGGCTAATACTTATTGATAAATGCAAGTGAAATTATGGAAATCAGGAAAAATAAGATCTCAAAATAAATGTAGGTTAAAAACTGGAGAGCATAAAAACACAAAATCAATCAGGACTTAATTCTCTTTGGGGAGCCAGAAGTTGGTATAATGAAGAAAGTAAGGTACTGAATTTATACATCTTGGCTCAAACGTCAACTTTGCCAGTTAAGATGCTAATTCAGAAGCCTTACTTTCTCCAACTGAAAAATGAAATGACATCTACATCTCAGAGGGATAGTCTTATGTTAAAAGGATTCAGTGAGAGGACCTGCAAAGCACCCAATCACAGCTGTTTGGAATCATATGCTCAATACTTGGTAGCTATAGTCATTCAACACTATGAAATCTGGTTACTATCATTTACGTTAGATGGAAAGGTAATTAAGAGAGAAGAATTCCCAAAGAGACCTCAGTTTAATTTGATAACTAATTTTTCAGATGAATTGAAGGTATCTAGCACAGATTACCTTTGACTATTATTGTTAACAAAAGAACTTAACGGTACCAATAATCTACAAGAATGGGTAAGGTAGAATCATATTTTATTAAGTTTTGGGGTAGCATTTATCTGTCTATTCATCTATCTACCTACGTATTGATGGTAGCAAGTTAATTTTCCCAATTATAATTGGCTCGAACGTTAGAAACTAATTTGTGTCTTAGCATAGTTCTGAGGTACTCAGCGTTGCAAAGAAAAGCCACTAAAATATATACAACTGCCACGGATAATCTGCCGGTGGAGAACGATGGGATACACATATCACCTGATGCAACCCTCTACAAGCTCATCTGTCATGCCTATTTAGGAAAGTGAAGAACCAGCTCACTGGCTTGCCTCGTCATACAACCACGAGCTATACAGTGTACACGCCCAAACCCAAAATTCATTCTCCTATCTCTAGCCCTTAAGATTTTGAAAACTTTATTTTCTTGTAACTTTAGCTTTATCCAGAGCCAGAATCCTTCCGCACAACGTGGCGCTCCTTCCCTTTCTGGTCAGTAAGGCCCTGTCTCACCGGACTCCTGTAATCACCCTCGGGGAGGGGTGCGGCGATGGCAGCGGCCTGTGCGGGGGCCAGGGGAGACGTGGTCTCGTCTCCAAAGGCTTGGCCGTGGATGCCGTGCCGTCTGCTCTTCTCTAGCATCACTTCTTTCTGCCTTCAGCCCCCAAAGACCCTACTGCCCCTCCGCCCAAGGTGGCTGGTCCAGGCTCTGGCAGCCCAACAGGACAACAGGACAGGCGCACGCTGCCCTCCACACGTCTCCCAGCTGGGTTACTGAGCCGTCGCTTCCGCATCGGTTTCAACTCTGGCTTTGTTCTGGAAGCCACGCGGAGTGACCCAGGCAGCAGTAAGAAAAACTAACAATTTGAAAGCTATAATCTGTCTGAGGTCAGAAGGTCCTGCCTACGATCTTCTTCCTCCTTAATACTGGGAAGACTGTGCAACTGCTCTCTTCCACTCTTAAAAAAGGGGAATAATTTGATAGCTTTCAATTGTTCTTTCCATTTCTACAGATGGACTCCAATACCTTACCGATATTACGTGGAGGAAGAAATCTATAGCCAACACCCCTGGTATAATTTTTATGAATAGGAAGAGTACAATATTAATAGTAATCAGTATTATTTACTAGACTATGTTTTCACTGATCATTCGTATTTACCTACAGAAATTGGAAATAGTATAGTAGGAGGATACACTTCATAAGATTCCGAAGTATCCCACTGAAGCAAATAGCTCAGCAATTTTTTAATATTTCTAGTAACTAGGACTCAGACTGAAAACATCTTCACCTGTCAAAGCCTCCACCTTAAACAAAACAGCCCTAACAGCAGACCCCCTGCCTTCGTACCTCCTGGTTAAACAGTGTCATCTTTCTGAAGACATATGCAGTGTTTCCTTCTTCCGAGTGGCAGGTGACTTGGTAGCACCCGTAGGATGAACTTCCTGTGGGTTCCGGCCAATACTGGTGACACTTAACCTGGTACCAATAGATTTTAGAAATATACATAATTCAGGTCCTCCAATTTTAAAAATGTTTTAATTTTTAAGAACTTTCAAACTTACAGAAAAGTGACAAGAATAATTTAATGAACTCTCATACACCCTTCACCTAGATCTACCAATTAGTATCATTTTTTTCTTGGTCACTTTTTCTCTTTGTAATAATAGTCTGTTTGGATATATTTTGAGACTGCAAATATCCTGTTTACAACAAGCTTCCACCCATTGTTTTACCATTATACTAATTTAGATTTAAGTTAACAATGAGAAAGAATCTTCAACTAAAATGCCAAATGCAATCCATTTATTTTCATAATTAGGATAAAAAAAAAGTTTTCATGAAATACAATTCACATACCATTCAAGTTACCCATTTAACATACACTATTCAATTGTTTTTAGTATACTCACAGAGCTGTGTAAGCATTACCACAATCACTTTTAGAACATTTTCATCACCCCCAAAGGAAGACCCACAGCCCTTAGTAATCCCTGTGCATCCCTCTGCCCCCTTTCCTCCCTCTATGCCAGGCCTGGGTGACCACTAATCTACTTTCTGTCCCCTATGGCCTACTTTGGACATCACATATAATAGAATCATAAAACACATGGTCTTTGGTGACTGCTTTGTTCACTTAGCACAATGTTTTCTAGGTTCATCCATGTTGCAGCATGTATCACTTTTTCATACCTTTTTATTGCCAAATAATATTCAACTGTATGAATATACCACATTTTATCTGGTACATCTGGGTTTTCTCCCACTTCGGGGCTATTAAAAATAATGCAGCTGTGAACATTTGTGCACCAGTTTTTGTGTGGACGTGGATTTAATTCTCTCGGGTATTCCGAGGAGTGACACTGCTGAGTTACAGTCACTCTACGTTTAGCCTCTTGAAGAGCTGACAGGCTGTCTTCCAAGGCAGCTGCACCATTTCACAAACCCGCCAGCGGTACAGGAGGTTCCACTGTCGCCACATCATCACCAACACGGGTTATTTTCTGTCATCTTTACTTTGGCCACCCTACTAGATAGGGCGTAGTATCACGTGGTGGCTTTGATTCGCATTTCCCTGCTGACTAATGATGCTGAGCATCTTTTCGTGACCTTATTGGCCATTTGAATATCTTCTTTGCAGAATCATCTATTCAGATCTTTTGGCCATTTTTAAACGGGGTATTTGTTATTTTACGGTTAAGCTGTATGAATTCTTTATATATTCTAGATACAAATCCCTTATCAAGTATATGTTAGTCCATTTAAATAATAATGGCTAACACTTACATCACATTTATTATACCACACTTATTATGTGTCAGTCACAGTTAAGCGCTTATCCGTGAAGATTTTAATCACGACCCCGTCAGAAAGGACGTTTCAAGGTGACAGAGAGACCACACGACGTGGCTCTCCTGACTGAGCGCGCGGTGCGGCCTAGAAGAGCCTTGGGCCGCGTGACTTACTCTGCCCCGCTCGGCCTGCGTGGTCAGCATCACAACCGTGGAGCAGCCTTGTTCCCAGGCCATCTGCCAGAAGTCCGCACAGGTGTGTGGCAACGGCCCTTGGCAAGCGATGTACTGATTTATTATTCTAGAGGAAGGAATTTCCATCTGAAAGGACACAAAAACAAAATCGTTCGCATTATTACTTTTTACTAGGATCAAACACATGAAAATCATCTACTGAATGATAACTGAATACAACTAATCTCAATAAATTGCAAAGTGAGTAAAACAAATCTTTATCAACAATTTATTTTACTTGTAGCAGAAATTTCTTGGCAATGTGCAGTAGTTATACATATTTATCTTTCAGTTAGTGGAAACACGAATTTAAATATTTTCCAAAGCACTCTTATGATATTTTTAAGCACAGCTTTACAGAGAATCCTGTTTCAGAGGCAGAGAATTGATATAGAAATAAAAAATGTTTGCCTGTACATAGAAAACAAACTTATGGTTACCAAAGGGGAAAGGCAGGGGATAAATTAGGAGTTTGGGATCAACATATACACACCACTATATATAAAATACATAAAAAACCAAGGACCTACTGTATAGCACAGGGAACTATATTCGATATCTTGTAATAAATTAAAACGGAAAAGAAAAAAAACTGTCTCTAACCAGCTGATTAGTAAATTTTGTGAGGAGCAAAAATTCTGCCATTGGCTTTAGTTTAGATTTTTCATATTATATATGTGTATATGTGTATAATGTGATGTATAAATATTATGTAATATGCACATAATTATATATATAATATATGTAACATGAAAAGATTGGAAAAATATTTTAAGTTCATTATTTTCAGAAAGTAAGACTGTAAGTATTTGGAGAAGATGAACCATCATATTGTATTTTTAAGATTGAATTAAAAAAAAGAAAAGGTGACATGTACATGGCAACTGGAAGGATACCAAAGGGTGAGGAAAGAAGTCTCCTTCCCATCCCAGCCTCCAGTTTACACTCAGGAGGGCAATCCTTTTTCCTAGCTCCTATCCTATCCTTTTGAAGATATTCTACACACTACACACAAATCTACCTTCCTTTTTTTCTGTAAAATATAAATGGTAGCATATAATGTTGTTCTGCATCTTGTTTCTCTTTTTTCTACTTTACCTTTAAAATCATGTCAGATTAGTACATAAAATTTCATACTGTGTAATGGCTCTACTGTACAAACATATCATAAATTCATGTAACATTGCGGCCAATTAATCTGCTATCATAACCAAGGCTACACTGAATAATTTGTAGACCTAACATTTTTGCACACAGGAAGAAATATATTTGTATAGGCAACAGGAAGAAATGAGAACATTGGATCAAAGTGCATGTGTGTTTTAATTAATTAATTAATTAATTTTATTTTTGGCTGCGTTGGGTCTTTGTTGCTGCGCGCGGGCTTTCTTTAGTCACGGCGAGCGGGAGCTACTCTTCGGTGCAGTGTGCGGGCTTCTCATTGCGGTGGCTTCTCTTGTTGCAGAGCACAGGCTCTAGGTGCGCGGGCTCAGTAGCTGTGGTTCACGGGCTCTAGAGCGCAGGCTCAGTAGTTGTGGCACACGGGCTTAGTTGTTCCGCAGCATGTGGGATCTTCCCAGACCAGGGCTCGAACCCGTGTCCCCTGCCTTGGCAGGCAGATTCTTAACCACTGTGCCAACAGGGAAGCCCTGCATTTAAAATTTTAACAGACGGCTCCAAATGGCTCTCCAAAGAGGTTGTCCCTATTTATACTTCCACCAAGAATGTACGAGGAATGCTTGTTCCTCAGTAAACTCCTTAATAATCCACAACGCTTTCTCCACATTCTGAAACTCCCAATGCTCTGAAGTGTAAGTTTGTCTCTCTCTCTTTTTTTTTGGTACACCTAACCTAAGCTGGACTCATTTGGTAACAATATCCGACCTGAACCTGTTTATAGTCTATCAGTCCTATTTCGTGGGAATATCCATGGTTTGTTTGCTGTTGAATATCAACATATTGATTATAGGGTAATGTCCCATAGCCTGCTGGGGACATTACTTATTACAGTATATGCACCGAATAACCTTTCAAAAATCCTCCAAATTCTGAATCCCAAAGCATATTTGACCCCAAGGTTTCAGATAAAGGCTGTAGACGTGTATAGGGTATTATCAAACTTTTTGATATTTCAATCTAATAGGTGAAAAATGGTAGTAATTCCTTGCAGTTTTGACTTGTACTTTTCTTTATGTAAATTAAGTTGAGCATATTATTCATTTAAGTGTTTGTTACTGTTATTTTTCTAAGTGTTATAACAGTATAATAGTTTTGCTTAAAAAAAAAGTCCTTATCAGAGATACATACTAAAAGAATTGATTGTCATTATTTATGGATTCTGGAATAAATCTCAAAGTTTATAGTGGTCCCTCTTATTCCAAATGACAAAGGCATAATTTAAAAAAACTTACATTTATATAATTTGCATTGATATAGTCTTCATTACCCTTTAAAATGACCCGTGTAGCATCATCTGAAAAAATTTAAAAGAAAGAATGTTGTAATAAAGTTATGTTAAAAAGATTAAACATAACATACAGAGAGGGTAGATACTCACAAGGCGAAATATCTCTGTATCTATTTTTGGAAATGTTCTGAGGTAATTTGGCACAAGACATTGTCATTCCAGGTTTTTTCCGATATAGTTGCTAAAAAAAAAAAAAAGAAGAACGCGTCCAGAAAGCCATCAAGAGTTTCTATTTTGTTTTCCAGACTTCTTTCTATGCTATCAAGAAACAGGTTTTTTTTCCTTGGAATATCACATCTATACAATGATGTATCTTAGGTTTAGTAAGGTATTGAACCAGATTTGCAAAGCTGAATTTTGCAAAATCTCTGACATGAACTATATATATTTTGAAAAATAGTAAAACAAGTAAAAACAATTTTCCTTACAGCAAAAGTACCTGAAGTTTTAAACAGCAAATCTGTAGGAAACACTTAGCTTTCATTTAGTTTAGAGATGTTTAAAAGAAAAATTGACGTGCCCTAAATATTTTATAGTCACCTATCTATAACATACACTTCAGAACAACAAATATTAATGATGGCTAACTACACTGACAAAAATTAGAGAAGGATTAAATATGACAAGGTACAAAAATTATTTTCCTTTAACTCAGTATTTTTACATCTATAATAGTCTATCTGCAACCTTTCATAAAAACAGCTATTTAATTACAGAGAAAATGTAGCTTGATGACATACCTATAAAACCTCCTTATCCCTCTGTTTTAAACAGATATCTATTAATGAAACCATAGCTAGTATTTTGGAAGCAACTTTTTAAAACTCTGCATTTTAGAATTCTTTTTATATCAAATATTTCTCAGAATAATATTTTAGTTTATAAATTTTAACTGACAGTAGATTAGGCAGTTAAGAAGCCATGAAAATACAGGCAAACACTTTTCCCACACAACGTTACTTACGTCAAACTGTGTCAGCACTGTTCCAGTGATAAGCCCCGCAGCCAGCTGGACCATCGACTCCCGCAGGGAATGGTCATCCTGATGGATGCTATCTAGAGGGGCTTTCTCAGGAATGTACTGGAAGTCCGGCTCATTCTCTAGCTTTTCTTCCACTACATCATACACAGCTACAAAACCAAAACCAAAACCAAAAAAGCCTCATGGAAACCTTAATGAGTTGGCAAAAGGAATTTACCAGATATTATTTGTGTCAGGAAAAATATTCATTTATTCCTAACTCATGAGATCTGAATCTGGGGCCACTGTGTATGGGTTGAGAGTGGCTGTGGAGTAGAAGAAGTACCTCTGGGGAAAAGAAGGGTTCTTGGCCATATTGCTGAAAATGTCTGTAACTTGAAGAGACAGTCGGGAAAAGAGGAAGGCCAAGAAGCAGCTCTGACCGGATCTTTAATTTGTGGACCTGGGACAAGAGCAGCAATAGAGGCCTATACACACCATAGGTCTAGACGTGAAAAGCTACACATAAGCGGAACAGAATGCTAAACAAAATACTTTCTATTCTCGTTCCTTGATGTATCTACCAAACAACTTAAGAGGCCAGATTTCAAAGGAGAATTCTAGGCCAGAATGCACGGTTGTGGCAGTGAGGGGAGCCACCCCTAGACTGTGGCCCTTAGGCCACCCTCAGCTCCACTCTTCAACGTGGGGGCCTATAAGCACACCCTGAACCTCGCAGCCCACACAGAAGCCCATTCTACACCCCTTTGGAAATTGCTTCTTCTGTGCTACCCTGTTGGCCTATATCATGTGATCAACCCTTGGGAGAACGGATCTGGGAAAAATAGCCACAGAGGCCCAGGAATGGGCTCAGAGTTATTTGGTCAGAGAACTGAGGGTTGCAAAAGGTGGTCTAGAAAGGAAGGGGAGGTCACAGATGCTGTGACCTTGGTCCCACAAAATCCTGAACCCCATGGGGAAAGGCAAAGCTGAAGCAGAGAAGAGCCCCTTAAGGATGGAGTCAAGCTTCTGGCCTTGTTTAAGAAGTTTTGTTCCTGCTCAAATACATACGCACTTTTGAGAAGAATAGATTTCTGAAATGAAGAACGTAAAGACAAAAAGATGGAAATGCAATTTGTCTAAGAAGAAATAAGATTTAAAGGGGAAAACACCAGGAAAAACAAGCTTTTTCCTGATATTTTTGGCAAACATAATTTAAAATTTTGATTATACGTTATTCTTTTAAAAATAGACATGACAGACCCACACTGAAAATGAATCCTGGTCTAGATTTTGATAATAAAGCAATATTAGAAAGATCTTTGCCAAAAAATGTAGGCCCTAGGTGGGTTCCTCTCCTAATTTAAAGGATGAATGGGGTGATTTGGAATTGCAAAAAGGCCGTGGCTTTTCCATTATATAGACTTTTGTTCATATTCTGCCTCTGTACTAGTCATGAATTTGTGAGCAGGTAACTGAATGTCTTGGTGCCTAAATGTCTTCAACTATAAAATGGGGATAATTTATCTATCTCACTGGATGGCTGTAAAGGTTAAATGAGAATATATAAAAGAGCTCAGGTCTATGGAAAGCATTTAAAAACTATTAGCTAATATTATTATTAAGTTCTTTAAGATCTGTTATCAAGAGAAAACAGAAAAAACCAAATTGAGAGATGATTCTTAGCATGAAATTTAAGTTGTTTTATGTGACAGAAAATGCCTAAAAATGAATCACCTAAATAACAGATCTAAATAAATGCGTTCCTTTAAAAGTCAAAATAGAATGTTCTGTTGAAGTCCTCTGAATTTTCCTAGAAAGCCAATTCTAAACCATGAACGCAGAAAAACACAAAGTACAGGCAAAACTCATTTAATTGCGTTTCTCAGATTAACTATGGTATTTTTTTTTAAACAGATTGAAGGTTTATGGCAACCCTGTGTTGAGCAAGTCTACTGGTGCTATTTTTCCAACAGCATTTGCTTGCTTCATGTCTCTGTGTCATATTTTTTAATTCCCGTGGTATTTCAAACTTCTTCATTATGATTGTATTTGTTAAAGTGCTCTGCGGTCAATGAGCTCTGATGCCTCCCTGAAGGCTCAGATGATGGTTGGCAATTTTTAGCAATAAAGTAGTTTTAAATTAAGGTATGTATATGGTTTGTTTTTAGACAATGTGATTTATTGCACACTTCACAGACTACAGTATAGTGTAAACATAACTTTTATATGAACTGGGAAACCAAAAAAGTCATGTGACTCGCTTTACTGCGGTATTTTCTTTATTGCGGTATTTTCTTTACTGTGGTAGTCTGGAACCGAACCTGCAATATCTCCAAGGTCTGCCTGCAGGGAAGGTAAAATGAAAATGTCTGTTTGTACCCAAGAGGCAAAATGGGTACGTGGGGAGAATCGGTAGGGTTCTAATCACATTTCACTTCCCTATGGCATGTAACTGGTGATGTGGCCCTAACCAATAGTCACTCTTGTGGCTAAAGCTGTGATCAACAGTAACTGTTGGGAACGAAACCAGAGGAGCGTGTCCCCTGCCAGGAGGAGGCACGGCATCTACGAACGCTTCCCAGAGGGGACTGGCGAGCGTGTGGGACCCACAGCAGTGCCATCACGAGCGCAGGCGGAGGGCCTGGGGCTGGGAGCCCAGAGGGAAGGCACAGTTTCTGCTAAGACCCTTCTCGGGACACTGCTGAGGCTGAGCTTACTCCGCACCACACTTACTCCGCAGTGCACAAAGTGAGAGAATTAGCAACACTGTCCAAAGGGGCAGTGGACGGCTTCAGGAGCCCCTGAGCGCTCCACGTGGCAGCATATTCGTGAGATTGTCGCAGAAAGCAAACTCTCGCTTGTTGCAGAGCTTTCTACACGTGGAACAGCAAGGATACCTGAGGAAGGCGCTAGGACTCCTGGAGCACCTGGGGGCAAGGGAGGCAACCTCAGCCACGGCGGGCAGGACAGAACTTGCCGAGGCTGACACGTGAGCAGAGGCCTGAGCGAAGTGCGGGTATGCGCTCTACGAACCTCAGGAGGAGCGCTTTGGGCAGAAGGACCATCAGGAAGGCCAGCACAGATGACAGGAGAGGGAGCAAGGCTGGGGGTGGGCAAGGTGGCCAAGAATTTGCGTTTTACTCCACCTGTGAACGGAAGCCGCTGTGCCCTGAGCAAGAGACCGACACGACGTGACCCGTGTTTTAAGAAGCCCGCTCTGGCCGCTGTGTCTAGTCACAAACATGAAGGAATTGTAAAAGCATCCAGTGCGACACAGAGCACTCACCATTGGGTCGAACTAGGAGGACGAGCTCCCCAGAATGCCTCTCGCAACTCGCTTTGATGAGCAGGACCACCTGGTCGTGGGTGTGTCCTGCAACGTCCCGACCATTGATCAGCACCACTTGGTCCCCTTCGTTCAGTCGAGGGACACACAGGTCGGCCTGTAATGGGATGAAAATAAGGTTTCCGATTTGCGCCCGGCTTTCTGGAAGGCACAGGACTTTAAGTTTATAGACGCTGCAGCAGAACTGAAACCACATGTAGAAGTCATCTATCCCTTCACTCATCCATTAAGAAAACAGAAGTAGGAATCTCACTTTCCCACAAAGACACTCCTTTTTTCCGTCTTCATTAATACCTTTTCCCCTCATGCCCTATTATATACCTAGACATACAGAGAAGACTAACATTCTCAAGGTGCACAGATCAAGGCAGGCCTCACTTTGCATGTCCAGATACCTACAAATTTCAGTCACCACAGCTGAGTTAAATAACACCAGTCTCCTAACATGGTTCAAATTTCAGTTACTGTGATAAATTAATTATGAATAACTGCATAAAGTACAAAATTCGCTGCTAGCCCATGTTAGTCCAAAAATCACTATGTAAATCATAAATACGCACCATGATCAGTGAGCAATCACATCCCTTCTTTCAAAGGCTACTGGTGACTTGGCGTTGGGCATCGATTATTCAGTTCATGTACAGACAGCAAAGCGGGTACTTGTCTCTGTCTCCCAGTGATAAACCCATGTAAAAATGGATAATCTAAAGAGCGAGCTAGCCAAAAAGTTAAAAGTGCAGCAAAGAAACAAAAAGGGACGGTGCTGGAAGTGAAATTCAAGTTGAACATAAACTGAGTTATAGAAGAAATAGTTGACTATGGAAATATTGACACTTCTACTGTTTGAGAGACCCCAGATACGCAGGAAAAGGAATTTAGAGAAGGTGGATTTATCAACATAAATGATGCAAGTGGCTGCAACAAGAAGGATGAAGATGTCTGAGGAAGTGATGCTAGCGAAAAACTTCTCAATACAGGCACTCCTGGGAGGTATTTCACATCACTGAAAGTGCAAAGGACAAGCGGAAGTGGATTCAGACTTAGAAAGGATTATGACCACTTGCCAAGGTAAGAAAAAATGCTCACTCTGTAATTTAACCTATATGACAAGGAGACAAGCACTGTTCACAGATTACCTGTGATAAGTTTTCACAAAGAAATAAAACACTTTAATTCTCAATGTTTCTGACGTTTGGAATTACAGGATACTAAATCAGCATTAGTTTTACTATTTTTTCATTTCCCTATATATTTACAAGAGAAAGCATCAGAAATTTTAGTTTTGATGAAAAATTTAAAGGCCATGGAAACAAACATAATTTTCCCCACTATACAGAGCACTTTGTACGGTTTCAGACTGCACGGTTATCTCTACAGCCCTGCACGACTGTGCATGTGAGGGCTGCCTGTATTTTACTGAGAAAACAAACAAGTAAATAAGGTAAAAGAGATCAACAGAAATATGGACAGCCTGCTCCAGGGACACATTCTCCAGGAATGAGAACACACGGGAGTCAAGTTTGCAGGATGATGGCTCAGACCGCGAAGGAAATGATAGGGCTGGACCTTTCAGAAAGGGCCGTGGCAAAGGCTTGAAAGATGGAAGCACAACTAAACTCACTGTAAAACAAAGTCAACAAAGTCCAATAAGGTACTGTCACTCGTGGAAAGAGCACTGGTCTAGGAGCCAAGTTCTTCCTTTGCCGCTTATGACATGTGTGATCTTAGACACCTGAAACTCTGAGAAAGGAACATGTATCTGCCCTAATTATTCATCGTTGTGAAATTTTAAAAATGAGATATTTCAATGCAAAGCATTAAAATCTGGAAAATTCAAATTTAAGGTTTGGACCATTCTTTCTAGTTGCTTCTTTCTCTACTTCTTGTAGTGGTTAAAAAAAAAAAAATCATCTTTGAATGTTATAGCACAGTGGTTACCCATTATAACCGAAGTAACCCTCTCATACTTAATCTGCTTTTTATCAGGGATAATTTTTTATTTGCATTTCATTCGAATCTGGCAAGTCTAGATAAAATGAATTTTGCTGGGGCAAGAGCTATTGGCTCAAATATGATCAGGCAGGAAGAAAAACATGATTTTGGAAATTATCCATTTTAGAAGGTTTCCAATATAAAAAATGACACTAAAATATTTGAAACACTGTCCTTTCCCCTCAGTCACCTAAAATGAGGTTTCGAACTGGAAAACTGTAATAGTCTTTAAATTAATAAAATAATATAAAAATGACACATTTCTATTTATTTAATTTGTTCTAAATTCAGTCACTATTTATGAAACATAGTTCTATGTAGCAGAAAGGAAAAATTACCAATATAGTAATCTGTATAGCATAAAAAGAAAATTTATAGTCATAAAATTTTGTTTGGGAATGAACCTCTCTATAGAATGTTCAAAAACACCCTTGAGGGCTTCCCTGGTGGCGCAGTGGTTGGGAGTCTGCCTGCTAATGCAGGGGACACAGGTTCGAGCCCTGGTCTGGGAAGACCCCACATGCCGCGGAGCAACTAGGCCCGTGAGCCACGATTACTGAGCCTGTGCGTCTGGAGCCTGTGCTCCACAAGAGAGGCCGCGATAGTGAGAGGCCTACGCACCGCGATGAAGAGGGGCCCCCACTTACCGCAACTGGAGAAAGCCCTCGCACAGAAACGAAGACCCAACACAGCCAAAAATAAATAAATAAATAAATAAATAAATGAATGAATGAATGAACACCCTTGACTTAATTGAAAACTATCCACATTCACTGTTCAGAAAAATCAATATTTCTCTTATGACTATTACAACTGGCATACAAGTAAAAAAAGGTTTATTGTTTTCTTCTAATTATAAGAGCAATACATGCTCATTGTCATGATTTCAGACAATTTAAAAAAAGGACACGGACTTCCCTGGTGGCACAGTGGTTAAGAATCCGCCTGCCAATGCAGGGGACACAGGTTCGAGCCCTGGTCCGGGAAGATCCCACATGCCGCGGAGCAACAGCCCGTGTGCTGCAACTACTGAGCCCACGTGCTGCAACTACTGAAGCCCGCACACCTAGAGCCTGTGCTCCACAACAAGAGAAGCCACTGCAATGAGAAGCCCGTGCACCACAACGAAGAGAAGCCCCCGCTCGCCGCAACTAGAGAAAGCCCGGGCGCAGCAACAAAGACCCAATGCAGCAAAAAAAAAAAAAAAAAAAAAAAAGGAACATGGAAGCAAGTAATAAATACCAGTAATTCAACTACCCAGATGAAACACTGCTAACATTTTTTATCATGTTTCCAGATTTTTAAAATATATTTACATAACTCATATTTTTTTAAATGGATAAAACAAACATATGAAAGTATAATATGCATTTTTTAATTGAGTATAGTTGATTTAGTTTCAGGTATACAGCAAAGTGATTCAGTTACAAATATATACATATATTTTCAGATTTTTTCCATTACAGATTATTATAAGATATTGAATATAGTTCCCTGTGCTATACAGTAGGCCTCTGTTCTTTATCATAGTGTGTATCTGTTAATCCCATACTCCTAACTTATCCCTCCCTGCCCCTTTCCCCTTTGGTAGCCATAAGTTTGTTTTCTTTCTTTCTTTCTGTTTTTTGGCTGCACCACACGGCTTGCGGGATCTTAGTTCCCTGTCCAGGGATTGAACCCGTGCCCTTGGCAGTGGAAGCGTGGAGTCCTAACCACTGGACCGCCAGGGAATTCCCATAAGTTTGTTTTCTATGTCTTTGAGTCTGTTTCTGTTTTGTAAATGAATTCATTTGCATTTTTTTTAGGTTCCACATATAAGTGGTATCATATGGTATTTGTCTTTCTCTGTCTGACTTACTTCACTTAGTATGATAATCTCTAGGTCCATCCATGTTGCTGCAAATGGCATTATTTCATTCTTTTTTATGGCTGAGTAGTATTCCATTGTAAAATATGCACTTTTCATAATACTATACCTTATGAAAATATTTCCATACTTATATAATGCTACATCATCTATCATTTTAATAGCTGCAAAGCAATGCATAACTTGTTTAATCAATTCTAATGAAGTACATTTTGATTTTCCCTCCAATTTTTAAGTTTCACAAACAATACTACAATGAACGTCCTTGTGTATCCTTTGTTCCAACTGTTTCATTAGAGGTAATTCCTAAAAGTGGAATCGTCAGGTAAAAGACATATTTAATTAAAAATAAGTTTTACTTAAAATTTTTGTTTTTGGGAAAGCTATACACCACACAGTTTACAGAGCTGACTAGGTCTGTAAGATTATTATGATAAGAAACCATTTCTTATGTTCTCCCCTATCTTCTCCCCCTCTTTTGAGGCATCTTCTTTCAACATTTTAGCTACATCTTTTGTATTTACCTCAGTATCTCTAAATAACGTTCCAATTTTATTTTTCTTTAGTTTTTATTTCAGACGTTATCTAACTTTCTACTTGCTAGATGAGAACTTAGCAATCGTTCATCTCCTCATCTGCACTCCCAAACACACACACATTTCCCAATACACACTGAACAAATAATTTTGGACTATTTCCCCCATCTTTCACATGTGTAGTAGGTTCAGTAGTCATTTTATACATCACATCCCTGTCTTGTCACCTCTGATCACAAAGGATTTGTTTAAAAGAGGACATCTGGTCCAAGCTGGATCGATGAAGGGTTTGCTTCCTAGGAGTCTGTAAGTTGGATTGAGGGGCCTAATGAGTCTGGGTTGCTGAGCTGGTAACATACAAATCCCGAAGTTGCTAGTGGTCACATCACCCCACGTGGACTGAGGGGCAGAATGGTGGTAGCTACACAATTTCTATTTAGTACAGATTTTGGAGTCACAATCATTTCTGCAGGTAGAGTGTGTCTGTGGTGCTAATATTACAGGACTTGGCTTGAAGCTGCTACTAAGTACACTTTTCATTTAGAATGTATTTTATTTGGAGTAGCTTGAGAAATGAAGCTAATTCAGTGTACAAATTGGTTTGCACTGAGAGAGAAGAATGGAACATTCACATAAAAAGAAACAGAGATGAAAAATAGAGTCCTGATGATTTTTCAAGTTCTTTCTAGAAGTCTGAGTGCACTCCTGTCCTTGGGTTTTGTGACACACCTCTACAGCTATACGACAAATTCTGTATTTATGGTTAAGCCAGGGGTATTCCACATGTTCCCTGTTATTTGCAACCAACAAAGTCCTTAAAAACCAGAACTAAAACCGTGTAACATGATATCCTTGATCAATCTTGACTGTGATCTTCAAATCAACTGTGAGGTTGCTGCAAAGCACCAGACCCCATAACTAGCCTCTTCCCTCAGGCTGCAGGTTCCTGCCTCTCCCAGGACACAGAGATGGTTGAATGACAATGGGTGCTGGCTCCAAGCCCTTAGAGACCATTTAGGTAAGAGAAATGCAGTTAAACAGAGGAGACAACAACAGAAATGGGGATCTGAAAGCAATATTTGCTATCACAGGAGCAATAAAGATGATGCACCCACAATTTACCAAAAACTGTCCTTATGAGCAGAAAGTTCATGGGTGCTGAAGCTGAAGGAGGGGGCACAGGGGGTTCATCCTCATGGGTACATGCAGTCTTTTCTCTACTGTTGCTTAGAATGTTCATAATAAGGAACTTAAAATACATATTTTAAACAGAAAGTAGACAAATAGAACATAGATAAACAATTCTACATGAAAATAGAAGCCAACAAAAAAAGCAAACAAACAAAAACTATACCTGTCTACATTTTGCTGTTTAAAGGGGTTATTTTCATAGAATCTAGCTTCTTTGTAAAAACAAGGATTTTAAAAACTGTTATAGAGAGGGAATAAATAAAAATTAACTTCCCAGCAATTAAAGAGGTTCATCCAACATCATGTGCTACTTGACAAATTAAATGATTCATTTTACTCCTTTATTTATACTAATAAAAATACGCATGTATTCTCGAAGCTAGGATTCACTGGGAGGGCTGCTGTGACTCACAGGTGTTCCTGGCGCAACTCGGGACACGATCACAGGCATCTTCTGGTCACATCCTCCCTTCAAAACAGTGCAAATCGAGTATCAGTCAGTATTGCCAACACAGAAACACCTTAATTTAAAAACTGAGTACAGGGCTTCCCTGGTGGTGCAGTGGTTGAGAATCTGCCTGCCAATGCAGGGGACACGGGTTCGAGCCCTGGTCTGGGAAGATCCCACATGCCGCGGAGCAACCAGGCCTGTGCGCCACAACTACTGAGCCTGCGCGTCTGGAGCCTGTGCTCCGCAACAAGAGAGGCCGCGACAGTGAGAGGCCCGCGCACCGCGATGGAGAGTGGCCCCCGCTTGCCACAACTAGAGAAAGCCCTCGCACAGAAACGAAGACCCAACACAACCATAAATAAATAAATAAATAAATAAATAAATAAATAAATAAATAAAATTTAATAATAATAATAAAAAAATTAAAACTGAGTACAATATAAATTCTAAGTTACCTTTACATTGAATCCAAACCTTCCATTTTCATCAGGTTGCATTCTGATTAGGACAAGATTATCATGTGGAATACCACCATTAGGCTTTAAAAGACAAAAATAAATAACTTGTCACGCTCTTCATTTGTAGCCTATCCTTCAGATATACATGAAGCATGCTTCCTGTATGTTGATATTATCTAAAGTATATAAAGAATCATAATTTAAATTTCTCTCGTGCCTTACCTGCATGCTAGACTGTAAGTGCCAAGAGCAACAGGGCCTTTATTAATGACCTGATTAATTAATTTCAGTGTCTCTAGAACCTGGCTCAAAGCTCTGCACGGAGTAAATACTCATAAGTATTACATGAATTCATGTTACTCCCTCTGCTTTTTAAAAACAGCTTTACTGAGATACAATTCACATACTACACTTCACCCATTCAAAGTGTATAATTCAGTAATTTCTACCATAGTCACAGAGTTGTACGAACATCACGACTATTTTTTTTTTTTTGGAGGCAGCATTTGATTTGGTTGAAACTAAGATGAATTCAGAGATTGCAATTCTCTGGTTTGAAGTAGCAGATGAAATCACAGAGGAAAAAGTTGACAGGCATGTCAATGACCTGTTAAAACGCTACTCTTTGATTTTACAACCTTTTCTTCATCTCCCAAAGAAACCCTGTGTCCACGAGCGGTCACCCCCATCCCCAAGTCCTATTCAACCCTTCATCTACTTCCTCCCTATATACTTGACTATTCTGGACATTTCACATATATGAAATTATACAATATATGTCATTTGTTACAGGCTTCTTTCACTTAACATGTTGTATGCCTGCTCTTTGTGGGTAAGTAGCTGGCTAATTCTTATTTAGCCTTTGAGACACAGGTCGGAGATGATCATTTCTAGGAAGTCTTCCCTTAACTCCAGAGCTGAATTCGTTATTTTTATATACTTATGAATTCCCATAGTCACTGCTAATTGTAGAGCTTGTTCAGTTCTCAGTCCCCACCTTCCTCGACTCACCAGTAGCATCTGACACAGCTGGTTACTCTCTCTGTGGCTGCCTTCTCATCAGCCAGTTGACTAGTTTTCTTCCTACCTTTTGGTCTGCATCTTTTCAGTTTCCTTTGCTGGTTTCTTTCACCTCCCTCATGTTTACAGTTTGGAGGACTAAGGCTCCATTTCTAGAACCTCTTATTCCGGTATCTGTACACACTACACTTCCTGTCTCATGGTTTTAAATACTGTCTACATGCCACCAACTCTCAACACTATACCTTCAGCTTCGACCTCTCCCTTCAACTCCAGAATCCAAACAGACTCCTACTAGACACACAGATACATCAACGTGTCCCAGCTGAGCTCCCAACATTCCACCCACCCCTGTTCTACCTGTAGCCTTTCCATGTCAGCAAATGGCAACTTCATCCTCCTATTTGTTCAGGCCCAAAACCTTGCTGTTATCCTTGCTGTTATTCCTCTCTCTCTAGTCTCCCACAGCCAACTCATCAGCAGAGTAGGTGAGCTCCACTCTAAAACTCTACCCAGAACACATCTGTGTCTCATCCCTTCCACAGGCACCACCTTGCTCCAGTCACTGCTGCTTCTTGGGGCCCTGCAACACCTCACAGCCAGCTTCTCTGCTGCTACCCTGCTTTCGGTCCACTGCCAACATACAAGCCACAGTGAAACCGTTAAAACCTAAGTGACATCCCGTTACCTCTCTCCTTAGGTATGTCTGTTTGCTTCCAATCTCACCCAGGGTTGAAGAACGAGACATTTACAAGACCAGGCTTTTAGGATCTGGCCCTCTGCTGTCCCCTGTCCTCCTCGTTTGCTCATTCCTCTGTGTCCTCGCTGACCCCCCTGGTGTCCCCTGACCACATCAGCCGTACCCCTGCCTTGGCACCTGCGATTCCCTCGGCTTACCTGCTCTCACGCCAGGTATCCACGTGGCTTATCACCAAGCTCATCCCCGGCTCACACTATCTAGAACTGGAACACTCCACTCTGGAAATTCCCTAGCCCTTTCCTGCTTTGTCTCTCTAGCATTTATACTATCTAATAGGCTATATATTTAAGTTACATATTTTGTTTACTGTTTGTCTCACCCTTATCCCCAGAATACAAGTTCCTTGTAGGCAGAGTGTTTAACTTTTTATTTTACTCTGTTATATTCCCAGAGCCTATAACAATAGGTACTCAATGAGTCATTTTTGCATGAAGGAAAAAACAAACTAGACTATAAATTATTTAATAGCAGGGACCACATCTGATTTGTCTTCGTACTCCCACTACCTCCTTAAGTACCTGACACACAGAAAGACCTCAGTAACTATGAACCGATGAATGAATGATGCATAAGAATCACCACGCAGGTAGCACTAAAGTTGTCATTCATTTTGGGTAAGGATTTTGATCTCTTTTTGATGCGTCTGTGGGGCCGTAAGTGTGGGAGAATAGAGTGGCTGCCTCTTGTTTTTCAATTTTAGAAAACGTGGGAGGGCTATGGGTGAAAAACAAGAGGGGAAGAGTGCAATGGCCAGCAGAGACTTCTGGCACCACCAGCACCTGCTGTGGGACTTCCTCTCCCTGCGTCTTATTTTATTCCTTGATGTCCCTTTAAGTTTCCTGAAATACACTCATATTTCTGTCTGTCATTATACATCTTCATGAACACAGTGTATCCTTAAAATTTATTAACAATCTCACCTTTGGTTCATCTACTTGAAAAAGCAATGAAAATTCATAAATCAGGGGATTCTAAGAATTTACCGTTTTGTTTGGTACAAAGTACCAAAGCAACTCACGAATATATTTTGAAGAACAGAGTAATTATATATTCTGGAGACCCGTACTCAATTTCAAAAGGTTGATGAAAATGATAAATGATAGAGTCTCGACACCCAGTCAATTATGTAATAAAATTAATGGTATTTAATGGATTATTAGCATTTGTTCTGGAAATGTGTGTTTTGCAAGACAGAAATCAACAAATTTGTCAAAAATTAACTTCTAGAGCAATGAACGTTTTATAAATATGATAAAAGGAAATTCCACAATTGGGCTATACGGTGGCACAATTCATGAGCAAACACACGATGAAAAAGAGAAAGTACTATAATATAATTTACAGATAAAACAGGCTATGTTACAAAAACTATTTCATTTACAATTAAACATTTTCAAAGAAATGTGAGAATATTTGAAGAAACTACTTACAGTAGCTTTTTCAGGGGAAGATGGAACATCAAATGTTTCATTAATATGGTTTTCCAGATCTTGTTGAGAATGTGAAAAATGAATTTGGTTCCAACTGTTTTTCTTTGATTGTTTGGGTGGTAAAGCTGGAGGCTGCCCATCTTCAGGGGTCTCTTGTGATCTAGATAGAAAAAAAGAGAAAAAGTAAATATTTTGGAAGTTGTCTTACAGAATTATTATTTTATTTATTTTTTAAAGTAATGGTAGAATTTTATTTTTTAAATTAATTTTTATTGGCGTATAGTTGCTTTACAACATTGTGTTAGTTTCTACTGTAAAATGAATCAGCTATACGTATACATATATCCCCTCTTTTATGGATCTCCTTCCCATTTAGGTCACCACAGAGCACTGAGTAGAGATCCCTGTGCCATACAGTAGGTTCTCATTAGTTATCTACTTTATACATAGTATCAGTAGTGTATACATGTCAATCCCAATCTTCCAATTCCTCCCAGCCTAGAATTATTATTTTATTACGATGTCTAATAGGAGACAAGCTTTAAATACCATGTTTATTTGCAAGTGCCACTGTTTAATGAAATCTTCCTTAACTTTGAAGTTTAAAGTAACAGATCTAATTTCCTACTTTATCAAATCTGTGAACAGTTCACATATAATAAAATATACTTTAAGGGTATCTCTATGAAGATATTTATTAAGCTACCATAAAAACCCCTTTCTAAGGTTTTCAGCAGTCATGTGGGCAGGCAGGGAGAAATCAGAGCTGAGAGCCGAGCTGTTCCGAAGACAAAACACCCGGTACCATCCAGAGAACTCAAGGGGTTGCCTGTTTTACTTACAGGTAAACACAATCCACGGAAGTGATAAACACAACGAGGAAGAGGGCTGAGCTCACTGAGGAGCCAACACTGGATGAGCACGTATGTCGGAAAACCCGATTCAGGTGAAGGGGCTGAAAACCACCTGACACTAGAGAGCATCACCTCCGGCCGTAGCAGCGGGGGCTGCTCTGACCAGCTAGGTGTGACAGGGCAACTTCAAGGTAGACACTTCGCTTTTAAGGACGAGCACTCTCACTCCCTCCTGCGAGAGCGCCGGAATCACAGCTGGCTGCTGGACACTCATCGACAGGAAGACACTGGAACTCACCAAAAAAGATACCCCACATCCAAAGACACTGAGACGGTAGCAGGGGCGCAATCACAATAAAATCAAATCGCATAACCGCTGGGTGGGAGACTCACAGACTGGCAAACACTTATACCACAGAAGTCCACCCACTGGAGTGAAGGTTCTGAGCCCCACGTCAGGCTTCCCAAGCTGGGGGTCCAGCAACAGGAGGAGGAATTCCTAGAGAATCAGACTTTGAAGGCTAGCAGGATTTGACTGCAGGACTTCGACAGGACTGGGGAAACAGAGACTCCACTCTTGGAGGGCACGCACAAAGTAGTGCGCGCACTGGGACCCAGGGGAAGGAGCAGTGACCCCCATGGGAGACTGAACCAGACCTACCTGCTAGTGTTGGAGGGTCTCCTGTAGAGGCGGAGGTGGCTGTGTCTCACCATGAGGACAAGGACACTGGCAGCAGAAGTTCTGGGAAGTACTCCTTGGCGTGAGCCCTCCCAGAGTCCACCATTAGCCCCACCAAAGAACCCGGGTAAGCTCCAGTGTTGGGTTGCCTCAGGCCAAACAACCAACTGGGAGGGAACCCAGCCCCACCCATCAGCAGACAAGAGGATTAAAGTTTTACTGAGCTCTACCCACCAGAGCAACAGCCAGCTCTACCCACCACCAGTCCCTCCCATCAGGAAACTTGCACTAGTCTCTTAGATAGCCTCATCCACCAGAGGGCAGACAGCAGAAGCAAGAAGAACTACAATCCTGCAGTCTGTGGAACAAAAACCACATTCACAGAAAGATAGACAAGATGAAAAGGCAGAGGGCTATGTACCAGATGAAGGAACAAGATAAAACCCCAGAAAAACAACTAAATGAAGTGGAGATAGGCAACCTTCCAGAAAAAGAATTCAGAATAATGATAGTGAAGATGATCCAGGACCTCGGAAAAAGAATGGAGGCAAAGATCGAGAAGATGCAAGAAATGATTAACAAAGACCTAGAAGAATTAAAGAACAAACAAACAGAGATGAACAGTACAATAACTGAAATGAAAACTACACTAGAAGGAATCAATAGCAGAATAACTGAGGCAGAAGAACGGATAAGTGACCTGGAAGACAAAATGGTGGAATTCACTGCTGCGGAACAGAATAAAGAAAAAAGAATGAAAAGAAATGAAGACAGCCTAAGAGACCTCTTGGGACAACATTAAACGCAACAACATTCGCATTACAGGGGTCCCAGAAGGAGAAGAGAGAGAGAAAGGACCCGAGAAAATATGTGAAGAGATTATAGTCAAAAACTTCCCTAACATGGGAAAGGAAATAGCCAAACAAGTCCAGGAAGCGCAGAGATTCCCATACAGGATAAACCCAAGGAGAAACACGCCGAGACACACAGTAATCAAATTGACAAAAATTAAAGACAAAGAAAAATTATTGAAAGCAGCAAGGGAAAAACGACAAATATCATACAAGGGAACTCCCATAAGGTTAACAACTGATTTCTCAGCAGAAATGCTACAAGCCAGAAGGGAGTGGCATGACATATTTAAAGTGATGAAAGGGAACAACCCACAACCAAGATTACTCTACCCGGCAAGGACCTCATTCAGATTAGACGGGGAGAAATCTAAAGCTTTACAGACAAGCAAAAGCTAAGAGAATTCAGCACCACCAAACCAGCTCTACAACAAATGCTAAAGGAACTCCTCTAAGTGGGAAACACAAGAGAAGAAAAGGACCTACAAAAACAAACCCAAAACAATTAAGAAAACTGTCATAGGAACATACATATCAATAATTACCTTAAACATGAATGGATTAAATGCTCCAACCAAAAGACACAGGCTCACTGAATGGATACAAAAACAAGACCCATACATATGCTGTCTACAAGAGACCCACTTCAGACCTAGGGACACATAAAGACTGAAAGTGAGGAGATGGAAAAAGATATTCCATGCAAATGGAAATCAAAAGAAAGCTGGAGTAGCAATACTCATATCAGATAAAATAGACTTTAAAATAAAGAATGTTACAAGAGACAAGGAAGGACACTACATAATGATCAAGGGATCAATCCAAGAAGAAGATATAACAATTATAAATATATATGCACCCAACATAGGAGCACCTCAATACATAAGGCAAATGCTAACAGCTATAAAAGAGGAAATCGACAGTAACACAATAATAGTGGGGGACTTTAACACCTCACTTACACCAATGGACAGATCATCCAAACAGAAAATTAATAAGGAAACACAAGCTTTAAATGACACAATAGACCAGATAGATTTAACTGATAGGACATTCCATCCAAAAAGAGCAGATTACACTTTCTTCTCAAGTGCACATGGAACATTCTCAATGATAGATCACATCTTGGGTCACAAATCAAGCCTCAGTAAATTTAAGAAAATTGAAATCATGTCAAGCATCTTTTCTGACCACAACGCTATGAGATTAGAAATGAATTACAGGGGAAAAAAAAGTAAAAAACACACATGGAGGCTGAACAATACGTTACTAAATAACCAAGAGATCACTGAAGAAATCAAAGAGGAAATCAAAAAATACCTAGAAACAAATGACAATGAAAACATGACGATCCAAAACCTATGCGATGCAGCAAAAGCAGTTCTAAGAGGGAAGTTGATAGCAATACAAGCCTACCTCAAGAAATGAGAAAAATCTCAAATAAACAATCTAACCTTACACCTAAAGGAACTAGAGAAAGAAGAAAAAACAAAACCCAGAGTTAGCAGAAGGAAAAAAATCATAAAGATCAGAGCAGAAATAAATGAAATAGAAACAAAGAAAACAACAGCAAAGATCAATAAAACTAAAAGCTGGTTCTTTGAGAAGATAAACAAAATTGATAAACCATTAGCCAGAGTCATCAAGAAAAAGAGACAGAGGACTCAAATCAATAAAATTAGAAATGAAAAAGGAGAAGTTACAACAGACACAGCAGAAATACAAAGCATCCTAAGAGACTACTACAAGCAACTCTATGCCAAAAAAATGGACAACCTGGAAGAAGTGGACAAAATCTTAGAAAGGTATAACTTTCCGAGACTGAACCAGGAAGAAATAGAAAATATGAACAGACCAATCACAAGTAATGAAATTGAAACTGTGATCAAAAATCTTCCAACAAACAAAAGTCCAGGACCAGATGGCTTCACAGGTGAATTCTATCAAACGTTTAGAGAAGAGCTAACACCCATCCTTCTCAAACTCTTCCAAAAAATTGCAGAGGAAGGAACACTCCCAAACTCATTCTATGAGGCCACCATCACCCTGATACCAAAATCAGACAAAGATACTACAAAAAAAGAAAATTACAGACCAATATCACTGATGAATATAGATGCAAAAATCGTCAACAAAATACTAGCAAATAGAATCCCACAACACATTAAAAGGATCATACACCATGATCAAGTGGGGTTTATCCCAGGGATGCAAGGATTCTTCAGTATACGCAAATCAATCAATGTAATACACCATATTAACAAACTGAAGAAGAAAAACCATATGATCATCCAATAGATGCAGAAAAAGCTTCTGATAAAATTCAACACCCATTTATGATAAAAACTCTCCAGAAAGTGGGCACAGAGAGAACCTACCTCAACATAATAAAGGCCATATATGACAAACCCACAGCAAGCATCATTCTCAATGGTGAAAAACTGAAAGTATTTCTTCTAAGATCAGGAACAAGACAAGGATGTCCACTCTCGCCACTCTTACTCAACATAGTTTTGGAAGTTTTAGCCAAAGCCATCAGAGAAGAAAAAGAAATAAAAGGAATACAAATTGGAAAAGAAGAAGTAAAACTGTCAGTGTTCGCAGATGACATGATACTATACACAGAGAATCCTAAAGATGGCACCAGGAAACTACTAGAGCTAATCAATGAATTTGGTAAAGTTGCAGGATACAAAATTAATGCACAGAAATCTCTTGCATTCCTATACACTAATGATGAAAAATCTGAAAGAGAAATTAAGGAAACACTCCCATTTACCACTGCAACAAAAAGAATAAAATACCTAGGAATAAACCTACCTAGGGAGACAAAAGACCTGTATGCAGAAAACTATAAGACACTGCTGAAAGAAATTAAAGATGATACAAACAGATGGAGAGATGTACCATGTTCTTGGATTGGAAGAATCAATATTGTGAAAATGACTATACTACTCAAAGCAATCTACAGATTCAATGCATTCCCTATCAAATTACCAATGGCATTTTCTATAGAACTAGAACCAAAAAATCTTAAAATCTGTGTGGAGACACAAAAGACCCCGAGTAGCCAAGGCAGTCTTGAGGGAAAAAAACGGAGCTGGAGGAATCAGACTCCCTGATTTCAGACTATACTACAAAGTTACAGTAATCAAGACAATATGGTACTGGCACAAAAACAGAAATATAGATCAATGGAACAAGATAGAAAGCCCAGAGATAAACCCACGCATCTATGGTCAACTAATCTATGACAAAGGAGGCAAGGATACACAATGGAGAAAGGACAGTCTCTTCAATAAATGGTGCTGGGAAAACTGGACAGCTGCATGTAAAAGAATGAAATTAGAACACTCCCTAACACCATACACAAAAATAAACTCAAAATGGATTAGAGACCTAAATGTAAGAACAGACACTATAAAACTCTTAGAGGAAAACATAGGAAGAATACTCTTTGACATAAATCACAGCAAGATCTTTTTTGATCCACCTCCTAGAGTAATGGAAATAAAAACAAAAATAAACAGGTGGGACCTAATGAAACTTCAAAGCTTTTGCACAGCAAAGGAAACCATAAACAAGACGAAAAGACAACCCTCAGAATGGGAGAAAATATTTGCAAATGAATCAACAGACAAAGGATTAATCTCCAAAATATATAAATAGCTCATGCAGCTCAATATTAAAAAAGCAAATAACCCAATCAAAAAATGGGCAGAAGACCTAAATAGACATTTCTCCAAAGAAGACATACAGATGGCCAAGAAGCACTTGAAAAGCTGCTCAACATCACTAATTATTAGAGAAATGCAAATCAAAATTACAATGAGGTATCACCTCACAACAGTTAGAATGGGCATCATCAGAAAATCTACAAAGAACAAATGCTGGAGAGGGTGTGGAGAAAAGGGAACCCTCTTGCACTGTTGGTGGGAATGTAAATTGATACAGCCACTGTGGAGAACAGCATGGAGGTTCCTTAAAAAACTAAGAATAGAACTACCGTACGACCCAGCAATCCCACTACTGGGCATATACCCAGAGAAAACCATAATTCAAAAAGTCACATGCACCCCAACGTTCATTGCAGCACTGTTTACAACAGCCAGGTCATAGAAGCAACCTAAATGCCCATCGACAGATGAATGGATAAAGAAGATGTGGTACACATATACAATGGAATATTACTCAGCCATAAAAAGGAACGAAATTGGGTCATTTGTAGAGACGTGGATGCATCTAGAGACTGTCATACAGAGTGAAGTAAGTCAGAAAGAGAAAAACAAATATCGTATATTAATGCATATATGTGGAACCTAGAAAAATGGTACAGATGAACCTGTTTGCAGGGCAGAAATTGAGACACAGATGTTTAGAACAAATGTAAGGACACTGAGGGGGGAAAGCGGCAGGGGGTGGTGGTGTGATGAACTGGGAGATTGGGATTGACATATATACACTAATATGTATAAAATAGATAACTAATAAGAACCTGCTGTATAAAAAAATAAAATAAAATTCAAAAATTGAAAAAAAAAAAAGAACGAGCACCCGGAATGTAGTAACAAGGTGAGTTTTTCACAAAGGCCAGAAGGGGGAACCAGTGGTTCAACTTGGACCCCAGGAAGCCTGCGTCTGTGGAAGTCACGGAGGTTAAGGGACCAGGCAAGGCGAAAACGGTTCTCGTCAAGAGTACTGATCACCACAGGGGTTATTATTTACCTCTGAGGTGGCAGGAGGTCCTTTGGGAAAATAGAAACATTATTATCCCACTGCCTAAGGGCAGAGGAGAGAGTTGCCAGCTGCTGTGGTAATCAGGCACAGGCTTCAGCCAGTTCCTGCTTATTTTTGTTGACTGATGACCGACACCCAAGACACAGCTCTAAGGTCTTGAGGAAGCAGAACTGTATTAGGTCATATTATTGTTCCAAGTTACCCTCCACTCCTCCCTGGCTGACATCATGCTTGGCCATATGACTTGCTCTGGCCAATGAAATGTGAGTAGCCTCTTTTGAAAGGAAGCTCTGTATTTCTCTCTTCCCTCAGCCAGGAGGCCAGCCAAGTCCCAAACAGGGGCTGCGGTCAGTCTGGGCCCTAGAATGACCATGACGTGGAGCAGAGCCACAGGTGATCCACCATGTATGCAGAATGTACGAGAGAAAGAACCCTTGTTGCTGTACGTCACTGTAAATTGGGGGAATGTGCTACCAGAGCATAATTTAGCCCAAGGTAACTAACGCAGAGGTTACTGCCAGAGTGGCTCTTGGAAACATGTGCTCCCCTGGGTAGAGAAGCTGTGAACGTCTTGAGAGACTTGCTGCTAGACACGTGACAGACGTGGTAGCGATGCTAAAATCTGCTTAGCACTAAGGGCGTCAGCCAGGTTAACGATGAATGGTCTCGCTTCTCCTAAGAGAAAATATAGCCCTCCTCCAACTGCAAAATCTAGTGTAAAATATAATCACTAAATACGCAGTGAACAATAATAACCACTCAGCTTCCTACCCGGAAGTCTTCAGGGCACAAAATGCTCTAGCTTCTGATAAGTCCATGAGGACTGCATCAGAGAGCACACCTCCCCTTTTCAGCCAAAGCTTCTCTGACGTCTACCTTGATGGCCAGAGATTCCACGTCCCAAACATACTAGTTTTTATTCTGCTAATTTCAACTGCCAAGAACCCAGGCCTCTACGAGGCGATGCATTCAAGCACTGCTTGTGCAAGAAGCTGCTAGGAGAGAGCTGCGTGCCTTGGCCATGGCCTGCTGCAGGGACCAGGGTAGACAGAGGCAGGCAACCCTTGGTACAGCCCCTGATGGGAAATCTCTAACAAGCAGTTGGCCGGAAGCCTCCAAGACTTTACAAAAACTGGGAGTCACTGGACTCCACGTGGATCAACCAATAGGTCTCATCCCTTACTCAGGACTAAGTATAACCACCCAGGCAAGGTGAAGAGAGGCTTTCCTCTAGTTTTGCATACAGCTGTCACACCTGGGAAACATTTAGTCTCAAAACTAAAGGTCTGGGGCTTCCCTGGTGGCACAGTGGTTAAGAATCCGCCTGCCAATGCAGGGGACACGGGTTCGAGTCCTGGTCCAGGAAGATCCCACATGCTGCAGAGCAACTAAGCCCGTGTGCCACAACTACTGAGCCTGCACTCTAAAGCCCGCAAACCACAACTACTGAGCCCGCGTGCCACAACTACTGAAGCCTGCACACCTAGAGCCCGTGCTCCCAACAAGAGAAGCCACCAGAATGAGAAGCCCGAGCACCGCAACGAAGAGTAGGTCCCACTCGCTGCAAACAGAGAAAAGCCTGTGTGCAATAATGAAGACCCAACACAGCCAAAGATAAAATAAATAAAATAAATAAATTTAAAAAAAACCCAAAGGCCTTGGGGGAAGAGTATAAGGTTGGGATCAGGTGGGAATGGAGTCAGAGCAACTTTATTCTTGGTTCAGATAACAGTCTAAATACAGCACCAAGACAAACAACAGGGACAAACCCAAGCCTGCTTTGCAGCCCGGTATCTAAGTGAGCCAGGCCTGGTGGGCAGGGGTATCATGGTGGCAACACTCAGCTGCAAGAGAGGGACGGCACTGACACCACGGGACATTGTGCTAGACTGCTGAGTCTGCATTTCCAGGGTTAGTGACCAGGCGTATACAGTCCAAAAAGCTCCAGAAGTGATTTTTATTATCTGCTTCTGATTAGAAATCACTGTACTAGAATAGTGGTTGCAGATTCATGGCTTGCGGGCCAATTTTTGCCAACATACATTTGGCCTGTTCACTTTAAAAATGTGAGTTGACTACATTTTAAAAATTACATACAAAATCTGGATTTCCAGAATGAAAAATCTGGAAGTTTTGGAAAGAATAGACCTGCATTACAAGTTGTCAACAACTGGACAAAGCCAAGTGGTAGCTGCTGCCTTTAGATGGGCCACAGGCATTCCAGGCCACGTGAATCCCACCCAGTGTTACTTGCCGGACTCCACTGGGTATCTGAATACACCCTCTCCTTTACTCATTCGAAGTCCACAAGAAGACCCAGAAAGGAAGAGAGTCCAAGTGTACAGGCTCGGGCTGGTATTTGAGCCAAACTCTAAATAAAGGGTGAGGAGAATGGAGTACAGGCAGAGGATCAGCCAAGATCTAAGAGAGGAAAGGATGATATAATTTTGGATTTCAGGACAGGTGCTACCTGCCTTCTCTCATTGTTTTAGGTAACTTTCTTGTTAAGGTAACTTCACAGAGAGTGATGAACAAGCTCTCCATGGGCCTGGTTACTGCAGAGGTTAAGGTTGGTCTGGGGAGCTTTCACAAACTAATTATGCCCTCTCCCAGTAATCTTGGTGACAATTTCCCCTTCCTGTGTTTCCAGCTTCAATAACCAAACACACTCTCTTTCTGTCTATCTATCTACCTATCTATCTATTGTCTATAAAAGTAACCGAGAATATCAACACAGACTTCTAAAATTCTTATTTTGGGCAAAAGGTATCAATTACATTTTAAAGACATACTCATATTAACTCAATTTATCGTAACAAATAACTTCCCTGTTCATATTTAATGTAGAAGTATCATACAAAGTCAATCTATTAAACAATTATCTAGGAAGATGACTTTCATAGGTAAACCATGTATTGTAATTTGAAATTATTATACATTTAAAATAATATCATGAAATAGGCCAGTTCTTTAAAAAGGTACTACTGGGAATTCCCTGGCAGTCCACTGGTTAGGACTCGGCGTTTTCACTGCCAGGGCCCGGGTTCGATCCCTGGTCGGGGATCCAGGGGAACCAGGACCCCACCCACAAGCTGCATGGAGCGGCCAAAAAATTTTTTTTAATTAATTAATTTATTTATTTATTTATACAGCAGGTTCTTATTAGTTATCTATTTTATACATATTATTGTATATATGTCAATCCCAATCTCCCACTTCATCTGCAGGCAAAAAAAAATTTTTTTTTAATTATTTATTTATTTATTTATTTATGGCTGTGTTGGGTCTTCGTTGCTGTGCGAGGGCTTTCTCTAATTGCGGCAAGCGGGGGCCACTCTTCATCGCGGTGCGCGGGCCTCTCACTATCGCGGCCTCTCTTGTTGCGGAGCAAGGCTCCAGACGCGCAGGCTCAGTAGTTGTGGCTCATGGGCCCAGTTGCTCCGCGGCATGTGGGATCCTCCCAGACCAGGGCTCGAACCCGTGTCCCCTGCATTGGCAGGCAGATTCTCAACCACTGCGCCACCAGGGAAGTCCAAAATTTTTTTTAATTAAAAAAAAAAAAAGAATAAAAAGGTACTATTTCTAGGCCAAAACAAAAACAAACAAATAAACAAAAACTACCAAGGAAAACAGGATGAAGAGACATCACATACTTGGAAAGGACAACCAGGCAGCATAGTGGGACACAGCCCCACTAGAAATAACAGCTGGCACCTGAGAGAAGGGACCTATAACCTAAAAGAAGATGAGCATCTACTACCAGATGGTTTAGACAGGACTAGGGAAATAGGAACCAAAGAAAGAAGTAGGCATCAAGGCTGTGCCTGGAGTCTTACAAGTAGAGGTAATCATTTGGCGTTAAATATGGGAGCTGGAAAAAATGTGTCATAGGGAGAGTGTAGAAAATATAGTTCCAAAGAGATTATTGTAATTACTCATAAAAAAGAAAAATGAGCAGGATAAACTCTTAAAACTGTAAATTAAAAAAAAAATGCTGCCAAAGGTTTAACTGTACAAATACACCCTTCATACAAGCATAAACTTTATTCTAATTTAAGACTAGAAAACAAAAACCATATTCTTGGTAGACACTAATAAAACTTGCCAGGAATGATGGCTCCTTTTAAAACTCTTATTTTCTAAAATACATACCAGCAGCTCTTGTCTCGCTCAATTACAATCACTGGTGTCATCCAAGTCTTCACTGGGCACTTACCCCTGCCATACGTATGTTACATAAGATACAGATAAAATTCTGGTTCAAAATCCAGGCTTCTCGATACTTTGGCTAATTTATAGTGACATTCAGAGTATTTCAAAGTAAACACCATTTCAGACTGATTACTAATTGATGCTCAAGGCAATTAAAGTGCATAGAAACTCCCGGGGATACGATTAATAGAAGAATAGAACTGAAAATGTCATATTATTCTATCAGTAGGAATCTACTCCAGAACCAAGGTCCCAGACCTGAGATTCCTGGTTTCAACCAAACTCCAAGTCTCTGACCTCAGCTCCCAACTGCAAGTAAGGGAAGATTTTGCAAGAGCTGGACGGCAGGTAAGTACGCTGCAGAGAAGCAGCCCAGGGATCTACACTTAGTCCTGCCGCCACAGGTACAGCATCTAACACGGTGTGCCCTCTGAGGCCCCATGGCTCAATACTCCTTCCACCCAACACCCTTCGCTTCTCTTATTTCCTTGTCCTACAGCAGCCTAGTATTTGCATGGTCCATGATATAACACTAGACCTGATCAAGGCTGGCGTGGGAGTTAGGTTACGCTGAGCCTGCAGGTGAAGTTATCAGTGCCAGTAGCTCAGAGGGGCAGAAGAAAGGCAAAGCTCTGAGGACAAAGCAAAAGGAATTGATTAGGTCGGACAAAGATAAGACTGGAACGGGACAGTCTAGGAAAGAATAGCTCAGGGAACTGGATTTAACATTTGAGGATTATGAAATCTGCATAGTCTCTGGTGATTAGGAACTGAAGGATGAAGTTGAGAATTTGGGGAATTCCTCATTGTGTTCAACCAGACAGCCACACTTCAAACATACAACAGATAAATGGTTGATAATATACTTAAAAGCTGCTGGAATACATCCCCCCCCCCCCAAATTAACTGAAAGATGTATTGTAATTATTATAGTTAACGTCTACTAAGTACTTTTTCTCTGCCGAACTTCTAATAAGCATCTCATTAAATATTCACAGCCGTCCTACGAGGTAGATATTATCATACTGTTTTACAAGCAAGGAAATTAATGCTTACAGAGATAAAATAACTCACCCAAGGTCACATAATTAGAAGTGGTGGAACCAAGTTTTAAACAGTCTGAATCCAGAGCTTACGCTCGTAACACTAAGTTATAGTTGCACCTCAAAGAAAACAACTGCAAAAAGCGGGAGGAAAGTTATTTTAAATCAGGGATTTCTAAACTTGTAGCAGTGGACTCTTCTCTTCAAATGAAATGCTTCTCAGAAGCCAATTTATAAAAGAGACAATAGCTAAGCAACTGTCCCATCTGCCAGTAACTGAGGCTTCAACAGAACTTATCAGAGCATATGCTGAAGATGACTATTTTCTTTCATTCCATTTTACTTATAAGTGGTAATACTACTATATTTTAAATTCTACTAGAAACTACTTATATTTAAAATGAACAGAATGCAAGATCAGTAGAGGTCAGGGCTCTAAGGACATTCATATTTACTTTAATTGATAACATATTCCTAATGCAATGGTTTTAATATATTTAAAACCAATAATTTGCCTAAAATGATCCACAGTGGGGTATGGATGGCAACAAGGACTTGAAACACATACTGTTTAAATTCTACTCACAAAAAAATTTTGTGGGCAAATTACTACGTGTGTTAACTTTGGATGTTAAGAAAAAAGAGGGCTTCCCTGGTGGCGCAGTGGTTGAGTCTGCCTGCCAATGCGGGGGACATGGGTTCGAGCCCTGGTCTGGGAAGATCCCACATGCCATGGAGCAACTACGCCCGTGAGCCACAATTACTGAGCCTGCGCGTCTGGAGCCTGTGCTCCGCAACAAGAGAGGCCATGATAGTGAGAGGCCCGCGCACCGCAATGAAGAGTGGCCCCCGCTTGCCGCAACTAGAGAAGGCCCCCGCTTGCCACAACTAGAGAAAGCCCTTGCACAGAAATGAAGACCCAACACAGCCAAAAATAAATAAATAAATTAAAAAAAAAAAAAAAAGACAAAAGAAAGGAGAGACAGGAATGTGATTCTAAAAGTGTTCCAGGGCTTCCCTGGTGGTGCAGTGGTTAAGAATCCGCCTGCCAATGCAGGGGACACAGGTTCAAGCCCTGGTCTGGGAAGATCCCACATGCTGCGGAGCAACTAAGCCTGTGCGTCACAACTACTGAGCCTGCACGCCACAACTACTGAGCCTGTGCATCACAACTACTGAGCCTGCGCGCCACAACTATGAGCCTGTGCTCTAGAGCCTGTGAGCCACAACTACTGAGCCTGTGAGCCACAACTACTGAACCTGCGCTCTAGAGCCAGCGAGCCACAACTGCGCCCGTGAGCCACAACTACTGAGCCTGTGTGTCACAACTACTGAGCCTGCGTGCCACAACTACTGAGCCTGCGCTCTAGAGCCTGCGAGCCACAACTACTGAGCCTGCACTCTAGCGCCCACGAGCCACAACTACTGAGCCTGTGAGCCACAACTACTGAGCCTGCACACCACAAGTACTGAGCCTGTGCTCTAGAGCCCGCAAGCCACAACTACTGAGCCTACATGCCACAACTACTGAAGCCCGTGTGCCTAGAGCCCGTGATCTGCAACAAGAGAAGCCACCGCGGAGAGAAGCCCGTGCACTGCAACAAAGAGTAGCTCCCGCTCACCTCAACTAGAGGAGGCCTGCGCACAGCAACGAAGACCCAATGCAGCCAATAAATAAATAAATAAATTTAAATAAATAAATAAATAAGTAAAACTGTTCCAACGCCCAACTTTCAGGCTGGGGTTTTTCACCACAAATAATGTGCTTATCTTAAACTTTCACATTTTGGAAAATGTTAAGTGAAGAGCAGATGATGAAAATGTTACACTGAAGTGCACTTTGCTGTCAACAGGCAAATACTGTAACACAGCAGCAAAAGGGTTGTTAAAACTGTCCATCAAGCCAGGTGGGCAAAAGCTTTCCTGACTTGTTTCAGTCCAGGCGGCTGTAAGTTTCCTCATGAGTGCTTCAAGGTCAGCAGTGAGGCAGCTTCCTCAGCACTCAAAAGAGTTCTCTGTTGCAGCTGTTAGCAATCTGTATCATAATAAAAAATAAAACTGTATCCATCCCATTCACACACTTTGCAATTATTCTGTAGAAATACCTGAGCTTCCCTGTTACGTATTAGCATTGTGGTGGGAATTTATTTATTTTTAATCTGTTAAGTATTTTAAAATTAATTTAGGGCTAATGTTTATCTCAGAAAAATCACAAACTAAAAACAGTCTAATTTTCTGTGGATCATTTAAAGAAAGGAAGGAAATGGTAGGATGTAATCTCAATTACCCCCGCCTATAAACAGTAACTTTAAGCGTACAACAGCCTCCTGTTTGCTTCCACAGTGAACACACCTGCGAATTAATAGCGTTTTCTCCTTGAGAAGTGGGCAAGCTCGCCCAGCGCCTGAAGTCAGGCTCACCTGAACGCCCCTGGACGCCCTCAAAGAGCAGGAAACTGGTGAGATATCCCAACATCAATTTCAATGTATTGTACTACGTTGAAATGCTCTGTGCTTAATCCAACATATTGTTTGCATTCTTTTCACATTTGGCCAATGTAAAACTAAAATCTATGGATTCCAAGTTGAAAAATATTTCCTCTAAATTGAAAAAAAAAAAAAATCAACAAAGCCTTGTCCAGGATACACAGTTCTACAGACTGGCTCAGGTAAGAAAACCCAAGTTTTAGTTCCGTAAATTGGGACAAATGCTGTTAGTGTGGCTCTCTCATATGTAAAGGGGGGCTATATAGCTTTCCTATTTTATTGAGTTCTCTTGAACAGTGAGATAATTTATGAAAAAGCTGACTGTAAGCTACCAATGTAAGTTATTATTATTAGTTTACCATTAAGCTTGTCTTTTCAGAACTCTCTCATTATTCTTAAGGTGAGGATTGGCTGAATTTCCAACGCAGTGTTATAGATTCAAAACTGAATACAAATACATAAGCTTCATAAAACATGTCCAAAGAGAAAGCCCGAAGCATTGAAATTCTGGTGGACTGGGCAGGGGAAGAAAACCTCTGCATGGTTCCAACCTATCCTGAACCTCCTTCTCCACTTCAGGTCAGGAAAAGAGAACACAGGTATTCTGAAGAGGTAAGTGATTTGGGGGGTCTGTGAATCTATAAAATTTACAAAAGGATATACTCAATTGTATGCGAAGGCAGATGTGTATGGGCTCTACAGAAAGGGCCCTACAAAAACTAGACTGAGATCATGTGGTCAGGCCCCAGGAGTGACACTGTTCTGTCTGTGATGACACGGACTTTGTGATTCCTCCAAGTGGTCAGCTTTCATGTGCCGAAAGCATGTCATTTAAAAATTTAATCAGTTAACATTTCAATCACGTCTTTAATTACTGTACTTTTTAAAGTTTTAGAAGTAGAAAATACATGCTTATTAAAAATCAAACAAAAAGTTTAGTTATAATTTTTAAAGTAATAAAACATAAATTTCCACCGATCCTAACTCCTGTCCACCCATGCTCCACAGGTGTCACTGTGCAGTGTATAGTTTTCTACTCCTCCAACCTTTATAATGTACACACACAATCCAAATCTTCTACCCAGATACACGTTAGCCAGACTCAACGCCCACTGGTCCCGACAGCTTGGCCGCCTTCGCTGCTGGCCCACACAGAGGACAGCAGCTGCTCCTACAGACCAGGTGCGCTTTCCTGGAGCACCTACAGCTGCTGTGCTGACCGCTGCACCTGCTCTCCATCACTCAGACCCATCCTTTCTGCAACCCTCATCACATTCACTGTATCTTAAACCCGTTTCCTTCTTAGCAATTAATGAATCCTCTTACCTACTTATGTATCTTATAAAGTATTTTACTTTTTTTCTAACTCTTGCACTGTATTTTTACTTGCATATGAACTAACTGTATTATATGAACCAATAAATCAAGACTGCCTATTAATGTGAGGTAAGTATGTTGTGCATTAAACTGATATACTGAATTATGAAGTTTAATTTATGCATCAATTTGTAATGAGATAGAAGTGAATTTTAGAAATGATGTATGCACGCTTTCTATAACTTATTTTCAGTGTGATGTTCTCCCTTGCTACTTAATTTCCCCAACACTGTCTACTCATCCTTATGGTTCCCTTCCTGAAAAATATTAAGAAAACTCTACCTTTCATCACCTTACTGCCTGACCACAGTGATACATGTATCTGCAGAAATATGTAACAATGTGCACTAAAAGTTCAAGAATATACAGAGTCAACAAAATAATAACAGCAGTTTTGTGGGGTGGGGGTCACCAAGACCTTCAGGAACAAATAAGCACATTTACAAATATATAAACTTTTAAAACATCGCATAAATAAAGTCTTATATCAAATACTATAATTTCCCAGATTATTTCAAATGAAACAATTTGGGGCATTACTACTCATAAAAAGGAAGCTAAATGCAAAAAGGCCTTACGGAGATGATTCCAAAACAATGCTGTTAGCTTGTGTGGAAGATGGAGACCGATGCCTCACGAATGCCTCGCCTGGGCAGGTGTGAACCACGTGGCCGACCAAATGACCCACTGAAGACGGCCGTAACCTGGTTCCCTCTTGGGTGAACGCAGAATTTCGACTACGAGAAGAGGAACAAAAACTGAGTAAAAATGTACTGTAACTCAGTATGTTCAAGTTTTTTTCTTATATGATTGCAGTAGAAAGTGGGTGTGTGTTTTTAAGACTGACCACATTTTACTAAGCTGAGTCTCTGACAAAGACAGTATGGTATAAACAGAAAAAGCACAGAATAGGAAGTCGAAAGATCTGAGCTAGAGTTAGCAATCTGCCACGGGGATTTTATCTATTTCAATCATCTATTATCCCCACCAACCTTAATGTTTCTAGGTTTCAGTCACTACAAATGTGCGTCTTAATCAGCATTTACAAAATAAAAGGAGAGAATCAATAATTCAGAAATATCCTCTGGTCTGAATTCTTTTTTAATCCTTTAATAAATACTTTTATTTATGGGATTTTCTATAATTTCTAAGACTAGAGATACTGAATACCATATTTCCATCTTCATAAGTGACACAGTCACTTTAGAATTTAGGGAAAAAACAATTTTCTTCATATCATACGTAAAATTGTTTCATTAACAGAAAGTCTGATCAGAGTTAGTGACAATTAATTAATTCAACCATCTGGTTTAAATTTCATGTGTCTTCCATAATTTGCTGTAATTGTTTAGTGGGGTACTGGTAACAAATAAGGAATGGCTGGCTGGAAAAGGGACCAGAAAAAGAAGGTTCTGGATCTTCTCCAACAAGCTGATTAGCCTTTGAATTTATATGCAGTCTATTATAAAAAAGATGACTTAGCAATCTACAATTAGCAAGACACTGTACAAACTTTTGAGTCTATTTTGTTTCTAGTAGTGAGGAAGACACCTAGCTATTAGGTAACCTGCTGTGAACCAAGCTGTTTGTGCACACACTTTACTTCCAATATGGTAGAAATTTACTCTTAAGCTGACAAACACCCATCAGTGAAACAACTTTCAGAATTTAGTGCTCATTTACTGAACATGAATGTGTATGAAATATGTCCAGAGGAAGACTTCTTTAAATATTATATTCCATGCCAAAATTCAAATATTTCTTATATCAACCTTTTGGGTTAACAAGGACAGTCAGTATGGTAACATTCATTTTGTTATCATTATCTTAATCACATACATATAATACATACAACACATTTGTTAACATTATGAAATTAAGATAACATCTTTGGCCAGTACACGTTTATTATCTTATTATTACTACCTACACCCAAGCATCCAGCTTTTGTGAGAAATGCTAGGATGAAGTGCATACACAGTAAGTGCTGAGTAACATGTGCTTCTCAGCTGAGCTATGGCTGAGCTGGTGGGAACTGAGGCTGGAAATCCCTTTTCCTAGACCACAGACACTGGCACAGCAGAAGCAGGGTAGGAGCTTCAGCAAGAGAATCACAACACTTAGCATGTTCAAATAATATGCACTCTCCTAGAAATTATGCTGGAGATACACATGGAAAAGAGTTATGTCAGCTACAACCATATTCCCAGATTTTAAGTCTACTAATAGGCCTTAATTTATTGGCTAGTGACCCTGACTGTGAAAGTCAGCTTTGTAGTTAAGTGAGCATCTTTATGTCATGCTCTGCTTACACAGTGAGCTCCAGGCTGAGAGGAAATAATGCCTTGGAGCAACGAAAATCATGTCTGACCGAAAAATTTAAATTTTACATATTATAATCTTCAGGCAATGGAAACATACAGCCAAACATTTAGAAATTAGCAAAATGTACACCTGATGTACTTACTGATTAGGAGTGCCAGGTGGGGATCGCGACGGAAGGCTTTGTGTTTCCAACCTGTCATCAGATAGTGAATTTCTGCTTACTACTTCCCAATCCATTAATTTCCGTGCCAAGGGCTTACTTGGGGATCTGGAGTAATAATTTAAATAATATGCAAAAAATTTTATTTTTTACCCCAAGCTATGTACCGAACCTTACAATTTGTCTTAATACATCATATTCTAGATAAGTAAACACAACACGTTTATTTACAAGAAATTAATGCATTTGGAGGCTACTTATCAAACAATTTCCTAAGAAAGGAAATCTTTATATGAAGAAAGAAGGCAAGAAAAAGTAGGAAAGAGAATAGGGAAGAGGAGAAAAATGAAAGAAACAAAGAAAGAAAGATGAGAGAAAAAAAACAATGGAATCGTTGGCTATCAAGTTTTCCCAGATACTACCAACATTATATTTTAGACATTGTCTCTGTCCCAGGGTCTCTGGGACTTGAGCTTATCTTGTGGTGTTTTAAACAATTCCTAACACATCATCTCCTGAGTGTCCTTAAACCTAAACCCTGGCCCTCTGCCTCAATAAGGACAAGGTAAAAATGATAATTGTGCATATTTTATTTATAAATTTTCCCCTTTTATATACAGAAAGCCAGTGGATTTTTTTTTCTTTTCTTCTTTAGGAAACATTTGGAAGGTTAATTATTTTGTCTCATGGTAGGGAGTAGCATATGTTTTCTTACCTGTATATTGTCAGTTATTATAGTGATAAAGAGAGTAAATGATCTTTTCAGAAAGGATATTGATCTTTACGGAGGTCAAAAACCCTTAGAATTTTAGGTGAATTAGCAACTGAAGTCGTTTTTTATGCAAATTCAAGAAGTGGCCAAAGTTCATGGAAAATACATGATATCTTTTTAAATGCCTAGCTTTTTGACATGCAGAGTTCATATGAAGGTTAATATAATGAATTAAGCAAATTACATAAAAACACATAATATATCAGCTTCTAAACTTAGACAGTTTTATATTTCAGTAATAACTCACCGAAGCACATACAAATAGACTAGACTACAAAGCATGGTAACACTGACCACGAGTACTCAAGAAAATTTACATACATAGTAGGAAGCATTAAAACAATGAGTGGGGGGGCTTCCCTGGTGGTGCAGTGGTTAAGAATCCGCCTGCCAATGCAGGGGACACGGGTTTGAGGCCCGGTCCGGGAAGATCCCACATGCCACGGAGCAACTAAGCCCGTGCGCCACAACTACTGAGCCTGCGCTCTAGAGCCCACGAGCTGCAACTACTGAGCCTGTGTGCCACAACTACTGAAGCCTGCGTGCCTAGAGCCCGTGCTCCACAACAAGAGAAGCCACTGCAATGAGAAGCCCGCACACCGCAACTAGAGAGAGCCCATGCACAGCAACGGAGACCCAACGCAGCCAAAAATAAATAAATAAATTTATTTAAAAAAAAAAAAAACAATGAGTGGGGACCATCAATCCCAGCTTTGACCTTCCCACAGACAAATCACTTAAGTTTCTACATTTAAATATCAAAATTTTCTAGTAAAATGTACACTCCTACGGTCCTTCCCTACCTTCTGAAATGATCTATGAGTATCTACATTTTCACTGCAGTGTTTTAGTTTATTAATTTTACTAAACCACAAGTAACTTAAATTACTTCTGAATCCAAACCACACAAATGCCCTATCATTTCATGTATTCATAGCTAAAATCTTTTTAGTTTGGCCTAATGATGTTGCTTTTTTTTCTTTTACTTAGTTTTAAATTGAAATATAGTTGACTGACATCTCCTTAACTTAAGAACATTGAACATTTTCTAAAAGAGATGTAACGTTATCAAGTTTTTAAAAAAAGTCATTGACTCAGATTTCATTTTTCATAAGTGAATCTGAAGTCATTAAAGCATAAACATTTCCCATTACCATGAGTTTAAATTACAGGATTTTCTGATTTGAAGACAAGTCAGGATACCATTTAGTCTAACCACCTCATCAGTCACAATAAAATAAAAATAAAGTATATTATCTCATGCATTAGATTTTTAAAATGAAGTAAAGATTATTAAAAGAAACAGCATTTATGGCTCTTCTATTAATGCTCTTCTATTAACATAATTCTTAATGTTAATAAACAGATTACTCACATATTGGATTATTAAATGTAAACTGTTTAAGTGAGTTCACTAACCACAGTCAGGAGATCAACTATTTTCATTTTCTAAAAGAGGGAAAGAGTCATTTGAAGGTGGAAAAAAATCCAGTTATACTCACCTAATACAAGGCATCAGAACACTTTACTGTTGTTAATAAACTAAACATGGTTGGAAATGCTTTGCATTTAAAACTAAACTTCAAGGTATTTTATTAACAGTTTTAACCTCAGAGACCCACCCACTCAAGCTTGGTGTCTATGTTTCCTGTTGAGTGTGGAAACTTCAGAGAAAAAAATACCACACTTCATCAGTGTTTGCAATGTGGTAAATTTATTTTCTGACCATGGCACCTTATTTTTCTGTTGCATGGGAACATTCTTTTGCTTTCTTCTTAGATATTATATGATAACTGAAAAAGTCTGAAAGCAATTCAAAGAGTTGATGCATCAGAAAAATAAGTTAACATTTATTATTGCTGAAAAAACAACCTTACATAAAAAGTTTAAGGAGAAATCTTTTCTAACTATTTATACTGCCAACTAAAATTCCAAGGAGTGGACAAGAATTCTAGACTTCTCTAATACTCTAACAGAATAATTTAATAATTGCTAAAACCATTAGGGTATTTTGATAGATATGCATCAGATCATCACAATCCCAGAAAAGCTTGTCTTTCAGAGCTAGTAGGATCATTAAAAAGTACTATTAAGACCTTGTCCTAGATGATGACTTATTATTTCAAAGTGGATTCATACAATTCCAGCACAACAAAAGAAACAGGACAGTTATTTGGGGCCCATCATATCAGGATTTTATCTCTACTACTCACTGAATAATATTTGTTTTATAAGATAACCTGTTAAACAATTTCACATTTTAATAATGCATATATAAAATGAAGAACTATCTGACTGGTGACTATCATACTAAGTGAAGTAAGTCAGACAGAGAAAGACAAATATCATATGATACCACTTATATGTGGAATCTTTAAAAAAATGATATAAATAAACTTATTTACAAAACAGAAACAAACTCACAGACTTAGAAAATGAGCTTATGGTTACCAGGCAGAGAAAAGTGGGGGAGGAGGGATAGACTGGGGTTTGGGATTCCCATGCACACACTGCTATATTTTAAATAGATAACCAGGGACTTCCCTGGTGGTCCAGTGGCTAAGACTCCACGCTCCCAATGCAGGGGGCCTGGGTTCAATCCCTGGTCAGGGAACTAGATCCCATATACCGCAACTAAGAGTTCACATGCCACAACTAAGACCCGGCGCAGCCAAATAAATAAATAGATAGATAGATAGGTAACCAACAAGGGCCTACTGCATAGCACAGGGAGTTCTATTCAATATTCTGTAATAACAGAAATGGAAAAAGAATTTGAAAATGAATAGATACTTGTATATGTGTAACTGAATCACTTTGCTGTACACCTGAAACTAACACAACACTGTTAATCAACTATACCCCAATATAAAATAAAAATTAAAAAAAATTTTTTTAAATATTAAATTTAAAACATAAATAAATAATAAAATAAAATAAAATAAAATGTATTGGGAACTGCTCTGGAAAAAAAAATGAACTAATAAGATGCAGGTGTAACTATATGTATATCTCTCAAAATCTGATATGCTCAAAATATTAAAGCATTAACACATATAAATAAAGGAAGTCATTTGCATGTGATATTAACATTAATATGTAAACACACCTATGCTTGGTATTCATATTAGGATATCATATTACAGTAGAACTAGTTATGAAATCATGTTCAGTATTTTTACAAATATCAAGCAAGACAAAAAGTTAAGCTTTTTGTTAGGAAAAGAATAAAAAAGTGCAAATATTTTTTTATGGTGCTGTTTTAACATAGAAGAATCAGAAAAATATTTACTTTGATTTTAACAAGTCTGAAAGGAGTGTTGCAAAAAAGTTATAGTACTAAGAACTAGAATAAATATGTACATTTTAAGTTAAAACAAAGTTGATAGGAAGTGAACTATTCCTTTCTCAAGAGCAATTTCAAGGAAAATGGTTTCAAATTAACATTTTACTGTACATTTTACCTTTGTACAGGTCCTTAGTACTTTGTAACTAGAAACAAGAGTATCTACGACTGTGGAAAGGAGGAATTTGAGTAATTTCAGCAGCTGTATCTATTGGGGCAGACATCTCTGTGTTTTTACTTTCTTTCTTTCTCCCTTCTGAAATAACTAAGCCACTAATATGACACCAAGATTTATATTTAATAGAGAAATTGACAATATTTCCCTCAATAAATCTAAAAATAAAGCCAAAATAAATCAATTTCAAAACCTTTTTGAACAAATGCTGAAATGAATTACATCATTCAAATTCAAGTTAAACTTATCACAGCAAAATGCTATATGCCCTGACCAGCGAAATCTTTCCTACATCAAGGCATTTTTCATTGACAATTTTCCAACTGGACAGATCATTCATAGACAAATCAGGATGAGGGTAAGCCAGGAATGAAGGGGAAAATAAAAAAACCCAAGTACATTTTATTATTCAAACACATAAAAATCATGTTCTAATGATTTTTTTGTTTCAAATGTCCTTACTCCAAGGAACTTGTAATATTATTTGTTTTTTATTTTTACAAGCATTCCAGGCACAGTGCCGGCACAGCCTCAGCCTCAGAAATGACTCTGACTGTGTACACGGACCAGTGGCAGGACGAAGGGAAGGATCTTGCAATTAAATCTACAGCTCAGGATAAAAGGACTTAAGTGTTTAAGATTTACTGACATGAACGACTGCAGATTTTTCAACATCAAAGAAAATTCCTATGATATGCTAAGTGATAAAAACAAGCAAGAAAAAGTATGAAACAATTTTTAAAACAAATAAAATATAGACCTACATATCAATATCTGCGAGTATATACATGGCAAAATCTTGAACAGTAAATACAAAACAATTTTAAATGATTGTGTTGGGGTCACGATTTTTCTTTATGTTATTTGGCATTGTTGGAGCTTTAAAAAAAAAAATGAGCCATCATTTGTGGAGTAGAGAAAGCAATAAAGCAGTTTCTGCTTTTAGAGGAAAGAAAAAAAACAGCAGCTTTTTAGCCTAGAAACACAAAGCAGGAGGTCTTTCGGACAAAGACTGAGAGCAAAATTAAAATCAAAAGCAAAATTCTCCACTTCTCGTTTATTAAAACTCTCAGGCCTCCACTGGCAGCAGACGCTAAGCTCATGACCTCTTTAAAGACTCACCCTCTCCAAGCCATTTTCACTGAAAATACACTGCTTCATTTAAAAACATCTACCATACCCCACTCACTAGAGGACTGTGGCTACTGTGGTGAATTCAGACAGACAGACTCCCGTCCTCCTAGAGCTGACATCCTACCTAGTGCAGGAGACAGACAATAACGGGATCACCTTTCACATCTGAGGCAGGGAAGGAGTCAAGCGTCACATGTCTCACGCAGAACAGCAAAAACTACCGCACAGAGGTTAAAAGTGTGGGTAAGAACCTGGGATGCCTGGTTAGAATCTTGCTGCATCCCTCACTCTCTGTATAATCTCAGGTAAATTATTCAAACTCGCTGAGTTTTCTCATCTGTAATGGATTTATTACCTCACTGAGTTTGGGGGTTGTGAGTTAATATACATGCACTGCCTGGCACAGGTAAGTACAAAATAAGCATTAGCCATTATGAGATTAACTGGTCACCCTCTTCCACTCACATCCCCACAGAGTGATTCTACCCCAGCAGCCAGGCTAATCTCCCACCCTCCCCCATATTTTTATTTTGGAACATTTCAAATATAAACAGAAGTAGAAAGAAGAGTTTGATAAACCCTGTGTACTCAGGCCCCAGGTTCAACAGCATCATCATGAGAATCGTGTTTCACCTCACCCCCCAGTTATTCTGAAGCAAATCCCAACAACCATACGATACTTGTATATACTTCAGTTTATCACTCTAAAGCACAAGAACTCTACCACATTTTTAAAATGCAAGTCAATTTATTTCCCTCCCATGCCCCCAGTCCCCCTGGCCTCCACTTACAATCCTAAGTCCTCACCGTTCCCAGCACAGGGCCACACAGACTCCGGCCGCTGCCCGCCTGTCTAGCCATCTCCTGCAGCACTGCCGTGCGCACCCTGCCCACTACTGGCTCCGGCTCAGGGCCTTCCCTGCCTCAGCCCTCACCTATACTAGGCGTCTGCTCCACCAATCAGAGTGCAGTATCTTGTTCTTCACTGTGTTCCCAAGGCCTGAAACAATGCTCGGCACAGTAGGTCTTCAGTAAAGATTAGCTGCCACCAATCTGGTCAGTCTCCCTCGTCAGAGCTCTTGGCTGAGTTTTTAATCATCTATTGGACAATCTGGTTAGATTATTGCTCAGGCATCTCAAACTAGACCTGTGCCAATTTAACCTCTTCTATTACAAATCTGTTCTCTCCTGTAACCCCTGTCCATTTTAGGTCACTCCAAGCTGACAAGTCTTTCCAGATACTCCTGTCTCTCACACACCTCCACCAACTGGTCAACAACTTGTGCTTGTTCCACCCGCAAAATAAGTTCCTCAAATTTGTTCCCTATTAACCACTTCACTGTCAGTGTTTTAGTTCAGGCCTTTGTTACTTTCATTTGGATTACTGCAGTAACCTAACTGGTCTCTGGGTACCCAGACTTTACTTCTAATTCATTCTCTATCCTTGCTTATAAAACTATTTTCTAAACCATAAATCTGATCATGTCATCTCACTTGTTGAAAAGCAAACTGGTTATTAACAGATCTTAAAAAATGAAGATAACAAAATAGCACCCAAATAAAAAGCAACTTATTTCTTAACAATATGATTTAAAGAAAGAAGAAATGGGCTGGATAATATATGAGATGAGTCACTATGTTTCTCAAAAATGTTAACCAAAGGGAAACAAGCCTTCCAACAAAATGTTATATTAATAATATAATACTTGATTCTGCCTAGTCAGGGTTACAATCCTTGGTCCACTAAAAAAAAATGATTGAGTAAACTAGACAAACTATTTCACTACTCGCTCAACATAATTTATCATTTAATTAAAGAAGGAATCATGTGATAATTCTGTAATCATATTTGGAAAAAGTTTTTAGCAATTTTAACCTTGCTTTAAAAAAAATTCAGACACTGAATTAGAAGTGGCTTACCTTGCAAACACCCTGTCTTTATTTGCCTTTTCTTTGCCATATTGAACTGACTGGACTTCAGTTCTCCCACTGAAATAGATAAATACGTACAGTAAGAAAACCTTAAAGAGAACTACAAGATAAAATGACAACACACAGCATGACTACACTACAATTACATAAGAGACAAGATATTTCTAGCAGAGGGTAAGAAGGAAAGAATGGACTACATTCCACTTCTACCTGGATGGATGAAGCTTAACTACACTTCTTCCATTAATGAACAAGGACGTGTTCCAAAGACACTTTGTGTTCAGATACTCCTTTGTTTGGGAGTGAGTATGAAAGAAGTAATTCTGTCTGAGAGGAATTCCTCCTCTGCTATGCCCTGGAAAGGCACTCCCTCTAGACTCAGAAACAGGTTGCTCTGTCCCAGCTCATCTAAGCCCTGCCCTCCTGCCACGTCTGCGGTTTGGCTAGTGTCTTTACTACTCCTTCAACAAGGGCCTGACACATGGGGAGATCTCGAAGAACTGCTCTTTCCTTGGGCAAGCTTTTCCTCCTCACCTACTGATAATGATCACAGACACATCCTCAAATCCCTCCACGTCCAGATACAGGCAACCCCAGATATTTTTATATTAGAAGGAATGAAGGTCAGAATATGGTTGGGAGTTGGGCATTACAGGGGTTTATCTTGAAGCTGACTGGTCTCCCAAGCACACCGTTTATGCCTGGGAACTGAGCTTCCTCTGTGGTACTCCAATGTGTTGAGAGCAAATTTGTAAATAAAAACTTGGTTCTCAGAGAATCTGTTACTTGACACATCACATTATTTGAGTGAATGAACATAAATGTCTAGAACATCAAATATAACCATTTACATAGATAGAAATTTAATATATAAAAAAGCAGCCAAATATAGGTTTCCAAAGCTAATAAGTAAGCAATTTTAAGATCATCTTCTATGGACAAGTATAGATAAATGTGAATAGAATGGCACATCTGTTCAAGTTTTTTTTTTTTTTTTAATTTACTTATTTATTTTTTTATGGCTGTGTTGGGTCTTCGTTTCTGTGCAAGGGCTTTCTCCAGTTGCGGCGAGCGGGGGCCACTCTTCATCGCGGTGCGCGGGCCTCTCACTATCGCGGCCTCTCCTGTTGCGGAGCACAGGCTCCAGACACGCAGGCTCAGTAATTGTGGCTCACAGGCCCAGCTGCTCCGCGGCATGCGGGATCCTCCCAGACCAGGGCTCGAACCCGTGTCCCCTGCATTGGCAGGCAGATTCTCAACCACTGCGCCACCAGGGAAGCCCTCTGTTCAAGTTTTAATGGAAAAGTCAGAAACATTGTCACGATTTTAAAATTCAGATAAGTTGATGTGTCTTAAGATAATATATTTCCTCTAAGAAGAATGAGCTATACTTGCAATTGTGAACAAGGTAACAGATTGAGGTTCACCACTGCTTTGTACTTCCACATTAGAACAAGGACTGTAATCCCCTGGGCATTTTGGAACAGAGACAACAAGGGGGGAAGGGTGTGCGTGAGGAGGCTGGTAAAGGAAGTATTAAATCCCCCGATATTCCAAATTCCGTCTCTCAGTCTTCGTGAGAGATGACAAGAGTGCTAGTATTCCCAACCATTGCTTATAATGAGAAGGAAAAGCATTTATCTCATGTGTATCCATTAGGGATAGGACTGTATCCAGATAAATATTTGTCATGCTGCCATTCCTACACCGCTCACAAGATTATTAATCATTTTGGTGATTAGAAAGTATTTTGGATACGTTTTGGAAGTTCTTAAGGACTATAAACATCAAGTCTAGCTTTTACCACTGTAGACATCTGCGGCTTACTTATACACACTAATTTAATTTCACGTTAGCCGAGCTGCCCGGGCCTCAGTCCTGTCCTGCTCTGTCTGCTACGCCCTGCATCTTGGAGGCTCCCCTGCAAGCTGGCTTCCTGTCAGTTCCACCTTTTTTCTGGTGGGAGATCAGAAAGCGGAGCGGGTCAGAAGCAGGTGACCGTCAGATGCTGGCAGCCGCTGTAACAGCAGCAGGCACAGGGCACAGAGAGAAACAGAACCCCGCAGAGGATGCCATCCCTGATCAAAGCAGCACCGCCCTGGTGATCCAGAATCCAGGGCAGCAGCTCACCAGGGCAGCAGCAGGTCTCAGCTCGCGGGCTCCAGCCCAGAGTGACACAAGCTTCTGACCCTCGGGCATTACCCATTCTTCCAACTGCTTCTCCAAACCCCCTCCCTTTTGTTTTCCCAGCCTTCCTAACACTTGTGTTAGAAACCAACTGCCTCAATTAAATTGCTTTTATCTGAAAAATCAAAAGAGCTTCCTGTTTCCCGAACTGAGAGAGTAATTTTCCAGGAAAGAGGATTCAAATGGGACATTATTACTCAAAAGGCTGAATTAACAAGTTGAATTTCATAATAAAAATATAAATATTAAATTCAAATATGAGGGAAAAATGAAGTGTTTATATGTCATATTATCCATATTATTCTATAGGGTTTAGTATAATTAGAACAAAATGTAAAACTGTAACATAATCTAAGAACACTAAATTCTGACAGCAAGATACTTATCTTAAGAACAATGAGAATATACCAATTGGTGAAAGCATGCAGGCTTCTTGTAAGTAATTCAAGCAATATCGAAAAGCATAACAAAAAAAGTAAACAAACAGATTTAGCCACAGCCATACGCCTAAGAAATAATCTCTATTATGAGCGGGCAAAAATCATTCTGAAACTCTATACATACATAGAAAAGGCTACAAATATGGATATAATTCTATTACAATGTGATTGTGCTATATATGGCCACAATGAAAATATTAAATGGATTTCTCTTGAATTAAAGGAAAGAAAAAGGCTACCATTCATTTAAAAAAGAAGAAGGAGGAGGAGGAGGAGGAGAATAAAAAGGTCAGGGAAAACCTTAAAAACTTAGTGTATTAATATTTAATTTTTGTTAATATGGATTCACATAGTTCACTAGTCCCTGCTTCCTCTTGCTTTCTTAGTTATATTATTACTTTTACTTTGTCCAAGTTTATAACATTTTAATACTATTCTGTAGTTATAATTCTCATAGTTGTCAAGGATTCGTTCCATATTTAAAGAATTTAATCTTTATTCTGACTTCTTTCACCAAGATTCTTCTTGAGTCATTTTGAATTCTCTCTTGGATGGTTAAACTTTACCATTAAATTTTTTTTTCAAAATAGGCTCAGAGATGTTATATTCCCTGAGGTTTTGTATATTTGATACTGCCTAGCTACTGACTCTAGACTTGAACGGGAACCTGGTTTAGTGTTTTTCGGTCACTTTTTTCCTTTAAGACTTGACAGCCAAAGGGTGGCCCATAAGCTACATACAAACCTGAAGAAAGGTTTTATTTAGCATTCACAGTGTTTAAAAATATTTAATCCCAAGTGATAAACCTCTAACAAGACTGATAAGGGAAAAAGAGAGAAGACACAAATTACCAATATCAAGAATGAGAGAAATGACCTTACTAGATTCTAGAGATACTGAAAATATAATAGGGTAATATTACAACCTTTATGCCGAAATACTCAGGAACTTAGACAAAATAGATAAATTCCTTGAAAAACATGATCAAAGTCCACCCAGGAAGAAAGAGAAAACCTGAACCGCTTCATTTGTATTAAAGAATCTGAATGTGCTGTTCAAAAGCCTCCTATAAATAATGCTTCTGCCTTAGAAAGAACAGAACTGGAAAATTCTATCAAACATTTTAAAAGGAAATAATATTACTACAGAAACTCTTCTAGAAAACTGAAAATGAGGAAATACTTCCCAACTCATTCAATGAGGCCAAAATGATCCTGACACCAAACCTGATAATGACATTACAAAAGAAAACTAAAGGGAAATATCCTTCACAAACATAAACGCAAAAATTCTAAACAAAATGTAAGCAAATTAAATAAAATAATATATAAACAGGATAACAGATCATAACCAAGTGGGGTTTCTCTCAGGAATGTACGGTTGCTTTACCATTTGAAAGTCAATCAATATAATTCATCAAATAAACAACTAAAAAGAAAACCCATATGATCATTGTGATAGCTGCAGAAAAAGCATTTGACAAAAACCAATAACCAATCCTAATAAAAACTTCCCACAAATGCGAAATAGAGGAACTGCCTCAACATGCATGATATAGGGCATGTGTGAAAGCCCACAACCAACATCACACTTAATAGTGAAATACTGAGTGTCTTCCCCTAAGATAAGGAACAAGACAAGGATATCTGCTCTCACCACTTCTACTCAACACTAGACTGGCGGCTCTAGCTGGGGCAACAAGTAAAGAAAAAGAAATAAAAAGGATCAGAACAGAAAGGAAAAATTAAGACTGTTTTTAGCCTCTAGGAAGAAAATCTTTCGGCAACTATAAAAGAAGCTCCTAAAATAAATGAGGTAAAAGCAAAGTTTAACAAAACAAGATCAACATAAAAAAAAATTGTATTTCTAATTAACTGTGATGAACAATCTGAAATTAAAATATAATAAGACAATTTATAATAGCATCAAAAACATGAAATAATTAAGGATACATTTGGCAAAGATGTGAAAGAGGTGTATGCTGAAAACTACAAACACTGCTGAGAGAAATAACATTTAAGTAAATAAAAAGATATACCACACACCATTGTAAAGCAATTATACACCAATAAAGATGTTAAAAAAAAAAAAGCTTGCTCCCAGAGGGCTGAGAAGTGTATTAAAAAAAAAAAAAAAAAAGATATACCATGTTTCATGAGTCAGAAAACTCAGTATTTTTTTTATTGGAGTAAAATTGCTTTACAATGTTGTGTTAGTTTCTGCTATACAATGGAGTGAATCAGCTATGTGTACACATGTATCCCCTCCCTCTTGGACCTCCCTCCCACCCCACCCCACATCCTACCCATGTAGGTAGTCACAGAGCACTGAGCTGAGCTCCCTGTGCTATACAGCAGGTTCCCACTAGCTATCTATTTTACGCATGGCAGTGTATATATGTCTATCCTAATCTCCCAATTCGTCCCACCCTCCCCTTCCCCCCTGTGTCCACACGTCGGTTCTCTATCTCTACATCTTTATTCCTGCCCTGAAAACAGGTTCATCTATTACCATTTTTCTATATTCCACATGTATGCGTTAATATACAATATTTGTTTTTCTCTCTCTGGCTTACTTCACTCTGTATGACACACTCTAAGTCCATCCACATCTCTACAAATGACCCAATTTCGTTCCTTTTTATGGCTAATATTCCACTGCGTATATGTACCACATCTTCCTTATCCATTCATCTGTCATTGGACATTTAGGTTGTTTCCATGTCCTGGCTACTGTAAATAGTGCTGCAATGAACACTGGGGTACATGTGTCCTTTTGAATTATGGTTTTCTCAGGCTATATGCCCAGGAGTGGGATTGCTGGGTCATTTGGTAGTTCTATTTTTAGTTTTTTTTTTTTTATAAGTACATCCATACATTTTTGAAGATATGATTTATTTTAATTTTATTTATTTTTGGCTGCATTGGGTCTTCGTTGCTGCACACGGGCTTTCTCTAGTTGCGGCAAACAGGGGCTACTCTTCATTGTGGTGTGTGGGTTTCTCATTGAGCTGGCTTCTCTTGTTGCAGAGCACGGGCTCTAGGCACAAGGGCTTCAATAGCTGTGGCTCACGGGCTCTCGAGCACAGGCTCAGTAGTTGTGGCGTACGGGTTTAGTTGCTCCGTGGCATGTGGGATCTTCCCGGACCAGGGATCGAACCTGTGTCCCCTGCATTGGCAGGCGATTCTTAACCACTGCGCCACCAGGGTAGTCCCAATTTTCAGTTTTTTAAGGAAACTCCATACTGTTCTCCACAGTGGTTATATTAATTTACATTCCCACCAACAGTTCAAGAGGGTTCCCTTTTCTCCACACCTTCTCCAGCATTTATTGTTTGTAGTTCTGATGATGGCCATTCTGCCCAGTGTGAGGTGATACCTTGCTGTAGTTTTGATTTGCATTTCTCTAATAATTAGTGATGTTGAGCATCTTTTCATGTGCCTCCTGGCCATCTGTATGTCTTCTTTGGTGAAATACCTATTTAGGTCTTCCGCCCATTTTTTGATTCGGTTGTTTTATTTGATATTGCGCTCCATGAGCTGTTTGTATATTTTGGAGATTAATCCTTTGTCTGTTGCTTCATTTGCAAATATTTTCTCCCATTCTGAGGATTGTCTTTTTGTCTTGTTTATGGTTTCCTTTGCTGTGTAAAAGCTTTTAAGTTTAATTAGGTCCCATTTGTTTATTTTTGTTTTTATTTTCATTACTCTAGGAGGTGGGTCGGAGAAGATCTTGCTGTGGTTTATGTCAAAGAGTGTTTTTCCTATGTTTTAGCTCCATTTTTCTTTCTCAAGATTGCTCTGGCTATTCAGGGTCTTTTGTGTTTCCATACAAAGCATAACATTTTTGGTTCTAATTCTGTGAAGAATGCCATTGGTAATTTGATAGGGATTGCACTGAATCTGTAGATTGCTTTGGGTAGTATAGTCATTTTCACAATGTTGATTCTTCCAATCCAAGAACATGGTACATTTCTCCATCTGTTTATGTCATCTTTGATTTCTTTCATCAGTGTTTTATAGTTTTCTGCATACAGGTCTTTTGTCTCCCTAGGTAGGTTTATTCCTAGGTATTTTACTCTTTTTGTTGCGAAGGTAAATAGGGTTGTTTCCTTAATTTCTGTTTCTGATCTTTCGTTGTTAGTGTATAGGAATGCAAGAGATTTCTGTGCATTAATTTTGTATCCTGCAACCTTACCAAATTCACTGCTTAGTTCTAGTAGAGAAAACTCAGTATTTTTAAGATGTCAATTCTCCTGAAATTGATCTATAGTTTCAGCACAATTCCAATTAGAATCCCAGAAGTCTTTCTTGTAGAAAGTGATCAGCTAATTCTAAAATTCAGATGAAACTGCAACGGGCCTAGAACATTCAAAACAACTTCTAAAAAGAACAAAGTTGGAAGACTAATACTACTGGACTTAAGACTTATTATTAAAAAGTCCAGAAATAAGTCCACCCAAATATGGACCACTGATTTCTAGCAAAGGTGCAAAGGCAATGCTGTGGAGAAAGAGTAATCTTTTCAACAAAAAATGCTTGAACACTGGATATCCATATGTAAAAAGACAAACTTCAATCCATACTTCACACCATATGCAAAAATTACTTTCAAATCGATCATAGACCTAAATGTAAGGGTTAAAACTGTAAAACTCTTAGAAGAAAACAGGAATAAATCTTTGTGACCTTGGGTTAGGCAAAGATTTCTTAGATATGACACCAAAAGAAAGATCCATGAAAGAAAAAACTGGTAAATTGAACTTATCAAAATTACGTGCTCTTCAGAAAACTAGTCAAATGAAAAGATACCAGGAGGCAGTGGTAAGAATCTGGTGGAATTAGAACTCTCATACACTGCTGGTGGGCATGTAAAAAGATACACGTGCTTTGGAAAAACGACCAGCAGTTTCTCGCAAAGTTAAACATACATCTACCATAAGATCCGGCGATTCCACTCCTAGGTATTTAACCAAGGGAACTTAAAGCAAATGTCCGTACAAACCCTTCCACATCAATGTTCGCAGCAGCTTTATTTGTAATAGCCCAAGTCCGGAAGCAAGCCAAACAGAGGAACAACCCACTTGATATCCATAATTAAGTGAATGGATAAACAAAATGTGTTATAGCTACACAATGGAATACTACCCTACAATAAAAAGAAATGAACCATCAATCCAGGCAACAACATAGATGAATTTCAGAATAATTATGCCAAGTAAAAGAGTATGTAATATATATGTAAAGAATATGCAAAATATATGTTTCAATTTATATAAAATCCTAGAAAATGCAAACCAATTTATAGAAACAGAAAGCAGACCAGCGGATACAAGGGGACAAAGAGAGGTGAGAGAAAAGGGGTTTCAGAGGGGTATGAGGAAAATTCCGGGGTGGATATGCTTGCTATCTTAATTGTGGTGATGGGTACATGGACGTATATACATCTCCAAACATGAAATTTTAAACTTTAAATATGGTAACTTATTCTATGTCAATTATACCTTAATAAAACTGTTTTAAAAATGTAAAATCTGCCAGTACTAGGTCCATATTCCCCCAAGGGCAATAACAGCCTGAATGGCAAGTGTTGCTGCCCTCAACCAGTATTTTCTTTTTTAATTAGATAGTTCTTGAGCTTTTTTTTTTTTTAAAGAATTACTTAATTTACTATTTAGTGTTTCAACTTCCATGATGAGAAACTTCCCTTCTTTTTTGTTTTGTTCTCGTTTTTTTTGGCTGCAACATGTGGCATGAAGGACCCTAGTTCCCTGACCAGGGATCGAACCCATGCCCCCTGCAGTGGAAGTGCAGAGCCTTAACCACTGGACCACTGGGCAAGTCCCTTGAGCTAGTTTTTTTTTGTTAATATCTAGGTAGAAATTTCTTCCTGTTTCAGGGATGATTTTCTCCCAAACTGGTTTCTTTAAATGTCTTTGGTATCTGTAGTCATCGTGACTAGATTTTGTTCTCTGTGGTATAGTTTGGGGAAATTACTTGATTTTTTTTTTTCATCTGAGACTGGTTTAAATTATGGTTAAAGGTTGGCTACTACATTCTATTAATTTCTTTGTTGCCTAAGTGAAGTGGTGTGTGTATATTGACATGTACGTCGTATTTTCAAGGTCAGAGGGAAGAAAGAGTTCTGCTAAAGTTAAGTATAGTTCTTGTATAACAACCCCGGTGGTCATTTAGGTAAGGAATTAACTTTACTGAAGGAATACCAGTATGGTCTGCACTGTTCTCTCACTAGAGGTTTCTTCTGTACCTGCTAAGATTTAGTACCAATAGATAAGACTTTTTGATTTTTCCGACTCTCACTACTGATGTCATTCTCATTCCCTAAACCTAATTACCTTTAAATTTACAAGTACCAACACCTTACTTTCCCAGTACTGCTTTTAGGACGGTGACAGGGGAGCCAATCATGACATCAAGCCACTTAAGAATTTGCTGTGCCTTTTTTTATGGTTACAATTTCCTTAATTCCAGTTAAGTGCTGATACTGAATTTTTGGGCTACTTTTACCACTTATTTGGAAGGAGGATGTGTTTTTTTTGTTTGTTTGTTTGTTTAATTTTTTATTTATTATTTATTTATTATTTTTATTTTTGGCTGTGTTGGGTCTTTGTTTCTGTGTGAGGGCTTTCTCCAGTTGCGGCGAGTGGGGGCCACTCTTCATCACGGTGCGAGGATGTGTTTTTTAATGGTATATCCTGTACTATGCTTTATGCTGTTGTTGTTTTTTTTTCTGATTACAAATGGGGCATTTATAAATGCTTGAGGTTTACAATACAAATCTTTTCTGGGCCACATCTACATATTTTCTTCACGATAAAGTCATCTTACAAATATTTAACAAAGACAATGGAAATTATAGCAGGAGTAGATTGTAACTAATTAAATACAGTTGATCTACTTTAGGAAATAGTGACCTGGAATATAGGTAATGGAACAGGTTTCTCAAGTCTGGCTTTATGATGAGAACCTACAGAACTTTCTGCTGATTAGACAAAGGGGCCACACTCTGCAGAGATTTTGACTCAGTAGGTGCGCATGAGTAACAGATTCTACGGTTCAGTAAACTAGACTTTTATTTAAAGGGAGGAAAAAATCCAACACTGAAGTATCAAAGCATAAGCAATACTTACCAATACCGGAATTTTGAACCTAATGTAAAATAATGTGCAAAAAAATTCTTTTGAGGTGGAAGTGGTCTGTCCAAACGGAAGAATGTGTGATGTTCTACACATGCTTTCCACAAGTTTTTACATGCTCTGTAATTCACCATGTTAAATCCCAATAATGTTTCTCTAGATTCATGCTGTAATAAATGACAAAATGCAGAGAATATCATGAGAATGTCAGGATCTAATGCTCCATTTAATTTATTTTTTACAGGTAAATACTCTACCCTTACAAACACTAACCCTTCCTGTGTCTTTTTTGCTTATCCAATAAAAAAGCAGTAAAATTAATGGAAAATGTGGACCTCATTCGGTAATATCACAACTCATAGGAACTTTTATTTTAGAACACAGAAACAAATTTAAAAATTGATATATATCTACTTTCAAAACTTAGTAGCTATAATTATTTCAAAATACAATCCTGGCCCACAAATTAAACTTTAAGATAAATCAACACACCTTTCAACAATATCTCTAAACTTATAAATCTGTCTAGATTGTAAATAAGTAAATAAAAACATTCAGCACTTCTGAACATTATTTTGAAATTCTTATTTTAAAATAAGTAGTAACAAGGACTCCCCTGGTAGCGCAGTGGTTAAGAATCAGCCTGCCAATGAAGGGGACATGGGTTCGAGCCCTGGTCCGGGAAGATCCCACATGCCATGGAGCAACTAAGCCCGTGCGCCACAACTACTGAACCTGCGCTCTAGAGCCTGCGAGCCACAACTACTGAGCCCACATGCCACATCTACTGAAGCCCATGCGCCTAGAGCCCGTGTTCTGCAACAAGAGAAGCCACCGCAATGAGAAGCCCGCGCACCGCAACAAAGAGTAGCCCCCGCTCGCCGCAACTAGAGAAAGCCCGCGCGCAGCAGCAAAGACCCAACACAGCCAAACATAAATTAATTAATTAATTAATTAAAAAGTTAAAATAAGTAGCAACAGAAGCATTTCTTTGATTTTTCTTTAAAAATTTGGCACAAATCACTATTTAAATAAATAGTTTCACTGAGCTATCCATAGCAAGGCATACATGCCAAGGTGCACAGCTCTGATTTCACACGGTGACGGCAACCAGGTCCAGAAACGGACTGTCAGCAGCACCTCTGAGCACCTTTGTCTCCCGTTCTACCAGCTGACCTCTACACATGTGCCCGCCTTCTGTCTTTTATGCCCACAGGTTAATCATGCTTGTCTCTCAGCTTTACATACACGGACTCATACATGTATGTCTTTAGGTCTGACTTCTTCTGTTCAATATTATGTTTCTATATTCCTCCGTGTAATTGTGAAGCAGTAATGGACTCATTTCATTCTACACACTATTCTCTCATACGAACAGACCACAGTTTATTTATCTGTTTACTGTTGACAGACATTTAATGTTTCTAGTTTGGTGATGTAAAAATGTTGTTCCTATGTGTATTCCTGTATTTTGTCTGACGCACGTAGGTGCGAATTTCTGTTGCTGGGTCGTAGATGTCACGTGCTCACCTCTAGCCGGTAGCACCCAGCAGTCCCCCAGAACGATCAGCTCAATAGACACTCCCTTCCGCCAGCATGTATGCACCTCACACTCCCCCGTCACCGCTTCACCCATCTCTTTGTCCCACTGTTCTGGTGGCTGTGTGAAATTATCACATTCTGGTTATAATTTGTATCCCTCTGATGCTTAACTGAGGTTCAACAGCTTTTCATGTTACTGGCCACGGAGATATTCTCAGTTCTGGAGTGTCTGTTCAAGTCACTAGCATACTTCTGGATTGGGTTGGATATACAACCAAGGACATACATGGTGTGTGTGTATTATTCACATATTCTGTGCCATTTGACTTTCTTAATCATGTCTTTTGACGAACATAGTTCTCAATTTTAACACAGTTCTAGTTACTGATCTTCTCCTTTAATGTTAGTTTCCCTTCTATGTCCTATTAAAGCAATCTTTGCCTATCAAAAGGTCATGAAGATATCTTCCATGACTAAAATACAGTAAAATGCCCATGTATAAATATTAAACTGTGATGTCAGAAGATGATATGCTTAAAATATCACTTCTCGATCACCAGAGAATTCTTAATTATGTTTAACAGTTGCTTTGTATGCACTAACACTACCTCAGAGAATGGTTGTGAAGATTAAATGATATGAAAATGGTTGATATATTACCAGGCACACAGTAAGACCTTAAGAAATGTTAGATACTATATTATTATTATTACTAACAACAATAGCACTATAATGGGAAGCAAATTGGAAAAGTTGACTTAAATACCACCTCCTACCAATATAATTATCAAAGTAAAATGTTTGTTCTCTAGTTTCCAGATAAGATTTATTATATTTTATTCCTCTAAACATTCACTGAAACATGTACAAGAATGTTCATTAACAGCATTAATCATAATAGCAACAACATGGAAATGGCAAAACTGTCCACTAACATAGTAAGAATGAATAACTAATGTATGGTATATTCATTCAGTAGAATTCCACAGCAATGGAGCAAACTATCGCTATGTGTAACAACATGGATGAATCTCACAATGTTAAGGGAAAGAAGGCAGATAAAAATGAAAACATTCTGTATGATTTTATATTTTAAAATTCAAAACTAAGCAAACTAATCCATGATGATACAAATGAGAATAATATTTACCTTTTGGGAGAGTTAATGACTGCTAGTGGGCGTCAACTCCATTAGCAATAATACCAGCTTCCAGGATGGTAGTAATGTTCTACATAATAACATTGTATATTATATACTTATCAAGCACTATACTCAATTTCTGTTGGTTTTATTTCAATAAAAACTCTCTTGAAATAAAACTTCTATGTTTTGTGAGTATAAATGATGAATCATAGTCAGTAGATCAATATCCTCTATAAAATACATTTGATTCAAATATATTTTAAGGCTTTGAATACATTTTATTTTATTATTTATTTATTATGTATTTTTGATGTGGACCATTTTTTTTAAGTCTTTATTGAATTTGTTACAACATTGCTTCTGTTTTATGTTTTGGTTTTTTGGCCTCAAGGCATGTGGGATCTTAGCTCCCCGACCAGGGATCGACCCTGCACCCCCTGCACTGGAAAGCGAAGTCTTAACCACTGGACCGCCAGGGAAGTCCCTGAATACGTTTTATACACATACAAACATATAAACATCCTGAAATGTGCGTTAATTTGTCAAGACTTCTAGTAATGTCAGTCAAAGGATAAGGTTAATTTAATTTGATGAAATAGATAAAATCATTTATAAGATGAAATTCGTTCCAACACTGTACTTTCTGTGATAACGTGTTGTATTTAATACACAAAAAGGACATCACTAGTCCAACAAAGGGAGGAAATGTACTACACGTTCATGAACTAGGAACAAAACTAAATGCTCAGAATCCCCCAAATGAAATGTATTCATATGTGAAAGGAAGTGCTGTAGATTTAGTTTTAAAAAAAAAAAGAAAAAGAAAAAGGACATATAAATGCTCAGTTACTGACCTCATGAATGGACCCTGGGGATGACAATGAACATCACAATTGAGATCAGTTTCTAAGTTCAAGAGATAGCAGAACAGATATCTAGAATAACTTCTGATCAGAACCACAGAAACACTAGGGAAATACTTTGCCATAAAACATGAATTAATTAACTGAGTAGGCAGTTATTAACAGTATTAATAACATATTTACTTGCACTAAAAGTTCTGTAATGAATGACGACTTATTTCTTAAAGGACTTAATTTATGTTAATAAGATCAACTCACCAATTCTTTTCTCAGTTGAATAAAAAACTGTTTGCACTTAAAAGAAATTTTTACAATCTTCAACCTGGATAAAAAGAGAATGAATTGGAGTATTTAAAATATTGAACAAAGATAAAAATATTAATCAAAAAAATTAAAAAATAATCTTTTAACTGTATGTTTAGTAATGTCTAAATATTTAATTATATATACATATATAAAGTACATAAAGAATCTAAAGTTTTTGGTGCTTCGTGAAAAAATAATTAGAATTTATATGCTCAACTGAGCTTAGTTTTATCAGAACATTTGCTGTAAACTATACATTTCCCAATTTTGTATCTAAAGAAATACATAAAAACACATATCACAAGTTAAAATTTTAAGAATACCAATAATATAGTTATTTACTCTTTAAAACTGCAAGTAGTTTTCTGCACGTTAAGAGCTTGGAAATCACCACTCCATCCTGGCAACAAGTAAAAAGCTCAACAGATTGAAAAATCCACAACTCTTCTTAAATACACAAGGAAGGGAAGAGCACAGGGCAAACTGCTACCCCCAAGATTTGAGAGACCAACAGCTGAGTACAGGGAATCAGAGCTTCCCAGAGAAGAGTCAGGAGCAGAAACTGCCAGAGGAAGCAGTGCCAGGGCAGGAAAACCTGAACTGTATTTTATGAGTTGTTGAAGGCTCAGCGTGGTCAACCCCGAGAGTTAAAAACCCCAAGAGGCCCCAGTCATAGGGCAGCCCTCACGGTATTGTGAGATTTAGCTCTAGAAGCTCAAATAGATTTCGACAGTAAATACCAAAGTAAAGTACCCTCCGATTTCCAACAGGGAAAGGGAAAGAAACCATGTGAACTAGGCCAGAGCACTCTGCTCTTAACAAGGCCTACGTTTAGGGGAAACTCGTTAACCAGAGCCTGACCTGGGGAAGGAAAATACCCAAGTCCAGCCCACTCTAGCCATCCTGTCCCACCCAAGGGGAGAGGAAAAAAATGAGAAACACTATGAAGCTCAGTCTAGAGGCCTGGGCTCATTAAAACACTGAGAGCTAATCACAGGACTACAGAACACCCCCCTCCGTGGACACCTCACCACCACATTACTAAGAGCCTATTTACAGCGTTCCTGTTACCAGGGTATCGTATCTGCCCATCAAGAAAAGATTACAAGGCATACCAAAAGGCAAAAAACACAATGTAAAGACAGAGTAAGCATCAGAACCAGATATGAGAGGAATGTGGGACTTATCAGACTGGGAGTTTAAAACAACTATGATTAACAGGCTAAGAGCTCCAAAGGATAAAGTAGAAAGCAAGAAAAAAGAACAGACGGGCAACATAAACACAGAAATGAAAATCATAAAAAAGGACCCCAAAATACAAAATTAATATGCAGAAATCTGTTCCACTTCTATACACTAACAACGAACTATCAGAAAGAGAAATTAAGGAAACAATCCCATTGACCATCACATTAAAAAGAATAAAATACCTGGGAATAAACCTACATAAGGATGTAAAACCTGGAAAACTATAAGACACTGATGAAAGAAACTGAAGAGGACACAAACAGATGCAAAGATACACTGTATTCTTGGATTGGAAGAATTAATATTGTTAAAATGGCCATACTACCCAAGGCAATCTATATATTTAATGCAATCCCTATCAAAATACCAATGGCATTTTTCACAGAACTAGAACAAATAATTTCAAAATTTGCATGGAATAGATACATATATATGTATAACTGAATCACTCTTCTGTACAGCTGAAACTATCACAACATTGCTAATCACCTATACTCCAAAATAAAATGAAAAGTTAAAAAAAAAATTTGTTTGGAAACACAGAAGACCCCGAATAATCAAACAATCTTGAGAAATAACAGAGCTGGAGGAATCATGCTCCCTGACATCAGACTATAGTACAAAGCTACAGTAACCAAAACAGTCTGGTACAGGCATAGAAATAGACACACAGATCAGTGGAAGAGAATACAGAGCCCAGAAATAAACCTATGCTCACATGGTCAATTAATCTATGACAAGAAGACAAGAATATACAATGGAGAAAAGACAGTCTCTTCAATAAATGGTGTTGGGAAAACTGGATGCTACATGCAGAAAAATGAAAACTGGACAACTTTCTCACACCATATACAAAAATAAATTCAAAATGGATTAAAGACTTAAATGTAAGACCTGAAATCATAAAACTCCAAGAAGAAAACACAGACAGTAACCTCTTTGACATTAGTCTTAGCACTATTTTTTGGATATGTCTCTTCAGGTAAGGGCAGCAAAAGCAAAAATAAACAATGGGACTACATCAAATTAGAAGATTCTGCACAGTGAAGCAAACCAGCAAAACAGAAAGGTAGCCTACCAAATGAGAGAAGATACTTGCAAATGATATATCCAATAAGGGGTTGATATCCAAGTATATAAAGAATTTTTTATACAACTCAGTATCAAAAAACAAATTTGATTAAAAAGTGGGCAGAAGACCTGAATAGACATTTTTTACAAAGACATACACATGGCCAACAGGGACATTAAAAGGTGTTCAACATCATTAATTATCAGAGAAATGCAAATCAAAACTACAATGAGATACCACCTCACACCTGTCAGAACGGCTACCATCAAAAAGACAAGAAGCAACAAGTGTTGACGAGGATGTGGAGAAAAGGGAATCTTTGTGCACTGTTGGTGGGAATGTAAATATGTGCAGCCACCATGGAAGACAGTATGGAGGGGCCTCAAAAATCTAAAAATAGAACAAGCATATGATCCAGCAGTTCCACCTCTGGGTATGTATCCAAAGAAAATGAAAACACTAAATCAAAAAGATTTATGCACCCCTGTGTTCATTGCAGCACTATTTATAACAGCCAAGATATGGAAACAACCTAAGTGTCCATCGATAATGAATGGATGAAGAAGATGTGATGTGTTTGTATATGTGTGTGTGTATGAATATTACTCAGCCATAAAAAAAGAATAAAATCTTGCCAACTATGGCAACATGGATGGACCTGGAGGGTATTATGAAAGTGAAATAACTAGAAAGAGAAAAACAAATACCTTATGATTTCATTTATACGTGGAATCTAAAAAAACAAAAAGAGACTCACAGACACAGAGAACAAACAAGTGGTTGCCAGAGGGGAGAAAAGGGTGCAGGTAAAGACAAAAATGTGAAATGGATTAAGAACACAAACTTCCAGCTATAAAAGAAGTCATGGGGAAGTAATGTATATAGAGGGAATATAGTCAATAATACTATAATAATTTTATATGGTGACAGATGATAACGGGACTTACTGTGTTGATTGTTTCATAAGGTATAGAAATAGTTAATCACTATGCTGTACACCTGAAACTAATATAATGTTATATTAATTATAACACAATAAAAAAATTTATTGAAGCTTGTTTTATGGCTCAACATATTTTCTCTCCTAGTAAACAAACCATGTACCCTTGAAAGGAATGTGTATTTTGCTGTTACTAGGCATAGTAATGAAACAGGAGGGAAGGGGAGCAGGGCACGACCTTTGAAAGAATGACATAGCCATAGGATATGACAGAAACTGGTAAGAACTAACTAGATCCAAGATGGCGGAAGATTCGACTTCCAGTAGACCTTGAGCCTCATTATATGCTCATTGTAATGCATTAGCTAAATGACACTCCCACCAGCTCCATGACAGTTCTGAGGCCAACCATAAATGGCCAAAAGTGGGCGGTGGCCCAATTCCTGGAAATCTCTGCCCCTTCCCCCAAAATAGCTGGAATAATCCCCACTCATTAGCCTATGAAATTACACAGCCCATAAAAACCAACCACACCATATTTTGGGGCCTCTTGCCTTCTGAGATGGCCCACCCTCTGTCTGTGGAGTGTGTTTCTCTCTAAATAAATCCACTTCTTACCCATCACTTTGCCTCTCACTGAATTCTTTCTGCTATGAGACATCAAGACCCTGAGCTTCATTAGGTGCTGAGACCAGGTGTGTGATCTCAATTAAAAGACAGTGGGTTCTGGCTGGTTTTGAGTCCCCGCCCATGGGTTCAAGTGCAATCTGAGTCGCACAGTTTCAGTATTGTTTATCAATTAAGCCAAGAGATTTGATACTGCTTGAATCTATTTCAACTGATTTTTTATTGTCTAGTTTTTGTATTGAGCTCTGAGAGGGATATGCTCAAATCTCCAACTACGATTGTAGAATTGTCTATTTTTCCTTATTTTTTGCTTCATGTATTTTGAAACTGTGTTATTATGCACATGTATACTTAAAACTGTTGCTTGTCTTTTATCAGGTGCATGGGGCATACTTTCCTTTATCTGTGTGTCCTGTAATATTTCGCTGGCACCCAGATGTTTTACATATTGCATCGTAGTGAGCGTAAGTATGTGTTTCCCACCTTCCCAGCTTCCTGTTATTCGGTAGTTTACTTGCACGGACTCTATCTTCACCCCCAACCTCCAGTTTACGCTTCTGCTGCTGCTCTTCAGGAAAGCACAGCTCTGGGTGTGCCCACAGGAATGCTGAGGTGACCAGGGGTACTAGTCACCCCATTCTCTCAAAAACCACACCCAGCTGAGAACGCCTCTAATTGCCAACACACTGCTCTATTATTTTCAGCAGCGCCCTGGGCCATGAATTCCTTCAGGAACGAATTCAATCACATTGTGACTGTTGCAAAGGGACAGTCTCTGAGGCAGGCACTTGAGGCTATTTGCTCTACTATCCTGCTTTCTGTCCCTCTGGTTGTCTTTCGGTTTCCCAAGACAGTCCTTCTTAATTAGCCTGAGCTTTGCAGTGACTTAAGTTGTGACGCTTTGTTATTATACAGGAGCCCTGGTGATGTGTCAGTTAAGTCTGGGGCTGGGGAAGAACCCGTCTTTAATCCTGTGATTAGGCCTCGGGTTTAGTGGTCTGGGCCCCTTGGCTGCACCCTTCAGTGCCCCTCAGCTCACCCTTCCCTAGCTGAAACAGGAAGTACAGAGAGGGCTGGAAATGGGTACTTCCCTTCCCCCACCTTGGTTAAGCTCTGGTAAAACCCATGTTGGTTAAGTATTGGTAAAATATATTTCCTTGAGGGCAGATCTTGGTAAAGGAGAACAGAAAGCTCTGAGCATATTTCAAAATGGTTACTTTCCTGCTCAACTCCCATCCCCTGCCCTTCGAGCGCAAGTGGATTTTTCTCCAATCTTCGCCCTGAGATCCTGGTGGGGTGCCTGGTAGTAAAACTCATGAGAACGAGGGGTCCTTCCTAAGTAAGTTAGTCCAAGCTAGTCTCTGCTCCGTCTCCAGCAATTTGTCAATCACCCTGTACGTACTTCTACCAGGGGCGGCTACAGAGGTGGTTTCCAGTCCTGGTAAGTTGTCATTCCTTGTATTCATCTGTCTCTCCAGTTTTCAGAGCTGCAGTATGCCCTGTATCCTCAATTCTCTGAGGGATCTAAAAAGAGTTGTTGATTTTGAGTTTTTTCAGTTTTTTTTTTTTTCTTGTGAGGACAGGGGTGACAACTTCCAAAGTCTTTACCTGCTGGACTGGGAACCAGAACTCTCTCCTTCCCTTTTCATTTTACTAATGATGTTTTTTGATGAGCATTAATTTTAGTGAAGTCTAATTACAGAATCCAAGTAACTCCCAATTCAGTATTCAACATTTTAAAAGTATGAACTTGAACTGGATAATTTAGGGATAACCATATGTGGAAAGAAATGAGGAATATATTTATTACATGGAACATTACTTTTTCTACACATAGCTCTAATTTTGAGAGAAGAGGTAAGTGAGAAGCGAGTGTTTCAGAAACTGAAAGACGCAGGTTTATTTAAAGCTCTGCTTCATACTCATCATACTTGTTAACACTGGCCCAGTCAGCTTCTCTGGCATTTCCCAGTCCTTATCCATAAAAACAATGCTAACAACATCCAAGTTGCAGGGTTATAAGGTACAGATAAAATGCATTAAAATCCATGAGTGATTTTTTTCCTACCTTATTAATCTTATAAAACTATCAGCTCTAAAACGTCCACCTCTACTCAAAACTCCTTATTCATGTAGAAATTTGGTAATTCCGAGCTGTAATCATAATCAGTTTTTATCAAGTGATTTTTATGATTTCCTCAAGGAGACTTACACAATACTTTGCTAAAATATCAATTTAAGGGCAATGGCAATTCTACAAACACTAATTTGAATAAAGATGATGAGGCTGAAATGGTCCCTTATTCACATGTAGTATTAATAAGTATGTTGCTTTTGCGAAAATAGATCCATACTTTAAGAACTAAAAGTAAACCATGTATTTGATGATTTTCACAGAACTTAATGATTGATTTTCCTTGGAAATCAATTGATATTGGACCTTTAATCATGGCAATTTGTGGTATACGTATAAATGTACTCCTAATGTTGTAGTATGTACTGCTATGAGTAGTTAGGATCAGAAGAAATCCTTATGTTCCAGGATGATGTACATCTAGTAGCTTCAACAACTTTAAATCCCATCTATTTAGTTTAATTCTTGAAAATAAAAATTTAAAGGAATACTATATAGTATTTTCCAATCAATATCTTAAATGCTCACATTCTTTTTTTTAACCTAACTTGTGTGATAAAGACTTATAAACATGAGTTCTATTTCTCAACATGAAACTACCTTCAAGAATATTTAATAATAAAATAATACACCAACTCCTCAGCATATGGAATATATAAGATCCTTCACAATCTGAATCTAATTTCTCTCCTAAGCAACAGTATCTTAAATTCTTATGCCCTTGCTTCTGTCCTCAGTGAAGACAACTGAAAAAAAAAATCAAACCAAATATCCCATCATCTCCTCAACTTGCACATCCTTTCTTACTGTTAGGCGCCTGCAAATGTTTGGTACCTTTACCCCGAATTCCCTGACTGAACCCTCTATACACACATACCTCTTCCATACTTCCTCCTCACTGAAGAAATTTCTATTCATCCTTTAAAAACCATCTCAAATACCATAGGGCCATTACAATTTTCCCTAGTGAAATTATATCCTTGGTGTTTCCAAAGTAATTTGTCAAAAACTCTTCTAGAATCCTTATTGTATAATTTTGAAAATACAGAAAAATTTAGATTATCATTTTAACCACATCACCTGAAAAGAATTTATTTCTGATTTTGACATTTATAGAAAATGTAAAATTAATAAAAAGTATTTTTAACTGTCTTTAGTAAAATCAGAAAAGTATTAAAATTGAAGATGCACATTTACCATTATGAAAGTCAACAACTGTAACTATCTTTTCTGAAGCATTTAATTTACAAATTGCCTTATTATGTTTTGTAATTAATTTTTATGTGCCCACTTTTAGGCAAGGACCATGTCTTGAACTGTTTTGTATTCTCCTCTGAACATAACACAATTTGAATTATATAGGAAGAACTTAAAAGATGTGAGATGAAACACTAAATGACCTTTGATTTTCTTTTATGAGCTTTACAGAGGTATAATTTATATGTAAAATGAAATATCCCAATTTTAGGCAAATAAATCAATGAGTTTTGACAAATGCATTCAGCTGTGTAACTACCACCCACCCAAACCACCATGTAACAATTTCCATCCCCTGAAAATGTTCCAATGGCAACCAAGGGTCTGCTGTCTTTATACTGTGTGTTCTCTAGAATTTCATATAAATAGAAACAAACAGTACGTCATCTTTTGTGTCAGGCTTCTTACACTTAGCATAATGTTTTGAGGGGAGGGTCACCCATATTGTTTAGTGTGTAAAACAGTTCATTTCTTTCACTGCTAAACAGTATTCCATTGCAAGTGTAATTTGCTTGTCCTTTCACCAACTGACGGACACCTGGAATTCTGTTTTGTGCTGTTATGAATAATACAGCTATGAAAACAGTGTTTAAATCTTTATACAAACTTGTATTTTCATTTCTCTTGGGTAAATATCTAGGAATAGAATTGCCAGATTATATGGTCAATCTATGTTTAACCTTGAAGAAATACCAAACTGTTTTCCAAAGTTGGTCTACTAGTTTGCATTCCCACCAGCAATATATGAGATTTCTAGGTGCTCTGCTTCCTTGCCATTACTTGGTATTATCATTCTTTTTAATTGGAACTATTGTAGTGGGTGAACAGTAATAAGTTCACTGCAGTTTTAATCTGTGTTTCACCAATGACTGAGCATCTTTTTGTGTACTTACTTGCCATCTGTATATCTCCTTTGGTGGAAGTATCTATTCACATATTTTGCCTATTCTTTTTAATCAAGTTGTCTTATTACTGAGCTATAAGAGTCCTTTACATTTTTTTGATAAGTCCTTTATCAAATATGTATTTTATAAAAGACTTTTTTGCCTTTTCATTTTCTTTACAGTGTCTTCTGGAGAGCAAAAATATCTAATTTTGATGAAGTTCATTTCATCAATTTTATATTTTGTATTTCATGTTTTCCTAGATAGTGACCTATTGGGGAAATTTATGTTTATTTTCTCAACGTAATTGTGGCAATTTTCTAAAATAATAGCTTCTGTCAGTTATCATATTTCTATTAGTGTTATATAAGTGACTAATTACAAAAACCTATTAAATAATAATCAGAGATATTGAAAAACCTGGACCAATTCTTTTAGGAGATATAAAGAGAAACAGATTGATACAATATCCTTCCTTTGTATTTGTTTCCTCCCCTAGAGAAAATCATGGTGTTTGTTTTTAACAACCCGAGTTACTTATATGATACTCACACAAGGGATATGTGACCAATATGATCTCTACAATTTTCACGCTGTCCCCTTAAAGGGAAATGGCAGGTGCTACTTCTCCTTCTTCCTCACTTTGGGCTACAGAAGTGACGGTGAGTGGGCCACTGGACGGTGAGGACAAGGACAACATGCTAAGGACAGCAGAGCAATGACACAAAAGAAGCATGAGCTTTAAGCCCCATGGAGCCACCATACTTCCCTAGTACCAATTTAAACCACTGTAATAAGGGGCCTTTGTTGCGGCAACCATGCCCATGTTCCAACTAATAAACTAGCACCCACTGAATGCATTTGAGTGAAGTACCGTATTCAGAACAACTGGCACAGTGTGAGACGCAGAGTAAATATGACAATATTAGCTATTACACTACAGTACACATTCAGAGATTGTCTAAGAGAAAAATTCGCAAAGTAGTATTTTCTTTAAACTAAGACACTTTTGAAACAAATAATTCAATTATTTTGGTATCTTCTGGTAGATTCCAAGTAAGTGGACAAAGTTGTATGACAACATTAAATAGCTCAACAACCACTTTCTTTAATATGAATTGTATTTGGTAATATAATGGTACAAGCAAAAGTATTGATGGAAGTTCTTACCATGGAAAGGTATTCATTCGTACTCTGTTCTTATAAATCAGAATTCCTCCTGACATCACTCCAATCATAATTTCATTGTTACTTTGATCCTTCAAAAAACAACAAAAAAAAAGAAAATGGCAAATCTAAAATAAACTGTTAAAGATACATTTTAAAAATATGATTAGTTTTTTTACACAGTGTGACATTTCATCAAAGGCAACAGTTAACTGAGTAATATTTACAAATCCATATGGTTAACTGTTACATCATAAAAATAAAGGACATACTTCAAATCAAACGTAAATGTTGCATTATTAAAATTTATTAATCTAAAGCAAAAATGATTTCAGGATTTCCCACAGTTTATAAATGGGACTGACTCTTTGATATAGAAAATCAAAGACCTTCTCATCTTATAGAATGATAAGTTAGTACCCATCTTTCCATTTCTAAAACTATTAAGGTCCAATTACTGTGTAAATATGGTGGTAGGATTGCAAAAGTGAATAAAACCTGGAGTTCAGAGTTTGGTGAAGGGCAACCTGTAATAAAATAATATTTCCAATATAATGAGAAGTTCTATAACAGACATAATACAACAAAAACATTATGGGAGTATAGAGTGGGGACAATTGTTGGAGAGTTTGGAAGGCTCCTGAGAAGGAAATTTGAATTGTGCTTTGACGGGTGAGTTCTCATGCTGACTGATCCAACATGAACAGCTGACCTGCACTATTAAGAGAATGAGTGGAATTAAAACTTTTCTCAGCTGCTAATCAGTCTTGAAATAGCTCTGCTTCTTGACTTGAAACATACTACAGGCAAACTAATATAGCAATAATGCTTTTATCCCTAGCATTTATGTGATCAGAAGATGGAACTAATTGATGAAAGTATAATCAAGATTCTGTAATTGTCTCCCTAGGAAAAAAAACCTTTAAAATGTAGTTTCAATAATGTCTAATTAAATGAAATATTACTAAATTAGCCTGTTAGGTAAGCTAACATGTAGTAAGTGGCCAAACACAGCAGTGTATGTTAATTTGTCTGGCTGCTCCTTTTCTTCTGCAATAACCAGCACCACTGCACACTATTATCAGAGTCTTAAATCACTGTTCAAAGGACATCAATCAGAAGTCTGAATCAAGATGGCAGGCCCAGCCTCAAGGACGGCGACTTAATATATGCTCCGGTTACCCCTCCTGCTCTCAGTCTCATAAAACATCAGAGAAGATACATGAAAACAGAAAAAACCCCTAACACTTGAAAACAATCCGTAACACTGAAAGGTATGTAATCAGTGGGCCAGACATTTTGAGGAGTCTGTGAAGACAAAGTGGATAAGATCAGATTTATGGAGAGAAAATAATTCCAGAAAACCACAGCCCAAGGGGAACCCTCAAATTACCGTCAGGATGATCAGGTAGGGAGCAGGAAAGATAATTAGCTCCTATCAACCCTACAATCTAGACTGAGCTACAGGACACAGAATTGTGTGCAGCCTGTCTAAAACAGCAAGTGTGGATACTGGGGACAGGAATAGAGTGATCCCCAGAAGGGATGGAGAACCCAAAACTGAAAAAAGCAAACTATAGGCACATTCTACCTGGCAGTTCCTTCCTTCCCTCCTCCAGCACCTAAAACAGGCCGCAGTAAAGACAAACATCATGCATGACCAAGTGAACTAAGAATCACAAATACAAAAGAAGTACACAACCAAGGACCACCAAGCACTTGAGAAGAACCAATGCCATTAAAGAGATATACAAAACTCAATAAATACGTAAAGCAGTCAGGCTGCTATGCTGGTAGGAAAACATTAAAAAACACTGCAGGGATATCTAGGAATTCAAATTCTCAAATTATAGCTATCTAGACTGAAGTGTCAGTTCCCAAGGTATTGCCAGAGTTGGGCAAGAGAATGCAAGAAAATAAGTATTATGTCCTTTATGGATACAAATGCTATTAATTCCAGTGTGCAGAAAAATGAACGCTGACCACCTTATTTTATGCTTTTCTGATCACTTATTACTATCTAATATAACGCTATACATTGACTTGTTTAATCTGTTTATTTTTTCTCTTCTTCACTAGAACCTAAGTAGCAAAGTGCAGGGCCTTTGTTTTGCGCCCTTTCAGGTTCTTAGATGTAGAAAGGCCTACCCATTTGTGGAATGAATGGACCTCTATTATCTGTAGGAAAATACCTCCCGCTGTTTAGCTTGGCACTGAAACGACCACCCCATCCCATTTCATTTCCCCCTTTATAATTAGTAAAAACCTGCTTCCCATCAGGCCATTCCACGTGTTTTGTGTACCCATAATTACATGTTTTAATTAATGCTGTTCTCACCTCTTCTTCATGTCTCTCTGATGAATCAAATCAAACCTAACCAAAGTCTAGATCAAGTCCACCTTCTCTGTGAAAACTTCATTAGCCCAGCAGAATGTACTGAATTGTACCATGAATATGTAATCAGCAAAGTCCAGACTGTGTGAAACTACAGGTGAAATGGTGCAGTTCTTTAACAAGAACATTCTAAGGAAAGGTAAGGGAAGAACGGATCAAAAGACATTTAAAGTTATTCAGTTAAAACAAACAAACAAAAAGCAAGACCAAATTATAGTATCCAGGAAGGCACACTGGGTGATAAAACCACAGAAGAACAATGTAGGAAGGGGCTATGATTGGGACAGTGTATAAAAAGCGTTTCTGGAATGGCTGGCTAAAGCCTACTGCTGACCTGCGTAGTATTTACAAAGATGTTCACTACGATATACACACGGGTATATGTGCTTTATTTTACAACATGTTAAAAAACAGCAATGTAAACAGGATGAGATTTAGGAGGACTATGGACAGATATTCTAATATTCTCTACCCATGCCTCAACTGTCCATTCACGCTGCCCTGCAGTGCCCTCCCTTCCTTTCTGGTGGAGACCACGGTTCTACTCTCCACTAAGTCGCTAGGACCACTTAACCATTCGAGTCTCTCTGCAGTCACATGGTAAGAATACAATAATAACACAAAGCCACTAAAATTTTCCATTTAGTATCTTCAGACCAGTTGAGCTCAGGTAACTGAAACTGCAGAAACAGAAACCGTGGATAAGGGGGGGACCACTGTATATTCTTCTAGATTTTTGTTTATATATACAAAATATAAACATGTAGTATTTATAACCACACAATTTCTTTAATCAACAAAAACTGGGATATATTATTGCATAATTTTTCTTTTGCACTTAGCATTTTGTAGATATCTTTTCATATCAATATATATACCTCTAACTTATCAGTTTTAACTGCTGCATATTATTCCAAAATATGGATTTATCACAATTTCTTAACCATTTCTGTTGATTCATTTAGAGATTTCTAAATTTTTAATATTACAAACAATGCTGTAATAAAAATCTTTGAACACATTATTTGAAACACCTCTATAAAAAGGGTGGCGTCGGAGAAATGGAAGTGGTCAAGTATTATATTCATATTAACATTTGCACTCCTAAGGGGTCACACTTCAACATGCTCACCTCTGTTTCTCCTGTATTTCTACTTACATGTTTTAAAAAATTACTCTACTGAGGGAACTCTTTATAAAATATGAATACTAAAAAACTTTCTGTAATATATGTTGAAATTGTTTTCACTTTTACCTTTTAGCTTTATGATTTTCCCCTATATATATCATTAGTTTAAAATTATTATGTTTGTATATTTTTCATGTAGTTAGGTATAAAGTTAGCCATAATACACACTCATTAATAATTAAAAAAATATTTCTGTGTGCCTTATATAGGTCTAACAGTGTATGTGCTCTCAAATTATTCAGTGAAAGTGAATACAAGTAATGACCTACTGATACTTTCATAAAGATACAGAAGAATCAAAAAGGGGAAAGAAAGAAAAAATGCTATGTCTAGACAGGTCCTTATGAGTAAAAGCACATAGCAGAATATGGAAAATCACTGTGTGATCTGAATATTTTAGGGTGACACAGATGAAATCATATATATAGCTCTATTGTACAGAAGAGATTCTTTTCTCTGTTTCAAGGGATTGTATTTTTAAATCATTTGATTATTCGAACAAATATGTCCAAAAGTCCTCAAATATATGCAGGTTAAAAACAAGGTTTTCAAAGAACCTTAAAACAGAAACAGATATCATATGATTATATTAGTTAACTTCTCTGTGTCTCATTTTCCTCATCTGGAAAGTAAGGATGATAATACTCTTACTTCACAGGGCTGTTTTAAGGATTAAATGAGATTAATATACATAAGCCCTAAGAAGGTTGTCAGGCACATAGTAAATGCTATAAAGGTGTTTCCTGTGATTATTATCTGTAACCTGTACAGTAAAATCTCTCAAAATTACTGTTCTCACAGTCTTTCTTGAATACTCTCTAATCAATCAGCCTTTGGCCATCACTATAGCTCCAAAATTGCTATTACAAAGTCAATACTGGTAATATTACAATAACTTCCACATTTCTAATCCAATTCTCATCTGACATAGTTGACCACACCTGATTCCCTTGGCTTCAAAGACACACAAGTGTCTGACAGAAAGAAAGGCGTTCTTTCTATCTAAATGGCTATTTCTTCCTCATCTAACCTTTAAAATTTGAAGTGTTCCAGCTCTGAGGACCTCTAATCTTCAGTTGCTACTAGCTATGTTCCTTCAGTGCTCCCGAGTCACGGCTTTAAATATTATCTGTAAGCTGACAATTCCCAAATGTATGGCTCTAGTCCAGACCTCGCCTCTGAACTCCAGTTCCATATACTGAATTGCCTGCCTTCTTTCATTTCGATTGATAAAAGTCTTCTAAAATTGCACGTCCCAAGACTAGCTCCTGACTCACCCTCTCAAATCTGCTTCTCTCTGACTGTTACAAATTACTGAAGTTACTCCATCTTTCTAGTTGTTCAGGCCAAAAATGTTAGAATCATTCCTTGAATCCTTTTTCTCTCACACCCTAGAGCCAATACATCAGTCAGTGCTGTCACTTCCATATTCAAAATACGTGCAGATTGGGGAACTTCCCTGGCGGTCCAGTGGTTAGGACTCCATGCTTCCACTGCAGGGGCCCAGGTTCGATCCCTGGTCAGGGAACTAAGATCCCGCAAGACACACAACATGGCCAAAAAACGTTTTAAAAAAATGTAAATCACACCATGTCTTTTATCTCCTCAAACCCTCAACTGGCCTTGCTTATAATTACAAGCCAAAGTCTGTAAAATTCTTATAAAGCCCTGGTCCACCTGGACCTTGTCAATACACTCCACTCCAGCTCACCGCACCAGCCATACTGGTCTCTTTGCTGTTCCTTGAGGTGCAAAGCACACTATTTCATGGCCTTTTATTGCCGTTTCTTCTGCTTAGAACATTCTCCCCACGGATATCTGCAGGACGCCCCCACGTCTGTTCACCTTCTCAGTAAGGCCTTCTCTGATACCCCATTTTTGACTCTCTCACTCCCCTTTCTCACCTTAATTTTTCTCCACAGCATCTACCACAATCTGATACATTACCTTTTAATTAATCATAAGAAAACTGAGTAGAATATACAGTAAAGTGCACAAATCTTAAGTGTACAACTCAAAATTTTACAACATGCATAACTTGAGTATATACACTTACATGTAACCACCAGAAACCAACATATACATTTTTCCAAATCCCAAAAGGCTCCCTCAGGAGCCTCCCAGCTAGTAACACCCCTGCAGAGGGAACTGCTGTTCTGACTTCTTCTGCTGATATAGACTGGTATTTTGCCTATTCTTGAACTTTACTTCCATGGAATCACACACTATGTACTCTAAGGTACTCAATTATTCGCTTCTCGTCCGTCTTGCCCACTGGAATGCAAGCTTCATGAGGGTAGGATTTTATCTACTCACTGCTGTATCCATGGTGTCTATAAACAGGACTTGCAACATAGAAGGTGCTCAAAAAATGTTCACTGAATGAATAAATGAATAATCAAAATAGCATCATTAAGCTTTCCTTTTCTTGAAACTTTGAAGGGCAAAAGTTATTTTTCAGTAGAATTATCTTCATCATTATTACAAACACCTATGGAAATAAGATATTCAAAATTAAGCCCAAAACTTGGGTAGAACTGTTTTAGGGTCAATTTAGAGCATCCTATACCTAACCAAAAACCTAAGGCCAAGCCTTCTGTGATTACATTTACATCTAGATAACCAGGAATCAGTTTCTCAGGAAAACAAAGAGTTTATATCATGCTAACTTCTTTATAAAACAGAGATTAAACTTGAAGATCTACGGTATAGATATCGTATAGCTCTATTATGCTATTTTATTCCACTCTCACAGTGTAATAAATATTGACTGATTTTCTAGTAAAGATGACAGGAATTTAGTGAGCCCTCAAGCCATTCATTTAACAAGTTACTTAGGCCAACAATTACTCCTGACATAGTGCTTCTTCCATTTTCAGAGGTCAGAAATTCTTTATAAATATTTAAATTTAGCTCCCACAATGTTCCTTGGTATTAATTTAATATGTTCAAATTATTTTATATTTTCAAGATTAATTTGATATCCGTTATTTTATCAATTGATCCTAACCACAAACTTAGGAGTAACTAATTATTATTCTTTCTAGGTGAGTCTGAGAGCAGTGCACAGAGGCTGTTGGGTAGAAATAATGATAGTATTTGTACCCATGGCTTGTTTAGAAGTATATTTCTTAATTTCCAAATACTTGGAGGATCTTTAAAGTCATCATTTTGTTATTGTTTTCAGCTTAAATGTACCATGAACAGAAATTATATTCTGCATACTTAAAAATAATGTGTACTCCAAACTTGTCGGATACAGTATTCTACAGTTTGCTATGTTGCTAAAATCTATATTATGCTGATTTTTAAAATGTCTGTTCCACCAGTGATTGAATAAGGGGTATGAGAATCTATCACTTTCTTTTGCTCTGTGACAGACATTGTTAAGAGAACAAAAGGGCAAAACAGAGTGGGGAAAATATCTGCAAATCACATATCCAACAAAAAAAGTGTATCTAGAATATATAAAGAGTTCTCAAAAGACAAGAGTAAAAAAAGAAAAGAACAAATTAAATAATGGGAAAAACACCTGAACAGACATTCATCAAAGAAAAGATATGATACCCAACATCATTAGTCATTAAGGAAATGCAAAGTAAAACCACAATGAGATAAAACACACCTATCAGAAAGGCTTAAAAAGAAACAAAACAAAACAGTACCACATGCTAAAAGGATGTAAAACAACTGGAACTTGCAAAGGTGCTGGTGGGGATGCAAAGCGGTTGTCAGTCTAGAAAACAATTCCCTAATTTCATATAAAGCTAAGTATACACTTGCTATATGACCCAGAAATCCCAGTTTGGGATTTTTACCCTACAGAAATGAGAACTTAAATTCACACAAAAACCTATAAATGAATGTCTGCAGTAGGCCTATTAATAACAAAACAAAACAAAACAAAAAATACTGGAAACAACCCAGATGTCCTTCAATGGGTGAATGGAGAAACAAACCATGGTACATCCATATAACTGAATACAATTCAGCAATAAAAGCATGAACTACTGAACTACACAGTACCTTGGATAAATCCCAAATGCATTACTATAAGTAAAAGAAGCCAGTCTCAAAAGGTTACATACTGCAGGATTCCATTTATAAGACATTTTGGAAAAGACAAACTATGGAGTCAGGGAACAGACCAGGGTTGCCAGGAACCGGGGGTAAGGAGGAGGCTGGACTACAAAGGGGCAGCACGAGCCAGTGTACTTTTTTTGGGGGGGGGGGTGGCGGTGATGGAAATGCTCTGTTTCTGTTTGTGGTTACATGAACCTACACATGTGTTAAAACTCATACAACTGAACGCCAAGAAAAAAATCCATTTACGATGTTATTTAAGAAACAAATATTCCCATGCACCCTGCCCTCAAATCTTTTTTTCCTTCCTTATCCTGAAGTTGTCCTTCATTCTTTACTTTTCTACAGTTTCCTTTTCCCTTATTCATATAATCTTCCAGGAGTACTAAATGTTTTTGTTTTTTCAAATAGGCCATGTTCTCTCTTGATTTCAGGTCTTCCTTCATCCTGATGGCTCTATGGTGAAAACTACTCCCTTGGCTAATTCTTATTCATTTTTCTGGCTTCAGTAAATTACTTCTAAGAAGCCTTCCTTACCCTCTGCTCCCAGGCTGGATTAGAAGTTCCTGCCACAGGGTCCCATGGCATCCTGTACTTGCCCCTTCATATTCTCAAATACTTAACTGTTCATACATGCTCTAATTCTTTCCCCTCACTATCTTGTGAGCTCCATGAGGGCAGGGATTATCGATGTTTTGTTCACTAAGTCATCCTTAGTGCCAACACTGTGCAAGGCACATAACAGATCCACTGCTATGACGGTTCTAAGACTTATTTGCATCTTGCAGATTGCTATAAATAACTTAGTTCTACTCTAATTTTTTCAACCTACATTCTGGAGGCAGAGAGAAAAGATCTTAACCTTGCTTTTCAAAATAAAACATTATTTCAAACATACTTTTGCTTGTGATATTCAATTAAAACTTAAGTATTTTCTTTATGTGTCCTCTCCCCTCTACCTTTTGTCCTTTTTGTTCCCGAGGCTACAAAACTTCCCTTCATGTTCACTGAACATTTGCACATTTTCTTAAGTTCTCCACATCCACATACAGCAGAAACACCTTTTCCTAGCTGGGTTATTTTGTGGGGTTTTTTTTTTTTTTTGGTCTGTACAAAATATTTAAAATTTAAATTCCTTTAATTTGGCACTCTACATTTATGGCTTTCTGAGAAAGAGTTTTACAATCTAATAATTTAAACAACAAAAAACATAACTTAGACAAATCAATAAATAATGACACGGTTAATTATGTATGCGATCCAGCCATGCCACTTAAGTTAAAAAAAGTAAAGTCTAACATTCTTTGTATTACATTGACAGCAGTCAATGATAACAGAGAGCAGTCTAAACCACCTTTAGAAAACTGTTTAGCACTAAAATGACTGATTTTAGTGGTCTTTTTTACCGTTAACCATAGTCTAGTATACATATTTAAAGTTCCATTTGTTTTAAACTGTATTATAATAAAACCAAAATCTAGTGACCACTATGTTACCTTTGGAGAATCATGTTCAAAAGTAATAGCCCGCAAAGAGGGAGGGAGGGTGAAGGGCTCATTCTAAAGAGCACAAGAAGTTCAAGGGGGACTTAAACATTTTAAATGGAACCAGACAGACTTCCCAGTCACAAATGCTCAGAATTACCAGATCCAGTCATGTGAGGAAAGCAAGTCATTTGGTTTTTTAAAAGGAATGGGTCTGTATATGTCTATATATTAAAATAAATTAAAAATAACTATCTAAGGAAAACTTAACTCCCTTTCAGGCTGGGATCCATATTAGGCTTAGTAGTTTGTCCCAAGAAAATATAAAACCTATCACCAATTAAACTGATGATTACCTATAATTCCACTTTTCATTAGGTATAGAGAATAGCTGTACTTCAGGTACTTCTAAAGGAATATAATCCCTTGATGAAACAATCATGAGAAGGAATCTAGGTGAATGAAAAAGAAGTCAGGGAGGATGGTGGTGGGATGAATTGGGAGATTGGGATTGACATACATACACTAATATGTATAAAACAGATAACTAATAAGAACCCGCTGTATAAAAAATAAATTAATTAAATCAAAAAAATAAACTAAATAAAAGCTTAATCTCCTCCAAAAATAAAAAATAAAAAAAGTTAGGGTGTTGTACAGGAAAAGCCAGTGATTATAGAATTCCATCCTAACAAAGGCATGGCGGGGGGGGGGGGGGGCAACCAAAATATGTAAATACAATTGATTTTGTGCTTTATAAATAAAAATTTATAATGATGTTACTAAATGATGAAAAGAGTGTAGTAATACAGGCCTCAGTGAGGTGAAAGCATCTTTTATGATAATGATTTTCATAAAAGTTAAAAATACAAATTACTTTTCCTGTAACAGTTTTTTTAAATTTGTTTGTTGAATTAATTAATTTATTTATTTATTTTTGGCTGCATTGGGTCTTTGTTGCTGTGTGCAGGCTTTCTCTAGTTGTGGCGAGCAGGGGCCACTCTTCGTTGCGGTGCGCGGGCTTCTCATTGCGGTGGCTTCTCTTGTTGGGAGCACGGGCCCTAGGCGCACAGGCTTCAGTAGTTGTGGCTCGCGGGCTCTAGAGCGCAGGCTCAGTAGTTGTGGCGCACGGGCTTAGTTGCTCTGCGGCATGTGGGATCTTCCTGGACCAGGGCTCAAACCCGTGTCCCCTGAATTGGCAGGCAGATTCTTAACCACGGCACCACCACGGAAGCCCACTGTAACAGTTTTTATTTTGCAAAATAAAAATTCTAAAGGTACTGTCTCTTATGGTCAGCAAAAATTATCCTTATAACATAACACACTACCTTGAAGAAAAATAACATGAAAAATCCACTTCAACCACTCTTCTTGTCAGGTATTGAATCTTAAGTGATTGTGACTGTGAAAATACTTATATTCAGAGGAAATTTTGAGTGCGACTATGCTGGCAGCACTCACTGTTCCATTTGCTGCCTAATCCTATCAGGGCATTAAAAATTTTTTTTGCTGAATAATGGTGCCTAACTCAACAACATCAAAATGCATTTTCTTCACTTACCCTTGCATAGTGGAATTCAACTCCATAGAGTTCTAAGGTACGTGCTGTGTTCAGGTAATTAAATTCTGCTTCTGCAGGAGATAAGCCTCTGTAAAAACATCATTAGGTTAAAAATTATAACAATCACAAATATGACCAAATTACAAGAAGGCTATTTATCTAGAAAATTTTCAGCATTCTGATTAAATATTTTACAAAACACCATGCACGAGTACTCCTCTTAGTTCTGTACAGTAACATCTAACTTTTCTGGAGGGTACATTTTCATTTCAGTAACACAAATTATTATTTTGTACAATATTTTCTTATTTTCCAGAAACACAAGAATGCACCAGCTTTTTAAAGTTCTAAGCTATACTTACGGGTGTTACAAAACCACTCTCAGACTTAACTTAAAACAAATATTTTTCAAAATTTGGTCTACACTCCATATGTGCATTTTAATCACACAGGGTGCTTCTGACACATGCAGTCTCTGGGGCGAGCTCTGGAGCAGGGCTTCTCAGGGTGTGGTGCACAGACAGGTGTTGACTCATAACAAGAACAGAAATTGAGAGTGTCACAGCCTTTTGTAGCACTTTGGCAGAGTAATTTTATGTCTGTTGCATCTAACAACAAAAAAGTACTTGTAATTTTTTATGCCTTTGTTTATTTCTCCATTTTATTTTTCTAGTAATTCATTTTTATTATATTTTTCAGAAGCATCATTCCATGAGAGACTGAGGGGAAAACTGGTCTTTCATCACAGGTAGTTTCAGATGTACTGTTCTATAGAAACTGATATAGAATAAACGGGTCCAAATTGTTTATGTTTAGGAAATATTCCAGGTGATTCTTATGAACACAAGTTTGAGAACTACTACTGTAAGTGCAAAGCCTTTAAAAAGGCTGTATTATATACAGTTCTAACAACCTTGGTTATCTGATATTATCAGGCTATAGCAGAGCAAAAGCAACAAATTAAAAATGCAAAGATATCACCCTTCATTCATGAATGATATCAGAAAAGGGAGCAAGCAGCCTGCCAACGTATGATCATAAAAATGGGATTCCTCAAAAAAAGGAGATATACTTCAGTTTTCTATAAAATTCAGTTAAGTTAAATAAATACTCTACTTTCTTCCCCACCCTCCTGCATTATAAACTGGATGATTCTATTTTTTCTTTCTTTAAAAATTTGCAGAACCATTTCTTTAAAGCAAATAGAAATATGTAATAAATACCTTGTGAAATGTACAAACTCTGTCCTGACAGAACAGACTTTTCATTATTGGTAAATTTTTTTTAAAATCTGGTTTATCTTCAAACCCTTGGTTCAGATATGCAATGTGTAGAACTTTCATAATAAATGGCATTTGCTTTTAGACCAAAACAGCCCCCATACCACATGAAGCCGGTCTGTTAAAATTCTCACTCATTAATCTTGCTTTAGATTAGGGTCCGCAAACCTTTACTGGAAAGAGGTGGCTGGTAAGCACTTCAGGCTTTCAGGCCATATGGCCTCTGCTGCAACAACTCAGCTCTGCTGTTATGTGAACGCAGCCACAGACAATGTGTAGGCCAATGAGGGAATCTGTGTTCCAATGACTGTTCACGTAAGGACACTGAAAGTGGAATTTCTCAAAATTTCATGTGCCACAAAATGTTCTTCTTCTTTTGATTTTCTTCAACTATTTCAAATGTACAAACCATTTTTATTAGCTCGTAGACCACACAAAAGGAGGCAACAGGCCATAGTTTGCCAACATGTTGTAGACACATGGGCCATTACCGAATGACAGTGAGTTTCCTTATTAATAAGAGCTAATATTTCTTCAGCGCTTACTATGTGCCAAGCACTGTTCTGAGTACTTTGTATATATAAACTCACTTAATCCTTATAATAACACCAGAGGTAGATAGTTTTATCATCCCCAATTTACATGTAAGGAAACACAAACAGACATAGAGTGATTGGGCTGAGGTTACAAGATTGTAAGTAAAGTAGCCTCATCAGAATTTCAAACGAGGCCAAATGAGGCTGGCTCAGATTCTTAGAGTCTAGTTAAGATTCTCAGCCAATATGTAACACTGCCTTAGCTCCTCCATGAGTATTTTGAATTGTATGGTAAAGCAAAACTGAACTCTGAACCAAGAAACAATACGATTTTCTATTCAAAGCAATAAACCTCTTCTTGAAAACTCATGTCACAGAAAATCAGATTCATAAAATATCAAAGTTGAATACTGTTATAAATGAAAAAATGGTACTATTTTAAAAGAATTTTTTTTTATTAATTTAGTACTACATAAAGTTCCTTTTCTTCTCTTGGCTCATTACCAAACAGAATTGATTCCTTTCACACAGCTAAAAACTAAGAAAGAACTGCTAAGTAGATTGAACTGTATATTGTGAACATATTATTAATATTCTAAAATTCCTTCTTAAAGAACTGGCGACTTTGTATAATAGCCAATACATGTCTGTTTACATACAGCTTTATGTTTCTTAACAGACATGAAAACAAGCCTCATATAGTCTATGATTTTTTTAGTATAGATTACCTACATTTCTTTACAGTAATCATACTATTTTATATAATAGTAACTGTTCTATATTAAGTAATCACATTAGAAATAATTTTAAACATTTCTCTAGAAAAGATGCCATTAAGAAGTTTATCAAGTAAGCAGAAAAGTAAATAAATCCTTACGTATGTTGCTGATGTAGTTTTGCAATTTCTTTTTCAAAATCTTGAGGTTGATTAGGAATGAAAGAATAATCTGAGAGGTAGCCTGGCAAGTTTTCTGATTGATTGTAGTCTCCAAGTTCAGCTAATAAATGGAAAGAAAATATTCACACTTCAATAAACACATTTTTCAAGTTTTATAGCCAAATCAGCAATGTCAAGAATTCCTTTATATTTCTGGAAGTAAAATATTTGTTTCTACTGTTACCATTTAAGCAAATTACAACAACACATTCAACGTTCTCCTAGGTCTTAAACAACTTCAGAAAAATTACTTTCAGGAATCAAAGTAAGTGCTAACTAATTGGATGTTTCATTACACTTTCTGTGTAGTCACTTTTTTCTGCATAGTAACATATGTTTAAATAATTCATACATTAAAAGCAATGTACTACCAACAGAGACCATGCAATCACATGCTATATGGCCCAAAGGTGGGCTGATACTTACACTGAACAGCAAATGAAGCCAAAAGAGCAGCAGTGTTATAAGGACAGGGCAATCTAATAAAACAGAAAATAACTCAAGGTTAAACACAATAATTTTAAAAGCACTATAATTTATATTATACTATTCACACTTGAAGTTTCTGTGTGACTTACATTTTAACTATTAAGTAATGAACTTATCTGATGAAAGGAATTCATGCTACATGTAGCCATCTTTCAGTAGATAATCTGTTTGCAATGATCATGAACTACTACTACAGAATTGGAAGTATTTTTAAAGCCCATTACTAAAAACTTAAAACAGCTCACCTTCCAGTAAGAATGTCTTGTTTGATTTGCAAAAAATACTGGTACCTTAAAAAAAAAAAAAGATAGCGTTTACTGGAATTATAACATTTAGAGTTTTAAAAACTGTATATTTACATTAACAAATAAAACTGAAATATTTAAGTATTTGCTTTTATAATATGCATACTAGCCCACGTAAAGATATTTTAAAATAAACTTTCATAAATACATGAATCCAAATATTTAGAATTCTTTGATAAATGAAATTTGATACTTATATTTTGTTTCCCTAGCTTCTATTATAAAACTTCCACGAATTTAAGAATTACATGACTGAGGGAGATTAGGAAGAAATACTCTAAAGTAGGATTTCCCTGGTGGCGCAATGGTTAAGAATCCGCCTGCCAATGCAGGGGACACGGGTTCGAACCCTGGTCCAGGAAGATACCACATGCCGCGGAGCAACTAAGCCCGTGTGCCACAACTACTGAGCCCACGCGCCACAACTACTGAGCCTGCAAACCACAACTACTGAAGCCCACGTGCCTAGAGCCCGTGCTCCGCAACAAGAGAAGCCACTATAACGAGAAGCCCGCGCACCACGACAAAGAGTAGCCCCTGCTCACCGCAACTAGAGAAAGCCTGCACGCAGCAATGAAGACCCAATGCAGAGCCCCCCCCCAAAAAAAACCAAAAAAACAAATACTCTAAAGATTGGTGTATGCAGAAAGTAGAACTGGGAAGCACAGAAAACTTAAGTCAGAGACATAGAAGAGCTGACAGTAGCAACACGCTAGAGACCAACTAAAGAAAATCACTCTTCCACTCTTTCAGCTGAGCCAGGAAGCCAGCTGCAAGGACAGGCTTATGTGTTGATCACCGTATCATCAGGCAGCAGGAAGCTGCTAATTGTAGAAAAGCACTTTCCATCTTCACTTGGGTTAAGAAAGCTCTCTTTGATCAAAAAAAAAAAAAAAAAGATAAAAGAAAAAAAAGGTGAGTTCCTTTCCCTACTATTGCTCTACTATTAAAATTGCCAAGTACCCAATTTCCTTTAAAACCAACAAAAATGTAAGTATCCTATAACAAGAATGCTGAAGTTGCTTACAAGATGGCACTCCCCTTCTGTCCTTGCTAGTGGGTGGTCATCCCCTCATAGATTTATCAATGCCTGGGTAAAGTCACCTGTGCTGTATCATGTTGGCAGAAGGTAAAATTCTGTGGCTTTTAATGTTTAAACAGAGAATTTTAAGACCTTCATCTCACCCCACTAAAAAAGGTACACATACTCCAAGAGCCAAAAATTATTTAAAATTTTAGTCGTTTAGCTGATTAAAGTCATTAAAAAGAGTTCCATGACAATATTCAAATTACCAAAGAATGTAATTAAGGTTTTCAGAGAATCAGATATAAAAAAGCTGATACAAATACCCTGGCTTCATATATTAATGAATGAAGTACATAAACTCTCTGTTAGGCTTAAAACATAGTATTACACTATTATCTATGTACTCAATCCAAGACAACATATTTCTATCTGGCCTACTTAGCTTCATAATTAAAAGTTAAAGGTTTCTGGTGGGAAAGTCCTTTTTTTTAAAATATTTATTTATTTAGGCTGTGCCGAGTCTCAGTTGTGGCAGCTGGGATCTTCAATGCGGCATGCAGAATCTTTAGTTGTGGCATGTGGACTCTTAGTTGTGGCACGTGGGATCTAGTCCCCGCCCAGGGATCGAACCCGGGTCCCCTGCATTGGGAGCTTGGAGTCTTACCCACTGGACCACCAGGGAAGTCCCCTGGTGGGAAAGTTTTATAGTTAGGATTGAAATGTGTATATCCTTGACATAATATTGTAAATCCTACCCAAGTAACACCTACGTTTCCTGAATCTGATGTACACACTGAGCAGTAAGGACTGATAGAGTAGAAACCGGAATTGAAAGTCCTACGCTAAACCAGCCTGTCATCTTTGGCAAATGACTTAAAACTGGGTGGAGCCTTAGTTTCTCTATTTGTAAAAAGGAAGTAATATCACTTGCCTGGTATATGTATCCCAGGGGCCCTAAATATGGTGGTAAAAGCCCAATTTTTAAAGACAATTAAGACCTTTAAGGTAGATTAATAATGATTGAGCTAAATGCAGAAATATGTTTAAGCTGTAAAAATAATACAATAACATACCATGTACTAAACACCTATTATGTACTGAGTACACCTAAGCACTAAAAAGCACTAGAAAGAAATGTTATTTGTATTCTGATGACTCCTAAGAAAACGCCAATTCTAATTTCGCCAGCACCTGTTAATACAAATGACATTTAACCTGATGAAAGGTCTGTAACTACTTTCTTTTTTTACCACTAATCCAAAATAGAATCTCAAGGCAAGGAGGTGTAGCAGTAATTTCTTGTTTTGTGGGGTTTAAACTAGTCCTTAAAATTTAGCCACTAACTGTGGCTACGGGTATCCTACTACTAATCATGACCATAACAAGAAGCCTACCCAAGCACTAAAGTTTTAAAGGAGTATTTTTTAACCGTGGAATCACCTGGAAGCCTATGCCCAGGTCCCATCTGAGACCTATTAAATCAGAGTTTCCAGGGGTGTTGCCAAGGCATCAGCACGTTTTAAAGCTCCCCTGTAAGTGATTCTAACTTGTAATCAGGGTAGAGAATCCTTGATGTACACAATGGTGATAAAAATTAAAAGTGGCCCTTCACTCCATTTTACCAAGCAACGCCAGTTGCAAGATTCCAGGACATTCCATTCTAAAGGACTTTTGAAATAATGCATTATTTCTAGTGAGAACAAAGATAATATTCTAGACTGATGGACTTAGCACAATTCCTCAATTTCTACCAAACGTGATTTTACTTTATTCTACTTCATGAAGATAGTTTGACTTTAATTATCAGTGAGACACATTTATTCCTTGGTTATGTTTTCAACACAGGCCATAAAAGAACCAACACATTCAAGCTCATTAAGAAATTTAAAGACAGTTTTTTGAGTGAAATAAACTATGAATATGGCTACAACTGACAATATTTTAATTGCTTATGTTAAACTTTTCATGAGCATTAAATACATTAGAAATCCAATTAAAAATTATTGGTCTTTTATTTACAAATGTTTCTTATAATTTAAAAATCTAATTACATATATAATATATATTATGGAATACTTCATTAATCAAGTTACAAGTACTAGTAAAAAATGCATTTTAAAATCCTTTATAATTCACAATTTTCAGTAATTGAGAGTAGTTTCCTTGAAGTTCCTCCAAAATTAGGGAAAGTTTGACTCCACTGAGAATTATTTAAGGTAAAAGATCTTGTTATTTGAATTATTTAACAACAACAACAAAACCTGACTAAGAGCTACAATATTAAATTAAATATTCATATGATACAACTTTGCTTTTCAAGATAAATTAGGTTGGACGTTATTAGGGTCAAATGTTAGGACTGCCTAATCCCAGATCTATATTCCTGAGTTCTCCTGTTAGAAGAAAGGTAACACCCTGCCCCCCAACAAACACACAGAAAAGGACTATCAAAAGTTCTTTGTTTCTCCACTTCACCACAGTATTCTAAAGGATAACCAATACATTTCCATCTAAGAGCCTACCTACAGGTGGCTTTAGGTGCAGATTTTTAATTTGGCACCCATCTTTCAGAGTAATTCTGAATATAGTCTGACTTATATTCTTATATCTTATGGAAGGTATAATATGCTAATTTTTAATTCTATCTTTTTTTTAAAAAACTAATTACTAATTCTGTCTTTCAAGCAATACACAAGGTTATCACTCAGGTTTTTTTAAACAATGACAGTTACCACACTGTGATTACTCCCCACTATTTCCACCTTAAACAGTTCACCTAACATTTACACACTACCAAAACGCTCATCTGGGTCATTCTTGTGTATACTTTGTCAAGTAGAAGGGACAACAAAACTAACTGTAAATTAACATTAGACCTACAACGGCCAGTAGAGTGGGCACTTACAGGCCTGAACGTGCTAGTGCACTCTGCCAACTCCCTTTACAAAGATGTCTGCTGTGCGCTGTAAAGTGCAGCACTCCTACACTTCATGGTGTACCGTTTATAAAGCCTATGTCCTCCTCCATGGAAATAACGTATATATAGAATATATTTTTACAAGAAAAAAAAAAGCAGACACAATTCTCACTATGCAGAATGCCTTGAATACAACTGCAGCATCATCTAATTACTTCAGTTAGTTACAGCAGTGCTTCTGAACCATTTTTCACAAGTAGAAAAGTTAATATTTACATGGCTCGGGAAGCTGCCTGTGGCTGGATGGGGTGGCCCTGGGGTTTCAATCTCCTGAAGCCCTCCCAGCCATCCAACAGAGGAGGAAACTTATCTTGAAGCACCTAGAACCCATTCTGTGTGCTGGCAGGGAAGCTCAGAATGATGTCATGGTAATCTATTCTTACCTAATTAATTTCAAAATTTCATAATAGTTTTGACAATATTTTTAAGTAAAAACATGCTCCATAAAAACCCACCTTGTATATTCTTCTTGTAACTTGTTGGGGTCACTTACAAAAAATTTGACTCTAAAGTTCAAACTGTAAGGAGATCCTCCTAGAATTAATAAAAGCAGTTCTAATTAATTAGATGATATTAGTCCTTTATCTTTATAAAGTATACTTGTATAACATCAAATAAATATGTTTGCTCACTCTTTAGCTGCTTCCTTATTGGTTTGTTTGGATCCAGCCACCTCTGAAAAATAAATAAATAAGACTGATTTCTTCTTTTCTGGAGGAACTAATACATCAATTCTTGCAAATCTGTTCCATTTGAAGATTAATGCTAAAAATTAATGCATTTTTTGAAAAGGCCTAGGTAGGGGGAAAAGAATCACTAAATTACAGACTCATATCAAATATAACAAAATTATGCTAGAAAGTATTGAATGTACTTGTGCTTTAAGATTTTGATTTCAATTTCTCATTAAGTTATATAGTGTGTAATAACCTCTATTCCAAAAGCAAAAATGCTTAATAATCACTGCAATATGAAGTGATTCTGTTAATTTAACTATATTATGTAATAGTCTATCAAGTTTTTAAAATTCTCTCTATCTTTCATAAAAATATGCTTGGCTTTATGCTCTCATTCAGACAAAATTTAACTACACATCATGAAAATCTACTCTTATGAGAAATTTTAACTCCTACTCTATTCCTTAAAAAAGAAAACAAAAAACAAAATACCCCCCCCAAAACACCCCATACTAATTTTTTAAGAGACAATGTTTAGTTTGGGGAAGGACTGCTTTTTGTATATGAAAATTCCAAGTAGTCTCGACACTTCTGAATGCCAGTTAAGCTCTATTTCAGGAGAACTATAACTAAATTCAGAAAACATTTCAACTGCCAACGTTTCAGTTAAAAAAATTAAAGAATCCAAAATGAGGTGATAGACGTGGCAGTATTTTCAAAGCACTACACAAATATAAGCTTACATATCGTTACTTATAAACTGTCCTCCTACCACCCATACTTGATTCCATGCAGAGCACACAAACAGATTTCAGTCACAGGTGGCTGAAAGTCATCCATGAATCCTTCCTTTCCATTATCCATAACATCCAACATGTCCAATCCAACTAATTCTACCTTCAAACCGTCCCTAGAATTGAATAATTCTTCACCATCTACTCTGCCACCGTCCATGTCTCTGGGACAGCCCTGGCCACAGCCTCTTAACTGCGGCCTCTGCCTCTTACCATCACCCTCCCCCCCACCCCCGAAGCTACAGTAGTCTTTTGAAAGGCTCACTCCTTTGCTTAACATCTCTTGATAATTTCTCAATGTATTGAGTAATGTCCAAAGGCCTTACTGTGGCTTACATGGTCTCTCCCTACTTCCTTTTTTTTTTTCTATTGGTCTTTCTTTAATGTTTTATTTGCCTCAGTTAATTTTAAAAATGTATATTTCAAAGAGGCAATTTTAGACTCCTGATAAGTTTCGGAAGCCTTAAAATACCAATCAAAATAAGTGTCCAGTTCAGTTTTGACAGTTCCAAATCTGTGGCTGTCTAACACAATTTTTTTTAACATATACATATATCCACTCTTTCATAGATTCTTTTCCCATGTAGGTCACCGCAGAGCACTGAGTAGAGCTCCCTGTGCTGTGCAGCAGGTCCTTATTAGTGATCTATTTTATACGTACTAGTGTGTACATGTCAATCCCAGTCTCCCAATCTACTCCCCCTCCCCCCTGGTAGCCATAAGTACGTTTTCTGCATCTGTATTTGTTCCGTAGGTAAGTCCCTTTGTACCCTTTTGCAGACCCACATGTAAGTGATATCGTGTGTTATTTCTCTCCTCACTTCCTCCACCTCAGTTTACTGAGCTCCAACTTCATGGCCTCCTTTCTGTTTCCCCAAGATGTCATCTTGGGGCCTTCAATTCTAAGCTTTCTTATGCACAGAATGTCCTTCTCCGGCTTTTCCCATGGCTGACGTCTTTCGTTATCTAAGTCTCAGCTTAAATTCCACCTCATCAGAAAGGCCTTCATGGACTGCCCTATCAAAAGTATCGTATGTCACAAAGCTCCTATCTACTTAGTTATTTTCCTTCAGGTAAGGAACATTAAATTCCTTCATAACATTTTCTTAATTGCAACATATTTGTTTTACTTTTTTATTGCCTATCTCCTTTCTTAGATTTTGAACTCCTTAAGGTAAGGAATAAAATCTGATTTATTCAAAGCTGAAGGGTCAGTACCCAGCACAGAACATGGCATATAACATCTACTAAAAATACCTGGTGAAGGACTAACCCTGTTGAATGACTCAGCAGGGCGGGGGAATCTGTTTCTGTGCCAATAATCAGATGGCTTTCACCCCTACTTAACACATCTGTTCCCCCTATGTATCCACTCATTTATCCATAGTCTCACCCATCTATCTATCAATCTAGTGATTTTTTCCTTCATACTTTCTAGAAAAAAAATCATAAATTACATTTATTTTAATGTCTGTCTAAAATCGAAATTTGGGACCAGTTAACGCCCCAAAGCCCGCCCTCCTCAGCAGAAATGCAGACATATTTACCCACACGAGGAGGTGTGTGAGGCTGGCACGGCTAGGAGGACACTAACAAGCACGGGGAATGCAAGACTTCCTCAGTGACGTCAGTCAGGTAGGACGTAGCTTCTTGGCTTAAACCACGAAGATGGAGCCAGATGAGCCTGAGGGTCACAGGGTCAAGTCCACTCACGCCACCCCAAAATTCAGTTCAGATTCTAACTAGCAACTGCACTGACTTTACCAGTGAAATCTGCACAGCCATGAGTCTTCCTCATCCTGAACGTGTTATTTCTCCATTTACTTATGTCTTCTATTATCTCTTCCTGTAAAGTTTTACAGTTTTCTTCCTATAGATTTTGACACCCCTAATGTCAAAAGTTTATTCATAGATATTCAATGGATTTGGGTTTTTAAAAGAAAACTTATTTAATTTGCTATTTTGTTGGATTATGTTCCCTAATTGATATATAGAAAGTTATTGATATTTATTTGTTTGTTCAGCTTTAAGTCCTACTAGTTGTAAAAAGTTTTCCAGATGATTCACTTGGACTCTCAAGGCAGATTCATTATATCACTAAGAAGAAATGAGTTCTCTGCACCTTCATCCCAAACACACAAACATATTTGTTCCACAGGGCACTGCACCTGCTGCCCTCGTTGAACCAGAGAAAGAGAAGACAGGAGGGCTAAGCAGCGTAGCTGTTTCAAATCGTTTTGATAAACTGGGCGGCCTTTCCCTGAAAACTCCCCCACCTCTACTGTATTTCTCTCCTACATTCTTTTTTCGGTTTCCTCTACTTGATTTTTCCACCAATCCTTGCAAGCACTGAATCTTCTAAGAAATCCTTAACATTTCTTGTCTGCTCATGGCACTCATTTTTATTCTGTGTGTATGTACAATATTTGACTTTGGAAAGCAACAAAAAGCAGGCAGAAGAAATGGACCTAAGTCTATTCTTGAAAAACAAAAACTGCAATGGGTGAGAGTTCTATAGTTGCAGTTTTTTGCCTGAGAGCAATCTCAGATCCTGCACCAGGCAGGGGACAGCCTCACTAACTTGAGGTGTCAGTGGACAGAGTTCAGGCAGGAGTGGCAGGGTACCCAGAAAATGAGGAGGAAATCCTGAAAGAGAGGAAGGCAGCAGAAGGGCTTAACTCTAAAATCCGGATATAAAAGCCACCTCAACTCTGGCTGACAGTTCAACTTCTGCATGCACAGGAAGACCCCAAAGCCCCAGGAAAGAGAAGCAGTTGCAAACGTAAAGAAATGAATAGAGATAACCGTTCGGCCAAAGGGAAGCAGAGTGTGGAGTGTGGGTCCAGCTCCACTCGTTCTCAATAACACAGTCCAAGTCGTACAGGGCGTCACTACCATGTCCATAGCCAAGCTCTGTCTATCACCCTGAGAGGTTCCCTGTGTCCCTCTGTACCCAGTCCCCCAAGCCCAGGCAACCACTGATCTGCTTTCAGTCACTATATATCAGTTTTGCTTGCTCTACAATTTAATATAAATGAAATAATAGAATATATCATGCAGTGTTCCACTATGCAAAAATATAACAATTATTTTTCATCCATTCACTTATTGACAGATGTTAAAGTTAATTCAGGAATGAGCTATTATGAATAAAGCTACTATGATCATTTGTGTACAAGGTTTCATGTAACATGTTTTCATTTCTCTTGGATAAATATCCAAAAGAGGGGTTCCTTGGAGGTATATATTAAATCTATGTTTAGTTTTATAAGAAACTGCCAAACTCTACTTTCCAAAGTGGTTGTATCCTTTTAAAGTCCGACCAGCAATTCTTAACAGTTGCTCCACATCCTTGCCAAAATGTGGTATTGTGAGACTCTAATTTTTTAACTATTCTAATGGATGAGCAATGACATCTCACTGTGGTTTTACAATTCCCTGATGCACCTGTGTTTAGTAGATGTCCTTTATCACAGTGAGAATGCTCCTTTTCCAAGTTTAAGAGTTTTCATTATGAATGGATGCTGAATTTTATTCTATGTAAATTATGCCTCAATTATACTGATTTAAAAGAAAAATTCTAGAAGCTAAAAGCACACTTAACGGTGAGACACTGAGTGCCTTCCTCCTATGACAGGGAATAGGTAAGGCAGTGAATGTGCTGCCGTCAGTCACCTCTATTCATCATTGTCCTGGTAGTCTCAGCTTTCATGTAATAAAGAATAAAAAATAATGGAAAAAAAGAAAAAAGACTGGGAAGGAAGAAGTAAAACTCCCTATTCACATATGACATGATTTACGCAGATTACATGACAATCTATGTAGAAAATCCTACAGAATTTACAAAAAGTGACTAGAATTAATAAGTGAGTTTAGAAAGGTTACACAATAAAAAAATAAACTGTATTTCTATATGCTAGAAATAAACAATTGGTAACTGAAAAAGAAAACCAACAATACCATTTGGATGGTTCTTCTATCTACCAAGTTGCCAAAGACAGAATCTGAGATACCAGACTCTGAGTTCACTCTTTCCCTCGTGAGCCCTGCTGACTTTGTCTCCTGACTCTCTTGAGCGCTTACCCACCACCACAGCCAATCCAGTAACTCACTAGCACAACAATCTCCCAACTGTCTCTAGTTTGCCACTTTACTTGCCACTGGCTATACCGTACCCAGAGTGATATGTCTAAAATACAATTTTCACGTTGCTTGTGTAAATAAATCCTTAGGCTGGTACAATCTTAACGCAGATCAAAAGCACTTGATGATCTACTGCACTACTCATATCTCATCTGTGACCCATCTTCTCTTCCTGCTCTATATTCCAGCCATAGGTATTAAAAAATTCTTTTTCAGTTCCTCAAATACAACAATCCTCTCTCTTCACTCTGGAACTTTGCATATGCTGCTGATTCTCTCTGAAATACTTCTCTGCACCCCAGATCCCTTTGTCATTCCCTCCCAAAATGGAACCGGGTTTAAAGAGAACAAAAACAAAGATCTATCATTTGGCAGGCTACAGAAGAGGTTTATACAAAAGGTAGGTAATAAGAGCCTGAATTAAGGTATTACAGTAGAAACAGATGAAAGGAACATGAGAGAAATACCATATGAGAACATGAGAGAAATAAAAGCAAGCATTTTAGCAATCATGTTGTACTAAAACATGGTTTGCTGAAATAACAGTCATTCTCTATGTGACTTCTATATTTCTTCAAACCAGATGAAATAATTCAAGAACACTGAGTTATATAAAATTAATCTTCAAACAGTAGACCAAGCTATTCTCTATGAATCATTTCTTACCTAATTAACAGTCTATTGGGTTAGAGCAGTGGTTTTCAAAATGTGGTGCCTTGACTGCTAGCAGTATTAGCATTAGAGGGGAATTTGTGTGAAATGAGAATTACTGGAGCTCCACCCCAAACTTTCTGCATCAGAAACTCTAGGCCTAGGGCCCAGAAATCTGTACGGTAAGAAGCCTTCAGGTGATTCTGATGTAAGTTCAAGTTTGAAAGTCACAAGGTTAGGGGATACAGAAACAGCAGTAAACCAGTAAATATCATAACCACAACAAAACTATCAGAAGGATGAAACTGCAGAAAGAACAAGTCAACAGTAATCGATAATCTACTCTTTGTCCTACTGAAGGGCACTGTAATTTACTCTGGGGGCAAAAAAAAAAAGAAAGTAAATATATTACTCATGATGCACACGAGTAACATAATCTCGAGGCTCTGATGAATACCACGCTGATAAAAGCCACTGAGGTACAGCCACCTTGAAGTGCATATAAAATTAAAGAAATTATGGGTAACGAATTACAACCATGTTACTCATTATTTTGCCCACTCACTCAATACACATTTACTGAATACAACTATTATACAAGACATTATGCTAAGAGCTAAAGCTGTGATAAGTAGGTTTTAAATGAAAGCAGAAGAAATTTCAAAAAGTCAAAGCTTTTCTTTTAAGTAATTTTGTTTGTTGCACTGGAATTCATTGCCAAGGAAGATTCTAAAGCAAAGGATAGTCAACTATGATTCTGTGTTTGTTACATATAAGACTACAATCAAATGCTAGGTGCTTTTTTAGTTTATCAATTATAAATCCAATTAAATTAACTTCAGTATCTACACGCCTAAGACAATACTGATTCTGAACCTCAAAAACGAATATATAGTACCTATACATATAAAATATATGTGCAACATATACATTTACACACTATATATATATATACATGTATATATAACATATATGAGCTTTCAGATGAAGACACTCTTAACTAGTACGAATTGACAGGGGTTAATTCTTTGGGGATATTACCAAGTCCCTTTTGGTCACTGCTGGTAATTTTATGGCATGAGTACCTCCTCTCCTCAATATGCTCATTTTTGTAAGTCCTGTGCATCTGCATCATTCTCTCTTGGGAAGGCAAAATAAAGGCTTTGGAGTCAAATAAATATGACTTCAAATCCTTTTGCAGCTACTTAATTATCTGTGTAATTAAATGAGTTTTGTAAGCCTCAGTTTTTCATCTTTAAGAGAATTTTAATGATAGTTTCATAAGATTATTGTGAGAATTTGGTTTACTAACAAGTCCGCAATAGGTATTTCATAAATGTTACACCCTTACTCCTTCTCTTTTTTAAAATGGCACCTCTTTTCCTCAGTCGGTTAATTATCCTCAAAGTCTTGACATATTTCACACTGACAACCAGAAATGGGACAGTAATTACATTTGTGCTCTAAAGGCCCCTCCTTAGACACCTTTTGGCATTTCACAGATTCTTCTGAATATTTAAATACTGAAGTTGTAGTGCTGTGTACGGAAAAGACCTGCAGGGGGAGTTAGGGGACCCAAGTCTAGTTTCATTAATGCCAGCAAAGTAGCTTGGGCTTTACCTCCTTGGATTGGGATAATTTCACATGAAAAATAAGTGTGGTAAGACAAAATAATCTCTAAGGTTTCTTTTGCGTCTTTAAAACTGTATGATTCTAATCTGGGGGGAAGAATTATTCTGGATCATCAGCAATTGGTCCCTGGGACCTGGGAATATAATACCTTATTTCAGAAGGGATGCTCAAGATAGAAAAGTAAGACAAAGTAAGAAAAAGGAGACAGCCAAAAGATCAACCCAGCTCAGAATACTGATACCTCTGCTCCCACATTCATCCTGCTGTAATTGTTTTAGAGTAGAAATGTCTTCTTGTGTACAAATTTATGAGACAGAATTTTTACTTCTTGTAACATATGTGGTCTCAATTATTAGTCCTTCTGGAACACTTTCTTAGTGACTATGGTGATAAGTAACTGGTCTCTTTCTTCTTTGTTGTCTGTCACTTCTCCAAACCGTCTAAAGACAGGCTTCTATCTAAACGGTCTGACCTATGAGTGTCAGCAAGATAATCTAAGAATTATCTATTTTTTTAAACCTCAATATTGCACATAGTAGCAGACAACTTTCACGTATTTGCCTGGCTAACAATTTATCTTTCTGTGAAAGGTAGCATTACTGACATTTCTACTGACTTCTATCAATATTCTCGCGTTCATTTATTAAGAAATAACACTATTCCTCTAGGTCTTGGAGCAGCTCAAGTCATCTGATGAAGTACGAGGAAAGTTTGTTTTTATTTCAGTTCAGTACAAAAGGATTTATTTCCACTGAGACTAGCTGGACCTTGCTTTATTTTATCCACCTCATCTTCACAGTTTTTCATACAAAACCAGTTAAGTAATGCCAAGAAAAAGTAATATTTAACATTTCATATTTACTTCCCACTAACCATTCTTTCAGAGACCTAGGATGTAACCATGAGAGAAAACGAGAGCAAGAGATAGAGAGAAGCCCTACTGTCCTGCCAATCGTTACTCGTATTTTCCACATAAGACCTTACAAACTGATTTCTAAGGCACTGATTCAGAGAACCATTTCTTCAGCTTCCCAATTTTTCTCAACTATACAAAACGTTTCCTTCAAAACAGTCATTCTCCTGTACTAGGCAAAAGGATATCATATTCGTTTGTGAAAAACCCTCACTGTATAACCATATAAATTTACAAATAATTCACAATTTTAAGATGAAAAACTAATTTCATCTTAATGCAGGCTAATTTATGTAAGACTCAAGATACATTAAGTATTTAATTCAATATTGTAATGTTAACATTTTAACCTTTATGCCCAATTTTCTCTCCAAGAAGTACGAATTAGATTTGCTTCTCAGTTGTCTGAGACATGTAGAGAAAGAAACTGGCACTCAATCTATAGACTGACTTATGATTAGAAAAACCTTAAGGAAATAACCCAACAGATTAAAACATCAAGAAATTGAGGTTCAAAGGCAAAAGAATTACCTGTAATCATTCAAATTAAAATTTTTAAAAAACTCAAACAGTGAACATTATAAATCAGAAAGGACTTATTATGAAGAGAGAAAAATTGCAATGGCAATGAAAGACAGCAGCTTACACTTACTGGGTTATCTGTGCAATCGTCAGCCAGCTGTAAACCAAAATAGTCACGCTCAGTCAAATCAAGGTGCCTGAAGACCATCTCCAACAGAACCTGCCCCTGATCATGTTTCTGGAAGAAAAGTAACAGGAAATCAAACTGACAGGCTACATCCTTCCAGATTTTGAAACTCTTGGACTCTCCTCTTTTATTAAGTTGGCAACTGGTTCCATGCCAACAACTTGGTCGAGCAATAAAGACTCCACATGTTACATCGTACTTAGAAAAGTCTGACTTTGGGCAAACTGGTTCAAGGAGTACATAATAAAGATGAAGATATAAGGGAAACCTTGGAAAATGTCTTCTGCTTTTAGGCTACTCTCGTGGCATTTTTGTAATTTTATATTGTTAGCACATTAACTCATGTATGTATCCATATCATGTGTCTTATTGTCTTACTCTTACCTTTAAATTATGGCTGGAAAGTGACATATTTGACTAAGTACAATTTAAAATTTGTGTGTATAAGACAGATAATGCCACGAAAAGGAAATAAAACAGTGAAAATTATCTGCAGCAAACTGATAACATTCTAATTATCAACGAATACAGAGAACTTTAGGAAAAGATCTCTTTTCAATCTCACACCAATTTTATCATGTGGCCATCATGCTGTGGCTTCCCTAAGTCCCGTAGCTACCAAGCTGTGGCACAAAGGGCATGGTTGGAACTTTCCTAAAAAGAAATGTAGCTAATCACTGAAAACGTGGAGAAACTGCTAACATGTTCAGCAATAAAAGAAGTCACAGTGGGAAACCATAATGACACACCGTGAACACACAAGAATCCAAAAAGTAAAATCCAGTGAGTAAGATAAAAAATACCTAATGCTGAATCTGCTTTATAAAAAATAAATTAATTAAATTAAATTTTAAAAAACCAACAACCTAACACTGCTAACACTGTGGACAGGTATCATCTGCTGGGAAAGCACTCTGGAAACATTAGCGAGAGCAGTAACAATACTGGCTACTTCTGTCATCCTGACCTGAGTGAAAAATAAGATCCAACTTTGGGAGAAGCAGCTATACACCCCAATACATTCAGTGCAGTGTTATTTATATGAGACAAATACTAGGAAAACACATTAGTGAACAGTGGTGTATTTTTCCACCAATTTTGCCTCTCAATAGCTATGACAGTTTGGTAGCTTCCAGCTACAAGTTAGAATCAACTCAGAGCTGAAACGATAAGGACATAAGTATTTCTTTTCATACGGTAGAAAGCAGAGAGATACAACAGACTCCGGAGTTGGCTAGTTCAGTAGATGAACGGCATAATCAAGTACCAGGTTTCTTTCATCTAATCCACATTCCTGCTGTCAGCTGCATTCATAGGCTGTTAGTGAGATGGTCAGAGCTATTTCAAAATTCATACCTGCAGATGACAATGTTCAAAAGAACGACCTTCCCTGTAAAGGGCTTCCCTTCACGTCTCAGTGTGTCAAACAGCTATTTCCAAAACTCATCAATGGCAGGAAGTATGTGCCTCAAACAATGCTTCACAATGGTGTTCCCCATTTGAACAACCTGTGAACATTTTTTGTACTGATGCAACTCACCTCCCCCACCCGTCTCCCATTCTCATTAAATTGGCCCAGGATGGAGATGGAGCATTAGTCTTTTTAAAAAGCTGCTAAGGTGAGCCTAAGGTACTCTTCTAGAGACAAGATGGAGCAGATGCATTTCTCCCTATACCTCCAGCTGAGTGAAACCAACGAACAACAACAACAAAATGCAGAAAAAAATTTTTAAACTCTGAAAGATAAAAGTAGCAGCCTGGCTAGGGAACTCCTTGGGTTTTCTTTCCATTTCTTTTTATTGAGGTAAAATTCACAAAATGTAAAATTAACCATTTAAAAGTGTGCAATCCTTCTGCATTTAGTGCATTCACAATACTGTGCAACCATCATTTCTACCTAGTCCCAGAACATTTTCATCACACCAAAAGAATACTGTACTACATCCATTGAACAGCATCTCCTGCCCCAGGCCCTGGCAACCACTCATCTGCTTTCTGTCTCTATGAATTTACTTATTGTGAATATTTCATATAAATGGAATTGAACATGTGACCTTTTCTGTCTGGCTCCTTTCACTCAGCATTAATGTTTTCAAGGTTCCATGCTGTACCATGTATCCACATCTAATCCTTTATATGGCTAAATAATATTCCATTATATGAATATATCACAACTTGTTTATCAGTTGATGGACATCTGGGTTGCTTCCACCCTTGGGGTACTGAGGCAGGAGATAGATGGGCCCCAGGCTGCGCAGCTGGAGTCTGTCCCCTGTGGACAGATACTCCAAGACAAAGATAATAGCGGGAGCAGAGAAGAGCTGAGTCCTGCCCAGATCAGAGATAAAGAGACCCCATTCCTCATTCTCGAGGTCAAAGAGGCCTTCCTGACGACACACGCGCAGAACGGCTCCTCGGGGGTCAAAGGGGAGGGGACGCCACCCATAGGAGGTGATGTCAACCTACCCACAGGCCTCTTTGCTAGAATCCACCTTGGCTAAGAGATGCGCGCACACGCAGGGGAGGACCCTGAGATAAACCAAATACGCACTCAAGGGCCAGGCAAAGCGAGATGACTGGCCAGAGGAAACCCAGAAGAAATGCCCCATAAAAGTGATTCAAACTACCACAAGGGCACAGCTCTTTCTCTGAGCCCACCTGTGTGTCTATCCACATGTACCCTTTTTCCCTCTAATAAACACTTTACTGGTTTCACTACTTTCTGTCTCTTTGTGGAAATTCATTTCTACAAAGCCGACAGGCCAGGGTCTTGTCGCTGGCACTGGCCTAGTGGCTAGGATTCAGTGCTCTCACTGCCACGGCCTGACTTCAATCTCTGGCTGGAGAACCAAAATCCTGCTTCAAGCCACTGCAGGCTGGGGCCACCCGAGATACTTCCACCTTTTGGTAAAGGCGTACAGGTTATCTGTTTGAGTATGTGCTCTCGGGTCTTCTGGGTATACACACAGAAGTGGAATCAATGGATCATATGCAAATTCTGTTTAACTTTTTGAGGAACCAGCAAACTCTTTTCCATAGCAGCTGTACCATTTTATGTTCCCACCAGCAATGCATGAGGGTTCCAATTGCTCCACATCCTTGCCAACATTTATTATTTTCTATTCTTTTGATTAAAGCCGTCCCACTGGGTATGAAGTGGTACTTCACTGTGGTTTTGATTTGCATTTCTATAATGACTAATGATGCTGAGCATTTTTTTCATGTGCTTGTTGGCCATTTGTATATCTTTGGAGAAATGTCTAATAAAGTCTTTTGCCCATTTTTTAAAGTGGGTCAATAATCTTTCCGTTGTTGTGCGTTAAGAGTTCTTTTTATATTCTAGATGCTAGACCCTTATCAGATATATGATTTGCAAATCTTTTATCCCTTTTCATAGGTGTTTTTTCACTTTCTTGTTCACATACTTGTATACATGGAAGTTTTACATTTTTCTGAAGCCCAACTTATTCATGTTTTTCTTTTGATGCTTGTGCTTTCAGTGTCATATCTAAGAATTCATTGCTAAATCCAAGGTCATAAAGAATTATCCATATATTTTCTTCAAAAAGTTTTATACTTTTACATGTTACATGTAGTTCCTTCAGCCTGTTTGAGTTTATCTTTGTATATGGTAGGTATATAACCTAGGTAGGAATGCAATTTCATTCTTTTGCATGTGCATATCCAATTGTCCAAGCACCACTGGTTGAAGAAACTATTCTTTCCCCACTGAATGCTCCTGGTAACTTTGTTGAAAATCTGTTGACCATACATGTAGGGGTTTATTTCTAGACTCTCAATCAAGTTTTCTTTTTACCTCGCACATACCATAGACTTGGTACTGGAGAATCCTACAACCCAGAAATACCAATAGGCCCGATGGAAAGAGACCAAAAAAGCCTGCTTTCTCAAGCAAATGACCAGGAAAAGAGTCTCTAAGCAGGACAGAAACCTTACTAACAATGCTGACTCCAATCCTGCCAAACCCAGTGGAAAAAAACTGAGCCCGTCTCCAGCAGCGCCATGGAAACCAAGCAGGGGCCTGGGGTTCCATGTGCCTCCTGGTACTGCTGGCAGCAAGGGGGAAGCCTGCTCTTCTACTCTCTGCCAGCCAACAGCACGCTGCAATACACAGTCTCTCCCAGGGGTGGTATCAGCAGAAGCTGAGTGTGCAGTCGGAACCTCAGCCTAGCGCTAACAGGCAGTGCTCAGACTGCCCCATGGGGGCGGTGACAGAAGCTGAGAGGGAAGCCTAGATTTCCACTCCCACCACCACCCAGCGGCAGCAGGTGGCATCTGCCAAACAGAAATAAACAGGAGGATTTGGGAGAGGAGGTAGCTAGAAAAAGGGACAGTTAAACCTTGAAGTAAAATCCAAATAAGGAACCACAAGTGAAACTGACCAAAATTAAAAGAGCAAAGGTTTAAAACTCAATTACAGTGTGGAATACGTGCAAAACTTTCAGTAAGGTCTCTGGATAAAACACACACACACACACACGTAGACCAAAAGAGTAATGCAAAGGTTCTGGAAACCAGATTGTCATTAGAACCACAACCCACAAAGGCAGGCCGGGACCTGGATACTACACCAGAGTGACTCCCTGCTACAGAGAAGATTCAGTATAATCCAGAGTCTCATGATACATTGCCCCAAATGTCCAGGATACTACCTAAAATCACTAATCATAACCTGGAAAATCTCAACTAGAATGAGAAAAGGGCTTCCCTGGTGGCGCAGTGGTTGAGAATCTGCCTGCTAATGCAGGGGACACGGGTTCGAGCCCTGGTCTGGGAAGATCCCACATGCCGCGGAGCAACTGGGCCCGTGAGCCACAACTGCTGAGCCTGCGCGTCTGGAGCCTGTGCTCCGCAACAAGAGAGGCCGCGACAGTGAGAGGCCCGCGCACCGCGATGAAGAGTGGTCCCTGCACCACGATGAAGAGTGGCCCCCGCTTGCCGCAACTAGAGAAAGCCCTCGCATGAAACGAAGACCCAACACAGCTAAAATAAATAAATAAATAAATAAATAAATAATGTAGCTATAAAAAACCAACTTTAAAAAAAAAATGTGTCTAGAATGAGAAAAAACAATCAACAGACACCAACACTGACATGACTCAGATGTTGGAATTAACATAACAAGTGTTTTGAAGCAGCCATCATATAAATGTTTCAATGAGCCATTATAAAGGTTGCTTAAAAAATAGAATATTTTGCAAAAAACTGAAGATATAAAAGAACCAAATGGAAATTATATAACTAAAAAATATAGTAATGAAATGAAAACTGACTGGATGTGCTCAATAGAAGAACGAAGATGAGAAAGAAGAGAATCAATGAATTTCAAGACAAATCGATAGAAATTACCCAATCTAAACAACAGAGAAGTTAGACTAAAAAAAAAAAAAAAAAATGACCAGAGCCTCAGAGACCTGTGGGACAACAAAAAAAGGTATAACAGTCATGGCACTGGAGTCCCTAAGAGATAAGAGAAAGAGCTTCAGGATGACAAAATATTTGAGGAAACATTTGCTGAGATTTTCACAAATTTAGCAGAAAGCAAAAACACAGATTCAAGAATCCAAGTGAACCTCAATCAAAATGAATCCAAACAAATCCACCCAAGATACATCATAATCAAACTACTGAAAACAAAAGAAAGAGGAAAAAATCTTGAAAGCAACTAGAAAAAAGAATTTACCTATAGGGAATGACAATTCAATTAGAATAGATTTCTCATCTGCAACCATAAGACCAGAAGGAAATGGTACAACATTTTCTAGGTGCTAAAAGAGAAGAACTATCAACCCAGAATTCGCTGTTAACAGAAAATATTCCATAGCAATGAAGGGTAAATAATGACATTCTCAGAAAAAAAGAAAAGTTAAGGGAATTTATCACCAATAGACTACCACTAAAAGAATGCCTAGAAGAAGTTCTCCAACCAGAAAGGAAATAATAACATGAAGAAACTTGGAAAAACAGAAAAGAAGGAAGAGCAATGAAATGGGAGAAACTGAGGAAAATATAAAAGCCTATCCTCTTCAGTACTAAATTAAATTATGTTTGATGGTTAAAGCAAAAAACTGAACTTTATCTGATATGCTGCCAAATGTGTGTACAGAAAAAAACTGAGACAATTATAAAGGTGGGAAGGTAAAAGTACCTAAAGGTAGATAAGTTTTCTATATGTCATTCAAGGTAAAATGTTGTTACCAATATTCTATGATAATTTATATATGTAAAATGTAATAACAAGAGCAACCACCAAAAAAAACACCCCAAAATCAAACAAAAAAAAAAACCTACCCAAAGAGTTACTCAAAAACACTAAAATAAATAAAAATGAAATCCAGCAAATGTTCACATAATCTATTAGAAAGGCAGGAAAAAGGAAACAAATGAAAAACATAACAAACAGAAAGCAAGTAATAAAATGGCAAACTTAAACTCTAACATAATAATAATTACAGGAAAGTATAATACATGGTCTAAATACATGAATTAAAAGGCAGAGTTTTTTTTTTACTGAAGTATAGTTGATTTACAATGTTACGTTAATTTCTGATGCACAGCAAAGTGATTCAGTTATACATATACATACATTCTTTTTTTAATATTCTTTTCTGTTATGGTTTATCATAGGATGTTGAATAGTTCTCTGTGCTATAGAGTAGGACCTTGTCGTTTATTGTAAAAGGCTGAGATTGACAGAGTAGGGAAAAAACCATGATCCAACTATATACTATCTAAAAGAAATTTACCTCAAATATATTAATATATACGTGAGTTTTGAAAGTAAAGGGATATAGAAAAAGATACACCATGTAAACATTAATTTTAAAAAGTAGGCTTGAGAGCAAGTAACTTTACCAAGGGAAAAAAGAACATTACAAAATGTTCTCACACTAAAGAACATAGCTGGAAAATTAATGAAACAAAAATTAATAGAATGGGAAGAAAAGTAGAAAATAGAAAAGGCATAACTAGAGATGTCAACAATTAAGCAATTTCTAGAATTATTAAACAGAAAATCAGCAAGAATACAGAAGAACTCAACGATACATTAACAGGATCTAACTGACATTTATAGGACACTCTACTCAACAACAGACACCCATTCTTTTCCAGTGTCCATGGAACATCCATAAGGCAGATCGTATCCGGGGTCATAAAACAAACCTTACTAAATTGAAAACTGAAATCATACAGAGCATGCTCTATAACCACAATTAAATCAAAATAGAAAACAGTAACAGAAAGACAGGAAGGAAAATTTAGAAACTAAACACCTGGGGAAAAGAAAGAACCCATTTCTAAATAACCTATGGGATAAAGAGGACTCAGGGGGGAAAAAGGAAAGGTCTCAAATCAATAGTCTAAACTCCCTCCTAATGAAAACCAGAAAAACAGCAACATAAACAGAAGGAAGGGAGCAATATAGGTAAGAGCAGAAATCTACGGAAATCTGGTTCTTTGGAAAATCAATAAAGTTGACAAACTTCTAGCAAGAGTAATGAAAAGAGAGGAGACACAAATGACCAGCTACAGAGCTATAACTGAGGATTTCACTACACACTCCAAAAACATTTACAAGGTGAGTAAATAGTAGAAACAAATCTACACAGATAAACCTGACAACATGGATGAAATAAACTAATTCCTCAAAAAGCAAAAACATACTAAAATTCACCTAATATGAAACAGATACTTACGAAATACTTTTAAAAACCTCCCCCAAAATGAAATCTCCTGGACCTGATGTTTTCACTGGAAAATTCTAGGAAACATTTAAACAAGAATTAAGAACAAATCTACCTAATGTACTCAATCAATTCACTCTATGAAACCAGTATAATCCTGATATCAAAGCTAGACAAAGAAAGTATAAAAAAAAAACTACAAATATCCTTCATAGGACCATAGACGTAAAATTCCTTAATAAAATATTAGCAGATGGAATTGAGCAGTATCTCAAAAGGATGATACAGAATGACTAAATGGAATTTCCAGAGGTGCAAGGCTGGTTCAGTGCTCAAGAGTCAATCACGTAGTGATGCCCAGAAAGTAGTGCCATGGACCTGCTCCCCAGCAAAACAACTATTGCTGGTGAAAATAATTTAAAAACCCAAGAATTTAAAGTCTTGGGGAACTGTCCTAAGGGTACGAAACAGTATTTATCCAAGACAGTCTACTAAATCTTGGTAAAAATCGTGAGAGTCCGTGGCACTTGAGCCATTATCCACTTCCTCTCTCTTCCGCCCAGACCAACACTATGTAATCTCTGCTCCAGAAAAGTATGGCCAAGAAATTGGGAATCCCTCTACCCTCACATCCCAGTCAAGGGTTATGGCATCTCTGCAGGAGGGGGAAGTTGCCAGCATTTCTCACGCATCCCAATTCTTTGTTACAAATTTTAAATCACAGGATGGTGTGGCCAAGAAATTGGAGGCCTCCCTCATAGGGCAAAGACTATACCTCAATCACAGAAAGTAAAACAAATACTGAAGCCATGACGCAGATGAGACTGCCCAGGGTCAGAAGAAAGAGCAAGAGAGCAGCTAACAGAGAACCCTGACATGTACCAAAATCCCTAGTAGGTAGAACACTTACTGCCAAAGAAGGCAATCAACAAATATTTGGGTAGCTGAATGAGTGAATGGTAAAACAGTCTACAGAAAAAAATTTTTAAGTATATTGGTTTTTAAGTCCCTTTGCAAGCATTCCTGGTCCTTCAGTTTTTCTTACTTCACAAGAGGTCCAGTTAGAGAACAAGGCATTTGAGGGAATCTCTAAAACACACGAGTACATCTGCAGAGAAACAAACTTACTGGAAATAGTTCCTCTAAAGATGAAGAGGCTGTCCCTAACAGAACTTATTTAGGTTTATCATCAGAACTGTAAGTCAATAACAACTGCCAGGCAAAACCGAGATTCTTGCTGCAGGCCAAGCACAGGACAGCTGCGTTAGAGATAAGTTTGCAGGAAACGCCAAGCAGCCGCCCTACAGACCTGCGGCAGGGTAAGTCCTCCTGAGGGTAGAATGGTAAAATGCAAATAGCAAACGGTCAGGCCAAGTCCGTATTTGGCCAGTGAGTATGTAGTCTTGGGTGAATTTTGTTTCTACTTGGCCAGCTTTACCTTACGGGATAGACTAGGTCAGGAGTTACAGAACTATCCTGTGCAGTGCTTAGGGCTCAGTGAGTGTACTCGGGGTTAGGGGCTGGTGTGTTGAGGGAGAAGAGTCCAAGAAAGGCAAATTTGAGCTTCCTGATTCAACCACAGTAACTGTAACTGACCCATTACACCCACCACACTTACATAGACGTGTGTGCGTGCGTGCGTGTGTGTCATCACGGGGGAAGAAAGGATTCCATATTTTTTTTAATTGAAGTATAATTGACATATAACGTTATATTAGTTTCAGGTACATTGACATAGTGATATGAAGGATTCCTTTTTTTTAAATGTCTGCAACAACTAGATTAGATGATCTCTGAGGTCCCTTGTGGCTCTAAGATTCCTTATGTCTAAAGATGCTCTCCTGAAGATGAAAACAACAAGTATTTTCACATAAGAAAAAAATCCAATTATGTAATAGGTTAGTCAGGTCAGAAAGTTTAAAAGGCTGTAGGAGTTACTTCCATAATGTTCAGGCCAAAGGCATATAGTGACTTCTAACAGTGAACTTCTTCAGACTCCTATTAGAGTATAGACTTTGATCACCTCCTTGGATGAGAATACACCATCAGAATATGTGACTATGAAATAAAAACTTTCTGTGCAAATAGTACATAAATATGACTTCTATTTCTGATAGTAAAGGAGATTATAAACTCTAGAAAAATCCATAGAAATGCAGCTAAATTACTAGGTAAAAACTTTCAGAAAATTTTTTGTTTTAATCTGTTACTGAGCTAGTATGCATGTATGTGTGTTTGTTTGTTTATTTATTTAGGCTGCACTGAGTCTTAAGTTGCAGCACGCAGGATTTTAGTTGTGGCATGCGGACTTCTTAGTCTAGTTCCCCGACCAGGGATGGAACCCGGGCCCCCTGCATTGGGAGTGCGGAGTCTTACCCACTGCACCACCAGGGCAGCCCCGAGCTAGTATTTTTTAAAAAGGTAGAAACAAAGATCCAAAACAAAGTGAAATCAGGAAGCCTAGCTATTCAGAAATGTTAAAGTCAGTTTCTAGCCCTTAAATTTTCTAGCTTCTACTTTGACCACAGGATACATAGGAATCAGAAGTGATACCAGGGACTCTTCAAGATGGAAATATAACAAGAGACACACAAACTTTATATTGGCTATACTTACAGAGTAAAAGTGAACAACAAAAAAGTCATGCCATGCAGAATAGCATAGGAAAATGAAGCAAGAAATAAGAAAGTAAAAATAAAACTTGCCTATCTGGTCAGAATTCAGCTACAATGTGGCCTGAGAACCCCAAGTTAAACAATAAACTTAAACGTGGCCCTGGGATGATAGTGCCCCCAGGTGACTGGCAAAAGCAAATAAAAGTCTTCTCTGGAGGAAATCAATTTTCAACCAGGACTCAAACAGATTGGTAGAGAGCATATTTTAAAAATGACCCAGTTATATGCTGTCTCCAAGAAACTCCAAATATAAAAATATAGGTAGGTTGAAAGTAAATGATAGAAAAGATATACCATGTAAACATTAACCAAAAGAGAGGAGTGCCTATACTGATATTAGATAAAGTGAGCCTCAGAGGAAAAAAATGCTAGAGACAAAGAGGACATTATATGATGACAAAAGGGCCAGTCCACCAATAAGACACAGCAACCTTAAATGTGTACGTACCAAAACAATCTTGAAAAAGACGGACAAATGTTGGAGAACTCACAATTCCCAATTTTAAAACAATGAAACTACAGAAATCAAAACAAAACAGTACTCACTCACATAAGGATAGATATTGGAATAGAAGAGAGTATTGTGAATTGGTTTGTGACAAGGTTATCAAGAATTTAAATGGGAATGAACTGTCTTTTCAAACAATGGTGTAGGGAAAACTGGATATCTACATGCAAAATAATGAAATTGGACCCCTATAAAAAAAACATAAAAAATAAAAAATGAACTCCAAATGAACCACAGCCCTAAATTAATAGCTAGAACTAAAAAAGTCTTAGAGGAAAACAATCTTTGTGATCATGGACCAGGCAATGGTATTTTAGATATGATACCAAAAGCACATGTGACAAAAGAAAAAAGGATAAAGTATAATTCATCAAAGATTAAAACTTTTGTGTTTCAAAGGATACCATTAAGAAAGTGAAAAGACAACCTATGGAACGGGAGAAAAAATTTGCAAATTGTATACCTGATAAGTGACTTGAATCCAGAATATAAAAAGAATTCTTACAACTCAACAATAAAAGACAGATAATTACAAAATGAGCAAGGGGTTTGAATAGACATTCTTCCAAAAACAGCAAATATTGTATAGTTCTACTTATATGAGATATCTAGAACAGGCAAATTCATAGATTTTGGGGTCAGGGAAAATGGGAAGTTATTGCTTAATGGTTACAAAACTTCTGTTGGGAGTGATGAAAAAGTTTCGGAATAGACAGTGGTAATGACTGAACAACAGTGTGAATGTAATTAATGCCACTTAACTATACACTTAAAAATGGTTACAGTGGTAATAAATTTTATGTTTTGTATGTATATTACAATATTTAAAAATATTGTAAATACCAAAACATATACCCCAAAACCCACTGAATTATACACTTAAAAAGAATGAACTGTATATTTTAAATGTGAATTATATCTCAATAAAGATGTTAAAAAATACATAGTACAAAAAGCTGAAAGGCCTATAAGGAAAAACTGATAAATCTTCCTTCATAGAAGACTTTAGCAAAGGGAAACCAGATTATTGATGAACTACACAGAGTGAGGTAAGAGCTAGAAACCTAAATAATCAATAATTATATGGAAAAAAACACACACACAGAATGAAGTGGTGATAGTGGACATTCTTGTCTTGTTTCCAGTTTCAGGGGTAAATTTTCAGTATTTCATTTCTAGGTATGATGTCTGCCTTAGGATATTTGTAAACACCCTTCATAAGTTAACAGAAATTCTTCTCTATTTCTAGTGCACTAAGTTTTGTTTTGTTTTGTTGTTTTTTGTTTGCTTAATACACTGAAGAAAATGATTATATGGTTTTTCTCCTTTATTTTACATCTCATTCTTTGAATAAACCTAACCTGGTATTAACACATTTATATGACAGTGTGTGTGTGCGTGTGTGCATTACAGATTTAATTCGCTAAAAATCTGTTTGGAAATTTTATAATTCTTGTTCATGACAGACTGGTCTATAATATTCCTTTTTTGTATAATGATATTATTAGCTGTTAACATGAGAGTTATGCTGGTATCGTAAAATGAGTTATGAATCTTCTTATTCTCTGGAAGAGCCGTGAGAGTGATATTATTTTTCAAATGCTGGAAAAATTCATTAGTAGAAGGAAAGGTCACAGTGAGATACTATAACACAAGCACCAGAATGGCTAAAAAAAAGTTAAATGCCAAGTGTTGGTGTGAATGTGGAATAAATGTAAATCTCATAAACTGCTGGTGAAAATGTACATACATATAACCACTTCGGAAAACTGTTTCATAACACTTGATCCAGAGTTCCACTCTTAGATATCTGCCCAACACAAATATACACATGTACGAGAACTGTTTAGAGCTGCAGTATTCATAGCAGCCCTAAACTATGAACAAACCAAGGGTAAATTTGATAAATTTTCGTATACTAATGCAGTGATGTCTCACTATCCATTGCTAATACAGTAAACACACCAAAATGGTTTTTTTTCAAGTATTAATATCTCTCATGCTTCGGTGGCTTGACTGAGCCCAGCTTCGGTTCTCACGTTTGATTGCAGTTAGATGGCAGCTATTAAAGTCCTGAAGTCTGACTGGACCTGACATACAAGACGGCCCACTTGCGTGGCTGAAAACTGATGCGGACGGCTGGCCGGACGATCAGCTACGGCTGTTAACCAGAGAGCTTGTGTACATGGCCTCTCCGTATAGGATGGACTTCTCACAGCACAACAGCTAGAGTCTGAGACGAACTGTTCCAGAGGGGGAGTCCTAAGAGATCCATCTAGAAGGTGGAAGGCTTCATTTTCCTGGGAGTCCCAAAGACTAGGCAAGATTCAAGGGTGAGGGACACTGCACGGGTGTGAATATCAGGAGGTGGGGTTCAGTGCGAGACTGTCTTCGGAGACTAGCCACCACAGATGGAGTACTATATGGCAATGAGGAAGAAAAGAGATGTTTATGTTTAACCAGAAATGAAGCTGTTAACATGATGGCCTATATATGTAACAATTCATATGGTTTATCCTAACAACGTTCAAAAAACAAACTCATCTGTGGTGACAGATGTCAGAGCAGTGACTACTTTAGGCAAAGAATGCATACTAACAAGGAGGAAGTACAGGGACCTTTCTAAGGTATTGGTGATACTCTACAACTGGAGCCAATGGTGGTTTCACTTTGCGATCCTTATCAATCTTACATTCATTCATTCATTCATTTATGGCCACGCTGTGTGGCATGTGGGATCTTAGTTTCCGACAAGGGATCGAACCCGCACCCCCTGCAGTGGAAGTGCAGTCTTAACCACTGGACCACCAGGGAAGTCCCAATCTTACATTTATTTAAGATTTGATTTCTATTGTATGTATACTATACTTCAAATAAAAAGTTATTTTTGCCCCTCACACACTACCAAAACCCTCAAAGAAATAACAGTTCATATTCATTCAAATTGGGAAAATATTTTTGTTTAACCAAGGAAAACTAGCAATTAAATGGCCCAATGGGAACTCTCATGTACTGCTGATGCACACGAAACTTGAAATTTTACTCTTTGCATATTAGAAACCCCCTACTTCAAAATTAATACCTGAAACATTCTACTTTCCTATTTTGCCTTCTTTAAAAGCTGAACTCAAATCGATTTTTTCACAGGGAGATGACAGATTTGCACATCGATCTGTCTTAATTTAGCCATTCCCATTTATACAGTGTGATTATATGCAAATGCACAATGCAAACTATCAACTTAGGAAGCAAACGTTTGTGTATGTGGGTGTTTCTAGGGATAAAACAAAATGTCTTAACTCTTTCAACTTTCAAAAGTAAAAACTCCTGGGACTTTGCTAGTGGTCCAGTGGCTAAGACTCCATACTCCCAATGCAGGGGGCCCGGGTTCACCCCTGGTCAGGGAACTAGATCCCACGTGCCGCAACTAAGAGTTCACATGCTGCAACTAAAGACCCGGAGCAGCCAAATAAATAAATAAATAAATAAATAATTTCTTTTTAAAAAAACAGTGTCTAAAAAAAAAAGTTAAAACTCCTAACTGGTAGAAAATTACAGCTAAGAGAAGATTCTTTTAAAAATTAATGTATTCATCAAAAAATATTTATTAAACATTAACTTTAGGGTATAGTTTCTCAACCAACCTTGGCACTGTTGACATTTTTTTGTCAGATAATTCTTCATTGTGGGGGGGTTGGGGGAGGACGAAAGTCCTGTCCATTTTAGGACATTTAGCAGTGTTCCTGGTTGCTACCCACTAGATGCCAGTAGCTCCCACCCAACTTTATAACAACCCAGAATGCTGTGACATTGTCAAATCAGTCCTATTTGAAAATTACTGTTAAAGAGGTACATTTACAGTCCTGGATTTGGACTCAAAACCTCTTACTAAAGACTACCCTTGAAAAACTACAGATTAGTTTCTCATTCCGTTTTAGAAAAATACTAAACAGAAAACCCTACTCTATGAGTGATGGCAAAAAGAAGTATAATATGGCTGGGATTTAACATGAATTTTGATTCTGTCCCATTTAGTATATGCAATGAACAAACAAGAAAATGTACTCTATGAAGAATGGCTAATAACAGAATGTTAATGAGGCCACACAGTCTCCATCCCTCCCAACTGTTTCTCTGCAAGGCCAGACTACATGCATCAGTACCACCTTGTGTACGCATTTAAAATACAGATTCCTGAGCCCCAACAGACCTATGAAATTGAGGTGTGGGGCAGGCAATGTGAACTTCCAGTAAGTCTTCCTTAAGAACTCACCATTAAATTCTTTTTTTTTTTTTTTTAAGGAGCAAGACACTTTTTTTTTTTAATTTTATTATTTTTATTTATTTATTTTTGGCTGCATTGGGTCTTCTTTGCTGTGTGCGGGCTTCCTCTAGTTGCAGCGAGCCGGGGCTACTCTTCGTTGTGGTGCGTGGCTTCTCTTGTTGCGTAGCATGGGCTCTAGGCATGCGGGCTTCAGTAGTTATGGCTCACGGGCTCTAGAGCGCAGGCTCAGTAGTTGTGGCACACGGACTTAGTTGCTCCGTGGCATGTGGGATCTTCCCGGACCAGGGCTCAAACCCGTGTCCCCTGCATTGGCAGGCGGATTCTTAACCACTGCGCCACCAGGGAAGCCCTCACCATTAAAGTCTTATAAAATATAAAAATGTAAGAAAAACAGCACCAGAGGCTACTTATCTCCAATCTTTCATGACCACAGTTTTAATACATTTTAAATTTGTGTCACTGATCACAAGGAGAAGCAACAGAAGACTGCTCAACTGATAGCAGATGGTGTGAAAAATAAAACACCAGTGTGAACAGTCAAAGAGCAGGATTCTAGCCTTAGTTCTACCACTTACTTGGCATGTAGTTACGAGCAACGCACAAAATCCCTGGGTTTGAATTCTCTATCTGTATAAAAGAAATAATTGCTGTACCACATTGTGAAAAAAAGGACCAAAAACAGATGTGAAAGCTCTGAGGGAATAATACAGCACCTATATGAAAGATTAGTTATCACTTGACAGATATTAATACAAAGCTACAATTGAGAGCCATATTCCAGTAAAATTATCCAATGCAATATTAAGTAGGATACATGAAAAAAACCTGTTTCTGCAGGAACATATCCTAAATATTATTCAAAACTATTAAAAATAAAAGCATATTCACAGGGCATCTAGGTTAAGAAAGTTGAAAGATGGAGAACATACTAAGTTCTCAGAGAATTTCTACAGATGAGAAGCTGACAGAATAGTCAGGTGTCACCGTACAGAAACAACTAAGTGAGTAGGAAGGATCCTGTACAACTGCCAAAGAAAAACTTACTTTGGTATAATGTAGTAAAAAAAGACTTACCTTCAGCTCCTGGTGTATACCAGTATAACACAAGCACACTAGAGGCTGCTTTTCCCAGTGATTACAACTAAGACTCCAGATAAAATTACAAAAAGCAGTTATATGAGAAATCCAAGCAGTAAATTATAGCAGGTGGTATAGAGAGAAAACAGAAATCACAGATTGAAGTATGGTGAACTTCCTATGTTTTCTTTCCTTTAACTTTCTGTACCTCTGCTTTGACTCCAAGATGGGCCGCACTAGAGAACGGCACAGTGAGACAGGCAGCGAGAGAGACAGGGAAACACAATTTTCTGGTAAGAGGACCAGAAAAGGAGCCCTATCAACTTGGGGAGGGCGGGGTGCCTGTCCACCAGCCTTCCCCGGGGACAGCCCCAGTCCCAGAAAAGCCCAGCCCTGGTGATGAGACTGTGGGAACTGAAACCCTAAGAGGACACCCACCTCTTTGCACAGGAGAACCAGAAAAAAGGTACCTGGTCTGTGGAAGAGTAGGGAGTAGTCTCTGTTTGGTTTTGGTTTTTTTCTTTCCTCTTCTCTCAGCATTGCACCCTAAGGCAGCCCCAATCCTGCACAGCAATACAGAAGGCTAAAACTCAGAGAACCTCGTCCTTCTGGCTAGAGTAACTGTGAAAAGTGGCCGCTGGGAGCCAGAGAGTGTGGAGGAAAAGCCTGCAAAGTACAGGAGAGTATAAACTGACACAAGTCCTGGGCTCATGCCAAAACTGTTCATATGCAGAATACCCCCAAAGAAACACAGCAATGACTCTGAGAACTGAACTACAATGCAAGCTTCAAACTAACCGTCGAATACTGCTGGCAACGATCGGACCCAAGCAGCATGGCAGAGGCTTTGAAAACTGAATTGACATTGGAACCACTGCCCAGAAAACATGAGACAGAATTTGAGAACCAGGTTAGTCTCCCACTAAATAACAACAGCAACAACAAAATCAACATCATATGATGGATTTTAACAGGGCACAGAGTCTCACAACATAATATTCCAAAATGTCCAAGGTACAATAAAAATTACTTGATACACTAAGAACCAGGAAAAACCTAACAATTTTCAAGGGAAAAGACAGTCAACTGACAAGCACTTTGAGATGATTCAGATGTTGGAATAATCAGGCAAAGACTTTTAACACAGGTATTATAACCATCCTCCATAAGTAAGGAAGGCAAGCACTCTTAAAATGAAGGAATATACAGAAATTCTCAGCAAAACATAGAAACTATTAAAAAGAGTAAAATGGAAATTTTAGAACTGAAAAATACGGAATCTAAAATAAAAAACTCACCAAATGGGCTAAATAGCAAAAGGAAGATAATTGGTGAGTCAGTCAATTTGAAAGTAAATGAACAAAATATCTAATCTGAAATAAAGAGAGAGAAAGTTTATAAAAAATGAACAGAGACTCAGGACGTATAGGACAAAATTAAAATTCACATTTTTGGAGTTCCTGAAGGAAAGGAGAAAGAAAATGGTACATAAGAAATAACTGAAAAGATAATGACAGAAAAGTATCCAAATTTGGTGAAACAGATTTAAAGATTCAAAAAATCTCAGTTAAATAAAACCATGCCCAAACCTGTCAAAAGCAAGCTGCCAAAAACTAAAAATAAATTTTTAAAAATCTTAAAGGAGACTGCAAAAAAAAGTAACACATTTCACATAGGGAAACAATTATTTGAATGAATGCAGAGTTTGAATCAGAAACTGGAAGTCACAAAACAGCTGAACTACATATTTGAAGTACTGAAAGAAAAAAGCTACCAACCCAGAATTCTATATCCACTGAAAATATCCTTCAGGTATGAAAGCAGGCAACTCAAAGCATTCTCACATAAAGGAAAATTAAGAGAATTTATTGCCAGAAAACTTGCTCTCAAAGAAATGCTAAGGAAGTTCTTCACTGAATAGAAATGATACTGGAGGGAAATCTGGAACTTCAACCAAAATGAATGGTAAATATCTGGGTAAATACAATAAACTATTTTCTCCTGCTAAATTATTTAAAATATGCTTTAATATTGAAAGCAAAACTTATGTCTATGGAGTTTTCATTCTATATAAAAGTATTACATACGACAACTATAACCAAAAAGGAGGGGTGAGAACAGGGAACTATATAAATGAAAGTCCAGGTTTAGTTAAAGGAGTAAAAGATGAACTCTAAGTAGACTGTAAAAAATAAGTATATATATTATAATCCCTAGAGCAACCTCAAAAAAGCAACAAACAAAAGAAGCCAACAGATACATTAAGATGGAATACTAAACATATTCAAATAATCCAAAGGCAGGAAAGAAGGAACAAAGGAACAAAAAAAAGAGGGACAAATGGAAAGTTTAAAAATGGAAGGACTAAATTCAATGTTGCAATTCAATAATTTCTTTAAAAGAAATTGACTATCACAATATTGTACTTTTTAAAAAGACCCAACAATATGCTGTCTATAAGAAATCCACTTTAATATAAAAATGTACACAGATAGTAAAAACGATGAAAAGAGATATCGCATGCAAACACTACTCAAATGCAAGATGGACTGTACTATCAAAACAGATGTCAGAACGAGAAAATCACCAGAAATAAAGAGGGACACTACATAATGATAAAAGAGTCAAATAACCAAGAAAAAATAACAGTCATAAATGGGTAATACAACAAAAAAGGTTAAGTAATACAAATACATGAAGTGAACCTAATGTAATTATTCAAGGAAGAGTGTTGAAGTCTTTAACTATAATTGTATAATTGAACAATTGAAGAGAGAAATATACAAGTGTTCAATTACACAATTATAGTTAAAGACTTCAACACTCTTCCTTGAGCAAAGTAGAGAAAATCAGTAAGGATGTAAAAGCACTATGAATCAACCTAAACTAATTGCCACTTATAGAACTCTCCACACAAAAAGAGCAGAATATACTTTCAAGTGCACATGTAACATTCACCAAGGCATGCCATAAACCTTACCAAATTTAAAATAAACCTTATAAAAGCAAACATTATCAAATTCAAGAGAACTGAAGTCATACAAAGTATGTTCACTAGGCATAAGGGAATTGAAATAGGAATTAATAAGAGAAAGATATCTGAAAAATCCTCAAATATCTGAAAACTAAATAACATACATGTAAATAATACATGGAACAAAGAGGAAGTCTCAAGGAAAATTAGAAAATATTTTGATCGGAATGAATATGAAGAAAACAACATATGACATTTTGTAGGATACAGCAAAATCAGTGCTTTAAGATGCTTATAACATGAAATGCCTAAAACAGAAAAAAAAAAAGATCTCAAATCAATAATGTATGCTTCTGCCTTGAAAAATTAAGAGTAAACTAAACCAAAGCAAGAGAAGGAAGAATAGGAAAAGAAAATCAATGAAATTGAAAAGGGGTAAAGAATTGACCAAATTCAACAAAACCAAGAGCTAGTTTTTTGAAAAGATCAATAAAATTGATAACCTTTTATCCAGAGTTGAAAAAAGAAAGACTCAAATTACCAAATATTCAATTTCAGAAATGAGCAGACATCAATACAGATCCTACAGATAATAAAGGAACACTGCAAACAACTTTATGTTCCTAAAGTTGACAACTTTGATGAAATGAGCCTATTTCTTAAAAGACACAAATCGAAGATCAACAAAGTTGGAGGACTGATGCTACCTGACTTCAAGACTTACTATAAAGCTACAGTAATCAAGACAGTGTGGTACTGGAGAAAGAATACACAGAACAGAGAGCCCAGAAATACACTCACATAAATATAGTCAAATGATCTTTAATCAAGGAGCAAAGGCAATACAATGGAGGAAAGATAGTCTTTTCAGCCAACAGTCCTGCCACAAATGGACATCCACATGTAAATATAATGAATCTAGACACATACCTTACACCTTTCATAAAAATTAACTCAAAATGGATCAGAGACCTAAATGTAGAAGGTAAAACTATAAATCTCCTAGAAGATAACATAGGAGAAAACCTAAATGACCCTGGATATGATGATGATTCTTTAGATGCAACACCAAAGGCATGATCCATGAGAGAAATAATCAATAAGCTAGACTTCATTAAAATTAAAAAACTTCTGCTCAGCATGAGACAATGTCAAGAGAATGAGCAGAAAAGCCAGACAGGGCAAAATAATTGCAAAAGACACGTCTGATGAAGGACCATTATCCAAAATATACAAAGATCTCTTAAAACTCAACAATAAGGGGGGAAAAAAACGATTTAAAAATGGACCAAAGACCTTAACAGAGACCTCACTAAAGAAAATATACAGATGGCAAATACACATAGAAAAAGATGCTCCACATCATATGTCATCAGGAAGATGCAAATTAAAACAATAAGATACCACAACAGACCTACAAAAGTACCAAAATCCTTAACATTGATAACACCTAATGCTGGTGAGGATGTGGAGCAACAGGAACTCTCATTCAGTGCTGGTGGGAATGCAAAATGGAACAGCCACTTCGGAAGACACTTTGGCATTTTCTTACAAAACTAAACATGTTCTCACCATAAGATCCAGAATCACACTCCTTGGTACTTGCCCAAAGGAAACCGGAACTTATGTCTACACGAAAACTTGCACACAATGTTTATAGCAGATTTATTCATAGTTGCCACAACTTGGAAGCAACAAGATGCCCTTCAGTAGGTGAAGAGATAAACTGTGGTACAGCCAAACAATGGAATAATAAATCAACAGTAATAACCCAGCACTAAAGAGAAATGAGCTACCAAGCATGAAAAGACATGAAGAACACTTAAGTGCATATTACTAAGTGAAAGAAGCCTATCTGAAAAGGCTACATACTGTATAATTCCAAGTATATGACATTCTGGGAAATGCAAAACTATGAAGTGGGTAAAAAGCTCCATGGTTGCAGGGGTTGTAGGAGGGGAAATAGGCCGAACAGGCAGAGCACAGAAGATTTTTTGGGCAGTGAAATTACTCTGTATGACACTTTAAATGGTGAATACATGTCATTTTACATACGCCTAAGCCCACAGAATGCACAATACCAAGAGTGAACCCTAATGTAAACTATGGACTTTTGGTTATGATGTGTAGGCTCATCATGTGTACCACTCTGGTGGGGACACTGAAAACGGAAGAGGCAACGCACGTGTGAGAGCAGGGGGCGTGTGGGAAATCCTTGTACCTTCTGCCCAATTTTGCTGTGAACCTAAAACTGCTCAAAAAAAAAAACCAGTATTTCTAAAAAATGTTTAAGCTTACTGTAAATGTGATAACTGAACATGTGTTTACCTTTGCTCTTCCCTGAAAAGCTCATTATATTGAGGGGGGAAAAAAAAGGACAGACATTAAAAACATAAAAACCACAAAGACAAAGAGGAGAGAAGATATCAGTTAAAGAAATGTGAACACATTCTAGAAAAATGGAGAGCAGCAGGAAGAGACGGTGGAGCCAAACACCAAATACCAGAGAGAGAGGGAGCCGCAAGAAGAAAGTCAGACGCAGGCAAAGGCTCAGAAACTGAAGGCATGTGTATCAGAAAAGGTGACAAGAAAGCATGAGGCTAAAATCTGGAAGGAAAGTGGTAGGAAATTCATGTCGGGACGAGTTATATCTCTCGTTTCCAATTCCATCCACTAGAGCTAAATGACTGTACACCTCCCCTGAGATATTCCAAGATAAACACAGGTGGTTGCAAACCTAGGGACACCAGGCACAGTGGAGGATAGGGAGGAGTGCCACAATGGGAACCAGTGGATTTTGTGAATAATCTACATGAACCTTCAAAACAAGATAATGGCAATGGGTGACTCTAGTTATACACCAAGTGTATAGAGCAACCACTCCAAAAAGGAGCACGTCAGAAGGTGCTTGGATTTCTCCAAAAAGGTGAATTTAAGAGAATATCTGACATGAAGACCATATTAAGAGAAGATTCAGGCAACTATTAAAGAGTTTGGGGTAATTAATAATATATATAGGAAACTAAGGGGCTAGAGAGAAAGAAAGAAAAAGAAAGGAAAAGGAAGGGAGGGAGGGAGGGAGGGAGAGAGGGAGGGAGGGAGGAAAGGGGAGTGAAAAACACCAACTGTGAAAACCAAGAAGTTTCGCACAAAAGAAAAGAATAATGTGTTATGTGGCTCAGCTATGAACAGCATTTACGTAGACATAACACTGTATACACTGAATACTAACATAAACACATTATAAAAGTCAATTATATTGATAAAATGAGAAGTAGGGGTTTAGAGGTAAAAGAGAACTAAATTCTCATCTTTTTAAATGGGCAACCAACAGACAATGCCTAAAACTGAAAAATTAAGTAGTAGCAACACAGACACGGTATTTAGAGATAATATAGGCAAATACTAAAAGAATCTACTAAAAAGAATTAAGCTAGTTGTTTCTAGGGAAGTGCTATAAGGACAGGGGCAGAAGACCGCTACTTTGTAATACACCCTGTAACACAGGGAGGACTACTTGACTCTTTAAATACATGTACAATTGGAAAAGAAAAAAACTAAAACCTACAGAAAGAAAACTGACCAGATTTTTTTAAAAGGGGCAATGGATAATTCTAGAAGAACAAAATATAATCATAGTACACTATGTGGCTTAGCAGTGAATTACCTTGCATAATCACAAAAAGGTAAACAATGAAGTCAATTAAGGAAGAAAGTTAAGTGATATCAAAAAAATATATAGTGAATCCAAAATTGTAAATTAACCTAGTGCTAAACTTAAGAACCTAGTAAATGTAATTAAGGGCCTATCTTCTCCAGATTTCCTTTACGTGGGAAAAAAGTTAAATAACTGCAAAAGAAGCAGCAAAAACTATACACTCTGAAGTTTATTATAAACAAATCAAAGGAAGCATCAAAAGGAAATGTATGTACATTCAGAAAAATGTTTTTCATAACAGTATTACTAATTCCTCATATATCACAGCTGTTGCTTTTCTTTGTGGAAACTAAACAAACTGTTACATTAAAAATCATGTGTAGAATTCAAAAGGTGAATGAAAAAATTAGAGTCATAAAACCAGTTACTAGGAAAAATATTGAAGAGGAAGACATATTACTATACTGAATTCCCAAACAGGAGGAGAAAAGAGTTTCAAGATAAAGGTTTTTGAAAGTGATAAATTTTGCTGTATGTGTACATGCAATGCATGTGTATATATGCAAGTCCAGGGTTGTTTTATTTTAAACTATTGGAAGCACAATTATTTCTAGTCTTTTTTATTAAAATTAATGTTAAATAAGGGCAAAGACTCAAATAAGGCTAAACAGATGCTACCTTTAATATAAAACCAAATTTCTAATATATAGATACTTAACTACCTAACTTGAGTTATGAATAACATTCTAAATGGGTACAAAGCCGAAAAGCAATTTCCTTTCTACAGTATTGTGCTCAGCAGAATCCAACCACAAGCACCAACATCAGCCTCTGGGCAGAGGGTCACACTGGGCTTCCTCTGGGGGATTCTTGGGTCCACAGGGCACTCAGAACAGAGAATCACCCAGGGGAGGGCCTATCACAGGTATCACAGGCAGTGGAGCATCAGAGAGTGAGCCGTGTAGCTTACTTATGTGACAAAAACTCTATCTCTGGGGACTTCCCTGGTGGCGCAGCGGTTAAGAATCCACCTGCCAATGCAGGGGACACAGGTTTGAGCCCTGGTCCAGGAAGATACCACATGCCACAGAGCAACTAAGCCCGTGCACCACAACTACTGAGCCCAAGTGCTGCAACTACTGAAGCCTGCGTGCCTAGAGCCCATGCTCCACAACAAGAGAAGCCACCACAATAAGAAGCCCATGCACTGCAACAAAGAGCAGCCCCCTCTCGCCACAACTAGAGAAAGCCTGCGCGCGGCAACGAAGACCCAACGCAGCCCAAAATAAATAAAATTAAAAAAAAAAAAAAAAAAAACCTTTATCTCCTTCTGTGGTCACCAACACCACTCCAATGAATACTGAAAGCCTGTCTGCTAGTTCTAGCAGGGAAACAGACCTATGTCATGCATCCTTTTCCAAAGAACAGATCACATCTATCTGAGAAGGGCACACTATTCAACTTCAAAAGAGACACACACAGAACAAGAGAGAGAAAGTAGACCCCCAGCTAACCACCTAGTTTCATCAAATTAATCTTGGGAAACAGTGGCCTATACAGACAGCCCTTACATGCAGTACAATATAAATATCCTATATGATGGCAAAAACACTTAAATGATTGTCCCCTCAAAGAATATGAAATAAGCCAGAAGGTACTGCATACCAGCCCTGTATTCCATGCACACTGTGAATATGGCAGTTAAGAGATAAACTGTGGGTTAAAATATTTATAAATTGTTTTAAAGATGCTGGATATGTAAACAACAAACAAAAAATTGTTAAATAATTATTAAGAATTGATCAGCCAAAGAAAGTTCCTCTGATAATAGCTGAGCCCAGCTCACCTAGGGTTAAGGTGCATCTCAAATGTGGCAGATGACTCCTGAGTTGAAATCTTCTAAAAGAACAAGACATTGGCCTACCTTGTTAGGGCCTCATTCTTTGGAAAGCAAGTGCCATTTTATCCCCTTCACCAAATCAATAATATCTTAGACTAATCTGATTTTATAAGACACATACATTTACCATTTTTCATTGAGATCTGAGTCCTTCTATTTGGCTTAACTGAACAGTGGATCAAGGAACAGAGCAAGCAATATGTTAAATGTTCTCAAATCAAAATCCACTATTATGTAATGAGATATATATTCCCATTTCAAAACAATCAGAATTCTTGGTCTTGTCATGATGGAGTAGCTAGTGTTAGTATACCCTCCTGCTATAAACATCTACAAAAGCTGGACCAAAGATAAAAAGAGAGAGAGAGAAAATGAACTATTTGCAGACATTAGACAACACCCAACACAGCACTATGATCCTTGAGAGAAGAGAACCAGATTAATCAAATCCCACATTCATGCTGGCTTTCTCCTTAAGGGCATTTTCCAAATCATGATGTAGAGAAACGGAGCCCAAGCAGAGTGGCTATCTTGCTAGGATGAGAAAACTAAAATTATTGTTTGAGGTTGCTAAGGTAAGTTGGGTTGGGGGCGGGGGCAGGTTATTATAGAGGAAAGAGTCAAAGGGAAGAAGCTACAGAAATCTACATAAAACTCCCCGGCTCTCATCTGCCTCCTAGGCTGTGCATGCACAGGGTGAAACTCCTAGAGGCCTAGCAGAGAATGGCTGTTGGGAGGCTGTTAGCTAAACAAAGATTGCAGAGGCTGCAGGGTTCCGAAGAAACAGAGACCGTGATGAATAACCCAAGCATTTAGTTGAGACCCTAGACAACCCATGCCCTAGGGATGAGAACAAAGCTAGAACAGACTTATCTTATTTAACAACAGCTAAAACTAAGTCTCCACAGGATCAAAGTGGTCCATTAGCAATTTAACTGGCTGCCAGAATAAAATTCAATGCTATTTAGAGGAAGATAACGGTCCAGAGCTTCTACACTAGGGGTTGAATAGGGGTCAGGAAACCTTTCCCATAAAGGACCAGCAGGTAAATACGTTTAGGTTTTGAAGGCCATAAACAGTCTCTGTTGCACATTCTCTTAAAAAACAACAACAAAACCAAAAACCTGTAAAAATGAAAAATCCATTCTCAGCTTCATGGGACACATAATAATAGCCACCAGGCTGGATTTGGCCCATGGGTCACAGTTTGCTATCCACTGCTCTACATTACGCTCACAACATCAATCATACGATGCTAAATTAGTAGGTACATGAAGCAGGGAAAGTGATTAATAATCAAGAGACAAAGCAGTCCACAAAAATACACAGACTTATAAGGGATCTACATATTGGTCTTGGTCTGTGAGGGCTTCAAAATAATTATGATTACATATTAAAGACAATAGAGGGAGAACAGAGAAAATGGATTAAAATATAAAATACTTCAAAACAGAATTATAATCTATAAAAATGATCATACTGACATTCTAGAACTGCAGAATACAATATCTGAAACAGAAGAATTTGTTGGATGGTTTAACAGCAAAATAAGCACAGCAAAAGAAAAGAATTAGCAGACTCAAAAACAAGTTAATAGCTATTCAAAACACAGAGAGAAATTATAAACAACAAAATAGAACATATGTTAGATGTGGGATGTAGTCAAACAGTCTAACAGATGTAATGGAGTCCAGAAGGAGAGAAGAAAAAATGGGCCAGAAGCAATATTTAAATCTGTAAAGGACAAGAAGTTTTCAAATTTTATAAGACATCAACCTACAGATTTAAGAAGCTCAGTGAATACCAAGCAAGATAAACGCACAAACACACACAAACACACAAGCAAGATAAATGCAAAACCATATTACAGACAAGACACTAGAATCAAAAATAGAGAAAAAACTCAAAAACAGAGGAAGAAAGGACATATCTCTTGTCCTGCTCAAGAACAATAAGAATGAAAAATGAGTTCTCAAGATGGCTCCTCAAGAGAAAGTCAATGAAACAACATCTTTAAACTACAAAGAAAAAAATCAATGTAGAATTCTATACCCAGGAAAAATATCCTCCAAAATAAGGAGTAAGTAAATACATTTTCAGACAAACAAAAAGTTGAAAGACTGTATTAACAGACTCTATTTCAGAAAATAATAAAAGAGGTTCTTTCGGATGAAGGGAAAAGATTCTAGATGGAAGCATGGATATATAAGAAATGAAGAGCTGCAAAAAGTTTAAATATAAAGGGAAATATAATAGACTGTTAACTATTTAAAGCAATAATAACAATGTCTCGTAGGGTTTAAAACATATGAGGAGGATGGCAAAACTACATAAGAACAATAGCAAAAAAGTAGGAGGCAGGTAAATGGATTTAAACTGCTTTAAGGTTTCTGCATTTGGAGGGGAACATGGTAGACGTACAGCTGACCCTTGAACAACCTGGGGGTTAGGAGTGCTGACCCTCCACGCAGTTGAAAATCTGTGTGTAACTTTGTGGTCAGCCTACATATCCACGGTTCCGCATCTGCAGTTTCAACCAAATGTGGACTGTGTATGTATTCACTGAAAAATATGTATGTATTCACTGAAGTATGTCTTCATTGAAAAATACCCACGTATAAGTGGAACCACACATTTCAAATCTGTTATGTTCAACAGTCAACTGTACTAAATAAAGGCAGACTTTTGTAAGTCATGACACATTTTGCAATTTCTAAGGTAATCACTAAAAGTATGACATTAAAAGGTTAATCAAGAAAAGCTAATAAAGGAGATAAAATGGAGTAAGAAATACTTAGAGAGCACAAGAGAATCTTTCTTGGTGAGTGAAGTATTCAATAGCTTAATCTGGATGTATACATAGATAAACATTCATTGAGTTGTAGAGTAAAGATCTGTGCACCACAGTGTATAACATGTATTATACATATTATAATAAATAAACAAAAAAACTATACATAATTTCTAGAGTAGGGGACACTAAGCTACAGAATCTTTCTAAATAGAATCCATCATATTTATCAAAATTTTAATGGCTTACAGCTATTTTCTGAAACTTTTTCCCATAATATATGAGGCACTAAATAATTGTTGTCATTAAATAAAGTAAATGAACAATGACAACTTAATTTACTGTACTAGTACCAAGATAAAAAATACCTAATTCTCAAAAATGTAATATATTTTTAAATTTATTTATTTATTTATTTATTTTTGGCTGCGTTGGGTCTTCGTTGCTGCGGGCAGCGGGCTTTCTCTAGTTGCGGCAAGCAGGGGCTACTCTTCGTTGTGGTGCACAGGCTTCTCATTGCAGTGGCTTCTCTTGTTGCAGAGCCTGGGCTCTAGGTGCACGGGCGTCAGTAGTTGTGGCACGCGGGCTCTAGAGCGCAGGCTCAGCAGTTGTGGTGCACGGGCTTAGCTGCTCCGCAGCATGTGGGATCTTCCCAGACCAGGGCTCGAACCCATGTCCCTTGCATTGGCAGGCGGATTCTTAACCACTGCACCACCAGCGAAGTCCTCAAAAATGTAATATTTGACAACTGTTTCCTCTTTACTTTTTTTTTTTTAAGTTTTTTTTGACATGGACCATTTTTAAAGTCTTTATTGAATTTGTTACAATATTGCATGTTTTGGATTTTTTGGCCACGAGGTATGTGGGATCTTAGTTCCCCAACCAGGGATCGAACCTGCAGCCCCTGCATTAGAAGTCTTAACCACTGGACCGCCAGGGAAGTCCCTCCTCTTTACACTTTAAGAATATACTTGGATTTTTACAATTTCCATGTACATGTATTTTTATTCTTATTTATTTTTATTTTTTTTGGCCATGCTGTGCAGCTTGCAGGATCCTAATCCCCTGACCAGGGATGGAGCTCGGGCCCTGGGCAGTGATAGCACAGTCCTAACCACTGGACCACCAGGGAATTCCCGTGTACATGTATTTTTAATCAATATGCCAGAAACAAACTGGGTTTTGGAAACTGTACATGTGCAACAGTACACAGGTAAGAATATCACATATTCACATAAAGCAATTAGGAGACCGCTGTTTTGTGAAATTTTAATAATGATATTCTTCCAAGAAAACATTTCTGGAACTAGAGAATAGGTCGACTGGATCACAAGCAATAAAGCAAAGAAGAATCAACCTTTCTAAATGTGTGAGTCAGACACATAAACAACACATCAAAATACTCTCATTTAATTCTAAACATCCTATGCAAGACAGGTGTTCTTTCCTAACAAATGAGTCTGCAATACAGTAAGGTAGAGCAACTTGTGTATAATCACAGGACCAGTAAATCTTCAAAATAAAAACTTATAAATTCATCATTGGATAACTGCCTAGGAAATCTTTCAATAGAAGTAAATGTCTTTATCAGTAAAGACTTATGCATGACAAATATGATATTAAGACCTAAGAACTAAACATGCCTGATAAAAACAAAAACAATCAAAGAATAAACCAAGAAATATGGTAACTTTGTGCACAATTATAAATCTCATTGATACTTTTCTCATGCTTAACATGATATAGTTTAGGAAAAAAAATTCAAAATAGAGAAAAGATTTAATAATCTATCACATACTACAATCTTGGAATTTTCAAACACTACGACAATTGGCCAATTATCACATCTTTTTGCACTAAATATGCCCACTTCCATTTTAACATCTGATTTTCCTCAAAACACCTTCGTAAACAGTAAATTCTCCTTCAGAGTAGATGTTGCAAGTCAATCTGAGAGACTTCAAGGCTAATAAACAAGGCAGACTGGACGCAAATGTGTGCTTAAGATCCACGACAATGCTGAGAGGGCAGCACTCAGAGCGAGTCTGAGACTGCTCTTCATGACCAGCTCTCACTCCCCGTCCCTCTGCCAATCATGCAAGAACTACAGAGTCACTCTGAAGAAAATAAGCCAGTGATAATCCGGACTCAGAGACATCAGGGACAGTTGATTAATTTTCACTGAGCTGAAAACAGGGGAAATCCACATGATAAATGGAAGTCTACCTACGGAAGAGCTGAGACCTCCCTAGTCCCCTTCTCTCCCTCAGCTCTAAGAAGTCCCAGTCAGGGCTCCACAAGCTCCAGCCAGATGACTGAAGGATTTCCCTCTAGGGAAAAGACATTCTGAACTAACCAAATATTACTATATAACTACTTTGTTTATTGAAAGGATGACAGAGAGGAAGTATGTGTGTATGGAGGGGAAGGAGAGGTAAAGTCTCATCCTCCAAAGTCAATACGTAATACAAACAACAGAAAACAAACCAGACAAAACCAGACATACTGTAAGCATATTTTTTAGAACCATGGTAATAAATATGAGAGAAAAACTAAATGTGTCAAATGCAGTTACTTCTAAGGGGCAACAGGGTAGGTTTAGGGTTCTGTTAGTTTTTGTTGTGACACTTTATAGAACAATTATTTTAAATTGTGTACATGAATAAACCAATAAATGTAAAAACAAAAAATTTCTTAGGGAATCTGGATGATGTGTAAATGATAGCATTTTTAAAGGAATTAAGAAATCAAATTTAGGGACTTCCCTGGCGGTCCAGTGGTTAAGACCCCGCACTTCCACTGCAGGGGGCACAGATTTCATCCCTCGTCAGGGAACTAAGATCCCACGTGCCGCGCAGTGTGGCCAAAAAATAAAGCAATCAAATGTAAGTAGGGCTAGAAATAATACTTAATAAAATGGTAAGAGTTGAAAATAAGAGGTCCAAACAGACCTTCTCACATACACACACACATTACTGGCTCTGCTACCAACTTGGCAAGTAACCTAATGACTCTAAACTTATCTTCTCATGTGAAAAATAAAGACAGTGGAACAATAACCAGGAAAAAATTCCCCAAACCCTATCCTCCTTTACAAATATGACTGTCAAATGATTCCAAGTAAGTTCCGTTTACGTAAATCCATCATCCTTATACTCCTTTTGCTTCCCATTTCAATCAGCATCCACCCGCTAACCCCAACTCTATAATCCAGTTTGTACTACAGATTTGGTTAACAAATACTTTACCAGATGAAAACAAAGTGAGGTTCAGCCAACTAAATATTCATCAACCCAAGCTATAACATAACTAGAATATTATTAATTGAATTTCATTTTATTTCAAGGGGAAAAAACCTATGATTTATTGCATCTTTCACTCACAACTGAAGTACTGGTATCATTTTAAAAAATTATCCATTAGAGAGCCCAGAAACAAGCCCATGTACCTAGGGTCAATTAATCTACAGCAAAGGAGGAAAGAACGTAATACAATGGAGAAAGGTAGTCTCTTCAACTGTCTGGTGCTGCCCCAGTGAGTGGTGCTGGGAGCTGGACAGCTACACATAAAACAATAAATTTAGAACATTTCCTCACACCACACACAAAAATAAACTCAAAACACTTTAAAGACCTAAATGCCAGACACAACACCATAAAATTTCCAGAAGAGGACACAGGCGAAACACTCGTTGATGTAAATTGTAGCAATATTTTCTTAGCTCAGTCTCCCATGGCAAAAGAAATAAAAGCAAAAATAAACAGATGGGATCTAATTAAACTTAAAAGCTTTTGCACAGCAAAGGAAACTATCAACAAAACAAAAAGACAACTTATGGAATGGGAAAAAATATTTGCAAATGATACGACTGAAAAGGGGTTAATATCCAAAATATACAAACAGCTTTTATAACTCAATACCACAAAACAATCCAATCAAAAAATGGGCAGAAGACATGAATAGACATTTTTCCAAAGAAGACATACACATGACTAATTGGCACATGAAAAGATGCTCAATATCGCTATTTATTAGAGAAACGCAAATCAAAACCACAATGAGGTATCACCTCACAACGGTCAGAATGGCCATCATCAAAAAGCCTACAAATAACAAATGTTGTAGAGGGTGTGAGAAAAAGGAACCCTCATATACTGTTGGTGGGAATGTAAATTGGTGAGATCCCTTAAAAACTAAAAACAGAATTGCCATATGATCCAACAATTCCACTCCTCGGTATATATCTGGAAAAAACAAAAACACTAATTCGAAAAGATACATGCACCCCAATGTTCATAGCAGCACTGTTTACAACAACCAAGACAAAGAAGCCACCCAAGTGCCCACCAACAGATAAATGGATAAAGAGGATGTGGTACATATATACAATGGAATACTACTCAGCCATAAAAAAGAATGAAATAATGCCATTTGCAGCAACGTGGATGGACCTAGGGATTATCATACCAAGTGAAGTAAGTCAGAGAAAGACAAATGCTATATGGTATCACTCATCTGTGCAATCTAAAAAATAATACAAATGAATGTATATGCAAAACAGAAACAGACTCACAGACATAGAAAACAAACATATGATTACCAAAGGGGAGGAACAAATTAGGCGTATGGGATTAACAGATACAAACTACTATACACAGAATAGATAAGCAACAAGGATTTACTGTATAGCATAGGGAATTATACCCAATATCTTGTAATGACCTATAATGGAATATAATCTACCAAAAAAAAAAGAATCACTATGCTGTACACCAGAAACAACACAATATTATAAATCAATTGTATTTCAATAAGAAAAGTTATCAGTTATTCTTTATTGAGTACATAAGAGATACATTACAAAGAGAACAAAAAGAAAACTGAGGGAAAATGCAATGTGGACAAAAATGAAAGTAAACAAAAATCCTCACTGCATAAGTTTCGTTTTGTCTTTAAATACTGCTACCTGTGAAGTGCCTCAGAATTGTGCACTGAATCACATGTGCTGAATAAATGACCATACATTTTGAATATTATTTCAGTTTTTCCAAATATAACTCTATATATGTCAATTTTATACATATACATTCACATATAAAATAAATATATAAAGCCCAGAAGCACAGAGCAATTTAAATGACACAAAAGGCAGAGAGTAAACATTCAACTCGCTCTCATCTCCGCCCTCTAGTAAGTCGGCCCTCCTTCGAGTCGCAAGGGAGGGTCCCGGGAGCACATTCCTAAGTCTATACAAAAGCAGAACACAGGTACAGCGAAGTGGAGAGGCTGTGGTCACACGGAAGCCTCCACCAGGGGGACACGTTGGCAGACTATACTTTCCCAAAAGAGTCTGCAGCAATATTTCCCACCCCACGTGATCTTTTAGAACCTTGCCACTTTCCATCAAGAGACAGTCTATTTCCCTTTCCTTGATCCCAAGTGTGGCTCTGTGATAGCCCTGACAAACAGAATATGGTGGAGGTGACATTATGTGACTTTCAAGGCCAGACGAGAAACGGTAATACGACTAGAGCCTGGTGCTCTCTCTGAGATGCTCACTTTTAGAAGGCAGCCACTGTGCTATGAAGAAGCTCAGGGCACACAGAGAGGTCACACACAGGTGTTCAAGCCCCAGCGAAGGTCTCAGGTATCAGTCATACAAGCTGAGTAAGCCTTCAAATGATTTTAGCCTCCAGCTTTGAGTCTTCCAGCTGAGGCCCAACAAATGCAGCAGGTATAAATCATCCCTGTTGGATCTGTGACTCACAGAATCCCTGAGGATAATAAATATGCCACTAAGTTTGGGGGTAATTTCTTATGCAGTCCTAATAACTGGAACAGGTTGGTTTTACAGAACTCTTCCTTATCACACAGCCTACTGCTATACAGGTGTACCAAAGTGAAAATAAAAACAAAATTTAGGCAAAAAATCCTCATAGGTTGGTGAAATCAATCCCTGTAGTACAGATACTATACATTTTAAAGTATTAATGGAAACAAGTTTTTGGTGAATTGATGATGAATTTAGGGCATGAGGGAGACAATTCCATAGGCTGGCTACAGTAAAAAGAATGACTATGTAAACAGAACTTGAAGCTGAAGCAACACTTACGGGCTTACCTCACTCCTATGTCCACAACAGAGAAAGAGAAAGAGAAAAAACTCATGAAGTTGTATCAACTCCTTTAGTACCACATTTTCTCTCAGGAAAATATAAAGGAAAAACTTTGATGAGATAAACCCCAGATGGAAAAAAAGCAGGCTTTGGCAACAATGAATATTTGATCTGTGGTACAGAAATCTTTAAGGAAAGCAATGCCTGCAACAGCTAAGACGTTACAAATCATTCGTCGGTAGTCTCCAAAGGAAACTAAGTGGTTCTCCTTCCTGGTGAACAGAGATGCTGGTGAGCGTAGCAGCTGCCAACAGTGGGGATTTCTGAGACTTAAAGGTACTTAATGGACATGAGAGAATAACTAGCAGAGGTTCAAGCTCCCCTACTAGTTTGCAGGCTATCATGAACCACTGCACAGGCTAAAAGCTACATAACTAGGGAACCATTCATGTAGATTAAAATAATCAGCATCTGTAACAAAAGTGCAAACCAACTCAGACACTCTGAATGATTCCAGCCCTGAGACTCAGAGGAATAAACATACTACATATCCAACAGTCAATTTCTCATATTGTTCCTCTTAAGTTTTCTGATATCCTAAAATAATGGTAGAGAAAGTTTCTAGTAATAAACTCAACTCAATTAGAACTGATATTTAAATATATTGGGACTTCCCTGGTGGTCCAGTGGTAAAGAATCCTCCTTACAATGCAGGGGACACAGGTTCGATCCCTGGTCGGGGAACTAAGATCCCACATGCCACAGGGCAACTAAGCCTGTGCACCTCAACTACTGAGCTCTCGCACCTCAACTAGAGAGCCCGCATGCCACAAACTACAGAGCCCAGACACTCTGGAACCTGCACACCATAACTACAGAGGCGCATGGGCCACAACTAGAGAAGAGAAAACCCTCATGCCACAACTAGAGAGAAGCCCGCGCACCGCAATAAAAGATCCCACACGCCTCAACAAAGATCCCATGTGCCAGCAACTAAGACCCGACACAGCCAAAAATAAATTAAATAAATAAATAATAAATCTTTTAAAAAAATCAATAAATATATCAATATAATATATATTAAAAGGTCTAAATATAAACAAAAATAAAATAAATGCGCTAAATATATGTCTTCCTATAAGACTAATTAAATAGCACGTTGATTTCCACATTGAAAAATACAATACTATTATCAACTAAAGTGCCCAACAGGAAAATTATGCTAGATGGGAAATACAGCATAAACATAATGTGTTGTGAGAATATTTAAGATTTTATTCTCTTAGCAACTTTCAAGTATAGAACACAGTACTGTTGCCATTAGTCACCATGCTGTACATTAGCTCCCAGAACTTATTCATCTTGTAACTGGAAGTTTGTCCCCTCAGACCAACATCTCCCCATTTTCCCCATCCCTCGGCCCCTGCCAACCACCATTCTGAGTTCAGCTTTTCTAGATTCCACATATGAGTGAAATCATACTGTATTTGTCTTTCTCTGTCTGACTTATTTCACTTAGCATGATGCCAAGGTCCATCCATGTTGTCACAAAAGGCAGGATTTCAGAAGATCAATATTTTATACTACTTAAAGATTTCAAAGTCTAGAAATACCTGCGTAACACAGCAGGAAACAGATGAAGGTGTTATCCTGGAGATGTGGAAATGAGGAATGAGGAATTCCAGTTTCAATATGGACTATATATTAGATACTATTATTTTCATAATATTAAATTTTGGGGTGTGATAATGATATAGCTGTAATTTATGATATCCTGAGGCTGCTGAAACACAGGTGAAGTGTACCACCTACTTTCAGAAGGGTCAGAAAACACACACAGAGAAAAAGAAAGATAAAGGAAATGAGCAAAATGTTAACAACAGGTCAATCTACAAAAAGGTTAGGTGGGTATTCACGACACTAGTCTCTCCCCTTTCTGTAGGTGTGGATCATTTAAATAAAAAAGAGGAATGCCTTTGCATATATCAAGACATGTTCACAGCAACATTACTGATAAGAGCCCAGGGTGGAAACAACCCGAATATATACAAACGATAAACTGGACAAATAAATGGAGATAAATAAATGGATAAGTAAACTGTGGTGTACTCATACAAGAGAGTACTAGACAGCAATGAAAATGAACCAACTACTGCTAACACACCACACAGGTGAAACCCACAATGTGGAGCAAATAAAGCTGGACACAAGTAGGATGAACAACCATTTGTTGAATAAATGTTTCAGATAAGGCTCAGATAAGATCAGGGCTGCTATTTATCTTTGTTTAGCAGAAATTTTCTTCACAGACAGTAGAATAAGATCACGATGGGAATGTATAAATTATTTATGAGAACAAAGTTCCTTTCCCGCACCCTCAAGCACATTTATAAAAACCACCTACATACTATTGACCTGCTCCACTAATAATGCACTGCTGGTCTGTCAACCCCTTAAAAGACCTTGAATTAGAACGTGTATTTGATAGTTACAAAACCAAACTAACAAGACTTTCCTCTTTGAAGAAGGCTTTTCAAACTGCATTACGATTAAACAATTTTAGTTTTAAAATTTAATCTAAATTCAGATTTATAACCAGATTATTAAAATTAAAAAAGACGTAAAATACTTACATTAACTTTGAAAGCCTGTACAGTGTTATCCAGAAGAAGGATGTTGCAAACCACCTCTGTATGCAGTCTATCTCGGGCCAACTCTGATGCTCGTACATTGTAGGTTCTGCCAGCAGGCAATCGGAAACGTGAGGTCATTACTGTCCACACAAGGTCTAAGTTGAAAAAAAAAAATTAACTAAATAAAGGGACAGCTGAAGATACAAATTATTTATATAAAAAGGTACAAAGTTATTACATATTTTTCAATTAACCTTAGGTAAAAAGCAGTTACAAATTTTGAAACACCTGGATAGGAACTGTAGGCATAAAAGAAAATATCATACATAGTTCATCATGTAAACTAAAATTACAATTGCCTGGAAGAGGAGCTTTGTTTTGAACTGTCCATTAAGAAGACAATACACAAATTGCTGAGGTAGCCATATTCCAATTCAAAATATATAAATTTAGGAGCAGCCAAAAAGGAAGAAGGAAAATATGCTACCTCAGGAAGCCGGGCATTACTCATTGATGCAAGCATTAAAAAGACACTGGAGAATGGCAACAGGAGGGAAGGTTATTCACCTCTCAAGGGCCTTTCCTTTTATTCAAGCTTAAGATTTGAGGGAAACATGGGAGTTTATTAGTTGGGATTTTTTTTTTTTAATATAACAATACCCTTTCATTTTAACTAACCTCAAATGAAAACTAATTCTAATAGAACTATTCTTAGGAAAACAAAAACAAAATAGAAAACTTAAGACTACAGATCTTTGTTTCTCAATTTTTTAACCTAAGAGGGAACAAAGACTGCCTATAAAAAAAAAAAAAACGGGTATCACATCATTTTCAGCAACAATTGACGTTAGAAGACAATGAAGATGTAGCTTTGAAGTTCTGAAAGAAAATTATTTGAAACAGAATTATGTTCCCCCCAAATTAGCATTCATGTGAAAGAATAAAGTTACAGACATTTTCAGACATTAAAAAATTCAAAGTTTAAAATCCATAAAACTTCCCTCTAAAAGACAACTGGGGGACTCTCCTGGTGGCACAGTGGTTAAGACTCCACGCTCTCAATGCAGGTGGCCTTGGTTCGATCCCTGGTCCAGGAACTAGATCCCACATGCATGCCACAACTAAGAGTTCGCATGCCACAACCAAGGAGCCCGCCTGCCGCAACTAAGGAGCCCGCCCGCCGCAACTAAGACCCGAGGCAAACAAATAAATAAATATTTTTTTAAAAATAAAAATAATAAAAGAGAACTGGATAAAGGAAACAAACTACACTACAAACACAACTGTATAGAATTTTAAAATATAAGTAAGCAATAAGTACTAAGAAATTTAATAAGTAAAAATTAATAATAAAAAAAAACAGCAATTCAAATACATGGTATTCAGTAACTGCAGTTGACATCATACTGTTCACGTCAAAAGGATTCAAGCTAAAAGTAAACGTCAATGTTACATACGTATAAAAATTGTATAGAGGAAAATAGCTTTGGCATGCTGACAGAGAGGGGCTAGCCAAGTAAAATTCACCAATTAAAAGACAGTGATTGGCAGTTTCCAGTTCCACATGTAAAGAGCTCAGGAAGTCCCCACTCCATCCTAACAAGTAAAAAAAGCAGAACAGACTGGAAAATCAGCAACCCTTCTTGGATCCATAAGAGAGGACACAGGGAAAACTGCTGTCCCAAAGATTGGAGAGACAGGTGAAGAGAAAGAGTCACAGCTTATGGGAGTAGAGACTTCAAGTCTCTACTTGAAACTGCCACGGAAACCAGTACATGAGTAGGAAAGTCTGAATCCAACTAATGACTTGCTGGAAGCTCAATGTGGACAATTCCAAGAGTTTTTGAAAAACTCCAGGGGGCCAGCCATAGCAGGACTCACACAATATTGTGAGATTGACCTCCAGGAGCTCCGTCAGATTCCCACAGTAAATATCAGAGAAAAATACCCGAACTTCCCACAAGGGGCGGGATGGTGGAGGGGGTGGACACAAGACCATTATGAAATACAGCTGACCCTTGAACAACACAGGTTTGAACTGCACGGGTCCACTTATACGTGGATTCTTTTCAATAGATACAGCACTGCATGATTCACAGTTGGTTGAATCCATGGATAAAGAGGACTGATTATGAGACTGAGCATTGGTGGATTTTGCTATCTGCAGTACGTCTTGAAACCAATCCCCCATGGATCCCATGGGACGACTCTACATGATTTTTCAACTCTGTGCGGGGTCAGCACCCTGAACCCCCAGGTTGTCCAAGGGTCAACTGTATACCAGAGTGCTCTGTTCTTCTTAACAAGGGCTGTTCTCAAGAGAAACGAGTTAACCAAAACCTAACTGACCTGGGGCAAGGACAGTACTCAATTCCAGCTGACTCCAGCCTTCTAGAGGGAGAAGGGAAATACCCAAGTCCAGCCCACACTAGCCATCCTGCCCCCCATAAGGGGAGAGAAAAAAAACGAGAAATCCTTGTGTAGTTCATAGTCCAGAGGCCTACGCTCACTAAAATACTGAAACCTAACCACAAGACTACAGAATGCTTCCTTTCCCCCCATTACTAAAGGCCTATTTACTGAAGTTCCTCTTACCAATATATATAATGTCTGCCTATCGAGAAAATTTTATAAGGTATACCAAAAGGGGAAAAAAAACACAATGTGAAGAAACAGGGCAAGCATCGGAACCAGACAGGAAGGTGTGTTGGAATGACCACACAGGGAATTTAAAACAACTATGATTAATAATATGCTAAAGGCTATAATAGGCAGAATGCAAGAATAGATGGGCAATGCAAGCAAAGAGAAGAAAATCCTAAGAAAGAACTAAAAAGGAACATTACAGGTAAAAAACACTGCAACACATATGAAAAATGCCTTTCATGGGCTTATTAGTAGACAGACTCTATGAGCTAGAGGATGTATCAATAAAATCCCCAAAAACCAAAAGCAAAAAGAACAAAGACTGAAAAAAACAAAACAGAATACCCAAGGACTGTGGGACAAATACAAATGATGTAAAATACGTGTAAGAAGAATGTAAATTGGTGCAGCCACTAACAGATATATTGGGCATAGATATATGCCCAGGAGTGGGACTGCTGGATCATATGGTAGTTCTATTTTTAGTTCTTTAAGGGACCTCCACACTGTTCTCCACAGTGGCTGCACCAATTTACATTCCCACCAACAGCAAGAAGAGAGAAAAAAACACAAACAAAACCCCCACAAGAACCAAACCCAAGACCAAAAACCCTATACTTAGCCGTATCCTTTAAAACTACAGAAAAATCAAAGATAAACAAGAAGAAAAAACACCTTAGCTATAGAGGAGCAAATATAAGAATTACACCTGACTTCTTAACTAAGCAAGAAAGAAGAGAGTGGGGTGAGATACTTAAAATGCTGAGGAAAAAACCCCTCAACTTACAATTCTGCAACCTGCAACATTATCTTTCAAAAGAGAAAGACGAATACTTTCTCAAACAAAAGTTTAAAAATAGAGGGAATCTGTTGCCAGTGGACCTTTGCAAGATATGTTAAAAGAAGTTCTTTAGAGATAAAAAGAAAATAATATAGATCAGAACTCAGACTTAACCAAGTGAAAGCCCTTAAAACGAAGACTAGGCCCTTCCTGAAGTGAAAGGAATTCTGCTGCAGGCTTTAAAGACATTATCTGTCATGCAGCAAGAGGGCCCGTGACAGGGCCATGTGGCAAGGAAGCACAGGGCCTCTGTGGGCTGACAGTCAACAAGGGACTGAAGACCTCAACTTCCCAAGCTGCCGCAGTCCAGTCAACACCTAGCTTGCAACTTTGTCAGCTCCAGCCAAGCTGTGCTCATACACCTAACCCACAAAAACCGAGAGAAAATAAATGTGTGTTGTCTTCAGCTGTAAATGAACTTTAAAAGAATGGAGAAATCTGCATTGCTCAGCCCTATTACAGAAATGCACTATCTGTTCTAAATATTTAATACTCTCAAATATGGATTGTCACAAGATGTTGGTATCCTATTATTTACAATAAAACCTTTTTAATTTAGACCCTGCTAACTGAGAGCTTTAAATAATTTTATTTGATTATTTGGTTTGATGTTAACCTCTAACCACTGAGGAAAAACTAAATTCATCAAATAGTTATCTTTAAATTTTTAAAAATTTTATTTATCTACAGTTGATTTATAGTAATGTATTAGTTTCAAGTGTACAGCTTCAGATTCTTTTCCACTAGAGGCTATTTCAAGATACTAAATATAGTTCCCTGTGCTATACAGTAAATCCTTGTTGTTTATCTATCCTATATATATTAGTTTGTATCTGCTGATCTCAAACTCCTAATCTATTCCTCCCCCACCTTCCCCTTTGGTAACCATAAGTTAGTTTTCTATGTCTGTGAGGCTGCTTCTATTTTGTAAATAAGTTGCTTTGTATTATTTTTTTAGACTCCAAATATGAGTGATATATTATTTGTGTTTCTCTGACTTACTTCACTTTGTATGATAATCTCTAGGTCCATCCATGTTGCTACAAATGGCAATATTTCATTCTTTTTTATGGCTGAGTAATATTCCATTGTGTATATATATATACCACTTCTTTATCCATTCATCTGTCGATGGACACTTAGGTTGCTTCCATGTCTTGGCTATTGTAAATAGTGCTGCTATGAACACTAGGGTGCATATATCTTTTCAAATTACAGTTTTCTCCAGATATATGCCCAGGAGTGCAACTGCTGGATCATATGGTAATTCTATTTTTAGTTTTTTTAGGAACCTCCATACTGTTCTCCATAGTGGCTGCACCAATTTACATTCCCACCAACAGTGTAAGAGGGTTCCCTTTTCTCCACACCCTCTGCAGCATTTAAGTAATCTCTAAATTTTAAAAAAATTTCTTGAAAAAAGAAAAAAGCTTAGAAGAATAAACTGAGTTTTACACTCATGTATGTGAAAAATATCTTTTCCATTAAAAAACACCAGGAATAATTTCTAAGTAGATTACCAGTATATTCATTCATATATTCATCCAGTCATTCAACAAAAATTTGTTGTCTGTGCCAGGCACTGATCTAAGTACAGCTGGGATGAAAAAGAGGATGACCAAAAACAAACCCCCAAAACTGGAGGAGTGGGATGTTCACAAAGGGTTTTGGGAAGCTCCAACAGATGCCTGGGAATCCAGAAGGCCATCAGCCTGTGAGAACTATGCACATGCCCAGGAAAGAGCTGAAAAAGCCCTAATCTCTCACTTTTTGATAACCTTGAAGCTCTGCAAAAACAAGATGTGAAGGCTAAAGCAGGGCTATAAAGCCTTGAAAACCACGTCAGCAAAGGTTGGAAAACTTAGTGGTTCACAGTATGTAAGAAAATCTGTCCATTCATTAGCTGACTACTAAGTTAACTGAGGAAAAACAGTGCAGCAACACAATGACATACAGATCTTATAAAATTAGTTCAGGAAGACCACTAAACAAACTAAATAATCAAAGCAACACTAAATAAACAAACAGTAACAAAAACAAAAAGAGCAACAATAAAAGACCAGGGAGGAAGGAATGCGATTTCTAGAGTTGATAAAATATTATTTTAAAAGTACAGAATTCAACATGCAAAATTCCAAAAATGTAAATACAAAACAAAGAAAAAAGCACGATAGAATGACCCACATACAGGAGAGAAAGAGAAAAAAAAAAGGGAGTTCAATAGAAACTGTCCCTGAGGAAGCTCACACAATGAACTTACTCTACAAAAATCAAGGGTTATAAATATGTTAAATAAAATAAACCACAACTACAGAACCAAAGGAAAGCTGAGAACAATATCACACCAAATGGAGAATATAAATAAAAACACAGAAATTACTTTTTAAACAAGCAATTCAGAATTCTGTAATTAAAAAGTATAATAACTGAAATTTAAAATAGAAGGGCTTAACAGATTTGAGCTAATATAATAAAGAGTTAGCAAACTTGAAGATAAGTCAATTGAAGGACTTCCCTACTGGTCTAGTGGCTAAGGCTCTGCGCTCCCAAGGCAGGGGGCCCAGGTTCAATCCCTGGTCAGGGAACTAGATCCCAAATGCCACAACTAAGAGTTTGCATGCCACAACTAAAAGAGCCTGCATGCCACAACTAAAATATCCCGCATGCCGCAATGAAGATCCCGCATGCCGCAATGAAGATCCCGCATGCGACAACGAAGATCCTGAGTGCCGCAACTAAGACCTGGTGCAGCCAAATAAACAAACAAATAAATAAATAAATATTTTTTAAAAAATTTTTTAAAAAGATAAGTCAATTGAGAATATACAGTTTGAGGAACAGAAAGAACAAAGAATGAGGAAAAATGAGAACAGCTTGAAACCTGAAAGACACCATCAAGCATATCAACATATTCATAATGGAAGTTTCAGAAAGTCAACAGAAAAGGGGGCAGAGAGAATATTTGAAGAAATAATGGCATATAAGTCCCCAGATTTGACTTTTAAAAAAAAATCACATCCGAGAAACCAAATAACTTCCAAAAAGATAAACTCAAAGAGATCCACATCTAGACACATAGTAGTCAAACTGTTAGAAACCAAAGAAAACAAAAATCTTGAAAGCAGCAAGGGAAGAGTGACTCATCACCTACAAGTGATCCTCAATTATATTAATAGACAATATCTAATTAGGAAACATGAAGGTCAGAAGGCAGAGGATGACACATCCAAATTACTAACTGAAAATGAATATCAAGAATAATTTAATATCCTGCAGAACAATACTTAAAATAAAGGAGAACTTAAGATAGTCCAAGATAAACAAAAAGAATCTGTCACTAGCAGATCTATATTAGAAAAAAAATTAAAGATTAAATGAAAGTATATTAGATAGTAACTAAAATCCATAAGGAGAAATAAAGACTACCAGTAAGGGTAACTACATGGCTAAATATAAACAACAGTATAAATTTATTTTGTATTTGTAACTCTTTTTTAACCTATGGAACTTAAAAGACAACTGCATAAAGCAATATTTGTAGCACTGTGTTGATGGGCTTATACTGTATAAAGATGTAATTTGTATGACAATAGTACAAAAGAAGGAGAAGGAAAAGTGAACCATATAGGAGCAGTTTCTATGTGATGTTGAAATTAAACTTCTATTATCCCCAACTATATGGTTATAAGTAAACCCCCAGAGAAACAACAGTTGACCCTTAACAACATGGGCCTGAACCGTACAGGTCCACTTATATGTGAATATGTTTCAACAAATATACAGCTGGCTCTCCATATCCACAGATGTGGAACCCCAACTGTAAAGGACTTGAACATCCATGGATTTCAGCATCTGCAGAGGCTCCTGGAACAAATCTCCCACAGATACAGAGGGACAACTATTCTAAGAAATAAACTCAAAATAAAGTAAAAATAAACAACAGAATTAAAATGACAGGCTAGAACATATCTGGTTAAAATAAAGAAGGCTAAGACGGAGAAATAGAGAAAAATGGAACAAAAGACATAAGAAAACTAGCAAAACAGCACTATCTTATCAATAACAACATTAAATATAAATGGACTAAAAACTCAAATCAAAACACACAGATTGGCAGAATAGATCCTTTTTTAAACCCTGCTCCATTTATCTGCTCTCTACAAAAGACACATTTCAGATTCAAAGACACAAACAAATTGAATGTAAAAGAATGTAAAAAGATATACTACAAGAATAGTAACAACAAAGAGCTAGAATAACTATTAAAATCGGTCTGGTTGGAACTAAGACAGAAATTCAGCAAAGTTGGAGAATACAAACTTAACTCAAAAAATTAGGTGGATTTCCGTACACTAACAATTAATGATCCAAAAAGGAATGTACGAAAATAAATCCACTTACAATAAAACCAAAAATAATAAAATACTTAGAAATGAATTTGACTAAGGAGGCAAAAGATTTGTATAGTGAAAACTACAAAACATTGAGGCAAAGAAATTAAAGAAGATACAGATGAAAAAGCATCCTGTGGGAGGAGATAGCAGAGTACCACGACTCTTGAGCGCTGAGCATAACTCCCCCACATGAACGCATCAAAAACACACCTACATGTGGATCAATTCCCACTAAAAGCAAATGAAACTGGCAAAAAGACTCTTCTACAACGAGGCTGTAAAGAAAGATCCACGTGGACTTGCGTAGGAAGGAAGGAGAAGCAATCAGGTTAGGACCCACAACCCTAGGAGGGGACACAAAAGAGAGAGATTATAGGCTTGGAGATCCTTCCTGAGGAGTGAGCTATTTGAACCACACATTGGGCACTCCAACCCTGGGGTCCAACACCACTTAGCTGGTGTGAAAACCAGTGGGACTTACAGGAGGTTTGTAAGAAATAGAGACTCCATTTGTGAAGAGCACACACACACTTACTGACTCCTGGGAACAAGGTGGAGGAAGAAGACTGAAACCACCCAGGGCTCCAGAAAGTTTCTCTTGACCAGCCAGGGCATGCCCCAACCCACACCAAGCACCCGCTCCAGCCCCTCCAGCTCCAGCAGTAGTGTGAGGGCTGCCATTGCTAAGGGCAGTGCACACCCAGCAGGGGACAGAGTGGCTTGCACAAGACACTGCATCTGAATGGGGGGGAGCAGCCACTGCTGCTAATAACAGAGACATCAGACGGGGAACTGTCTTGAGCTCTGACTGGCACACTGGGACCACCCTGGCACAGCCCTGGCCTGCACCAGCCCCTCTTGCTCCAGGGCTGTTCCCCTCTGGGGTGAACGTGCCACTGCTGAGAGGGGAGAGAGCTCACACTGAAAGGGAACAGAACCACCTTGCACCCAAACTTCAGGGCTTCTGCTCCAGCATGTTGGGAGCCAACCCCGTGCCAAACAGGGTGGTGACAACCACTGAGCACAGAAGCTCTGGCTCAAACCTGGCTCTAGCTCCAGCCCCACCTCCTTCCAAGGTGACAGCTGCGAGTCCACCCTGAGGTGTGACCCGTGCTCACTTCAGATCCAGCTCTCCTACCAAAGCCACTGAGTGTCTGCAGCCTGTATAGGGACACTCCCACACAAGTCTACTCCTTCAAGACTGTGACAGATAATGTGTTTCACCTGATTCATAGACAAAGTTAACTAAAACGAGAAGACAGAGAAATTTGTTTCAAATGAAAGAATAAGAAAAAAAAAAAACCCTGTAAAAAAACCTAATGAAAGAGAGAGAAATAACTTACCAGATAAGGAGTTCAAAGCATTCATAGTAAAAATGCTGCCTGAAAAGAACAAATGAAGACAGTGAGAAATTTTACAAGAAACTAGAATATATAAAGAAGAATCAGAGCTGAAGAATACAATAAATGAAATGAAAAACACACTAGAGGAATTAACAGCAGACTGGGTGATACAGAAGAATGCATAAGCATTCTGAAAGATAGAATAATGGAAATCACCCAATCAGAATAGCAAAAACAAAAACAATCTTTTAAAAAATGAGGGCAGTTTAAGGGACCTCTAAAATAACATCAAGCATATACTATTCACATTATAGGGGTCCCAAAGGAGAAGAGAGAAAAAAGGGGTTGAAAAATATTTGATGAAATTATGGTTGAAAAATTCCTGAATCTGAAGAAGGAAACAGATATCCAGGTACAGGAAGCAGAGTCTCAAACAAGATAAACCCAAAGAGACCCATACCAAGACATATCGTAGTAAAATGGCAAAAGTTAAAGATAAAGAGAGAATTCTAAAGGCAGCAAGAAAAACACAGAGAGTCACATACAAGGGAACCCCCATAAGGTTATAAGCTGATTTTTCTGCAGAAATTTTGCAGGCCAAAAGGGAGTAGCATGATATATTTAAAGTGCAGAAAGGGGAAAACCTACCACTTAGGATACTCTACTCAGCCAGATTATCATTCAGAATTGAAGAAGAGAGAAACTTCTCAGACAAGCAAAAACTAAAAGAACTCATCAATACTAAACTGACCCTAAAAGAAGTGGTAAAGGGCCTTCTCTAAGTAGAAAAGAAAAGGCTACAACAAGAAGAATTTATAGGAAAGGAGAAACCCCACTAGAAAAGCCAAATATTTAGTAAAGGTTGTGGATCAAGCACTTAAATAAGCTATATGAAAATTAAAAGACAAAAATTATAAAATCAACCATAACTACAATGAACCGTTGAGGGATAAACACGAAGATGTAAAATATGACATCAAAAAACACAAAATGTGGGGAAAAGGAGTAAAAAATGTAGATCTTCTAGAATGTGTTTGAATTTAAATGACTATCAGTTTAAAACAAGTAGATATAGTTATAGGTCAACATATATGAACCCCATGGTAACCATAATTGAAAAACCTACGACAGATACAGAAAAACAGAGTGAAAGGAACACAAGTATACCACTAAATAAAATCACTGAATCTCAAGGGAAGAAACTAAAAGAAGAACAGAGAATAACTACAAGAACAGGCAGAAAACAAGTAAAAAAAAGTCAGTAAGTACTACTGATCAATAATCACTTTAAATGTCAATGGAATAAAGCTCCAATCAAGGGCTTCCCTGGGCACACAGTGGTTAAGAATCCGCCTGCCAATGCAGGGGACATGGGTTCGAGCCCTGGTCCAGGAAGATCCCACATGCTGTAGAGCAATGAAGTCCATGCGCCACAACTACTGAGCCTGCGCTCTAGAGCCTGCAAGCCACAACTACTGAGCCCACATGCCACAACTACTGAAGCCCGCGCACCTAGAGCCCATGCTCCGCAACGAGAAGCCACTGCCATGAGAAGCCCACACACTGCAACAAAGAGTAGCCCCCACTCGCAGCAACTAGAGAAAGCCTGCACTCAGCAACGAAGACCCAACATAGCCAAAAATAAATAAATAAATAGCTCCAATCAAAAGACATGAGGTGGCTGATTAGATTAAAATGACCCATCTATATGCTGCTTACAAGAGACTCACTTCAGAGCTAACGACTGAAAGTGAGGGGATGGGAAAAGGTATTCCAAGCAAATGGAAATGAAAAGAAAGCCGGCAAAACTAGACTTTAAAACAGTCTATAATAAAAGATGAAGAAGGGCATTATATAACGATAAAGAAATCAACACAGGAGAATATAACATTCATTAACATATATGCACTGACATAAGAGCACCTAAATGTATAAAGCAAATATTAACAGACATACAAGGAGAAATTGACAATAATACAATAACAGTAGGGGACTTTAACACCCAACTTGCATCAATGGACAGATCATCCAGACAGAAAATCAGTAAAGAAACAGTGGTCTTAAATGACACATTAGACCAGTTGGACTAAATAGATATCTAAAGGACATTCCATCTGAAAACAGCAGAATATACATTATTTTCAAGTGCACATGGAACATTCTCCAGGATAGATCACATGCTAGGCCACAAAACAAGTCTCAACAAACTTAAGAGGACAGAAATTATAGTATGCATTTTTTCCGACCAAAACGGTATGAAACTACAAACCAATTACAGGCCGGGAAAATGGGAAAACACAAACACGTGGACACTAAACAAATGCTACTAAAAAACCACTGGGTCAATGAAGAAGTGAAAGAGGAAACCAGAAAATATTTGGAGACAAATGAAAATAAAAACACAACTTTCGAAAATCTATGGGACACAGCAAAAGCAGTTCTAAGAAGGAAGTTTAGAGCGATACAGGCCTACCTCAAGAAACAAAACAAAAAATCTCAAACAACCTAACTTACCATTTAAAGGAATTAGAAAAAGAACAAAGTCGAAAGACAACAGAAGGAAGGAAATAATAAAGATCACAGGAAATAAATAAATGGAGACCAAAACAAAAAACAATAGAAAACATCAATGAAACCAAGAGCTGAATTTTTGAAAAGAAAAACAAAATTGATAAGCCTTTAGCCAGGCTCATCAAGAAAAGAGAGCCTAAATAAAATAAGAAATGAAAGAGGAAAAATTACAACTGATCTCACAGAGATACAAAAAAACCATAAGAAAATACTACAAACATTTACATGCCAACAAATTGGACAACCTAGAAGAAATGAATAAATTTCTAGAAACATACAATCTTCCAAGACTGAACCAATCCAAACATACCGATCACTAGTAGTGAAACTGAATTAGTAATTTAAAAACTCCCAGCAAACAAAAGTCCAGGACTGAATGGCTTCACAGAGAAATTCTACCAAACATATAAGAACAGCTAATAACTATCCATCTCAAAATATTCCAGAAAACTGAAGTGGAGGGAATACTCCCTCCCAAATTCATTCCATGAGGATACCATTACCCTAATAACAAATCCAGACAAAGACACTACAAAAAAAGAAAACTACAGGTCAATATCTCTGGTGAATACAGATGCAAAAATCCTTAACAAAATATTAGCAAACCGAAATCAACAATACATAAAAAGGATCACACACCATGATCAAGTGGGACTCATTCCAGGGATGCAAGGATGGTTCAATATCTACAAATTAAACAATGTAATACACCACATGGGAAAAAAATCACATGATCATCTCAACAGACGCAGAAAGAGCATATGACAAAATTCAACATCCATTCATGATAGAAACTAATCTAAGTTGGTATAGAGGGAACATACCTCAACATAATAAAGGCTATTTATGACAAACCCACAGCTAATATACTCAGTGATGAGGGATATGGGATTAAGAGATACCAACTACTGTATATAAACAGATAAGCAACAAGGATATACTGTATAGCACAGAGAATTATACTCATTATCTTGTAATAACCTATAATGGAGTATAATCTGCAAATATACCAAATCACTATGCTGTATGCCTGAAACTAACACAATATTGTAAACCAGTTATACTTCAAATAAAATATTTTTCAAAAAAAATTAAAATTTATATATATTTGCTATCTCTGTCCACTATTAGAACCTAGAAGCAATAGTCCAATAACACTGAACATACATAATGCCCTACATACTACTACACACTAAAAGAAACCAGGACTTCTTGGGAGAAAAGGCTGATTCCAGAGCTGGGGCAGAGAAGATACAAGGTCAGGCTAAATCTCTTGTGCCAGTAAGTAAAGAAGTCCTCAAAATCTGATGGGAACAAATAAAAAAACATGAGAGGCAGTTAAAAGGGGCTCCCACCAGTTAAATGAGACAACTTAAGTTTTAAAATAAATAGTAACAAGAATAGATAATACCCTGAATAAAACAAAAATCCATAGGTCTAAACTGATACTAATTTTTTTAAGTCAGGGAAGGGAAAACTCTTCTTTGTAGAATAATGTCAAATGATAAATGTAGGATAACACAAATAGAAAATTGCCATTTTACAACTACCATAACTGATTTAGGCAAGAATCATCAATGAATGCTAAAATCACTGGGTGAAAGTTTATTGAGGAACAAGATACACACATAATCTCAAAAGTATTTTTCCACTGATTACTTAATTACAAAGGGGGAAAGGTATCCCTACAATGGAGAAATCTGTCAAATCCCACCTTAACCAAATGATCATATTTAACCTCACCAAAACTACTGTCATAGGCACCATGATGTTACACATTGAGAACACAACTCCTATGTAATATTCCTGCCAAAAATGTTTAACCTGAATCTGATTATGAAAAAAAAAAATTAAAACAATCAGACAAATCCAAATTGAGGGACACTCTACAAAACAACTGGCCTGGATTCTTCAAAAATGTGAGGGGGATGAGGAAAAAGGGAGAAGAAAGAGGAGATTAGAATAAGGCTGGAGAAGCACTGTAGATTAAAAGAGACGTAACAACGCAATGCAACGTGTAGTCGTTGATACAATCATGAATCAGAAAAAAAAAAGTCATATCTATATCTGTATCTAAATCTATGGGACTTGCTTGGACAACTGGAGAAATTTGAACATGGAATGTATTTCAGATTATAGTACTGTGTCAATGTTAAATCCCCTGAGTGTGATCATGTGGTTATGCAGGAGAATGTGTTTATTTCTAGAAGATGCATGTTTGCATGCTGAAGCATTTAGAGGTAAAGTGTTATGATCATGATGTCTGCAACCTTCAAATAGCTCAGAAATTTTTAACATATAAACACAGAGAGAGATAAAGCAAAGTAGCAAAATGTTGGCAATTGGTGAATCTATATGAAGGGTACACAGGTGTTCAATATACTATTCTTGCTACTTTTTCTGTAAGCTTGAAATTTTTCAAAATAAAAAGTTGTGAGGAAAGAGTAAAAAGAAATTCCTTTCAAATTCTGTTTTCACACTTAAAAGAAGCAGATAAAAACAAAACCTTTGTTATCCAAAATTATGAAGCAATTAACCACTCACAAAAAGTTTTCAGTACAATTGACAATCCCTTACCATTATCATTTTGTATGGGATGTTCTCCAATGAACCATATGCTTTGCTACAATCTTAATTTCTTATATGATGCTCTGGATGTAACTATAAATTAAAATGTTGGTATTGTAAGTACTGGACTGAGTAACTTAGCTTACTGCTATAACACTTATCCAGTGAAAGCTCCCTCAGCCCTCTGAACTAAACTTGGCAATATAACACTGAATAGGCCAGATTCTCTTAGGACAGTACTGTTAAAACTATGAGCTATAAGGACTTCCCTAGTGGTCCAGTGGGTAAGACTCCATGCTCCCAATGCAGGGGGCCTGGGTTCGATCCCTGGTCAGGAAACTAGATCCTGCACACATGCGCAACTAAAAGCCCGCATGCCACAACTAAGATCCCACATGCCGCAACTAAGACCCAGTGCAGCCTAAATAAATAAATAAATACTATGAGCTAGAACACTGTTACCCTGTAGAAGGAAAAAAAAAAAAAATCAAATGTAGCAATAGTTTTGATCTAAAATTTCTCTCTATATATTTAATATACCAAACACATTTGCATAGTAGTTATTATACAATAACTTAAACAAGAAGCTTCTTATTTAACCAATGGTATAGTACAGCAAAAAAGTATCCCAGTTAATCATGTACAAACCAATCACCTGAGACATGAGCACTGGACATGCACACTGATTCGCTGATATACAGGCAGCATTTTCCAAATGTCCTGATACCCTTTACTCAACTGCTACTGACCTCTAAGAATGCTGAATTACCATGCCAAAATAAATACCATATTCATTGTGAACTATAAACACAGAACTAATCTGAACTATTTCTTGCATCAAATTTATTTACCTGAGGCTTTTCCTTTTTTGTTACTTAATATTTTACATTTAATTATTTCCTATTTATACATTATAGCATTGAAAGTACTGTGTGTTTGTGAGGGTGAGAGAGAGAGAGAGAGCGAGAGAGAGAGAGAGAGAGAGGGAGAGACACCTAACCCACTAAGGCTTCTAAAGAGTTCCCTAATCCTGGGCCTTCAATACACCTGTTTACTCATGTAAACATGTCAGCAGCTCCTAGTTACTAGACACAACACTAGATGCTAGAGATATAAATATATATACATCTAGCTCTCTGCCCTCAATGAGCTCACAGTCTAGTTGGGAAAGAGACTTTAAATAACTCAGTGAAACAGTATACTAAAAAAAGATATAAACAAACTGTCCTGGTGAGTCAAAGAACTACTGTCTCTCCTGTCTGTAGCTCATTGCCTAAGTACTAGAAACAACTTCAGCAGCCGTTAGTTCTTTCCCTCTTCACTTTCTAAATTTCTGATCTAGTCTCTTCTATAGAAGACTCCAAAAATAAAGTCAATCCTTCATAAGTACCAACAGCCAATGCAAATTGTTTTCTTCTTCTCTAAAAAGGGCCAGCCGTGTAGTATATGTGGTATCATCTTTTGGGCTTTGGTGTTCCCCCTCTTATTCAGCAAAAACTATTTTCTTACTAGTTAGGGGTTTAGTGTAGAGCATTTTTAGACAGGAAGGAAAGAAAAAAATAAAGAAAGGAAGAAAGGAAAGAAAGAAAGAGAAAGAAAGAAAGAAAAGAAAGAAAGGAAGGAAGGAAGGAAGAAAAAGGGAGAAAGAAAGCTGGCCTCTAGAGTTTTTATCCTTCCTTTAGAAAGCAACTGTTTCACATAAGCAGAATTTTCTTTGTAACTGAACACAAACAATAGAGTTTATAGCATCTAACTGTTTAATGAAATGTTTCAAACTATAATTTGAAACTCATTGGCTATGAAATCAAATTAGTGGATCAAACACCTATGTTTTTTAACAGAATAGTGTAAAAGAGAAGCTATCAAGAGCATGATATAAAAGATACCTCTTAATTGGGGTAAAGCGTAAACAGTGGGAAAGCTACTGACTTTACATCTCCTCATAATACCATCCAATCCTATTTATTACCTCATGTTCTCATGGATCCTTGTTTTGGTTGTAAAGAACTGATTATCAGTCTTTCACAAATAAAGTTAGATTAAAAGAGAAGGCACTCTGCAAAGGGGCCAAGACTATAAAAATACAAACTATTAGTACACATGGGAGTACTGCTTAATAGGTAAGACTGTGGGCTCAGAAATCAGACTGTTTTCAGGCTCAAATTCTTACTACCTTTATGACCTTGGACAGTTGCTAAGCCGCTCTGTGCCTCAGTTACCTCGTCTATAAAACGAGTTGCTATGAGGTGAAGTGAGATAATACATGAGAAGCCTTTAGCACAGTACCTGACACTTAAAAGTATCTAATAACTGTGAGCCATATTATCATCACCATTACTGCCTCTAAATAGTCAAAACTGACTTTAGGAAAAAATTTGGAAACGCACATTATGCTTTTATTAAAATATTCTAGTTACACCAGAATTAAAACAGAGTATTATTCAAAGCCTCAGAAACCAGAGAAATCTAAGAAACAACAGTAATCCAGTTAGATGGAAAACAATTCATCAGAGGAACAGCAACAATTATAAGTGGAAAGATATTTGGGACCGTACTGAGGAGGAGTTTGCATTAATTTGGGCAAAAGTCGCATAGTCCAGGGACCAGCAAACTATGGCCCACAGGCCGAACCTGCTCACCGTCTGCTTTGGGGTCACGAGTTAAGAATGGTTTTTACAGATGAACATTCTCAAATGATCTGATGAGAGGGGATGCTAACTTTGAACCCTACTTAAGGGAAACATTATCCCATTTATGATTATATTCTTCTCATTACTAGACCAATACAACAAAATATTATATTCAATTACTATATTTTGATTTCATCAATAAAAATTTGTGAAATTTATAAAAAATAAAAGCCTCAAATGGAGTGTCTATACATGTTAGACAATTAATGTTCCTCTTTACTTTCCCCTAACCCTTCCCTTGTTCAAATTATCTACTGAATGTTCCATAATGTGCCAGACAGAGAAAAGCAACATGACTATATCAACAGATAAAACAAGACAAAAAGCTCCTGCCCTTATGGAGCTTCCATTCTAATGAGGAAAGGGAAAAAATGACATATATGTTATAAAGCAGTGAGCAGGGAATGTGGGGCAGGGAGCAAGTTTAGATAGATGGGGTATTCAGAGCAGGCAAGACTGAGAAGTTCACTTTCTGGCAGGCTTGAAAGGAAGTGAAAGAGTGAGCCATAAGGATGCTCGGCCTGGAGCCCGTGCCTAGAAAGGTGTTCAGACAGAGGGAAGAACAGCACGAAGGCGTGACATGGAGCACACCAGGCCTGTTCCCGGAACAGCAAAGAGGCCAGTGTACCCCGAGAGAAGTCGATAAGGAGAGTGGTCAGAGACGGGCTCAGAGAGAGAGCAGGAGCCACAGGTCATGTGGGCCTTGGTGGCCATGGTGAAAACCTTAGTTTTCACTCTAACACAGGACTTTGAGCAAAGGAACATAGTCACCTCCGTTACACTACAAGTAGTGACACATGGGTGTTGGACTTGCAGCATTTCCTATCGATATGCTACATACAAAAAGCTTAGAATATGGTACGAGCAAGCTACTGTGCTCACAGAAAAATCAGTTAATGTCTACAATATTATAAATTAGTAAGAAAAAAAATTAAGACTCTACCAGATAAATGAACAAAAAATTTACAGAATGTTTGCAAGAAGAAATGACATCACTGATTTTTTTTTAAAAAGCCCAACTACATTATTACTAAAAAGACATTCAAAATAAAACAAAGTGCCATTTATCACCCATTGGTAAGGAAACTGGTGGTAGTAAAAATTGGGTCAGGTCTACAGCCCCGTATCTGAAACCTCTGGTTTCAAAACACTTTCAGAAGTGGTTTTTTGTTTTTTTTTTTTAATTTTATTTATTTTATTTTTGGCTGTGTTGGGTCTTCATTGCTGGCTTTCTCTAGTTGCGGCGAGCGGGGGCTACTCTTCGTTGCAGTGCGCAGGTTTCTCATTGCAGTGGCTTTTCTTGTTGCGGAGCACGAGCTCTAGGCGCGCAGGCTTCAGTAGTTGTGGCACGCGGGCTCAGTAGTTATGGCTTGCGGGCTCTAGAGCACAGGCCCAGTAGCTGTGGCGCACGGGCTTAGTTGTTCCGCGGCATGTGGGATCTTCCCAGACCAGGGCTCGAACCCGTGTCCCCTGCATTGGCAGGCGTATTCGTAACCACTGCGCCACCAGGGAAGCCCCTTCAGAAGTGTTGTGAACTTCAGAATATTTAAATTATAAAGAGGTGATACTGCACAGCTACCTTATATTAAGTAACACTCTTGGTTGGGTCTGTCTAGGTAACACCCTGTATTAACCATACTGCTATTTAAAACTTCTGTAGAGAACCTTAAGAATGTTCACTCTAAGTGGAATAAATAATGTATAAAGAGCCTCACATCAGTATATGTCAAGTTTGGCTGCCAAATTAATTACAAAAACTTTTGTTTTTCAGGGGCTTGGGGATCTCAGAATTGCATGTAAGGAACTGTTGACCTACACAATTCTTTTGTAAACAATTATGCTAACATAGACCAAAAACTATAAAAATAACCGGATGCAAAGTGGGTCACAAGATCAGAATCACCTGGGAGAACTTTTCCAAATCACAAAACCCTTTCCAGTAAAGATTCCCCATTTCCCTAGTAGCTTCTGTAGCCATAGTAACTGACTGTAGTATGGATCCGGCTGGAAATATAAACAAACCAAGTAGAGTTTTAAAATTCCAATGTAAGTAAAACAATTCAGAAATCCTTGGAGTTTGTAAAAATATTTTACTTCCATGCAATAATATCTTAAAAAGAAACAGACAAAAGGAACACCAACCTTACTTTAAAAACATTATTTCCCAAATTTTAATCTCCTTGGAAAACTCATTTATTCTATTCACTCAAAGTGCAGTCAATATTAATTAGCACATATCATATGCAAGGCACTGGGCATACCAGGTAATACCAGGAGTGAGGTTTGGAGAGGTGGATAGGGGCTGACCATGAGTTTAGATTTTACCTTACACACAGATGGAAAGGCAATAAAAAAAATTCTGAATAGGGGCAAAAAGTGATCAGATGTGCATGTCAGATCACTCTGGCTATAGTATAGAGGAGGGTTAAAAAAGGGCAAAACCAATGGCAGAATAAACTTTAAGGAGACTATTGTAAAAGTCCACACAAGACACGATGACCTTTTAAAAAAATCACCCCTCACAATTTCATAAGTTGTGCCCAAGCTTCATACTGCCAAGTGGTGACAGGGCTACAACAAGGTAAATGAGGGTAGAAAGGGAAACTCAACAGTGCTGATGAGAGGCGATTGGGACAGGAGATGAGAAAATGATATCCACAGCTTACAGTAGCAGGCAAGGCAGTGCCCCAGGCCAGCAGGGCCTTAGCTGTAGAGGGCAGACAAGCAGGTGGCATCCCAGCAGTCAGAAACACACAGTAGGGAAACACGTCTCTCTTCATGGTTCTTGATGAAAGGCACTCCAGCTGTAAGACTGGAGTTCAGGAATTCAAAAGTAGGAGACAGAAAATAGGACAGCAGCAGAAAAGACACAGATTCTGGACTCAAATTAACCTACTTTCAAAACCTAAATCTGGTATTTTCTAGCTGTGAAGGTGTAGACAACTCAGCTTTTTGAGCCTCAGCTTCTTCATCTATAAAAAGGGGATAACACTACCTACTCCACAGGGTTGGCGGGAGAACTAAATGTGATCTCATACATTAAAACATCCAGTACAGTTCCATGAATATTAGTTTCGTCCTTTTCTCTTTTTCTTATAAAAAGAGAAGCTACTGAGTTTTTCATCTGAGCTACTGAAATCAGGAAGTCTTTTCCTTGGCCACAAAGTCGGAAAGGCTTATCCAACTAGGCATTAGAGGACTTCAGGTAAAGAAAGTAAGGCAGGTCATTAATGAAAAATGTCTCATGGGAGCACTAGTTCATACAGAAGAGGTGAAAGTGAGTAGGTTACACAAGTAAAAAGGGCCTAAAAAACTAAAGTAGAGTAAAAGTTTAAATAATTAGGATCAGTTAGCCTAATAGTATACCGACACAACAGAATATGTCACTATATTTACATAAAAAAAGAAGGAAAAAAAAGTGGGGAGTTCTCTGTATGTGGAAGTCAAAGGATCTCCAAGGTATATATATATATATTTTTTAATTCCCCCCACCCCGCGCCCGCGCTCCCTGCCCGCCGCCTGCTGAAGGGTGGGACGGGGTCGGTGGTGGCAGTGGCCCCCACAGAGTTAAGGCCCCTTTCCCTCACACCGAGTTCGCCGAGGCAAGAGCGCCCGGGCAGGGCAGGGGACGCGGTCTCGTCCGCCTGGCGCCTTGGAGAGCCGAACCCTGCCATGGGGAGACGTCAGATTCTACCCCGAGCATGAGCGGCGGTCCCCCAAGGTATATTTTAAATGAAAGAATTACTAAATAAAACATTAATATAGTATGCTACCTTCTACATAGAAAGGTAGGGGGAAAAAATAATTTATATTTATATTTTGTTTCTATTAGCATAAATACTGGTAAAATACACGAAAACAAAAGTGGTTACCTATAGAGAGCAGAGAAGGGAGGGATAGACAGAGACAGAGTAGTACTAAGAAGTCTCAATATATGCTTTTTTATATTATTTTGAAATTTGAATGAAGTAGCCATACTTAACAATTGTCTCACAAAAAGGCAATATATACATTAAATTAATAATAAAACAAGATTAACAATGACTCCTGAATAACTCTAAAACTCACCATAAGATGGTAATCATTTGAAATGGGGGAAGGGAGCTAGCCCAGATGCCTACTGAAGTTCATTCAGGGCATTTCTTTGATATTAGGTGTTGCTACACAATTTCTCTTACCCATCTTTCAAATAATCACTACAGTTTCTTTCTCTTAATCCCCCAAAAATGTTAAGGTGTATGTAATCTTAAAAAAAAAAGATATTTTTTCGGGAATTCCCTGGCGGTCCAGTGGTTAGGACTTGGTGATTTCACTGCAGGGGCCCGGGTTCGATCCCTGGTTGGGGAACTAAGATCCCGCAAGCCACGAGGCGCAGCCAAAAAATAAACAGACAGTTTTCTTGATTCTGTTCCCTATTCCTCCATGACCTAAGAGATCTTCCTTCTTCCCCTTATGACCAAATTTCTTAGCGTTATCTAGTCTACGTTCACCGTATGTCTAGTTTCCTCTATGTACTTTCTTATCACACCCCCTACTGTAACTCTTCTGCTACAGTGAATTTCAAACTTTACTATACCTCAGAATAACTGTAGCAGCAGCAGCATTAAGGCAGATTTCCTGTGTGATCACCTCGCATTCCTCACTCACCCTTTCAAAAAATCTATACAGTCTGAGATGAAACCTGCAGAATGGGTATTTTTTATTCAGTAGCTCATTTGATTCTGATACAGGTGGCCTGCCTGAACACACCTGAAAACCAACTAGCTAAGGTCATAATAACTTTCCATCAGTCAAATTCAAAGCACTTTTGTTCTCATCTCTCTGCAGCATCTGACACCTTCCTGTAACTCCTTCCTCCATCACCTTCCCCCACACAACTGGACTCTCCTCTCTCTTCTGAGCCCTTATCCTTTAAATGATGCTGGTGGGGGCCCTGCCAGTGGCCCTCTTCCTAACTTTACACACACTTCATAAGCAGTAACAGTCACATCCACTGCTTCAACTACCTTCTATACAACCCTAAATTCTGACACTCTGAATTCCCAACTATTTTCAGGGAGCCGGAGGCTATGCAGTCAGTACATGGGGAAAAAAAGACGCTTCAACATCATGCACATCTGAATTCAAAATATCTGTTCTGCTATTAACTGGTAATACGTCCAAAGTCACACACCTTTCTGAATTTCAGCTTTGTTATCCTTTAAAACTGGAGACAACACCTTTCTGACAAATTTCTGTTTGGATCAAATGAGGGACATGAAAAGGTTAAATGAGAAGTCCCCTTCCCTTCCTGGCACAGAACTGACAGCATGCCCTGAGGACCCCATGCGCGGGCCTCGAGGTGGCAGGCAGGAGACAAGTAGCTTGGGGCAGGGAGACTAGCACTTACAAGGGGACCGAGCAAGTAAGTAAATGTACTGAGGACAACGGGAGCCGAGTCTCACTGCTGAAGATGGTACTTAGAGACATGGGAAGACTACAAAGAGAGAAAGAAACCTGGAGTGCTGGACTGGAAATGGATGCATCAGTGTGAACTTTTAAAATATACACACAGTTAGATGAAGAAAGAGATTCAAACGTGTACACATATACACATATTTCCTAGCTCTGTCTGCCCTAAATGTAATGACACCCCAGCAGAAATGAGCACATTAAGCATCCAAACCTTGGTTTCTAAATACCACCTCCACTAAAAGAAATCAGGATTCCAATGAATGATTCCAGAGCTAGGCCAGGGGAAGTACAAAATGAGTCTGGAACATCTTGATGTGCCAGAAAGTAAGGAAATACTCAAAGGATGGGGATGTGCCAAAAAGATGGGAGCCATCTTGAAGGGGCTCCCACTAGCCAAATCTAGGACAATCTAAGCATCAAAATAAAATATAAAATTATAATAACTAATAAAACACACTGAATAGGAACAGGAATCCATGGGTATATATTGATGTAAATAAAGAAATAAATTCACTTATTTATTTACATCAATAAATGAATGAACAGGGGCTTCCCTGGTGGCGCACTGGTTGAGAGTCTGCCTGCCAATGCAGGGGACACGGGTTCGAGCCCTGGTCTGGGTGGATCCCACATGCCGCGGAGCAACTGGGCCCGTGAGCCACAATTGCTGAGCCTGCGTGTCTGGAGCCTGTGCTCCGCAACGAGAGAGGCCGCGATAATGGGAGGCCCGCGCACCGCGATGAAGAGTGGCCCCCGCTCGCCGCAACTAGAGAAAGCCCTCGCACACAAACGAAGACCCAACACAGCCAAAAATAAATAAATAAATAAATAAATTTTTAAAAAAAGAGAGTTTGGTAACTCTTGTTAACTCCCATTTAAAAAAAAATAAAAAATAAAAAAATAAAAAATAAATGAATGAACAAATACATGAAAGAAAGAAAACTTTTCAGTAAAAAATCAATTAATAAATGCAGGTGGCAACCTTCATAGCAGTGGTTGATCCAGGCAGGAGTCATCAGTGGACCGAAAGGCCAGTGGGCAGAGGTCTGATGAGGAACAGGACATTAACAAAATCTTGAAAATCTTCCCACAAAAGAGTTACCAATTACAAGAGGAAAATGAGGACTGTATAATAAAGAAACCCAGCAGAAACGAACTCAGTAAGGTGCTCAAGGTTAAACACCGCCAGTGGTGGGACAACACCGTATGCCTCCCAGTGATACACTAAGAACAGCACACCATTCCTATGGTATTCTTGGCAACAACGCATTCAGTCCACACACGGACAACTACTGAGTGAACCGAAGTTAAGGGACATCTCACAGAGCAAGAAAAGTCAAGGCCATAAAAGACAGAGAAATATCAAGGAACTGTTCCAAACTAAAGAGACATGACAATTAAACGCAGTGTGTGATCCTGAACTGGATCTTGGACCAAAAGGGAAAGGAAGACACTACCGGGAGAGTTGGAAAACTCTAAATGGCCTCTGGGTTGTTTTTAAATTTTTTTATTGAGGTACAGTTGATTTACAATATCATGTAAGTTTCAGGTGTACAACACAGCGATGCAATTATATATGTGTGTGTATATATATACTTTTTAAAAAAATATTTATTTACTTTATTTACGGCTGTGTCGGGTCTTAGTTGTGGCATGTGGGATCTTTCACTGCTGCGTGTGGGCTTCTCTCTAGTTGTGGTGCACAGGCTTCTCTCTAGTTGCGATGCACAGGCTTCTCTCTAGTTGCGGTGTGTAGGCTCTCTAGTTGTGGCGTGCGGGCTCCCAAGCACATGGGCTCTGTAGTTGTGGCCCGCGGGCTTAGTTGCCCCACCGCATGTGGGATCTTCGTGCCCCAACCAGAGATCGAATCCACGTCCCCTGCATTGGAAGGCAGATTCTTAACCACTGGACCACCAGGGAAGTCCCTATATATTCTTTTTCAGATTCTTTTCCGTTATAGGTTATTACATAATATTGAGTATAGTTCCCTGTGCTGTACAGTAGGTCCTTGTTGGTTATCTATTTTATACATAGTAGTGTGTATCTGTTAATCCCAAACTCCTGATTGATCCCTCCCCCTGCCCCCCTTTCCCCTTTGGTAACCCTAACCACATGTAAGTGATATCATATGATATTTGTCTTTCTCTGTCTAGCTTACTTCACTTATGATGATAATCTCTAGGTCCATCCATCTTGCTACAAATGGCATTATTTCATTCCTTTTTATGGCTGAGTAATATTCCATTGTGTATATATATACCACATTTTCTTTATCCATTCATCAGTTGATGGACACTTAGCTTGCTTCCATGTCTTGGCTATTGTAAATAGTGCTACAATGAACACTGGGGTGCATGTATCTTTTCGAATTATGGTTTTCTCCAGATATACACCCAGAAGTGGGATTGCTGGATCTTATGGTAGCTCTTTAGTTTTTTAAGGAACCTCCATACTGTTCTCCAGAGTGGCTGCACCAATGTACATTCCAAGAGTGCGAATGTTCCACACCCTCTCCAGCATTTATTATTTGTAGACTTTTTGATGATGGCCATTCTGACTGGTATGAGGTAATATTCATTGAAGTTTCGATTTGCATTTCTCTAATAATTAGCGATGTTGAGCATCTCTTCATGTGCCTTTTGGCCACCTGTATGTCTTCTTTGGAGAAATGTCTATTTAGGTCTTCTGACCATTTTTTGACTGGGTTGGTTTTTGTTTTTGTTTTGTTTTTGATATTGAGCTGTAGGCATCTGCGGTTTTGAAGGTAGTGTTGTATCAATGCTGATTTCCTGATTTGGGGGTTATGTAAGAGACTGCCCATGTTTTGGTAAAAGCACACTAGATTATTTAGGAATGATAAGCATCAGGTCTGCAACTTGCTCTGAATTGGTTCAGAAAAGTCTAATTAGATGAGAAATGGTGCATTCCTCTGAAATGGTTAGAAGTAGAGATGAAAATGAGAGACCAGAAATAAGATGATTAGATAGTTTCACTGAAATTTGAGAATCCAGTAACAGAAGAGGAAAAGGGTTGAAGACAATATCAAGGTTCCTTCTTTGGGCATCTGAAAGGGAAGGCCTCATTGCACGCACTACAGTGAGCCAAGCACAACAAGATGTTGTGGGCTTATCTTCTGTATACACACAGTGTACGTAGTACAGTGTTAAAAACTGGCTGAAGTTCATGTGTGGAAACAGGAGGGGGTGGGGGGAGGCTCATGGGAAATCCCTGTACCTTCCCCTAAATCTTGTGAAACTAAAGGTGCTATAAAAAAGTAAAGACTTATAAAAAAATATTTTTTAAGTTGCAAGAATAGTTCAAGGGAAAGGAAACTGGTTGAAGGGGATTCAGGAACTCTTTGTGCTGTTCTTGCAACTTTCCTGTATGCTTGAAATTATTTCAAAATAAATTAATTTTTAAAATCCAACAAGCACTCATGACAACCTTGGTGCCTGGTTCACTATGGGTACTCAATAAAAATTATTTGGTCTTCCCTTTCCAGTTGCCCAAAGAAGAAATCTCAGCAGCAGCAGCAGCCTTCCTCTTTCACTACATCCAAATGGACTCTCAGTTCTCGTGAAACTGTCTAGTCAGTTTTCAGTTCTAGGCCTACGTGCTCATTTCTGGCTCTTATCATCTCTCACCTGGACCGCTGCAGGAGCATCCTAACTGGTTTCTCTGCTCCTTCTAACATCATTTTTGCACCATCCTTTTATCTCTGCATCATCGTCCAGAAGTCAGGAGTTATCTTCCCTCATTTAAATACCTGTAATTGCTCCCAATGTAAACGCTGATTTCCCCACTGGCAGAAAAAATACTCCCGTAGGGCACTAAAAAGATAGGCAGGAGCACCAAAAAGGATACCTCAGATACACACACAAAACAGTGAAGTAATTCCTGGGGGGACAGGGAGGAGAGAGGGACAAAAGTGGAGGACTTTGACTGGACTTTCTTTATGTTTATTCTTAGGTTTGGTATTGGTTTATCACTGATTATATATACTAAGAATGCCAGAGGGTGAGTGGGTACCATCAACTCTCCAAAACTAAGAGCCTCTAAAACCATGCTTTTCCCAATTTGGCACCAAAGAAAATAATAATTTTTAGCACACTAGGACAAGTCAAAGAGATTATTCTAGGTCAAAAGAAACCACCCTGGGGGGGTCCAATATGCTCTGGTCACATACATTGACAGGTATCTTATTCTCTGGCACAATGGTAAGCCATTCAGGACACCCCAGTTGGGAAGCTCTATTCTAAAGGTCTTAATACGACTGCGCTCACAGCCCAAACAAAGACCCTCACAAGGTTTTATTTCCCACCACAGTCAACACACATATACAAGCACACGGATTCACACACAAAATCAGACACCAACATGCATCTCACAGACAGACCATTTCTCTAAACACACTATGAATCCTTTCATACTTGTCTTTTTGCAAGTGCTGTTCTCTGTACCCAGAGATCAATTCCAACTCATCCTTCAAGACGTCGCTCAAATGCCACTTCTCCTTTCCCCAGATCTTATTACAGTTGTCATTCTGAATTGTAATTGTTTGTTGACATACGTTACCACCCTAGAATTTGAGCTCAAGGACAAGAATCATGTCTTATTTACCGGTATACCAGTGATCCCTATAACAGACATTCAAATGTCTGTTTAATTAACACACAAATGAATGTTCACTATATCATTCCCCAGTAAACCAAAATTTTCAAAATACATTAACTAAAACAATGAAGTATAATTTTACAATAAAGTTAGCATTTTTTCCTAAACAAGAATACCCATTGTTCTGTGAGAGACCTGGCACAGAAATATTCAAACCATTTTCCTAGTCCTAGAGTTTTAGACTGAGGAAACAAACCTACAAACAAGCTGTAAGCACAAAGGTATTCACTGCAGATTATAACAGTGGAAACTTTAGGAACAACCAAAATATTTAACAAGAGGTAAATGACTAAATCACCTGATTGATAAATCACCTGAATATCTAAGCAATTGTTTAAATTATATTCATGATGATGGGAAAATAATACCAGTTACCATTTATTGATCATCTCTTCTATTTAAAAAATAATGCTGGGGGACTTCCCTAGTGGTCCAGTGGTTAAGACTCTGCGCTCCCAACGCAGGGGGCCCGGGTTCGATCCCTGGCCAGGGAACTAGATCCCACATGCCACAACTAAGAAGTCTGCATGCCACAGCTAAGAAGCCTGCATGCCGCAACAAAGATCCTGTGTGCTGCAACTAAGACAGGGCACAGGCAAAACAAATAATAAATATTTTTTTAAAAAATGAAAAAGAATAATGATGGATGCTTTATATATATTATCCTAATCCTCACAACAATTCAAGGGCAAGTATTATTATCCTAATTTCATAGACAAGAAAGTAAACACAGAGGTTAAATAGTTCGTCCAAGGTTTTTGCAACCAGATTCCAACCCCAAGTCTGTCACCTTTTCCCTACATTGCTCTTCCTCTACAGTACAATGTTTCCAATATATTAAACTCAAAATTGTTATCTCCACCATACAACTTTATAAAAAAATACAATAGGACAGTGGCCTAGAAGGAAACAAAAATATCTTTTAGAGTGGTGATTAAGGGTGAATGTTGTTACAGTATTTATAATTTTTTTATTAGCAACTTTTTAAAAGCAGAATTGCTGAGCAATAGACTAAATTCGTAAGGCAATACAAAAGAAACAACCCCCATTTTTAATTTTTTTACATGTTCATTAAGGACACACAGTAGGTAACATATAAAAACTTAAAAAGCACGAACTCAACTAACTACATCTAAGCAATCATATACTAACACCAGGGTACTTATTACCAGGATTCAAAAGCTGATCATTACGACTGGATTAAGCAGCAGTCTTCCAGAAAAAAAGGTGAATTCTCTGGAAGACTTAAAGAAGAGGCATATGGACTGGAGACAGGAATGTTTAAACTGAAGACACAAGGGCAGAGGGGGAAGAAAAAGAATGCTTTCCTTTTAAGTAAAAATGAGAAGCAGGGTTAGTGAGATGAAGTTGATGAAAACCTTTAAGGACAAGCCAACAAGTTTGGAATTAATTGATAAGCAACAGGGAACTGTAATATATTCTCAAATGGTAAGTGGCATGCTGAAAATAAGATCTTTAAAGATTCAAACTTTGTTCCAAGGTAAAGTACTGCCTTTGGTTACACAATGTTTTCGCCAAACAGTTGGGGGGAAAATAATCCATTATCCTTTATGTGTGCTTTATATCAATACATACACTTTTCAAAACGAGAAACTGACTAAAGAAACAAAAGTCTTTATATAAGGAGTATAAGGAGAAGGGGTCCTTTCAGATACAATGCTTGCAAATATTAAATGCTACTGTACATTTTAATAAGAATCACAGAACTTTAGAGTAAGAAGGGATGCTGGAGATAATCTTTTAGTGATAACCTCTTCTTCATTCTCACAAGGGATTAAGTTGAGGCTCATGAACTAAGTAACTTGCCTAATGTCATATACGAGCCAGCAGCAGATTCAACATCAAAACTCAAATTATCGGGAATTCCCTGGTGGTCCAGTGGTTAGGACTCTGCCCTTCCACTGCAGGGGGCACGGGTTCAATCCCTGGCAGGGGAACTAATAGCTCACAAGCCGCATGGCGCAGCTTGGAAAGAAAGAAAGAAAAAAAAAAACAACAAGATTTTCTAGGCAGCAAGATCTAAAGATCTAAAGTTGTGCTGTCCAATATTATAGCTACTAGCAACATCTGGTTATTTCAATTTAAACTGATTAAAATTAAATACAATTTAAAATTCAGGTCCAGGGACTTCCTTGGTGGCGCAGTGATTAAGAATCCGCCTGCCAATGCAGGGGACATGGGTTCGAGCCCTGGTCCGGGAAGATCCCACATGCCGCAGAGCAACTAAGCCGTGCACCACAACTACTGAGTCTGCGCTCTAGAGCCTGTGAGCCACAACTACTGAGCCTGCGCTCTAGGGCCCACGTGCCGCAATTACTGAACCCGTGTGCTGCAACTACTGAAGCCCGCACGCCTAGAGCCCGTGCTCTGCAGCAAGAGAAGCCACCGCAATGAGAAGCCCGCGCACCGCAACGAAGAGTAGCCCCCGCTCGACGCAACTAGAGAAAGCCCCCGTGCAGCAACGAAGACCCAATGCAGCCGAAAAAAATAAACTAAAATAAAATTTAAAAAAATAAAATAAAGTAAAATTCAGGTCCTCAGGCATGACAGTCACATTTCCAGTGCTCCATGCCACACGTGGTTAATGGCTACCACATCTGAGAGTGCCAAATAAGAGTACTGCCACCACTGCAGAACGTTTAACTGGACAGCATGATCTAACGAATAAGCTTCAGAGTCAGACAGACCTAGCTTGAATTCTGCTTACTAGCAGTGGGATCCTAGACAAGTTATTTAATTTCCCTTGGCCCCCATTTGGGGGAGGAGAGGGGGAGTAGGGGATTAATAATACTTACCTCACATAGTGTACTTGATGATTATGTGGGATAACATGAAAAGCCCCTTTACATTGTCTGGCACATAACAGACAATAAACACATTCCTCTGGATCCTTTTCTCTTCCTACTCCTCTATAAACCCTCCTTGTTAAAACATACAAGCACAGTAACTCACCCAAATTAATATCTTCCCGGCAAGGTAATCCACAGTACCTAATTTTCATTCTGTTCCCACCAATTCCTTCAAATATTTGCACCTCTCTTCCAGAGTTTCTGCTCAGGAATAATGAAATGAAGAATGAACGTGGGGGAAACTGCCTCTAATGAAATGGAGGAGAATGTAATAATTTTCCCCTCTCGTTTCCCATCCTATTTTAAATATGACTGTACTGACTGATCATGCAAAGGAAAAGAAATAAATTACACTGCTCCTAGGTACCATACTTCCACACCAGTAGAGAAGATCCTACAATACTTCACTATATTCCTTCTCACCATCTGGGCTACTAACTGAATATTAAATGAAGAAATAACACCTTCCTCCTACAGTACTTTTCTGGCAAACAACAAAAAGGATTTCCAGAATACTAAACCAATCTTCAAGGCTTCACAGCTTAACGCCTTAAACTAATTTGACAAATCTAGACTACAGCATAAACTACTTCATAACATGCATGTTATTATCCAGAAAAACAACAAAATTCAACTCAGTTTGGAACCAGTGAATTTCTGCCAATACTAAATTTTATTTAGGAGCAACAATTCATGCTTAGCCACATTAAGTCACACAGACTTGCCATTTGTAGTGAGGTCACTAATTTTACATTCCTAACAACTAACAATTAAAGGACAGCTTTAAAACATTTGTCTTTAAACATCCACCAAACAAGATATCTCCATATTTTTAAAGCTTTCTTGTTGTTTAAAACTGACCATATAAATTTGGGGGGTGGGGAAGGGGAGGGGGAGGAGGGGGGAGGAGAAGGAGGGAGTCCTCTCAATAACAATTAATAACAGTGTCTCCTTGAAATTATCTGGCATTCTTACTTTGTTCCTCAAAGATAATTTACTCAAAAACATGACCACAGACTGCTCTCCTTAAAGAGCTCAAAATAAGTCATAAACAAATACTAAATAAATAACACTGCACACTGTACTGTCACACTAAAATACAAATTGATTATGTTTAGCAGACAAAACTAAAATACTTCAAGTATAAAAATCAGAGTTTAAGAAGTCTACGAGGGTCACATAAGTTAAAAAAAAAAAGCATTTAAAAAGTTTTTATTACTATCCCACATGAAGTACTTTATACATTAAAGTTAGGCTTCTATGCCTGAACTGATGAAATCTAATTGTGAGAGTCTATAATTTTTTTAAAGTACTTCTATAATAATGAAATGTACATTGGTCACAGTAGAATAGTTCAAATGAATTTTCCTGAGGCTGCATCCTAAGTACATCTGACCCAGAAAGTATTTTTAGCAAGTGTGTTCAATCAATGCTGGTTTTATGCCTAGCCTAAATTAGAAATTGGGTGTCACAAATTTAAAGTAACAAAGTTACTAGGGACATTTTTAAAGATATTCAATTAGAAGATAAGAAGAAAAACCACAAGGTTTAAACAATTCAGTACCCACAGCCTAGAATCTAAGCAGGTTAGAGGCAATAAGAAAGCCACAACCTCATCCATTGCTACTTTGGAGGAACCTGTGATTTTTCTAACTTAAACTTTAACCTACTCAATTAATATTAATAAAACTACAAAAGAGTGATGGTTCCTTGTGTTTTCAAAATCTCTTGCCAAATGTTTGAAACAGATTAGCTAAATCACAAATATTCCCATATACAAAAAAAAGACCATGTTTCTCTTCTTATAAACCACTCAAGATCATGATATTGTGGGACCATGCACATGTTTCAATGAAAAACGGTGACAGAGATATGTGTGCCATAAAAAAAGAGAGACATAAAAATGGCTTTTGTGGTAACTGGAGCATAAATTTATTCTGACAAAAAATGGTGGGATCCACAAAATGATTGCACTCTTTTGTTATGAGTTAGTAATGAAGCTCTGTACAGAAAACAAACTTTTGCTTACAAAAAGCCTTTAAAAAAAAATCTGTAGACTGAATTCCTCAAATTCAAGATTGAACTCATAGAATATTTAGCTCTATTCCATTAAGCACCTTTTGGGCTTTGAATAAACATTTATTTTAAGGTCATCTCCTTCCCCCTTAAAAAAATGAGAAGTATATAAATCCGGATAAAAAATGCCCTGGCTTTCCTGTTCCACAGTCTTCTTTTTTCGCAAACCATCCTATACAAGTCGGATACTTTGGCTTTTTGGTTTTTTTCTTCTCCATAAACACGGCTTAAACTGTCCTGTTTCAACTGGGCCCGAGATCCGGTCACATCAACCTAATATTACTCCAATCTCTGACTCTAAAAGCAGTTGGCACATTGCAGACGTACCGGTTGTCCTAGAAAAGGCGCTTGAAAATCCTACACATCGCCCTGGTCCACCGCGGTTCGCTGTCTAACGCCTCGCAGGCATAAAGTCTCCCTTTCTAAGTTCCCCAGAACCGTCGTACACGCACGCGTGCCACTGTAAACCGCTTCATCTTAAGGCAACCCGGGGACACGCATCCGCACGTCCTCAACTTTTCCTTCTGGCTCAACTGCAGATGCCTAAATACAAGTATGCACCGGCAGAATCATAAAAGGCTTAAAACTTCAAGGGTAGGGACGGTATGTCCATGCAGGAAGCGCTCAAACGAGCCAATTAAAAAAAAAAAAAAAAGAATCCTACCAGCAAAGGAAAACTCAGAAGACTCTAAAACCTCACCTCGAGTTTAGGGGCCGTGGAACATTCCATCCCCTCTCCCCCGGCTGCCCCACAACAGAGACTGCAACCAAAACCTGCAGGAGGTCGGAGAGCAGAGGCCCCGCGAAGAAAGGGAGGGGGCAAAAAGCATCATCTTCCCCTGAGATCCGGCCGCAGGTACCAGCCTCGCGCGCCACGCAGGGCCGGCCGCCGGCGGGGACCCAGAGCCTCTTACCTTCGTGCCCCAGCCGCGTCCTCCCGGCTGCAGAAGAAAAGCCTGGAGGCCCGGCCGCGCCGCCCCCGGGGCTCCCTCAGCGCCCGCCCAGCAGCCGGCGCCGCAGCGGCCGCGCCACGGCCCCGAGCCGCCGGCACCACCTCATACTGCGGGGCTGCCGCGCGCTCCCGCACCTCCCTGCGGGGACGAGCTAATCCAGCCCCGCAGCGGGGCCGCGGGGGAAGCGGCCCGGGGACCCCGGCGTCCTGAGAGAACAATGTAGGGCCGCGAGGAGGAAGAGCGGAACAGCGCGGCGCGAGCGGGCGGGCGGCAATCCCGGGCAGCGTTTGTGTGCGAGCGTGCAACGGGCGCTCGGCCCCTCCCTCCTCCTCCTCCTCCCCCCCCTCCCCCTCCTCCTCCGTCTCCTCCTCCCTCAAGCACACCCCGTCTCCCAGGCCACAGCATAGCAACCGAACATGGCGGCTGCGCAGACGCCGCCAGTCAGCGGCCGGGAGCAGCGGCGGCGGCCACGGGAGGCGATCTCGCGAGAGGCGAGGCCAAGCGGGCTGGAAGCGGCTGCACAACCCGGAGCGCGGGGGACGCGCAGGTGCGAGGGAGGCGGGACCTGGGTAGGTGGGAGGGGCTGGAGGAGGGGGCGGAGCGCCGTGGCTCCACCCCGTGGCCCCGCGGCGGTTGGTCACTGAAACTGCGAACATCCCCCGCCCACCCCCCGCTGGACCGACTGACCTGAGGGACCCCGCCGAGGGGCAAAAACCCAAGTTTAAAGAGGAGAACCAGACCTCTTGGCCCCAGGTGGTCCGCACTTCAATGCTGAAAGAGGATACAGGTTTAGGATGCAGTTTTGAATCATTTCCTCTCCTAAATATAGACCCTGAAACAAAGAACAAACAGCGTTCATCTCTAAAACAAACGTTTGGTTCCCTCTGTGTGCCGGGAACGGTGTGCTTTTAAAGATGGAATTCATTCATTCTAACCACGCGTATGAACTGGGTGTTACCAGCCGGGGTTTTTAGGCAGGTGCATTCTAAAATCTTATTGATGGTACGAATGTATTGGCGGTGAGACAGATGCCTGCGGGCTGGGTGGTAGCTGAAATGATGCCAGGGGGAATTTGGGGGCGGTCACATTTCCTTCCTGCATTCATTCTTGTCAGAGTCCTTTCCTGTCGTCTGCCACCTTCTTGCTCTTCCTCGCTCGTAGCTTCAGCACCCCACCAGGGCCGGCCTTCTTAAAACGTCCTTTCAAAAATCTCTTTCCCTCCAAGCCGACAGAAGGCCTGTTCACTAATCAGGGGTGGTTTTTGCAAGATGAAACCTTGCAAAGTTGTACAAATGCGTGAAAGACGGAATTTTCTATTGAGCCTCTTCTCCCTCGGACCCCGGCTCAGTTTTTCCATTTTAAGAAGACAGCCTGTCAGTCCGTATTGCTCTACTTTACCTCTTCGAATGACTTTCCTTCCCAGGGCTTAGTTCCGGCCCGTGCTCATCCGTCCTTCCCAGACAGGCTTTCCTGCCTCTACTTCTCCATTTTCTGTGCCTTTGTTCATGCTATTCCCTCTACCGAAATGCTCTTCCCTTCATCGCCACCTGTCAACAGTCAAGTCATACGCCAACAACAGAGGACTGCCACCGGAAGTAAGAATTTCTTCCTCCTCTGACATGATACTTCTAGGTTTATACCTCCCTTTTTCTTATCACAGTGTACATTTTATTATAGGATCATGGGCTTCCCTGGTGGTGCAGTGGTTAAGAATCCGCCTGTCAATGCAGGGGACACGGGTTCGAGCCCTGGTCCAGGAAGATCCCACATGCTGCGGAGCAACAAAGCCCGTGTGCCACAACTACTGAGCCTGCGAGCCACAACTACTGAAGCCTGTGAGCCTAGAGCCGGAGCTCCGCAACAAGAGAAGCCACCGCAATGAGAAGCCCACGCACCACAAAGAATAGTAGCCCCACTCGCCGCAACTAGAGAAAGCCCATGTGCAGCAACGAAGACCCAACACAGCCAGAAACAATGAATAAAATAAAATAAATATAGGATCCTCATTCCCGTGTGGGTCTTGTCGCCACTATCCATGGGGAGCTACTGGAGGTGAGGACCATGTCTTGGCCGCCTTTGTGTCCCTCTTATGCCTGATGACAGTGACATTGCCTGGTGTCCAAAAAGTTTGTTGAAAGAATGAAATGCTTAAATCTTTAATTGGTGGGATTTCGAGAAGGTACTTGAGACAGAGCAGGCTCTTACTCAGCTTCAAACCTGGTAAACTGCTGTGTCTCTGAGCGATTCACATCTGGTCTGAATCTGTCTTTGTTGATGCCCTGTAGAGCCTTGTAACTAGTCCCCCAAATAACCTTCCTATCTCCAGACCTTCTCCCTCAGCCCCTTCTTCCTACCCTCATCCGTAAACCACAGTGACCTTTCATACAAATAGAAATCTCACTTATAATATAAATATAGCTGGAGTCTCAACCTTGGAGGGACAGGAGGGGGATACCCTTTGCTTTGGGAAACGGCACAGGATGAATCCTTTAGGTAAATGGATGGAAGCCTCCCATCTGTCTACTATTCTTTAGGAAAACTGTGAAGTCACTTTTTTAAAAGTGAGATATAGCTGACATACTATAGTGCTTTTTAGTATATTTGCAAAGTTGTGCAGCCATCACTACTACCTAATGGCAGAACACTTTCATCACCCCAAAATGAAACCCCATACACATTAGCAGTCGCTCCCCAGTCCCTCCTCCCCCAGCCACTGGTAACCACTAATCTACTTTCTGTCTCTAGGGACTCGCCTACTTTGGACATTTCATATAAATGGAATCATACGTTCTGCAAATTCTCTCTGAAAATGCGTAAATTTTTGCTTTTATTTAAATTATAACCTTTAAAAAATTAATAGATGCCTATTCTGGATCATTTTGATGACCACCTTGTCACCAAACACTGCCACTTGATTTTGTATTTGGCACCAAGAATTATAATTTTAACCTTCTTGGGCTAATGAGAAAAAAAATAGAATGCTCCTTGTAGAGATGACAGCCTTCCAGCTACACGAAGGTCAAGCGTCCTCATGGCACACTGTGCAAAAGTTTCACAGAAATTCAAATACAGAATATTTGATAATTAAGTCAATTTTAAGCTCGCCTAAAAAAGCCCGTACCAGTGGGGTGGAGGGATAAATTAGGAGGTGGGATTAACATATACACGCTACTATATATAAAATAGATAAACAACAAGGACCTACTGTAAGGCCCAAGTAGGCACTATAGCGTAAGGCACTATACTCAATACTCTGTAATAACCTCTACGGGAAAAGAATCTGAAAAAGAATAGATATATGAATATGTATAACTAAATCATTTTGCTGTGTGCCTGAAACTAATACAACAGTGTAAATCAACTATACTTCAATATAAAAATAAAAATTTTTAAAAAGACCATACCATAGCAGTGAGTTTCATAGTCTCATCACAAAGAACAATTTAATTGCAGCAAAATTTCATCTACATTACATACCTAACATTATTTGAAATTTTAATTTTGTTAATTTAATGTGCAAAATTGTTGTTGTTTTATAGATGTAGAAGGGCTATGAGAATAAGGACTTTATACCTAATCTTGTATTTACACAAAATGAAGAAACATAATCTAAAGAATTTAAATTGAGAGTTAGCAAGATTTTTTTTTCAGCTCAAAGTGGCCTCAAACATTACTAGATATTGACAGACACTGCTGTTGACTGATTTTTTTCCCTTTGTCTGTGCCTGCCCTTGGCTGTGCTTTGGGAGAGTTAAGAGCAAGGGTTGTGTCCACACTTGGAGGGTGTTGGCAGAGAGGACTGGCCTTGCACTGTGTGATTGACGCCCAACCCCGGGTAGCTATAGCCAGAAGGGAAAAGGCATTCGTTCTAGCTTGTGCAGCCAAGCCAGGCTGTCTGGGCTGTGGCGGTGACCTCTGGCAGCCACAAGGCAGCAGAGAGGGAGCTTCGACCACGTCTTGTGGCCAACTGACCAGCCACTGTGCTCTCCCCACCCCCGCCTCCACATCAGCAAATTGGGAGGACCCCTTTGGAAGAACGATAAGCCCTTGGGTCACTGGGGATCTCCAAGGAAGAGAACCCCACAGGAAAGCTGGACTCAGCTTGCTTGGTAGAACTCAGAGTGGTATGAATTTAACATTAAAAACACATGACCTAAGGGACTTTCCTGGTGGTGCAGTGGTTGGGACTCCACGCTCCCACCGCAGGGGGCCCGGGTTCAATCCCTGGTCAGGGAACTAGATCCCATATGCATGCCGCAACTAAGAGTTTGCATGCCACAACTAAGGAGCCTGTGTGCCACAACTAAGGAGCCTGCCTGCTGCAACTAAGACCCGGTGCAACCAAATAAATAAATTTAAAAAAAAAAAAAGACTTAAAGTGACTCAGTTTTGTTGCCTAAGCTGGTGAGGTGGGACATACAAGGTACACTGGCTTTCAGACACCTGCTTTCCGACATGTGACCTTAACTGGATATCTGTCTGCCTTAGCTGGACAATGAAGGGGTATTTCATCTTTTCTCCTATCTGGAGTCTTCAGGCATAACTTGAAGCAAAGCAAAACAAGACAAACAAATTTAGACTTAAACCTTTGAAGAAGTGTCACGCATTTTCCCAAGAAGTTCAGAATTCTATGGCTTGGACTTCCTTTAATCACAGAGCTCCCTTAAATGTACTTTTGAAAATAGGTATTTATTTTTAAAAATTACATGTATCTCTGAGGCAGGTGGCCCAGATTAGTCACTCTGTCGATAGGACCCTCTCCCTCTTCTCTTGCCAGCAATTCTTTTTCTCTCTTCCTTTCTTCTCTTTCTTTCTTTCTTTCTTTTCTTTCCTGCTTTCTTTCTTTCTCAGTCTTTCCCTTTTCCTTCCTTCCTCCCCCCCCTCCCTCCCTCTCTCTTTCTTTCTTCTTTCCTACCTTCCTTCCTGTCTATAGCAGGAGAAGACCCAAACTAGCAATCCCTGGTATCAAGAACTATACAGAAAAATGTAAATTTTTAAAATCAAAGACTTCCTCCTATTCCCAGTTCCACTCTCCAAAGGTAAGCACTATTAACAGCTTCTTATGTATACTTCCAGAACTTTCTCTGCATCTGTACGCTTAGTATCTTTTTTCCCTAACTACAATCAATGTCTTTTTCCCATACATACTATATTTTACTTACAAATGTCATTAATGACATATATGGATATATGTCATTCTCTCTAAGGGCTGTATCACACTGTATTTAATCTTCTCTAATAAATGGGCATTTAGGCCATTTCTGGTTCTTTGCTATGATATACAACTCTGTAAAGAACATTTTCACGACAAAGCTTTGCACATAAGAAAAGCATTTCTTTAAGACAAGTTTCTTGAAATACAATAGCTGACTTGAAGTGTACGGGCATGTTTAATTTTGATAAATGTTGCCAACTTCATTACCAATTGCACCCACCAACTATGTGTGAGTTACTATTATTCATCTCTTCTTTATCATTTCTAGGTTTTGCATTTTCCTCAAACCCAAATAAACAACAATGACAAAAGAAAAAAAACCCATATTTTCTTCTAGTACTTTTAGTTTTTTGTTTTAAATACTTAAATCTATGACCCATCTGGAAATAATGCTGATGTAAGGAAATAGGGATCCTGCGTAATTTTTTTTAATGGTTTTCCAGTTGTCTCAGTATCACCTTATTGAATAATCCATTACACACACACACACACACACACACACACACACAAACAAACAACTGTTTGGTAAATTTCTTTTTTCAAATACTAAATTCTAAATTTTGAATTGGAAATTTTTTAGTTTACTCCACAGAGCTATCTAGTCTGTATTAGTTTCCTCTTGCTGCTGTAACAAATCACCACAACTTTAGTGGCTTAAAACAACACAAACGTATTATATTACAGTTCTGGACATAAGAAATATCCAAACTGGGTTGACAGGCTGTGCGCCTCCGAAGGGCCCAGGGAGAGTCTCTTTCCTCGTCCCTCCGGCTGCTAGAGGCTTCGTGGCCCCTTCCTCTGTCTTCAGACACAGCAGCCTAGCAGTTTCACATCTCTCTGTCTCGTTACCTTCTCTGTCTTCCAAAGCCCTCTTGCGTCCCTCTTATAGGGGCCCTATGATTACACTGGGTCCACTCACATAACACAGGACAATCTCCCCATCTGAAGATTTACAATCTTGAGATTGTAAATCTTAATTTACAATCACATCAGCAAAGTCTCTTTTGCCATGCCAGCTACGTATTCACACAATCACCCTGTGCATGAGGTGTGAGCATCTTTGGAAACCATTACTCTGTGAGTCACAGTCTCTAACACCAAACTTTTTAGCTATTAGAGTCTCAAATAAGTTGTAATATCTGAAAGAGTGAATTTCTTCTCATGACTTCTTTTTCCAAGATGAACATATTTTTAGTCATATGTATTTAAAATATATGAGCCCCACAGAAGACCTAAATAGATATGTCTCCAAAGAAGACATAGAGATGGCCAAGGGGCACATGAAAAGATGCTCAATATCGTTAATTATTAGAGAAATGCAAGTCAAAACTACAATGAGATATCCCCTCACACCAGTCAGAATAGCCATCATGAAAAAGTCTACAAATAATATATGCTAGAGAGGGTGTGAAGAAAAGGGAACCCTCCTACGCTGTTGGTGGGAATGTAAATTGGTGCAGCTACTACGGAGAACAGTATGGAGGTTCCTTAAAAAATTAAAAATAAAACTACCATATGACCCAGCAATCCCACTCCTGGGCATATATCCAGACAAGACTATAATTTAAAAATATACATGCACCCCTATGTTTATAGCAGCACTATTTATAATACCCAAGACGTGGAAGCAACCAAAGTGTCCATCGACAGATGAATGGACAAAGAAGATATGGTATATATGTACAATGGAATACTACTCAGCCATAAAAGAGAATGAAATAACGCCATTTGCAGCAACATGGATGGACCTAGAGATGATCATGCTACGTGAAGTAAGTCAGAAAGAGAAAGACAAATGTCATATGATATCACTTATATGTGGAATCTAAAATATGACACAAATGAACTTATCCATGAAACAGAAACAGACTCACAGACGTAGAGAACAAACTTGTGCTTGGGAAGGGGGAGGCGGTGTGGGGGAGGGATGGATTGGGAGTTCGGGATTAGCAGATGCAAGCTATTATATACAGGATGGATACACAACAAGGTCCTACTGTAGAGCACAGGGAACTATATTCAATATCCTGTAATAAACCATACGGAAAAGAAAATGTAAAAGAATATATATATATATATATATATATATATATATATATATATATATATATAGCTGAACCACTTTGCTGTACAGCAGAAATTAACACATTGTAAATCAACTATACTTCAATAAAATCGATTTTTAAAAAAGAAAAAAATAATAAAATATATGAGTCCCAGATTGTGACTAAAATATTAAATTACATCAACAGCACATATGGTGTGCCTAGTGTGGGATTATATATTATCTGAAAAAAATTATTTGTAAATGTAGGTGAATATAATCTATATAAGTGCATTCATAGGACACTGATCATACATATTATAAGCCGGTTAACCTGTACCTAATTCTTTTTATTTTAAATATTAATGCAAATTAGTTCTCATAATTTTCATTTTTTTAAAAACACATGCGTTGCTCACATACTATTTGCGAGGCACTGGGAATGCAGGTAACAGGTGGCCCTTGCCCTCAAGGCAAGAATTTTTCATTCTTAGGTTGTGACTCATCAGAGGGTTGTGAAATCAATTTGGCGGATCACAACTAGTATTTTGAAAAGAGAAATGAACTAGTATAGACCAGGAAACATCAGAATGTACCACACAAAGCGAAAGTAAACGTGGGACTGTGGAACTTTAGGTATATGGTTGTGCATTTGTATGTATGTGAACTTCGACAAGAAACGTGAAATGTCTTTCTTACTTTGGATGTGGTGGCCAAAAAAGTTTGAGAGCCTCTAGTTGAGGGAGAATGAATAAGCACACAAACGATACAAATCTGTATGAGAAGTGCTTTCATAGATTAATCCTCATGAGGGCGGCACCATGGCTGTGTCACTCACCATTATTTCATCACAGCCTGACCTAATGTCTGATATATAATCAGCCCTCGGTTATTCTTCCCGAGTAAATGGATGAATGAGGTGGGCCTGGGGTGCCAGGGAAAGCAGTAGGAGGAGGCCAGAGGACAAGCACGTTTTGTCCTTACCTTTGCATGACTCCTCTGGGAGCTGAGGGCTGCGGGGACAGGTCTGGAGAGGAACTTGATCAGATGCAGAATTGAAGGCTGGGCAGAGTGAAGCCTGGGGGACCTTGAGTGACATCTAGTGGCTTCTTGGACCAAATGGGCGGCACCAGCCTCAGGAATCCCCCATTAGGTGGAGTATTATGGGATAAGCTGTTCGCTTTAAGGGGAAGAGAAAAAAAGGGCTCCATTCCTGCACAGTGTATAAGTGTTCCTTTATTTGTAAATGAATCCTGTGGGTTTAGTGGTCTGTGCTCTTTTTTTTATGTGTTGGCTTTGTCCGAAGGGGCTTTCTCATCACATTAGAACATCTTGATTAAACCTCATGCCTTTGTAGCCTGTTACTCAGCACCTGGGACAGCACTTTCAGGTGTGGTTCAGGTGTGTAATAAACACCTGCTGGTGGCTGGCTGACGTGTTTAATCATTCATTCAACCCGTGCTCGTAGATCGGCTATCGCCCACATTCAGGATTCTCATTCCCGGCTGCACATTAGAAACACCAAGGGCGTTTTTAATAAATAGAAGACTTTGCCCACCCTTACCCCACCTCCATGGTTACTTAGTTGATCGGGGTGGATCCCAGGCTTCTCTTATAGATACGGATATAGATTTTCTTTCAGCTCCCAAGGGGATCCCACTGGGCAGCAGAGCTGAGACCCACAGCTCCCATTTGGACAGGCACCAGATGTAATGCAGCATCAGTGTAAAACGGGACTGCCTGCCTCCAAGATCAGTGCTTCTCAAACTGCCTGCGGTGAAGGGCCAGTCTTCGGGACACACATTTCTGTAAAATACAAATAAAAGGAAATTCCTAGAAAATTATATGAGAAGGCAAAGACATATAATAAAATCCAAGCCCCAGCTGTTCATTAGATTCAACAGAAATTAATTTCTTCGTTAAATTTCTCTAAAAGGTTCTGACAGCTTAATCTGAATGTTTGTACTTGTTGTGAGCTGGTGACAAACCACCTGCAGGGCGGCACTTGGTTATGCTCTAGATCAGCGTTCCCCAGCCCCCCAGGCCTCGGACCGGTACCGGTGGGCAGCCTGTTAGCAGCCGGGCGGCACAGCAGGAAGTGAGTGGCGGGCGCGCGGGCGAAGCTTCACTTGCCGCTCCCCATCGCTCCCCATGGCTCGCATCACCGCCTGAACCACCCGTGCCCCCCTCACCGTGGAAAAACTGTCTTCCACGAAACCAGTCCCTGGTGCCGGAAAGGTTGGGGACCGCCGCTCTAGATGGAGGTGGGGGCGAGGGGAAGACAGGATGCAAAACCCACCGGCAGCAGTAGTAACAGGACGCGGGTTGCTCTTGTGCACCTGAGCAGGAGGCCTGCGGACCCCTCAGGCAGAGCCCCGTGAGGCCACCAGGGCCGAGGGCCAGTCCTCAGCTCCTCGGAGCCAAACTTTGCTCTGATCAGAGTACCCACGTGACCAGGCACTTGGCACTGTCCATGTGCTAAAAGTTTTTTGGAAACTGGTTATAAAGCAGAGGTCACTCCACTCTCTTTTTAAAGCAAATGTTCCTTTCCGGGGACCAGACACTGGTGTTGGCTATAAGGATACCCTCCTTCCAGGATGAAGGTCCTCAGGCATGAGACGATTCTTTAGGAAACAGAGGGTGATGCCCTCCCTGCCCCGTGACGGAGCATCCAGTGCAGTGAGGCGGCGCTCACCTACACTCCCCGCAGGCGTCTCTCTCTTGGACAGTGGTGAATAAATAAACACTGGCAGACTGACAGCCGTACTTTTGTCACTGACAGCTGTCACTTCTAGCTGTACCTCTGTCCAGCAGGCAGGCTCAATACACTAGGTTAAGTGACCACTTGCTTCTACAGTTGGGTCTTTGTCCTAAGCCTTTTTTTTTTTTTTTAGTGTTTTAAGACACCCCGATTTAATCACAGTAGTAAATTGAGAATTTTTCCAAGGCTGTGCCTTGTTTCTTTCTTTATCTTTTTTTTTTTTTTTGAAGTGGACCATTTTTAAAGTCTTTATTGAATTTGTTACAATATTGGTTCTGTTTTGTGTTTTGTTTTTTTGGCCGCAAAGCATGTGGGATCTTAGCTCCCTGACCAGCCCCTGCATTGGAAGGCAAAGTCTTAACCACTGGACCACCAGGGAAGTCCCACGTGCCTTGTTTCTGTTTTGGGCATACAACACTTGGAATGATCATACGTATCAGAGTCTTTCCATGTATGGATGTTTTGTATGCCTAGGGGATGAGGAAGGGAAGGAAGGATTTTCCAGGACCACAGATCTGGTCGTTATGGGAAAAGAGTAGGAGAAAAATAACCCAAACAGGAGAGATTTGCAATTGTATCTTCATTTAGCTTATAGAGAAGAGGGAGCCGGTGTCATTATGAAGGGATCGCCCTTTATAACTGTAACTGTATAACTGTAAGGTGTATCTCCTTTTTTTACAAGCATATATCAGAATCTACACATTTAAATTAGTACAGTCCTCCAACTTAGTCATTCGGGGAGGCTATACGTTTTTCCAACAACTTGACTGTTTCTCAAATACCGTCAACCCCCCTCTAAGTTCATCTCTACCACCCAAGTTCCTTTATGAGAGGATGCTGTGATCTGTCCCTTGAAGGTACTCTGCCACCCCAACCCCTATTCTGAACCAATCCTGGTTGAAGCAGGAGGGATCCTAGGACCTCTAACCCCACCAGCGGGACTGAGCTCTCGACTTACTTCAGTGCCTTCTGTGTGCCGGCGCCACACCAGGATCTGGGTTTGCAGAGATGAATACAACACAGCCCCCGCCCCCAAAGACTTTGCCGACCAGTGGAGAAAGGGTTGATCTAAAGCCTGTACATTCATTCTCCCTCTCTTTGCACGGGGTGAGGTCTGTAAGTATTCATGGAGCTGAGACCAAGGATGGGAGACCTGTGTGTGTTGACATAAGGCACACACTCCAGTTCCTGGGGTATGTCTTTAAAGTCGCCCTCGGATTGTTGAAAGTTTGGCGAAAACCCACCTGTGAGTGTGGAGCATCTTGCTCCAGATAAAATCCAAGTTTATGCAAACGGGCAGCCACAGGTCCCCCTGTTTTAAAGCTCCTACGAAATGAAGGCAAGGTAAAATGGCAGTTTTGAGAAGACCAAAAAATACCAAAGTCGCTTTGAGGCAGTTTTCAAAATCCTTCATTCACAGGATGAGAGATTTAACTTTGGTCTGAATTATTTTGGTATCAATGACATCAAACCAATTAGTTACTGGATCAATTCAGTGGAGAAAAAGAGCTTTTAAATGATTAAGAAGTGGGTTTTTTGGGCTTCCCTGGTGGCGCAGTGGTTGAGAATCCGCCTGCCAATGCAGGGGACACGGGTTCGAGCCCTGGTCGGGGAAGATCCCACATGCCGCGGAGCAACTAGGCCCGTGAGCCACAACTACTGAGCCTGCGCGTCTGGAGCCTGTGCTCCGCAACAAGAGAGGCCGCGATAGTGAGAGGCCTGCGCACCGCGATGAAGAGTGGCCCCCGCTTGCCACAACTAGAGAAAGCCCTCACACAGAAACGAAGACCCAACACAGCCATAAATAAATTGAAAAAAGAAGTGGGTTTTTTTTGTTATGGTTGAGGACATGTTATTGACTTTATACTAACATTCTAGAAATTAGTTCTTAGATTTTTGTGTCCCCCCAAAATAATTTGTAACGTGTTTATTAGAAACTCTGGTGGTGCATATAGTTAAAGCAACCCTACCTCTTTATGACTGGAGACCATTCAAATTAATCCATTTGCTTTAAGTATGTAGGGTACGGTGTCTGGTGTCCCTTCCCCGACACCATCTGTGTGCTATTAGGTAAGGTACTTGTTCTGGGCTGAATTACGTCCTCCCCAAAATTCGTATGTTGAAATCCTAATCCACAATACCTCAGAATGGGACTGTGTTTGGAGATGGGGGTCTTTAAAGAAGTGAGTTAAAATGAGATCCTTAAGGTGGGCCCTCATCCAGTGTGACTGGTGTTCTCTTAAAAAGAAGAAATTGAGACACAGACACGCACAGAGAGAGGACCAGGTCAATACACTGCAGGAGGTGGCCGTCTGCAAACCAAGGAGGGAGACCTCAGAAGAAAACAAACTGCCCACACTTTGATCTTGCACTTGCAGCCTCCAGAGTTGTGGGGAAATAAATTTTTGTTGTTTAAGCCACCGAGTCTGCAGTACTTTGTTATGGCCGCCCTAGCCAACTAATACACTACCCCAACTCTCTGTGCTTGCTTCTGCACCCACAAAATGGGAATAATAATATATGTACTTACCTCAAAGGATTATCATGAAGATGAAGAGAACTAGCAAACACGAAGCACCTAGCCCTGTTAGCACTGATTGGACATTTACCATGTGCCGTGCCTATTAAATTACACCTCCCATCTCCCCTCTGAGCAAGACATATATACCCATTTTACAGATAAGGAAATTCGAAGTTGGAGGTTTCAGCAAGCCCAATCCCATTTAATATTGACCTCCCGCCATGGAGCTATAAAAATCGAAAAGTGTTATACATAAATGTAAGCCACTCACATTGTCAAGTGTACAGCAGTGTGCTGTCAGCAGCCAGCATGGAGTGAGCCGAAGCCAAGAGGAAAGCACAGGAATTAGGATGGAGAGGTGGACCGCCTTCGCATCTGTGCGCCATAACCTTGGTGTTGACAGCAGAGAAGAGCATAGAAGGAGGTGTGACCACCTGAATGTTCTATAAAGACCACTATGATGATAGGGGAACACAGGCTGGGGGGTGGGGAGGGGGGTCAGGTTCAGACCCTTGTCATATCCCAGAGGTTTACGATAAGTGCTTGAGCCAGGGTGGAAATCGTGGATATAAAAGAGAACAGAGGTGCTGGAGATATTAAGCAGATGACTCAATCATTTATTACGTGACCCAGGTGAGACCCAGGTTTCTGGCTTGCCCAGGGGGCTGGACAGGGTGCAGTGTCAGTCACCAGGGTCAGGAGCACAAGATAAAGGGCAGTGGGTTTGAAAGTGATAACGATGAATCCAATCTAGAAGAAGCTGAACTGGAGGTACCTGTGAGATTCTAGGTAGAACCATCCAGAAGTCAATGAAACATACAGATTCACAGCCCAGGTCTCCAGCCTGCACTGGAGTTAGAGGTTTGAGATGGTAGCACAGGTCATAAGGACAGTGTCTGGAGGGGGACGAGAACAAGGAAGGGAAAGAATCCTGGGGAGTGAGCGCCAGCGTTTGGGAACAGGCCCCTGTGGTGGGCCAGTCGGGGTGGGGAGAGAGGAGGGCCACAGGCTTCACGGGAGGGGGGCCTGTTCTGACCCCCACAGAGGTTGACAGCGCAATGTGCTCCGGAGCTGAGGAAGCTGTGGGTGGAAAAGGATGCCCGAGGTTGGGAGTCTAATATTCATTCATGACCTTTGCTAGACGGTTTCAAGGAAGAGGTGGGAGTGGAAGGCAGACGACAGTGAGTTGAATAGGGAGTGGGAAGCAGAGACAGAGTGAAGACAGCTTACAGGGAGCTTCGTTGGTTCAGGGAAGTGAGAGGATTAAAGGGAGGGGACAGGACTGAGGGGAAACTTTGCTTAGAACATTGTGCCAACACTGCTGTGTCATGGGGCTCGAGTTTCCATGAGAGTCAATGAGTATTCTCTTTTTAAAAGTCACAGTTAATAAACGTTAACCCAAGGTAACCTTTTGGTAAATGAACAGTCGCGCTTCACCAGCTCCCCAGTGATTCTGGGGCAGCCTGTAGGGTTGTGAGGGTTCCCTCCACTGCCTACTCAACAACTTTTGTCCCCTTCTTCTTGCTAACGGAACCCAATTTTATGGTGTGACAGTTTGCCCAGCCCCATAGTATAAGTCGTGATTGTTCTAAGACATTTAATGTTATGTTGTTTCCCTTCTCCAGTAACTGGTCTGCTGTGTGTGTGTGTGTGTGTGTGTGTGTGTGTGTGTGTGAGAGACCCAGTTCTACCTGTGAGATGCTGGGGGAAATTTGCTGAGGGCATCTGGAAAAGGTTTCCTCCTCTTCCCTCACCCCCTAAAAATAGAGGAAAATGAGGAGAAAGCCATTTTTCCATCCTTCTCCTTCCATTCTGTTTAGGACTTAAAAATAATTGTAAGGAAGTCCAACAAGGTTGTGATTTTTTTCCAACAATGATTCCTTTGATGCATCTTTAGAAAATTCAAATTGAAAATGATTTCAAAAAGCAAGTTTTTAACAGTATGGAGGTTCCTCAAAAAACTAAAAATAGAACTACCATATGATCCAGAAATTCCACTGCTGTGTATTTATCTGAAGAAAATGAAAACACTAATTTTAAAAGACACATGCACCCCAATGTTCATTGCAGCACTATTTACAATAACCAAGACATGGAAGCAACCTAAGTGACAGATGAATGGATAAAAAAGATGTGGTATATATACATGATGGAATATTACTCAGCCATAAAAAAGAATGAAATAATGCCATTTGCATCAACATGGATGGACCTAGAGATGATCATACTAAGTGAAGTAAGTCAGACAAAGACAAATATCATATGATATTGCTTATATGTGGAATTTTAAAAAATGATACAAATGGACTTATATACAAACAAAACAGAAATAGACCCACAGACATAACAAACTTATGATTACCGAAGGGGAAAGGGGTTGAGAGGAATAAATTAGGAGTTTGGGATTAATATAAACACACTACTATATATAAAATGGATAACCAACAAGGACCTACTGTACAGCACAGGGAAATATACTCAATATTTTGTAATAACGTATAAGGGAAAAGAATCTGAAAAAGAATACATATATATGTATAACTGAACCACTTTGCTGTACACCTGAAACTAAGATAACATTGTAAATCAACCATACTTCAATTAAAAACATAAAATTAAAAAATTTTTTTCTTAACAAAAGTGGCATCTTAACACTATTTAAGTGAGGGTAATTATTTGACTGATATGTACAAGAAATAAACTGAAATTAATTTAACCAACAACAACAAAAATGAAGATGTGGTATATATATATATTATATATATAATATATATATATAATATATATAATATATAATACCCACACACACACAATGGAATACTACTCAGCCATAAAGAATGACATTCTATTTTTACATTCCTGCTTTGCAGTATCCTAAGCAGACTTTTTTTTTTAATTTTATTTATTTATTTATTATTATTATTATTATTATTATTATTTTGGCTGTGTTGGTTCTTCGTTTCTGTGTGAGGGTTTTCTCTAGTTGCAGCAAGCGGGGGCCACTCTTCATCGCGGTGCGTGGGCCTCTCACCGTCGCAGCCTCTCTTGTTGTGGAGCACAGGCTCCAGACGCGCAGGCTCAGTAGTTGTGGCTCACGGGCCCAGTTGCTCCGCGGCATGTGGGATCCTCCCAGGTCAGGGCTCGAACCCGCGTCCCCTGCACTGGCAGGCAGACTCTCAACCACTGCGCCACCAGGGAAGCCCCTAAGCAGACTTTTAATAGCTTGTTAGACTGACACTGACCTTGAGCATTATTACCTGACTTGTATGAGCCTTGGTGTCCGCACTGGTGTCCTGGGGTGAGACCAGCTGCTAAATGAGCCCGTGGTGAGGACTGAGACAGCGCGTGTGGGGTGCCTGGCGTGTATGTGATGGTGCCCGGCTTCTCTCTTCCCGCGGGTTGTTTACCCACGTCATCACCCCCGCCCCCGCTGCCCCTACGCCCTCACTGGGAGAGCTAGGAATGGCCAGGGCCATGGGAGCCAGCGCCGCCCTCCCCCAGGGTGCCCAGGAGACACGGACCCCACCCTTCACGGCTCCAGGTCACCCACCGGCTGCCAGGTCCACAGTCGAGATCTTCCAGCTCAACCATAGCCACCGACTCCGGCAAGTCCCCCCTCGGCCTGCCTTTCCGACTACGTTCCCCTGACGGTCCTGGGCTGCTGGCCCGTGGAGCCCACAGACACAGTGCTTGGGTCTTGTACCCCCTCTGGCACCGGGCCTGCAGCGCCCAGCTTCCAGCCCTGCCCACTGCCCACTGAGCCCGGTTTTCCCAGGCCTCACCCTGGGCCTGTGTTACAGCAGGTGCCAGGGAACCAGCCCCCCCCTCCCACCCAGAGCCACAAAATAAACCCTGTGGCCAGAAGGTAATCAACCAAATCCATACCCTTAGCTACTGTGACCCTCCTTAGGGGAAGAGGATGGGGTGTCTCTGACTGTCTGTCTGTCTTTCACCCTCAGCTTAGAAAGACACTGCTGAGTCATGAGGAGAATGCGTGCTTTGGACTGAGGCAGTGATGCAAATCCCGGCCTCAGTTGTTTTTCTTTTGGCTGCGTTGGGTCTTCGTTGAGGTGCACGGGCTTCTCATTGTGGTGGCTTCTCTTGTTGTGGAGCATGGGCTCTAGGCGTGCGGGCTTCAGTAGTTGTGGCATGCAGGCTCAGTAGTTGTGGCTCGTGGGCTCAGTAGTTGTGGCTCGAGGGCTCTAGAACGCAGGCTCAGTAGTTGTGGTGCACGGGCTTAGTTGCTCCGCGGCATGTGGGATCTTCCCGGACCAGGGCTCGAACCCGTGTCCCCTGCATTGGCAGGAGGATTCTTAACCACTGTGCCACCAGGGAAGTCCCCCAGCTTCAGCTCTTAATAGCAATTTGAATTTGAGCAAGCTGTGTCACCTTTTTAGTCATAACAATGACAATAATGGTACCTAATGTTTATTGATTGCTTATTTCTCTGCTAAACACAATGTATTATCTCTGTCCCCTCAGGTACCCTATGGGGAGAATGTATCATTCTCCTCATTTTACAGATGAAGAGCCCAAGACATAGATTGCTTGGTAACTTGCTCAAAGTCACAACCAGTGGGTGGAGGAGCTGGAAGGGCTTGATTCTAGAGTCCAGACTCTCTGGGACTCAACTTTGCTATCTGTGAAATGTGCACAACGAGAACAACCTTGTGGAACTGATCAAGAATGAGACGTAATTTCTATGAGGCCCCTAACAGATGCCCGGCAATGAGGCTCCCTTCCCGCTGTCTTCCCTTCTAAAGGAATCAGCACAGACTTTCAGGGCAGTAGGCTCTCAGGAAAGATTTGTCCCCAAGGTCATTCCCTGATGAACCGATTAGCAATGAGGAATCGCTATTATGGCCTTGGGGGTCCTTCACTGTCCCTTTGGAAAGAGTTTTTGCCGCTGTCAGTCCTTTTCAATTCAGTACCTTGGACACGTGGGAGCACTGAAGGTGGTTTTCACCTTCCAGCTCTCAGACAGCAACAACACCCTGTTCTCCACCACTCTGGACACCAACTTGGTGTCCTATCTTTTAAATCAATTCTGACACTAACTACCTAGAGTGAGTGTCAGACTGCACAGGCTAAGGGCTCAGTCACACAAGACTGTCCCAACTTCAGCTGCCAATTCCAGGTCACCAGCCTCCTGTACTTATGATTAACTGGCCATAAAGAGGGGGTCCCATGACTCCATCCTTGGGCTTGATAGTTTGCTAGAATGGCTCACAGAACTCAGGAAAACAGTTTGCTTACTATTACCACTTTAGTATAAAGGTTACAGCCCAGGAACAGCCAAATGGAAGAGGTGCATAGGATAAGATCTGGGGTGGGGCATGGGGCTTCCGTGCCCTCTCTGGACACACCACCCTCCCAGCACCTCAATGTGGTCACCAACCTGGAAGTTCTCCGAACCTTACGGTTTAGGGTTTTCTTTTTTTTAATCAATTTATTTATTTTATTTATTTATTTTTGGCTGCATTGGGTCTTCGTTGCTGCACAGGTTTTCTCTATTCGCAGCGAGCGGGGGCTACTCTTCATTGCAGTGTGCGGCCTTCTCATTGTGGTGGCTTCTCTTGTTGTGGAGCACAGGCTCTAGGTGCGCGGGCTTCAGTAGTTGTGGCACGTGGGCTTAGTAGTTGTGGCGCGCAGGCTCAGTAGTTGCAGCACACAGGCTTAGTTGCTCCGCGGCATGTGGGATCTTCCCGGACCAGGGCTCGAGCCCGTGTCCCCTGCATTGGCAGGCGGATTCTTAATCACTGCGCCACCAGGGAAGCCCGGTTTAGGGGTTTTTATGAAGGTTTCATTATATAGGTATGATTGGTTAAATCCTTGACCAGGGATGATTAACTGAACCCCCAGCCCTCTCCCCTTCCTGGAGGACCACGGGTGGGACTGCAATTTCCAATCCTCTAATCCGTGGTTGGTCTTTCAGGCCCCCATCCTGAAGCCACCTATGAGCCCCTCAGCCAAGAGTCAACTCATTAGTTTACCAAAGGCACCTCAATCACTCAGCAAATTCCAGGGCTTTTAGAAGCTCTTGTGCCAGGAACCAGGGACAAAGAGCGAATATATATTCCTTATTATATCAGAGCATCACACAGCGACACGGCTGTTGAGAAGGACGTCTCCCAGAAGCACTCTTATTCTTAGAGGATAACCAGTATTACCGGGGGCAGGACAAAGCCCGTGGAGCCAGGGCTTTGGGGAGGAGGGGAACTTGGATACCAAGTTCTTGTGTGAAGTTCCTCAGAGTTGATTCAGGTCTATAATTTAGAACCACACATAAAAGTTACTTTTTTGAGAAAGACTCAAAATGACTTAAAATGAAAATACTTTCTTTAAGTAATGTGAGAGTGAAGGCTCCCAGACCTACCCACACGCTGGCTTCCACACCTACCCACACACTGGCTTCCACCACGTTCTCTTACAACTGGTTAGAAGTTTGTTTCCCTCCCACTGCTACCCCTTCCCTGCGTTCATGCCTTTCCTGGCACTGTTAAGAATAGCATAATTTGGAGTGGTTCTATTTTTTTCTCTTTTGGTCTATGTCAATGGTCTGTTGGATGTATTTCATTCCAGATGTTTTTCCCCAACCTGTCTTTCTTAAGAAACCCAGAATTATTTTTAAACATAATTTGGGGGCTTCCAAATAAAACAAATATCCTAACTGCCTGTGGGTTCCTAAGTTACAAGTCCTTGCTTGGGGGTGGGAGAACAGAAGATGGAGGCCAACAGGGCCAGCTCTGGAGACAAAGTGAGGCCTCTGAGCCTGTCCCTGTGGGCCGGCCTGTCTCCCACTTCTCTCTTTTCCACTTCTTGGGCATTGTTATGGACTGAATTTTGTGTCCCCTGACACCCAAATTCACGTTGGACCCCTGACTCCAAATGGACCTATATTTGGAGATGGGTCCTCTAAGGAGGTAATTAGGGCAAAATGAGGTCCCAAGGGTGGGGCCCGGATCCCATAGGATTCGTGTCCTTACAAGAAAGGACAGCAGGGCGCTCTCTCTGTCCAATCACACTCGGGAAAGATCATGTGGCGATAAAGTGGCCGTCTGCAAGCCAGGAAGAAGAGCTTTTAGCAGAAACTGAACCCTGCCGGATCTTGGTCTGGGACTTGCAGCCTCCAGAACTGTGACAAAATAAGCTTCTGTTGTTTAAGCCACACAGTCTGTGATGTTTTGCTCTGGCAGCCCTAGCTGACAGGCCAGTGCCCTCCGGCTGTCCCTGGGGTGCCCTACTTGAGAAACTCACTTCTGTCCCCTGAAACACGTCACGTAGGTCTGTTGAATTCTGTCAGCCTCCTTTTCCCCCAGGAGCTAATCTGAGAGGGAGACTCATCCTACAATAACAGCAGATCACACCACCTCTCCCAGTTAATACACTGCTGGGGACCTTAAGACCTTAATACAGGGGTTCTCAACTCTGGCTTCACATGAGAATCATAGGGAGAATTTATTTAAATAAGATTCCACATATACGTGGAATCTAAAAAAATGATACAAATGAACTTATTTACAAAACAGAAACAGACTCACGGACATAGAAAACAAACTGATGGTTACCAAAGGGGAAAGGGGGGTAGGGATAAATTAGGAATTTGGAATTAACATATACACACTACTATATATAAAATAGATAATCAACAAGGACCTACTGTATAGCACAGGGAACTATACTCAATATTTTGTAATAACCTGTATGGGAAAAGAAAATGAAAAGTATATCTATATCTATATCTGTATATATATCTGAATCACTTTGCTGTACAGCTGAAAGTAACACAGCATTGTAAATCAACTATACGTTAATTTTTAAAAAATAGGGAATTCCCTGGTGGTCCAGTGGTTAGGACTCTGCCCTGTCACTGCTGAGGGTGTGGGTTTGATCCCTGGTCAGGGAACTAAGATCCCACAAGCCGCACAGCCAAAAAAAAAAAAGAAAGAAAAAAAGAAACAAACAAACAAACAAAAATAAAATTAAAAAAAGATTTTGAAGCCACACCCATCCCAGATCTGGGGAAAATGCCATAGAAATTGGATTGTTTAAAAATCAGTTTCATTTTTTAGTATAAACACAATAAAAAATGTGAAAGTAAAAAATCTCCCTCCTTGCTATCCTAATCCTGTTCGCTGTTTTGTGTGTCTCTTTTCAGAAGTTACCCATCTGTATTTTGCTAAATCATACCTATTCATTTTTTATACAAATGTGATCAAACAATCACGCTTGCTTTTTTCATTTCCAGTAAATCTTGGAGAACTTTTCACGTCACTACAAACTGAGCCGCCTCATTTTTTCCTGTCCGCATCTCGTCGTACCGCATGCTGGGACTCCGTTTCTGCTCTCAGTGGTCGGAGACAACCTGCTGAGGGCTCCCAGGAGGGGTCCACGCCATCTACGGTGCTCTCTAACCTCAGATCCTCTGAGAGAAGTGTGTCTTTTGCACAACAGCCAAGACATGGAAGCAACCTGAATGTCCATGGACAGATGAATGGATAAAGATGCGGTACCTATACAATAGAATACTACTCAGTCATAAAAAAGAATGAAATCAGGCCGTTTGCAGCAACATGGATGGACCTAGAGATGATCATACTGAGTGAAGTAAGTCAGAGAAAGACACATACCATATGATATCGCTTATACGTGGAATCTAAAATATGACATGAATGAACTTATCTACAAAACCCAGACTCCCAGACATAGAGAACAGACCTGTGGTTGCCAAGGGGATGGGGAGGTTGGGGAGGGATGGAGTGGGAGATTGTGGTCGGCAGATGCAAACTATTATATACAGCATGGATAAACAACAAGGTCCTACTGTAGAGCACAGAGAACTATATTCAATATCCCGTGATAAACCGTCATGGAAAAGAATGTGAAAAAGAATGTATATATATGTATAACTGAGTCACTTTGCCGTGCACCAAAGACTAACACAACACTGTAAATCAACTCTACGTCAACAAAATAAATTAAAAAAAAAAAAGTACAAAACTTCAGGAAGAAAGCCTAGAGTAAGTACATCCAGACGCTAAGTAGACAAAACGACAACGTGCACCACATGGCCCTACCGCCTACGACCACCAGCTGAGTGACCCTGGTAAAGTGAGGACGGGGCGGTGCTCATGTCAGGGGGCAGCCGTCCGGGTTCGGTGGGAGCACGGTGAGACCCCAGCCCAGGGCCTGGTGCCGCACCCTCACCCCGTGCTTGGGCTCCGCGCTCCCGGCGCGCCCTGCTGGGGCGGTGAGGCCGTGGGACGGGGTGGGGCGCCGGAGAGCGCACAGATCCTCTGTGACACATCTTGGTACCTGCAGCTTTGAGAACCCTGGAATTCAGCCTCCCCGGGGAGCATGGGTAGTTGTATGCAGGGCCTCTCCGGCACTTGAGAAGCTTTGGGGGGCTCTGCTGAGACACCCCCGGGAGCCTCGCCCCAAATATCTCTACTGAGACTTCCGTGGGGGAGGGCTGGAAGCAGGAGCCGTGCGTCTTTAACGTGGATTCATCTGTCCTTGCAGCCGCTGGGGCCTGAGGGAAGGCGGGACCCGCGCTGGGTGTCAGCACATCCCTCTGAGGTCGGCACAGCACGTACTGGAGGCTCATTTTTTTCCCCAGAGGAAGAAAGTGAGGCTCATGAACTAAGAGATTTGCTGAAGCCACTGAGCTCGGGGCCGTGGGGCTTGTTTTCCTCATCCTGAGTTCGGCATCCTTTCCACCATCCCACACGCTTTCCTGTGCCGGTCCCTCCGTTATGAGAACACCTGGATATTCTTAGCGAACAATGGGCGACAGAAATAAACGCACGGTCGTTTCCCCACATTTCCGCACAGACCCGCTGCAGATGGCAGAGGCCCTTCTCTGAACGCACCGCTGAAAAAGCATTTCACGGGGTAGAAAGGGAGCTCCGGCGCGAAGCGTCGCGGGTTGGCGGGGCCTGGCCGTGCAGGGGATGGGAGCTACCTCGGGGGAGCTGGGCAGCCCGTGCTTGCCGTCAGGGGCCCCTGGGGATGGGAAGTCGGGGCTGCCACGCCGGGCCCGCTGGGGGGCTCGGCGGTGCCAGGGCGAGCGCGCGGTCTGCCGCGGCCCCCTGCGGAGCCTGGCCTGCCGCTCCGGGGGCTTCATTAGGGAACCAGGATCCGGGCCACGGCCGGGGAGGGCAGGCGCCTGCGCGCGAGGCCGGCCTGGAATGCTCCGCGCGTCCACCGAGCCAAGGAGGAGGATCAGAAATAGATCCCGGAAGAAAGAAGAGGTCAGAGACCAAGAGGGGCCGCTTGCTGTGTCAGGCCGGAAGGTCGGCGAACTGGGGTCCAGGGGGACGGTGTCCTGAGCCCGCAGGGACGAGGATTCAAGGGCGGAGCCGGGACTCTCGTGCCTGGCACAGGGGAGACGAACAACGTGTGCTGAAGGAATTACTTTAATACTTCTGCAGCCTGGGAGTCTTTGGGGTCGGGGCGGCTCCTAAAAGGCTCTGCGGAGGGCGCGCGGCGGAGCTCGGCGGGGCCCCGCAAACCCCAGCGTCGAGGCTCCTCCGCCTCTGAGCCCGACCGCTGCCCCTTCACGGATGGCCACTCCGCCAAAGGGGAACTCAGGCCTCCCTCGGAGGACACAAGCCCCCCCGTAGAAGAGGGTACCTGAGCCAGCCTTCCGTTGCCAGCCACAGAGGGCAAAGCAGACACTGGCCCAATGCTGTGAGATTTAAACTCATGTTATAAACGAAAGCATGTTATAAATGGAGAGACAGAGAGAGAAAGTTGAATTTGCTCAGTTGCTCAGAAAATTAGCAGGTGGACGTTCATTCATTTGTGGAGAGGTTAAGTTAACCTTTAGAAAACAATGTGTGTGTGGAAGAAACAGTGTGTCCATTTAGTGGCTTGAACAGATTGACCATTCGTGGAAGTTGGAGTCTGAGGTCCCGGCAGCTCTGTTTATCTGGTGCGTGACCTTGGTCGCCTAGTCTCTTGCTGGGGAGGCGACAGAAGCCACTGAAGCCCTGTATCAGCCCCCCAGCGCCCATCCTGGCTGCTCGACTCTCTGAGCCCTGGTGGGTCCTGGGGTGACGGCTTTGTTAGCCCTCAGGGATGCCCTCTTGGCTGATGGCACCATGTCCCACAGCTCCCAACATTCCTTGCCTTCTTAATTTCCATGTCACGCCATCCGTTGGAATCCTGCCCCTGGAAGAGGGGTTTTCTAGCTGTTGACCCCAGCTTCCTCCTTTTCTCCCTTCCTTCCTTCCCTCCTTCCGTGCAAAATGATACGGCCGGGCTGGACCAGCTCCAAATCCCTTCCTGCTCTGACTGCCCCATGGGTCTAATGAAGGTGCCCTCAAGACACGCGGGCAGGGGTCCCTCTCCAAAGCCACCTAGGGAGGTTTGTGGGGACTCCGCTTGCTGCGTCCACATGGCTTTGCTCTCCAAGAAGAACTGAGAGGGCTTTCCGCACAAAGCTAGAAGACCAAATGAGCCAGATGGAGAGCAGGACAGAAGGCGAGCTTTCAAGGGCCAACTTGCCCTGGAGGGAGGGCCTGCCCATGGCACTCAGGGCTGCCTGCAAAGCGGATTTGTCATCCTGTTCTCCCAGACTGACAAGCAACTCATTGTTCTGAGAAGAGAGCAGCTGCTTCTGGGAGTTTCAGCCTTTGGGTGTGACAGCCCAGGGAAGCTCTTCCCAGCGTTAGGCCAGAGGCCTTCCTCTCTCAAGGAAGAGGGACGTCATTCCGGGCAGGGCAGTGGTTTTCCACGGCTGCTGCAGCAAGTCACTGCAAACTTAGTGGCTGCAAACCACACAGTTTACGTACAGTTCGGTACGGCAGAAGTCGGACACGGGTCCCCACGTGGCCTTGGGGTCGTGCCCCTCTCTAGAGGCTCCAGGGGAGTATCCGTTTTCCTGTTCCTGTGTGGGTAGGACTCGGTCATATCGCAACAGTAGACCTGCAGCAGGTGACTCGCGTCTCCTACGCGTGTTGAGAGGCACAGTGTTGTGTGAACCCAGGCGAGCCAGGGCCAGCTGGGCATTGTGCAAAGTAAGACTTGAATGCCAGCGTCCCAGGCACTTTGCAGTCAAGCCGTCAGATTCACCACGTAATTAACGCTCACACAGCTTTGTGAAATGCAATTAAGCAGGCCCACTGGTAAAGTGGTTTTTTACAAGATCTGACACAATTAGGGCCCACTCAGCCCGCTTTTCCTGTTCTAGCCTTGCCGGGTGTAGTCTGGACCCTCCTGGACCTTCATCTACTGCTAACCCCCATCCCCCTCCCACCAGCGTGGTTGGGGCCCTTTCAGCCTTTGACCTGCAGGCTGAACCCACAAAGGTGCATTGATCCACCCTGAACTCCTCCTCTGTTCACACTTGCTGTTCCCCCCTGCGATGCCAGCCCCTCCCACCCCACCCCCAGGGACCGAGCAACCCCCTCTCTGCCCAAAGTGCCTGTGGGGACAGCATCTGAGCTGCGGGAAATGCAGAGCCATATCCGATTTAAAAAAATTTTTTTTTCCATTTATTTATTTTTTAATTTAACTATAGTTGATTTACAAAGTTGTGTTAGGGGACTTCCCTGGGGGTCCAGTGGTTAAGACTTTGCCTTCCAATGCAGGGGCTGCGGTTCGATCCCCAGTCGGGGAGCTAAGATCCCATGTGCCTCGGGGCCAAAACATCAAAACAGAAAACAGAAGCAATATTGTAACAAATTCAATAAAACACTTATAAAAAAATGGTCCACATCAAAAAAATCTTTAAAAAAAGTCTTTATAAAACAACAAAAAAAGCCATATTGTGTTAGTTTCAGCTGTACAGCTTCAGGTTATTTTCCATTATAGGTTATTACAAGATATTGACTATAGTTCCCTATGCTATACAGTAAATCCTTGTTGTTTATCTGTTTTATATATAGGGGTGTGTATCTGTTCAAATCTGCTTTTTCATTGCATCCCGGGGATCACAGGCACTTTAAGGTTTGAGCAGCACTGGATGCTGGCCTGCCAGGTGGCTCCTCTTCCAGGAAGCCCTTCCTGATTGCCCCAGACCCAGCTACCTAAGCTCTTCCCCAGCTCCCACTGTGCCCCATTTGGACTTCTTTCATAAGAAGGGCATAAAACTGGATGTTAAAGGGGACTTTTCCTGTGATTTAGAAGTTTCAGCAGAGGCCTCAAAGGCAGAGAAGCCCCCTCTCCATGTGGGGTGCTGAGACCCCGCGCAGGTCAAGCTCAGAGAAGGTGAAACTCCATCTGTCAGCACTAGCCCCTCCCCACTTCCAGCCTCTGAAGGACAAGTCAGAGGGTTTCTCTGGAGAGAGAGGGTTGGCTGGAAGCTGTGTTCCCACATCCCCACTGCCCTTCCTTGGGGGAGGGCAGACAGTTGCCTCCCCCTCACCTCCAGGTGAGTGAGAGGGGCTTCAGGGGGGCTTTCCTTGTACCTTTAAGTGTTTGGGGAAACGTGAGGACCGGTCCGAGAAGTCGGGGCTGCGCTGGGCCAATACTGCCCTGTCCCCGAGGGCAGTGAGGCAAAGGTGTGTGGTTCCCGTGGACCAGACCTGGGTCACTAGTGGGGAGATTGGCTGGAGCCTCCTTGAAAGGGACCCCACCCCAGAGGGATGCCTGGGGTGGGAGGGCAAAGGGACCAGCAGAGAGACGGACCGCCGGAAAACCAGAAGCTGAAGGGCGGCTGCAAACCCCGTCCCAACACACACACACCACGACCTCACAGTGAAAACGGCGGCTGGATTAGGGTTGCCAGAATTAACAGCCACAAACACAAGGTGGCCATTTACATTTGAGCTTCAGATAAGTGATGAATGGGCTCTTAGTACGTTTTTAGTGTGTCACATGCAGTATCTCAAATAGAGATATACTTTAAAAAAAGTATCAGTATTTATTGTTTATCTGAGCTTCAAATTTAGCTGGCCATTCTGTATTTTATCTGGCAACACTGAGTTGGAAACTTTGCAGCAGAAATCCTTGTGGCTTCTCCAAGAAATCCACAGAAGTGGCCCAAATGGACGTTAGCTCTTGGACCCCAAGGTCACGTCACTGCAGAAGCAATCGAGTAAGATCCTTGCTGCTCCTTCATCCTTGCTCCTTGCCCCTCCCCCGCCCCCCCCTCATCAATAACGCTGGCTGGTGAGTGGGAGACGGAAGAACGGAGGGAGGGTCCCTGGAGGAGATGACCCCCACTCTTCCACCACCGCAGCTTCCAAGCTGGAGGACGGAGGGAGACACCTGGAGTGAAATTGAGCATTTGGATAATCACCTGGACCAAACTCCCAAACAGCCACTGTTCTTGTGACTTAAAGGGACCCAGGGATGCTGTCTGCCTGAGGCGTCATGCAGAGCGGGGGAAGGAGCGGACCCTGGGGCTGGACTGAATGACAGCAGCCGGAATAATAGAGTAGCTTTGTGGCTGTGCCTTGCTGGGGAGGCTGGCTCTCAAGCTGGTTTCCCCGTTGTATTCATCTCTCTCACTAGCATCCTCTTATTTACCTGTGTCTCCAGTGCCTGGTGTACGTAGAAGATCTTCAGTAAATGTTTGAGTGTTGAACGTCAAGGCCTTCAGTGACTCGACCCTTTATTTCACCTGCAGAAGCTATGGAGAGAGAGTTTTCCTGCCATTGTATACTCTTTCCCAAAGGTCCTTTGGCTATGCTAAGCCTTCTTGTTACAAAACATGCCAAGTATGATGACAAAGAAGAGCTGCCTCTGGAATCTTCTCTGAGAATGTTTGCAGGCACGTATGTTCTCAGCGGGGGCAGATCCACGTTTGGAGGACCTGAGGCTTATACAAACTGGGACCCTTTCTGAGAAAAAGAATATCAAATGGTGAAGTCCAAATTAGGCATAAGTGTGAATATTAATTCAGGGGAAATCACAAGGAAGTACAAAATTTTAAAAACTAACAAATACCAACAAACATCATAAAATCCAGAAATATAACATAATATTTGTAGTGTTCAACTAAAGGACAAATCGCTCTAATACGCTATATCTAATCTACATTTTCTGCTAGATTATTTTCCGACACTGTTTGGTCAGTGTCCTTTTAGTAGTGGTCTATTATGAGTCTGTGCTATCCTTGTTGATGTCAATATTTTGTGATCAAATCACCAAGAATGCAAATCTTTTAAAAATATATCCATAAGATTCTTTCTTCTTCATTAAATTGGGTTATTCAAACACGTTATTTATGCTCAAAACTTCTCTCTTCCTCTTAATGAAGTACTGCTTTTGGCATGATCTGATTCTTATAATATTGTCTTGTCATTTTCATGATTTATATTTTCTTAGTTGTGATTTTTTATATGATTCTTTCCCTTAATTTCATGCTTTTGTCAGTTAGACTTTTCAGCTTCCTTTGTGTTAGAACAAGAGAGTTTTTGACATTTTGAAGCTTCTAGTCAATTTTTGTCGGAGGCTTCCACTAAGATGCTTCTTTCCTAATGCATGTGAATTTTGTATTACCAAGAATTCTGAGGGAATTCCCTGGTGGTCCAGTGGTTAGGACTCTGCAGTTTCATGGCCGAGGGTGCGGGTTCGATGCCTGGTCAGGGAACTAAGATCCCGCAAGCCATGTGGCACGGCCAAAAAATAAATAAATAAATAAATACATAAATAAATAAAAAGGATAGGTTAAATGTGCATCAACAGAGGAATGGATAAAGAAGATGTGGTACATATATACAATGGAATATTAGCCATAAAAAGGAATGAAGTTGGGTCATTTGGAGAGACGTGGATGGACCTAGAGACTGTCATACAGAGTGAAGTAAGTCAGAAAGAGAAAAACAAATATCATATATTAACGCATATGTGTGGAATCTAGAAAAATGGTATAGATGATCTTATTTTCAAAGCAGAAATAGAGACACAGATGTAGAGAACAAATGTATTGGGCACCAAGGGGGAAAAGGGGTGGGGTGGGATGAATTGGGAGATTGGGATTGACATATATACACTATTGATACTATGTATAAAGTAGATAACTAATGAGAACCTACTGTATAGCTCAGGGAACTCTACTCAGTGCTCTGTGCTGACCTAAATGAGAAGGAGATCCATAAAAGAGGGGATGTATGTATATGTATAGCTGATTCACTTTGCTGTATGGTAGAAACTAACACAACATTGTAAAGCAACTATATTCCAGTGAAATTTTTTTTTTAAAAGTTGGTCTCGAAAAAAAAAGAATTCTGAAAAAAATATACAAAATTAATCAGAAATAAAGGCTTACTCAAGAGCAAGTCAAAAGCACTTAAGATAGTTTGAACTGAAAAAGTTTTTTAAAAAGAAGTACTTGAAACTTGCTGAAATGTTGTGTTGAGTTAATATTGCATAATCAATTATTCTTCTATATAGACCCATCTATTGGTGGGTATGTGTAGGGGTTTGGTTACCGTGGAATATTTTTTTCCTTTTTTTCCTGTATCTGTGGTAATTTGGTGCACAGTTTCATCGGGAACCACCAGAGTTCACCAGGACAAGAGCGTCGCTCTCAGGGTGACCTGCTCAGCTGAAACAGAAAACCTTTGAAAGGCATCATGTGAGCAGGGTGACCTCCTTTCTTTGCAGAGAAGAGCAGACAAGCTATATTAAATGGACAAGCATGGACTCCAGACCTAGGCTTGGTGTGAATTGGGATAACCATGTTGGAAAGCAGCATACATTGAAAAGCCTTCAAAATATTTATTTCCCCCTCAAACACACTGTGATTTGACTTTGGGGTGTTACTCTTAAGAAAATACTACTCCTGAAAATGAAAAAAAATGTATTATTTTATGCACAAAAATGTTAACAATATATTGCTAACAAAAAAACCATTTGGAATAACCTGCTCTAATAATAAATGATTATCTAAATTGTGCAACATCAACTTGATGGGGATTATTACTGTTGAAGTTTGCAGAAGCGTTGTTATATGGTGCTAAATTGTTCTTACATTAAAAAAAAAGCAAGTTACAAAATTATATATACATTCTCATTTCAGCTAGATGGTAATAATCCCTAGGCTCAGAAAAATTCTGGAATATACATTACTTTTAAATGTGCACTCTATAAATACATGCACTATACATATCATGAACATCTTCCCATGTCAATAAATATAGATCTATGATATCACCTTTAATAGTTGCATGGTACTACATTCCATTGTATGTATGAACCAAAATTTAACCAATCTCCTACTTTAAAATGTTTAGATTGTTTCCAAGCATTTCCTGTGTTAAGTATATTTGCAGTGAATACTCATGCACATTAATCTTTAGCCAGTTCTCTGTTTCCTCAGGATAAGTTCCTAGAAGTGGAATTGCTGGGTCAAAGGCATTTGTAGGGCTTTTGAAACTTATTGCTAAACGACCTTCCAGAGAGACTATAAAACTCCCCACAGCAGTGCATGATTGTGTGCCCTTTCCCTGGAGCCTTTGCAGCACTGACTCATTAATTTGTTTTAAAATTGAGAAAATAGCTTGAGAAAATAGGCCTGCAACAGATTTGAAACTTATTATAGTTTTTTATTGCCCAATGCCAGCTTGCTGTAATAATGTTGATAGAACTAATATTTATTATGCAGTTCCCACATCGCAGACACTGTTACATGGGTTAACTTGTCATCTTCTAGGTCTTCTAGGAGGTAGGGACCATTGCCAACCCATTTCACAGGGGAGGGAATGGAGGCACGAGATGCTAAATAAACCGCTCGAGGTAACACAGCCCAAGGCAATGAAAGGATGAGCTAAGATCTGAACCCAGGCCATGGCCTACACCCAGCTGCAAAATTTCTCTCTCAAAGATCCCTGCTGAGATGTCCTTAAGCACCCAGAGGGACCGCACAGTTCAGGATGCACTACGGCACTGAAACTCCCTCTGGCTCATGTTTGAGGATGTGTTTCCATTTAAGCAGAGGTCTCAGGACCATTTAGAAGATGCCAAGAATCTACACCCTACAGCGAGGCAGACCCCCTCCGCTGGACCTGCTAAGGGACCATAAAGTTGGTCTGGCCAGTTCTAGCCCACTGGTCACCCCAGGCTGAAGAGTCACGAGAAAATGGTTCCTTTGGAGGGAGCTGGGGAGTACGATGTGCCCACCCCCCTGGGTAAAGTGACCAGTGCCTCCTGGTTTACTTGGGGCTGTCCCAGTTTCAGCACTGCAAGCCCTGCATCCTGGGAAATCCTGCAGTCCTGGGCAGACCGGGACAGTTTGGTACCGTATCCTTGGGGGAGGATCCTGGCACTTCTCTTTCCCCTCCAGACCAGTGTGAGAGGCTTAGAGTGTCCACCCTGGAGCCATGGTCCTGGGACAGAGCGAGGTCCCACGTGTCAGACACCCAGAGGGGTCAGTGCCAGAGCCCCCAGGACCTCCGCCTGTAGGTGTGACCCCAGATGCTTTGAAACCCAGTTAGTGAGTATGGGGGTTGGGTGGAGCAGGGGAGAGAAGAAGCAGGTGACCCAGACCTCACACCCTCGCGCTTGCGGCTTCTAGGCCTGAAGCCGGCCTCATTCTGCAGGAAGAGGGAACAGAGCTTAAATCTAGCACAGCTTCGAGTTTGATTATGACACTGGCTGGCACGTTTAGTCACTGGAATGAGACTTGAAAGGGCCTGGAAACACAGTGAGAGGCTCGGGAGATGGTCCCCGGGGATGGGCAGACTACTGCAGAGGCTGCACGCCGCGGGGCCCAGCCCTTCGATGACTGGGTCACTCCAGTCGCCGCGGAGGGCCCACCATGGCCCTGCTCCTCCCCACCCTGACCCGGGGGGAGCCACGGCTGCTGCCCTGCTGCCCAGGGCTCCCTCGCTGCCTCGGGTCCATCGGGCTGCGGCAGAACCGCTCCTCCACCCCAGACCCCCTGCCCCAGTGGGGCGCCCCAGCTCATCAGACTGCCAGGGCCACCCCTCCCCTCCACCGAACAGCTGCATAATAAATGATAGCTTGCTCCAGACGCCAGACGCTTTAATAGGTCCTTTTTGTGCATTGTCTCCTTTCGTCCTTCTATCTCACCTGTGAGGTATTATAACCATCCTCATCTGTCCAGAGGCTCAGAGAAGCTGAGGAACTAGCCCAGCCGTTCACTAGCAGAGGTGACTCCGGCTCCATCTTCACCCGAAGTGCGTGCCCAGTTTCACGGTTCTGTGGGGCCTTTTAGCTCTTTTTTTTTTTTTTTTTAATAATTCAGTAATTTATTTATTTTTGGCTGCATTGGGTCTGCATTGCTGTGCACGGGCTTTCTCTAGTTGCGGCGAGCGGGGGCTACTCTTCGTTGCGGTGCGTGGGCTTCTCATTGCGGTGGCTTCTTTTGTTGCGGAGCTCGGGCTCTAGGCACACGGGCTCAGTAGTTGTGGCTCACGGGCTCTAGAGCACAGGCTCGGTAGTTGTGGCACACGGCCTTAGCTGCTCCGCAGCATGTGGGATCTTCCCGGACCAGGGCTCGAGCCCGTGTCCCCTGCATTGGCAGGCGGATTCTCAACCACTGCGCCACCAGGGAAGACCTGGGGCCTCTTAGCTCTTATCTGAGCCAGACCTCTTCCTGCCGGGGCCCTGGTGGGCTCCCTGTGTTCCCACTAGTTCCATCTGAAACTTGGAATGTGCCTTTGTTTGGAAACTATAGGGTGAAGGGTTGCTTCGACTCCACTGTGGTTACTTCTTGGTTAAGTCAGCCTTTGTGACCTGGCCTGGGGTTCTAACCACATGGGATCATGTGATTTCCCGGGAAGAAAACACATGCTGCGTCCTAAATAGCAAATTCCAAACACACTGTTGGAACACAGCTTATTTGTGAGTTAGGAAAGTCTGCCTGAAACAGTTTGATTCCGTATGACAAGAAAAATAAGCTGGGCTCTTGAGCGTGACTGCTGGGGTTGCTGGTTTAAAATAGCCTAGAAGCAGTGGGGCTATTTCTCACCTTGTTCTTCTTCAAGGGCATTAAATCGCACAGGAGTTTGTGACTGTGGTCTGATGAAGATGTCCGTGGTGCGGCGGGTAAAGGCTGGAGTCGGGTGATGTGCATCTGGTCCTGCCCGTGTCCTTGACTAGTTGTGTGGTCCAGGGTGAGTCACTTTACCTCTCCAGGCAACTGCTTCAACATCTGTAAAATAAGGGGGTTACACAAGAGGGTCCCCAAGCCCCCTTCCTGTTCTCAGTTTCGATGAAACAAATAGCCTCAGGTGCGGAATTACAAATGAGGGGCCCTGCTCAGAAATCGTGTTCCTTTCTTTTACTTCCTTTGTAATTTTTGTCTCTTGGTAGAGGCGTTCTCTTTTAGCTGTGGCAGAAGAGGAAAAGGGAAAGTGAGGTTCTTCTGCGTTAAATGGAGCATTTAATAATGGATAAGCAAGAAGACGTATGATGGGTCTTTTTCTCACGTTGGGTATTTGGCGGATAGATTGGCAGATTCTGGCACCCGAGTGACAACCCGCATTGCAAAGGGAGGAACTTGGCTGTCCGGCCCTTCCAGCTGCGAGAGCTTGAAAGGGAAGCTGCAGGGGGACTGTCTCTCATTTTCCCCTGGAAGCTGGGAGACCGTTCAGCTCAGCACTGCCAACTGTATGATGTGGGACCGCCTGTAAATGAAGCCTTTTTCCTTGGACGTCTTTCAGGCTGCAGGCTCCCCTCTGGCACCTCCACCCCCCTGGAACAAAGCCTAATGTAAAGTCTGGGTGCAACTCAGACCAGCCTGGGAAAGAATTCGCTCGATAATAGCAGGAAGGCCTTGATATGTCTTCAGTGGCCTTTTTTTTTTTTTTTTTTAAAAGCTAGGATTTGGTTTGTCTACTTGTTTGTTTTTGCCCTATCTCTTTCAACACAAAAATGGCTTACAGCAAGGACACAGCAAACTGCTCCTGGGAAGAACAAAAATAAAAATAGAAGTAGAAATTCAGGCCCAAGGAAAATAGCAATGGAAAATCAATATGGGGTGAACTGGGGCCCACCTCAGCTGGAGCCAGCAGACTGAACACAGAGCCCCAGACCCTGGGCAGGCGGGAACAGGGAGCCCGGGCAGGTGGGTGCGTGGGCTCACACGTGGGTGAATCTATGTGGGTCCTGCAAGAATATAGGTTTTTCCAGGAGGAATGTCAACAGGGACTCTAAACGCCAGAAACATGGGCATTTTAGGAACTGTGCGGTTTATTCCTTTTGCTCCAATTTCAGATGAAAAGTCTGCTTATGATTACTGTCTCCAGTCTGAGCTCTGTCAGATCTGTGGAGCCCCACCTGTGGGTGTGGAAGCGTCCTTAGCAACAGCGGAAGGCACCAGTTCAGAGGGCGGCCAGGCAGGCAGGAGCACAGACAGGGGCTTCTGTTAATATGTGCCGGGCACATCCTCCCTTTAAAGTCTGGGGCAAAGGACAGCCATGGGAGAACTGGGTGAGATTCAAGGGAGCTGTGGCTTGAGACCGGACAAACAGCTTGTCAGCAGCTGGGGACCCAAGGAGAACCTCCTGAATACTATCAGCCAAGTGACAGCATGGCCCCGAGTGTTAGAAGCAGAGCTGGCTCCGTGGGCCTGTGACCTGCGCAGTCACACGGGGCCCCAGGCTCAGAAGAGCCCTGTCACTGTCTCAGAAGTCTTCCTAACTGTGAACGAGGGACCCTGCATTTTTGCTGTGCGTGAGCCCCACATGCTATGCAGCCAGTCCTGAGCATGAGAAGGGCCAGCCAGGGCAGGCGCCCAGGCTCCCTCCCGCCCCGAGGCCCGTAGGGCTCTGGGAAGAATCCCGTTCAACTGCTCCTGTGTCTTCCCACCCCTAGAACTGCCTTTTCGTTCTCCAGCTTCCTGCTTCAGGCCTTCGCTAGGTTACAAGTCCCGCATGGCTCTCACTGGGCTAAAACCAAGGTGTCTTCTAGAGGCCCTGAGGGGAGAATCCGCGTCTTTGCCTTTTTAGCTTTAGAGGTCAGCCACACACCTTGGCTCCCAGCCCCATCTTCAAGGCGTCAGGGGCGGGGGAGCCCTTCTCACACGCATCACTACGGCCTCCCTCTTCCACTTTCAAGGACCATTGGGATTATGTCGGGCCCTCCTGCATAATCTCCCTACTTAAGGTCAACTGATTAGTGACCTTAATTCCCCTTTGCTGTACAACCTAACGCATTCACACTTCTAGGTATTGGGACGTGGACGTCTTTGGCGGCAGAGGGGTGGAGGGGTCACTATTCTGCCCACGTCACTGTATCTTTATCCTTCTTTCTTCATCCCAAGGGCCCAGTTTATCTTGTCCCTTGGCATGCTTTTTGCCCAGGGTTTTTTTTTCCATGAAGCTCCTTCATACAAGCCTTAAAGAGAAACTGATGCAAAAAGGAAGGGGAGAAAAAGGGGGGGAGGGATAAATTAGGAGTTTGGGATTAACAGATATATACTTCTGTATATAAAACAGATAAACAACAAGGACCTACTGTACAGCACAGAAACTATACTCAGTATCTTATCATAACCTATAATGGGAACAGAATCTGAAAAAGAATAGATAGATATGTATACATGTGTGTATATACATATACGTGAACACACACACACATATAAAACTGAATCACTGTGCTGCACACCTGAAACTAACACGCCATTGTAAATCAAATCTACTCCAATAAAAATTAAAAATAAAAAAGGGGGGGAGGGAGGGGAAGGAATTGGTGAACACTTTGACAGCCTCTCAATTCACGGTTTTACATTTTGCTATTCCCTTCACCATCTCCATCTCTTTTTAGCGCTACCATGTCCGACATATTCCAAGATCAACAAAATTTTAAAGTTAAAAAAATCACTTATGAGAAGGTGGTAGGAATTATGTTCATTGAGCAGGAAAAACAACCAAGGCCCTAGAAAAGGCCTTTTAGAAAGAAAATATAAGAGAGATGCTTGAACAATTGCATTTCTTTTTTTCTTTAATTTAATTTTTTAAATTGAAGTATAGTTGATTTACAGTATCATGTTAGTTTCTGGTATACAGAGAGTGATTCAGTTATACACACAAACACACACACATATATGTATATTCTTTTTAAAATTTTTTAATTTTATTGGAGTATAGTTGATTTACAAATGTGTTAGTTTCAGGTGTACAGCAGAGTGATTCAGTTATACACATATATATATATATATATATAATCACTCTTTTTTAGATGTTTTTCTCATAGAGGTTATCACAGAATATTGAGTAGAGTTCCCATGCTATACAGTAGGTCCTTGTTGGTTATCTATCTTATATATAGTAGTAGGTGTATGTTCATCCTAAGCTCCTGATTTATTCCTCCCTCCCACTTTTGCCCTTTAGTAACCGTAAGTTTGTTTTCAGTATCTGTAAGTCTGTTTCTGTTTTGCAAACAAGTTCATTTGTTTCATCTTTTTAAAAAATTAGATTCCACACATGAGTGATATATGATATTCGCCATATATATTCTTGTTCAGATTCTTTTCCCTTATAGGTTATTACAAAATACTGAGTATAGTTCCCCGTGCTATACAGCAGGTCCTTGTGAATAACTGCATTTCTGTCTTTCACTTCTGAACGTGAAATCTATGCTCTGGACCAAATGAATTGCCCAAGACCCTTAAATTTCCCTGCAAAGTCTCCATTCCATTCCTCCTTCCAAGGCCAGGCCCTCCCTTCCTTTGCGGGGTGAGGGGCTCCGGGGTAAGTGCAATTTTGCGCTTGTGTATTCCTTACCCGGCTGGGTTTTGAGCATTGCAAACAAGAACTCTAGGGCAGATTGCTCAAAGAGGCTCCTGGCTTGGAAAGTGCTGCCAGCTGGCCTCGTACCCGTATCTTTGCAGTAAATTTCTCTCAAGCATATGCACACACAAATACGCCTTCTGTGGAGGGCGATGAAATAGTCTTCCACACGGATGCCGGGGAAGAACGTGCTGAACCACGAAACTGCGGCGATGCCTTTGGGCCTGGGCACGGTGTTTCGTGGGGCAGAGGTTGTCAGCACCGTCCCTGTTTCGTTCGTGGATGCATCCCCGCATCTGGGACCTGGATGCTCCGTCGACACGGGGACAGGCCTCACTGCGGGTACAGCGTGGTTTTGCTCCGCACCATCGGTCGGAGCGCCTGCCTGGGCCGCCCAGCCCCTCGGCCGCAGGGCAGCCACTTCTGACCCCCCGCTTCTCCTCTGGACCTGAGACGCAGGGAGAGGCTTTGCCACTTGGAGGTCACCCCGCAGGACACCGGGGGGAGCCCGGCTGCTGCCAGGGCGGGGAGCCCGCGAGCGGGAAGCCCGCCCCTCGTCCAGTGGGCGCCGAGCTGCGAGCCGCTTCCAGCTGAGCGTGGTGGGTGCTGTCGGGGCAGCCGCTGGGGACACACTGGGGCAGCCGGGAAGGCCTCCAGAGGAGAGGCCCTTGGGTAGAAAGGAGGAATGAGTGGGGACTGCCAGGGGCCAGGGGATTCGGGCAAAGCGACGCAGGTTCAAACCCCACCGTTGCCACCCTGCGAGACACTCGTGCTCTTGGTCTCTTCCTCCAGGGACCGTGATCACAGCCTCCCTGCTGTAGGACCCTAGAATTCCCGGCAGTGGAGCCGAAGCCCCAGACAGCCCCCCGTCCAAGTGTAGGGGCGCACGCTCCTGGCTCCTCCCCGCCCTCCTTCCCTCCCCGGCGCCGCCTCTGCTTCACACCCGCCTCCCGCCCGGGCTTTGCGCATCAGCCCTCGCCCGTGTGTTGAGTCCCGTGGGCCTCAGCCAGGGCTCTACCTGGACCCCCGACCAGCAGCCTAGGCTTGCCTGTATCGGCGGGACCGGGGTCCTCGCGGCCCGCAGTGACCCGGCCCGGCAGCGGGCGAGGCCTGTCCCGAGGCCGCGCAGCCTCGCCTCCACCAGGCTGGGCCTGAGCCACAGGGCGCGCGCGCGGAGCCGGCCGGAGGGGAGGAGCGCGCGTTCCGTGAGCGACGCGCCAGGCTCTGCCGCTTTGGGTGGAGGTCACCCACGCGTTGTCCCCACCTCCCTTCTTCCCCGTGTCTCCCTCAGAGCCCTGGGCGGAGGATTCATGAGCTCGTGTCTCAGAAATGCGTTGAAGATGAGAAGCCCCAAGCGTTTCCCCAGCAGCCCTCAATTTACTTCTTCAGCGCTCTCTCTGGGTTGTCAAGCCTTTGTAGTTATTCTTATAAATAGCCATCTCTGGCTGCTTCCATTTTTACCATGGCTACCCTCCTACAGCAGACCAGCCACGGGGCCGGATATGCCCCAAGCCCCTTCTCTCCACACCCCTTCCACTGCTGCAGACCCCACCCTCACTGTCCCTTGTGTGCTCCAAGGTCACCCACCTCCCCGGTGCCCAGCCACTGATCTACCCCAATGAGTCCCAGGGTCCCAATATGGTGACCACCACCCTCCAGCTCTGGCCACTGCTCACCTGCTCAGCCACATCGCTGCCTTGTTTCCAACCCTGGGCTCACAAGCTCCAGGCTCAGTCATGCCCCCAGGCCAGGAGAGAAGCCACGTCACAGAAGGTGGAAACCGAGCCTGGTGGTCGGCCTGACCAGCACACGGCTGATCAACGGGCATTCTGTGAATAAGATATTTAAATCATGCAAAAGCGTAGGGGGAGACAAATAGCGTATGATACCGCTTACATGTGGAATCTAAAAAAAAAAAAAAGATACAAATGAACTTATTTCCGAAACAGAGAGACACATAGAAAACAAACTTATGGTTACCAAAAGGGAAAGGGGGGAGGGATAAATTAGGAGTTTGGGATTAACATACACACACTACTGTATATAAAATAGATAAACAACAAGGACCTGCTGTACAGCACAGGGAACTCTACTCAATATTATGGGTAGAGTTTACCCTTCTTTAAGGGTAAAGAATCTGAAAATAATAGATATATGTATATATATATATAAAACTGAATTGCTGTGCTGTACACCTGAAACTAACCAATATTGTAAATCAACTATACCTTAGAAAAAAAAGTGTATGGGGAATAACTTAACAAACCACCTGGCTTATGACAGGAAAACCTACCTTTATGTCTATGGACCTCTTTTATTTCTCTCTCCTCTTTTATTTACTATCTCTCCCAGAGAAAACCACTATCTTAAATTTGGTGTCTGGTATTTCTAGGAAAGTCTTTACACTTTGGTTATATATGTATATATATCTTAATAATAATAGTATTATTTTGTGTGCTTTTAGATTTTACATAAATGCTAATTTACAGTACGTATCCTTATCAGATTTACTTACTGACATTTTAGTCACATACTCAACACACTAACTTTGCTTCTTGATGATTCAGTAATATCTTTTTGTCATAGTCGTTTTTAAAAAATCAATTTATTTATTTTAGGCTGCATTGGGTCTTTATTGCAGTGTGTGGGCTTCTCATTGCGGTGGCTTCTCTTGCTGCGGAACATGGGCTCTAGGCACGCAGGCTTCAGTAGTTGTGGCATATGGGCTCAGCAGGTGTGGCACATGGGCTCAGTAGTTGTGGCTCGTGGGCTCTAGAGCACAGGCTCAGTAGCTGTGGAGCACGGGCTTAGTTGCTCCGTGGCATGTGGGATCTTCCCAGACCAGGGCTCGAACCCATGTTCTCTGCACTGGCAGGCAGATTCTTAACCACTGCGCCACCAGGGAAGCCCCTGTCGTAGTCTTAACAAGAGTCACATTGACCAATGACATAACAAGAGGGGGTGATGGGAGCCCTGTAGGCTGCAGGAAGGAGTATTTTATCGCTGACTTTCTTTAGAACTGCTGGTACATGCTGGTAACAAAAAGTTGACTGACTTTTAGTGGTGTCTTAGCTCAGGCTGCTGTAACCAAATACCACAGACTGGGGGGCTTAAGCAACAGACATTTACTTCTCACAGTTCTGGAAGCTGGAAGTCCAGTCAGGGTGCCAGCAGATTCAGTTCCTTTTTCTGACCTTCTCACATGGCAGGGGGAAGGGAGAGACAGAGACAGAGACAGAGAGAGGGAAACAAGCTCTCTGTCCTCTCTTCTTATAAGGGCACTAATCCCATCATGGGGACCCCATCCTCATGACCTCATTACCCAAAGGCTCCACTTCCAAACACCATTGTACTGGAGATTAAGGCTTCAACTTATGAATCTGGGGGGAGGGACACATTTCAGTCCATAGTAAATGGTTTTATTTGTTTTTAAGTTCTTTACAGACAACGCACCCCCTACTGCCTGCAGCAGGGGAGCAAAATTCAGTACGCAGCTGTGGCATCCAGAGATGTCCTGGGAGGGGAAGCAGTCTGTGTAAGGGGCTCTGGGGGGGGCGGGGGCACACGCAGGTTGAGTCAGGGGCTCAGTATGGCTGTGCCCCCTACCGTGAGCGTGTGTGACAGCTCAGATTAAAAGACACTCGGGAAACACATCTACCAAATGCAACGCGTGGGTCTTGTTTAAACCCTAATTCAAACAAACCAACTGTAAAATAGTCACCTTCAGAGCAGCTGGGAGAATTTGACTGCGGATTGGGTAGTGCACGAGCACAGGGAACGTTTGCTCCTTTTATTAGGTGTGTTAATGTGTGAACACGGGGGGGAGCAGTTTGAATATACTTGTTATGTAAGAAAATGTCCTTGTTCTTGAGAGATACATACTGAACTCATTTAAGCAACATCAGGAGCGCTGGGATTTTTTTCCCCCCCAGAAACAAGTATCGTGGAATGGCAATCATTGTCAAACCAAAGTGATGGGTGTTTGGGTGTTTATTGTACTGTTTCTCTGAGTTGGGATCTAGCCAGCGGGCAAAACCCACTTGAATATTTAAAGCAGTGGGACTTGAGGCGAAGAATTGGTCACACAGGGGATGGGAGAGTTAGGGTTAGGGTTAGGAAGCCAACAGAGAACCAAGATCAGTGCCAGCAGCTGCCAGTCCTGGGCCGGAGAGCAACACAAAAAGGTGGTGTCACTGGGCTCAGGGGTTGGGGTCACTTAGCAAAGTGGAAACCTCAGCAGGCCTTCTGGGGACACTGGAGTCACGGTGGAGCTACAGCTGCTGTGGGGACAGGACCCAAGGTCGAAAGGGAGAGGAAAACCCCTGCTTTTCCCTTCCTCCCAACCCCGACTCTGCTGCCAGGGTCTCTCAGCCAGGCTCAGGCTGCAATCACAACGAAACCAGCAGGGGTCACCCTTGGGACACAGGGCAGAGGGAAAAGAGACCTCTCCCCTTAGCATTGCTGGCACAAGACCTCTTCTGCCCCTAGTGAGCTCTGGAAGGCAGGGCTCCTGGGCCAGAAGACCATGAGTTCCATTTTAAGACACCTACTGTTGCTGGCAAATAAAGCAAGAACACCCCTGTGTCAGCATAGCCTGTCGACGAGGACCCAGAAAGGCTCAGTCGCTGTCACTGCAGGAAACCGTAGATGTATTTCCTGAGCTTTGGGAGGCTGTGAGATCGGGCCCAAAGCCCCGCGGTGGTCCCGCAGGTGACCAACCCCCAATCCATTTCCCATCTTCCTGCTTGATTTTTTTCCTGATGACGAGGTGCCCAGCTACAAAATCCACTCCCCCCAGTTCTCTCAGAGTTACTAGTGACTATGTGATCGAGTTCTGGTCTATGTGATGTAGGCGGAAGTCCTGAGGAAGGGTGATCCTTCTAGAATAAAAAGGCCAGTCTCTTTGCCTTCCCTGCTTCTTCCTGTTTGAAATATGGATGCAATGGCTGGTGCTGTGGTAGCATTCTTGTGACCTTGAAGACTAAGTTAGATGCTGGAGCAAGGAGTCTGGGAAAAGGATGACGTCTTTGAGCAGCTGCACCAGCCCTGGACTGCCTAGTCCTGGGCTTCTTGTTAGGTGATTAAAATCAATCCTTACTTACTGAAGTCACTGTTGGGCTTTCTGTGATTTGTGGTTGAACATGTATCTTGACTGAAAGCAAAGAAATATGCTTTTACTCAGCAGAAGGAAAAGAAGGAAGTAAAGAAGTCAGCTCCCCAGGAAGAGACTAGCATTATCTCTACATACAATGCTAAGCGCACAGCAGATGCTCAAGGAATATAAGCCAGTAAATGGTGAACTGATATGACAAGTGGACGGCCACCTGGGTGGTGAACCTGAAGAGTGTAAAGGCTTCTGGTAGTGAGGCCACCTCTTCCACTGCCTCAAAGGAAACCAGCCGCGAACACTGCCAGGATACCCGATGTTATCACGTTATCTGGGGATAGGAAATTACTTCCTGAACGTCCTGGGGAAAATGCAAACAGTGTACGCGGAAGGAAAATACATACGTTTGCTCATCACCCAACAGATAACAGAACTCTGAGGGGATAGGTGTGGCACACACACCCTAAGGTGAGCCCCAGTGAATCACACCCTGGGTGCGGGCGGAACCTGAGACCTGCCTTTAACCAACAGGATATGGCAAAAGTGATGGGCTGTCAGTCCTCTGATAAATTACATTATACGGCAAAGCGATCAAACATGTGTGTGTGCACACTACACACACAGACTCACACAGACTCACACACACACACACACACACAGTCACAGCTCTGAGCAGGCTGGAGTGAGAGAAAGATTCCTCCGTGCTGACTCTGCAGAAGGAAGCTGCCATGCGCTGAGAGGGCCACTTGGCGAGGGAGTGTGGGCGGCTTCCCTCGTGTGGGCGTGTGGGATCCTCAGGAGCCGAGAGGACCGCTCGCTGCCGGCCAGCACGAGAACAAGGACCTTAGTCCTACAGCCATGCAGATGGGTTCTGCCAGCAACCAGAATGAGTCTGCAAGGCACTGAGGCCGGTGGACAGCTCGGGCCGAGGCTCTGAGACCAGCCCTGGTCAAGCGTCCAGGTGGGAACGCAGCCCCGCCTGCACCACGATCACAGCCTGCGAGTCCCTGAGCAGCAGACCCAGCTGGGCGGCGCCCAGAAGTCCGAGATAATAAATCTGTGACGTTCCAGGCCACCGCCTGAGGAAATTCCTTACGCGGCAATAAAAGCTAATACAGTGGCCTAGAGAATGAAGGCCCTTCTGTGAAACAGAGGCGGCTGCACGTGTTGCTGGGACCCAGCCTGGGGAGGGCAGACCTGGGCACAGCATCCATCTGTTCACCACTGACTTGTCAACCGCTTATTAGGGGCCACCGCTATGTGCCAGCCGTAGGTCACGGCACGAAGCGTTGCCTCTCACACCCCATTTCTTCTTTACCACGCAGCTGCAGCAGCAAGTCCACTCCAGACAAGGTGGCCGAGTCCCCACCGCGACCTGACACAGGGCCGGACGCTTCACAGCAGACTCGTCAACCATCACAGTGACCCTGGAGGCAGGTGTTTATATCATCACTGCACAGAGCTACATAACTAACGTCACATAGCGGTAGAGCTGGGATTCTAAGAAATTAAGTCAGCCCCTCCCATTCTAAGTGGGGTTAGAATTTCGTGATGGGAAAAATCAGGTCATCTGAGCTCACGTGGCCTCCTCCTCCTCTTCTCAGAGGCTCATTCTTAAAAGAGTTAAAATATTATGCATTAAAAGTTACAATCTAGTAGTAACTTATGGCAGTTTAAAAATGGAATAGGGACTTCCCTGGTGGTGCAGTGGTTAAGAATCCGCCTGCCAATGCAGGGGACACGGGTTCGAGCCCTGGTCCAGGAAGATCCCACATGCCGCAGAGCAACTAAGCCTGTGCGCCACAACTACTGAGCCCGCGTGCCACAACTACTGAAGCCTGCGTGCCTAGAGCCCGTGCTCCACAACAAGATAAGCCACCACAATGAGAAACCCGTGCACTGCAATGAAGAGTAGCCCCCACTTGCCACAACTAGAGAAAGCCCACACGCAGCAACCAAGACCCAATGCAGCCATAAATAAATAAATAAACAAATAAATAAATAAACTTAAAAAATAAATAAATAAAAATGGAATAAATATCTAGTGTGCCTTTTTCACTTTTCTTTTGTCAGCAACTTCTTCCCTTCCATAAAGGCATGATTAGAATGTTCCTTCAAACGCTTTCTAAATTTGAATCTGCTGTCAACATCCCTTTTGACTGCATTCTGCTGCATGGCTGTGAGGGTGCAGTGAAATGATGCAGATGAAGCACCAGGCCTTTTTTTCCTGTACAAAGCTTTGTATTCTCCTCTCTTCACTTAACATGTGTGTCACTCAAAGCCCTGGCAGGAAAAGCATTCGCTCTGATGGTCCAAACGGAGAGCCGCTTAGTGAAGGACGACTTGCAGAGACGTGGACAAGTTTACGGGCACCAGCGGAGGATGCTGAGGCACCCAGGAGCTGTCCAGAGCAGGGAGCTCTTACCACCCTCAGGGCCAAAAGGGCAAGAGAAGAAAATGGAGGTATCGGAGTCCAGAGAGGGTGCAGACGTGGAGGGGCTGCCCAGCGGGAGCTGTAGCCCTGGAGAGAGTGGAGAAGACGATGGCCGGCCTCTCTCCTCCCACGCCTCCCTCTGGTGTGTCCGACTTGCAGCCAGAAGCAAAGGGAACTGGGATGAAGCAGTGTGCTAGGGTGCAGGGCAGAGCAGAAACGGATTCTGGAAAGACACATGGAGAATTAGCACATGATATTATGAGCATTATCCTATGTCATTAGAGATTTCTCGAAGACAGTGTTCTTAAAGTATAGTTGATTTACAATGTGTTAGTTTCAGGAGTGCAGCAAAGTGATTAAGATATATATATATATTCTTTTTCATATTCTTTTCCATTATGGTTTATCACAGGATATTTTATATAGTTCCCTGTGCTATACAGTAGGACCGTGGTGTTTATTTTATATATAGTAGTTTGTATCAGCTAATCTCAAACTCCTAATTTATCCCTCCCCCACCCCCTTTCCCCTTTGGTAATCATAAGTTTGTTTTCTATGTCTGAGTCTGTTTATTTTTAAAATAAATTTATTTATTTAATTTATTTATTTTTGGCTCCGTTGGGTCTTCGTTGCTGCGCGTGGGCTTTCTCTAGTTGCGGCGAGCAGGCTTCTCATTGCAGTGGCTTCTCTTGTTGCGAAGCATGGGTTCTAGGCACACGGGCTCAGTAGTTGTGGTGCATGGGCTCAGTAGTTGTGGCTCGCGGGCTTAGTTGCTCCGTGGCATGTGGGATCTTCCCGGACCAGGGATTGAACCCGTGTCCCCTGCATTGGCAGGCGGGTTCTTAACCACTGCACAACCAGCGAAGCCCTCTGTTTCTTAAATAAGTTCATTTGTGTCATATTTTAGATTCCATATATAAGTGATATCATATGGTATTTGTCTTTCTCTGTCTGACTTACTTCACTTAGTATGATAATCTCTAGCTCCATCCATGTTGCTGCAAATGGCATTATTTCATTCCTTTTTATGGCTAATATTCCATTGTACATATGAACAACATCTTTGTCCATTCATCTGTCGATGGACACTTAGGTTGCTTCCATGGAAGACAGGGTTCTCAATGGCTAAGAAGTATTTCATCATTTGGTCGGTCTATGATTTATTAGTAGTAGTAGCAGCAGCAGTAGTAATATTAGAGGATACTTAGATTGGTCTCTGCTCAATTACTACAACCAGCATCTTTGCCCGTAATTATTTTTCTACACCTGCCATGTTAAGTGACTCAGTTCATGGAGGTCTCTCCACAGTCTGCAGGCTTGGAGAGCCCAGGTGAGAACACTCCCCAGCCATCCCGGGATCCCTGGAAACCACTCTGGGCCATCACCTCGTACCTTTCTTAGCCGAGTCAGGAGGCGGCTTGGGCGGCCCCTGAAGGAACCGTTCTTCAGAAAACGCAGGGCTGGATTCAGGGCTGGGGGAGGGCGGGGGGATGCCCGGGGTTGGGCCCTCGAAGACTATTAAATGCCAGGAGACTCGGCATCCCGGCTTCCACCCACCCGGCTGCTCCCGGGGGCTCCTGGGCCCCGGGCTGTGGCGAGCTTGCGCCCCCTGCCGGCCAGCCAGGCGTCTGCGAGAAACATTGCCAGCGCGGGTCCTGCAGGCGCCAAGCACCAGCCACCTTGAACACAGTCCCTGGCATGAGCGCGGGCTCTGGAACTAGCCCCCTGAAGCGCTCCCACAGGGCTCTGAGCACCTGAGGGATGCTTGGATTCACATCCCTGGGGTAGGGAACTGTCTTGATTAGAGCAGGATCTCTTGGACACTGGTGGAAATGTAAATGTGCATACATATCAAGAACCTTCAAAATGTTTTAAATACTAATTAATTAATTTATTTGGTTGTACCGGGTCTTAGTTGCGGCTCACTGGCTCCTTAGTTGTGGCATGCGAACTCTTAGTTGCGGCATGCACGTGGGATCCAGTTCCCTCAGCAGGGATTGAACCCTGGCCCCCTGCATTGGGAGCGTGAGTCTTAACCACTGCACCACCAGGTTCTTCAAGTCCTAAGAACCTTCAATTTTTGATCCAGCCTCACCACCTCCAGGAAGCCTTCCATGACCACATACCCCCAACACCCCAGTGTAATCTATGCCCCTTTTCCCTGTAGTGTTTTTGCTTGCCTCTGACCCAGGTCAAGAAAAGTAAATTTATTTTGCCCTGTTTTTGAACTCCAGTTTCACCAAGTATTTGTAGTAATTTGATTTCAATCATTTCAGGGTTTCTGTCTGTCCTCTCCTTGGGGTTACGTCCTCGAGGCGGGTAGAGGGAAGAGGGAGTGCTCATGAAGCCAAGACAGGTGGTGTGCGGCCACCAGGCCGCCTCGCAGTCATCTGTCCTTGCAGGCAGCACCCAGGGAGTCCCCACCGCGAGGGCCCACGTTCCCGCTAGCGGACTCCTTCCCTGGTTGCCTCTGGATTCCCGGGAATCCGTCTGTGGCTCCATCACTTCACAGGGGCACCCGGTTTTCTGAAAGGACAGCTAAGGAAAAGAAAAAGCTCAGCTCTTCTCAACTTCTTCCCTCCCCACACCCAGTGCCTCGCAGGTTGATGAGGGCCAGGTCCACTCTGCTCTCACATCCCACCGCCCGACCTGGTCCTGCCACACCCCAGGGCCCAAGGTCCGCCTCTCACCTCCGCTCCAGTTCCTCCCGCAGGGAATCAGCTCTCACTCCCTGGTGGTTTCCTCCCAGATCTTTCGTCCGCTCCCAGTGACTCTCTTCCCCTAACGGTCTGGGAGGAAGCGACTGCTTTTATTCTGCTTTCTGCTCTGTATATCTGGCTGTCTTTCCAGAGGGCCGGGGCACAGTGGCTAAATGGGGAGAAGAACGGAAGGAGAGTAAAGGAGGGGGTGGAAGAGAAAGCCTCTCTGTTTCCTAAGGCCTGCCCCCCGCGTCCCTGCCCTCGGGCTGGCCTTGCCCGTCCTCACCCCTCCTGTGGGGGTCGGGGCTGCAGAGGGGACTTGCCCTCTTAGAGCTCTGAGCTGCGGGGGCCATGCCTGCTGTCAGGAGCCATCTTCAGACGACCAGGAAGAACAAGGAGTGAATCCACTCATGAAAGAGAGAGACCGAGATGGTGAGCGGCAGAGAGAAAAGCACAGGGAGAGAGATCTACCAGGACCTGGGGCCCTACGTTCGGTGAGACCTTGAACATGTGCTTCAGTCTCGCGTGGAGCCAGGTCTGACCACTTGAGGCAGGAGGTAAACGGGCCCCCCCAGGGTAAGCAATTGGAGATTCGTTCCCTGTGGACCGATACTCCAAGATGAGAAAAGCAGGACAATCGAGAGAGGAGGCTGGGCCCTGCCCCGAGAGAAGATAAGAGACCACATATTTCTCATTCTGGAAGTCAAGGAGACATTCCTGGCTAGGAAGCTCCTTGGAGGTCAAAAAGGGAGGGGCACCGCCCCACAGTAGATGACGGCAACTCCCCATAGGCCTCTGCGTGGAATCCACCTTGGCTGAGACATGTGCACGCACAGGGCAGGGCCCCGAGATAAACAAATACGGACACGGAGGCAGGCAGAGCGAGATGACTGGCCAGAGGAAACCCAGAAGAAATGCCCCATAAAAGTGATTCCAACCACCACGAGGGCGCGACTCTCTCTCTGAGCCCATCTGTGTGTCTATCCACACGTACTGTACTCTTTTCTAATAAACACTCTGTTTCTCTACTTTCCGCCGTTGTGGCAATTCTTTTCTGCAAAGCCGAAGGGCCAGGCCCTCGTCACTGACCACTGGCCCAGCGGCTTGGATTCGGTGCTCTCACCTCCACGACCCGACCTCAATCTCTGGCCGTGAACCGAAACCCTGCTTCAAGCCGCTGCAGGCCGAGGCCAGCCAAGATCACACTGAGTCCGGGAGGGGAGCCAGAAGAAATTCTGGTCTTTGCAGCTGACGTTGCCCCAAGAGCCGTGGCTCCACGGCGGGTGTGACGTGGGCCGGCATGTAACCTCCGAGAAGTCTCGTTTCCTCACCTGCAAAGCAAAGATCAGAATTTCCGCATTGTGTGTTGCTGCGAGGATAAGTGAGCACAGATGACCAGGGGCCACAGGCTACTTGCTGGCAGATGCAGACGTGCATGCCCGCCAGGTGGACAAGCCTGGTTTGAGTGTCTGGGGATGCCTCGGCCAGCGCCGCGGGACCCCCAGGCTCCCAGCCCAGCACAAGGGAACTGCAGACTCAGGGATGCGTCACCTCGGAAGCCCTCAGACTCCTGCACGGCCCCCTCCTGTCCCCACCCTCCTTCCATGGCCTGTGTCCCCATCTCCTGGTTGCGTCCACCCTGAGGTCCGGTCACCAGAACCAGCGAGCCAACAGCCAGCTTCTTTTCCCTGCTGTTCAACCAGAATTTCTAGAGATTGTCTCCTGCAGCGGCAGCAACGCCGGGTGCTTGCGTACAAGGGGATGAAACGGGCACCTCAGGAGAAGGAGAGAGACCGGGAGGCCGCCCGCAGAGGAGCCCCCAGGCTGGCAGGAAGGGGAGGGGCTGCAGCGCACAGACAGGGGACGGAGAGCAGGCCTGAAGGCTGCAGAGGAACGCCTGCAGGTGAGGAAGACAGCCCGGGGTTACATGGAGCTGGGTGACCAAGGCAGGCGGCGGACAGAGCAGGGGCAGAAGCCCTCCATCCCTCCAAACCTCTGGTCTCCCTGGTTTGCGGCAGTTCCGTTCAAGGGCAAGCTGGGTGAGACGGGCACCCCTGGGGGCCGCGTCTTTGGATGTCCCCAAGGTGGGCCGGGCGCTCAGCACCAGCCTGCAGGTGGCCACTTCAGGCCACAGGCAACCGTGAGTTTTGTCCAGGCAGGCTGCTTCCCTGGCCACAGAGACAGCTGATTCCAACCGCAGAGTGAAGAGAAACGAAGGCGCCCCGGGGAGGCTGAGCTCCCCTTTCCCCTCGGCTCTTGTGTCATCTCCTGCCCCTGCTGCTACCCCAGATGTGCCAGGCTCGCTCCTGCCCCAGGGCCTTGGCCCCTGCCCTTCCCTCTGCCGGGGATGCCCCCCCACCCACCGTGTCCACTTGGCTCCCTCACTCCGTTCAGCTCTGCCCCAAGGTCCCCTCCTCCGTGTGGGCCTCTCTCGGCCACTCTTGTCCCCCGAGCCAGCATCTCTGCCTCCTTGTCCCACAGCAGCCCTGAGTGTTGTCTCACGTGCTCCACGATGACTTATTCCTTGTTTACTGTCCGTGCCCCTCACGGGAATATAAAGGCAGGGATGTTTCTCCATCGCCATGGTTGCAGGCCTAGAACACAGCCTGGTGCATAGTCAGGGATCGAGAACTGTGTGCTGATGGATGGAGGGTCGGGCTGCCCCTGTGGTCACCGTGAGGCGGGTGACAATACTGGCAACTGACGGTTCCCCGGGTCAGTCCTGGGACATACAGGGCTCTCAGCAACGAACTCGGCCGCTGTCCACCCAGCCCCAGCTCCCAGGGCACAGCCCCTCGGGTCAGATCTCGCCTCTGGGCCCTGGGATTTCCAGACACGCCCCATCCAGGCTGCCCGGCTCCTGCACTTACTCGCTGCCTGCCTCCTCGGCTGGGCCCTGGGGGGTGCTCTGTGGACCTGGGGGTGAGGTGGTGCAGGCCTGAGCCAGCCCTCAGGCTCAGGGCGCCCGTGCACGTCTCGTCTGGCAAGTCCTGCGGTCCCAGGTCCCGGGCCAGCCTGGGGCACCGTGAGAAGGGTGCGGTGGCAGAGCTCCCACCCCCATAAACCAGGGCGATGAAGCGCCGCCAGGTCCGAGGCTGGCTGGGGACTCAAAACAGGCTGCGTGGCCCAAGGCCACTGCCCCTTCTGTTACACCTCATGTGAACCCTGCAGAACCACTCTCTTCTCGGGTAAACAGGCTGACTGTGTACAACTCACGCATGAGTGTGTGAAGTTCAAAACACGTGAAAGTGTTTGTAAGCTGATGACCGCATCTTACGAACCTGGACTCTTCCCCAGAGCCACGCACTGCGACGGTACCCGGGGGTGATCAGTAAATGCTTTGGGGTGCGGTGGCCCTCAGGCCCCAGGGGGTCCTCCGCTCGTGGGGCTTCCTCCGGCCTCTCCGCTCTCGCCCACCCCCGCTCCCACCTAGAGCCTGCCAGGTGCTCAGCCAGGTGGCCGAGAGGCAGGAGGCGCGCCCCGCCCGCCAGGCGCCGGGTGTTCACAGCCCAGTTGGGACAGACTGACAAGGGACCAGACGGGGTGCGGTGTGAAGAGTGCGGTGGGACGTGCCAGGCTGCCATGGGAACGGGGCGGGGGTGGTGCTCGAACCGCGAGCAGGAAGACAGCCCCTGAAGTCTGCTTTCAGCGTTTCAGAGCCGGGTGTGAAGGGCGGGGGGTGGGGGGGACCCGGCCGGTTCTGTTCGCATTCCAGGGCTGTCACCTTAGTTGAGCTTACGCTCTTCCAATAGGAAAAAAAGAAGAAAGACACAAAGACCTTCTCACACACCCATAAACGAGGCATTTCTAGTGGCTCTGTCTTGCACAATCATTTCTCGACGTTTGTTTTCAGAAAGGCTCTGCGGCATCGGCTGACACCAGGCTGTGAGGGTCCGAGCGGCAAGAATTTGCAGGATTTGCAGGGCTGCTTCCCGTCAGCAGAAGCCTCACCTCCTACTCATGAGCCCCTCACACCCCCAGTGACGTGACCTGTCTAAGCCGAGAGAGTGTGACTCTTGCAGTCGGGCTCTTCCGTGTGGTCTAGCGGCAGGAAGGAGGACCTAATTCAGGGGTAAGAGGTAACCCCCAAATCTGGGCTGTAAAGCCACACGGGTTGGGTAAAGGGGGGATGGAGACCCCTGGCTGTCAGATGCTTTCCCAGGGAAGCGACCCCTCATGGCTCACAGCCGCCCTCAAAGGGGGAGGGAGCAGGTGGGGACAGCACCTTGGCCACAGCGTTACACAAATGCACACAGCACAACCCACTCCCAGCAGTGACGGGTGTGTGAGCTCATCTTGTGCTGGAGACACCCTGCGTGTGTCCATCAGCGGTGAGGTCTACGCCAGCAATTTGAGTTCACTAACGATGTTATCACACTGCAGACAACAGCAACTGCCCTCATCTGACTCTGGCTGCTCGGTGTTCAGTGAGCACAGGATTGAGGTCAGAGGAGACGAGCAAGGGAATGAGGTCCGGGACTGAGAGATCGCTCACAAGCTCGGCAGGGGAACCCGGTTTCAGGGGGACTGGTGGTTTCAAAGGGAGACCTCAGGCCAGCGTCATGTCCCCAGAGGACACAGCAGTGACCCAGCGACTGACATGCTCCAGTCGGGGCTCCTGGGTGCCCCCCGTGCTACCGCTCCAAATCTGTTCACCACGGATGTCCCAGGAGGGGTTGGGCTCCCTGGGGTCTGCAGGAGGCTTTGCTGCTTCACAAAAGGGTGCTGCTGTCCCAGCTGTGGAAACCCAGGGTGATCCCTGCTTCCCCGGTGAGGCTGCAGCCTTGACAGAGGCAACAGCACAGGCATCACGTCAGGGCTCCGGGGCGCCCGTCGTGGCCGCACCAGCAACAGCTGTGTGTCCATGGGCAAGTTACCTAGCTTCTCTGAGCCGCTGCTTCCCAACCGGACCAGGGGCATAATCCTGCATCTCTTTAAGGGGTTGCGGTCATTTAAGTAGATAATGTGAGGAAACAGCCGGAGTGGAGCGGCTGCTTCCTACGTGCGGGGGTGATACTGGTCTGCGGAGGGAGCTCCACGGGGGACTGGACAGGGCAGGCCTAGGGGACGACTCCCCGCCAGGCCCTGGGGAAGCCAGGGGGCTCTGCCAGCTTTGCGGGGGGCTGGCCCAGCGTCAGCCCAGGCAGGGGCGGGGGGCCGTGGGCCTCGTGCTCTCACAGGCCTCCTGCCTGCCGGGCTGCCTCAGCTGTCCCTGGGCTCCTTGCCTCCGCCCTTCCCCTGCCTTCCTAAGGTTAACGTAGCCTCTGATACCTTGGCTCAACTGAAGACCTTATCAGGAGGCAAAGCAAAATCTGTTCGCGTGTACGCAAGCCCGCAGGCTTAGGCAGCAGATGGCTGCCGACACTCACTTGGCCTGCGGGAGAGCCTTAGGGCCCAGATCCAAAGCGGGCTGCACAGGAGCTGGAGGCGGGGAAGCACTGGGTCTGCAGGAGGGGCGGGGGGGGGGCAGCTGCGGCGTGATTCCCACTGGGGCTCTGAGATGTGCCCCTCTGCCGCCCGGGGCGTCGACAAGCTTCCTCCGCAGGGGCCCGCACAGGGCAGTCAGCGGTCCAGACCTGCGGGCTGATGCCGAGGAAGCCTCCAGCTGCCGCTGGCAGCCGCGTCAGAAGGCACTGGGGCCGCTTTGGAGGTGCCTTATCCAGAGGGGACAAGACTGGGGTTTAGACGCCTTGCTCAGCAGCCTCTCCCCCGTGCACCCCTGAGAAACGCGGGCTGAGCCGACCCTCACAGGCCAGCACCACTGGGGTCTGTCTGCCCGTCTGTCGCAGGCCTTCCCGCCAGTCACGACTCAGTCCTGGATTCGGCCGACACTTCCTGAACCCCGAAGACGGTGTCAGGTCCTGGGAATAAAGGTTGGGGTGGCCCGGTGGCTGCCCCTCGAGAGGCCCGGGGCTGGTGGAGGCGTCAGACACATGAATGAGGCTCTGCCGGCGGGTGAAAGCACCGTGCAGGGCAGTACTGCCAGCCCGACCCCCATCACAACCACCGGAGACGTTTCCAAAGGCGCCACGCGGAAACCGCGTCTCGGGGAATACAAGTTACCCTCCACTTCCTCAGCTTTAACTCTGTGCCAGGCACTGTTCGAAGCGCTCTACAAGTATCAACTTATTAACCTCTTAAAACAACTCCAGGAGGTGGGCGTTGCCATTATTCCCATTTACAGACGGGAAACCGAGGTACAGAGAAGGTAAGTAATGTGCCTGGGGTAGTGAGCTGCACAACCAGGTTCTGGGCTGGTCCCGAGGCCAAAGGCTTCCTGGAGATGCACCTGCAGAGTCAGCCCCTGGCCGAGGGCCCCCCAGTCGACCCCCGTCTCCCAGGACCCTGATTCCCGTGTTTTCTTACCTAAGCGCATCGACAAAGACATACTTATTTCAGGCCGCAGGGCTGCGCACAAGCAGTGGAAACCAGAAGGGGCCTCCAGGCGGTGTGCTCAGCTCTGAAGGGGACCAGCTCAGGGCACGCAAGCTCAGCGCCCCAGGAAAGTGAGGGAGACCCTCTGTTGGGGAAAAGGCCTAGGTTCCACGTGTGGATAATGTTAGGGAAAATTTAAAACTGATACTGATTTGAGCGCTTGGAAAACCAAGCCAGAAAGCAGATACAGAGCGTCCACCGGATTGTGCTGCGTGAGAGCATAATTACAGTCACGCTGGAAATGTCTGTGTTGAACTAGCCGGTCAAGGGGTCAGTGTCAAGGTATCAGACTCGGGTTGGTCTTGTTTGGTGACAGCAGTAAAGTCTATCAGTACAGAGGGTCTGACTATAAAGCAATGACATTGCTGTCTGTGCAGTGTGTGGATGCCCGGCCCCTCCCTCCCTCCACTCAGGCTCTGGCCCCAGCTGAGCGCCCTCCAGCCCTTGACAAGGCCGGCAGTGCCCAGCAGGGGCAACTGTCTCTGCAGCAGGTCAGGGGAGGGGTATGTGCAGGTGGGTGACAGCATGAGTCGATCCACTGATGCAGTTTACCTCTGACTTGTAGAGGGCCCTCTGGGGAACAAAGGCTCTACGGGGGTGGGACTGGAAGAAGCCCAGAGTCAGGATGGTTTTGAGTCCAGGTGGCCCCAGGAGCTGCAAAAGATAAGCTTGTGTCCCCCAGGCCTGCTGGATCGGCAGGATCAAGCCTGTGGGCACAGCTACTCACCCCCATTGGCCTTTGCTCTGAACAATCTGTGGGTGCTGCCTCAATCTGGGAACTCTCAAGCTCCCAGTGCATTGAAAGGCTTCAATCACCATCACCATCATCATCACTATCATCACCATCACCATCATATCACCATCATCATCACCATCATCATCACCACCATTATCACCACCACCATCACCATCATCATCACCACCATCATCATTACCATCATCACCACCATCATCACCATCATCATCACCACCATCATCACCACCACCATCACCATCATCATCACCACCATCATCATCACCATCATCACCACCACCATCACCATCATCACCACCATCATCATCTCCATCATCATCATCACCATCATCACCACCATCATCTCCATCATCATCATCATCATCACCACCATCATCATCTCCATCATCATCACCATCATCATCACCACCATCATCATCATCACCATCATCATCACCACCATCACCGTCACCACCATCACCGTCACCATCATCGTCACCACCACCATCATCACCACCATCATCACCATCATCATCACCACCATCATCATCACCATCATCATTAACAACAAAACTGCATTTCCAAGGAGGCATAATCAATAAGGAAGGAGGGATGTCCAGGAGACAGGAAGAGAATGGGATCCAGTGTTTGTGAGCTCTGCAGCAGAGAGAAGGAAGGGCAGACCCCAGTCACCCAGCTATCAACCGGGAACCCAGGAGACATTCCTGACCCTTGACCTCTGACCTTCCTCTGCCACACCTCCAGACCCAGTCTATCACCGAATTTCACCCATACTGCCTCTTGAATGTAGTCTGAGTCTTGCCTTTTTCCATCTCCACTGCCAAGTTCAGGGCAGCCTCATGTCTCCTCTGGTATCACAGTGCCCCCTCCCCCCAAACTGGTCTCTCTGCTCCTGCCTGGGCCCCTCAACCCACTGTCAACAATAATAATTCTTCATATTAAGCTTTCCTGTTCAAATTACTGTGGGCTTTCAGTCTCCCAGTTGGGCCCTGGCTGACACAAAAACCACACAAACTGTCTCGTTTCTAGCTTTTGTACAAGCTATTCCCATAGCCTGTCTCTGGCTAACATGGTCCAGTGGCTAAGAGCACAACCTCTAGGGCCAGACCACCTGGGCTCGGACCCCAAGTCTAGCACTGGCTGGAGGAAAACCGCTTCACCTGTCTATGCCTGGATCTCCCCATCTGTAAAATGGGGAGAAGAGGACTGTTGCAGGGATTACGTGAACACACGTAAAGGGTTTGGCACATCCGTGTTACATACATATTTAATATTTACTATCAGCATTGGGTTCTTTCGACTCACACTGAGGGTTTCAGCAACAGGGGCCCCTCCTCTGGGGAGTCCTTTCTGGCCACTTCCAGCCCAGGCTGAGTTAGGCACCCTCCCCTGTGCTTCCACACTAACCTTCACTGCACCGTGTTGTCACTGCGGGTTTACTTCTGCAGGTCTGCGAACCCAGGGGCAGACAGGGCAGGGTGCGCCCCCCGGGCCTCACAGAGCACCCAACTGAGGGAGGGGTTAACTGTTAGTTCAGACCCTCTGGGAAAGAGACACCGAGACGGGATTACCTGAGTAAGAGGTGTGCTGGGGGACATGCCTGTGAGGACAGAGTTGGGGGGAACAGAATTGTGGGGAGAGCCGGCAAACCACAAAGCAGGGCTGACAGCTGTGAAGGAGGTGGGGAAGGAAGGAGGCCTGGGTAGAAGGGTCTCAGACCTCAGAGCAGTTCTAAGAAAGATCTGCCCAGGCCACTGGGGTGTCCTTGAGCCACAGCCCACCACTGGAGGAGTCCCACAGTTCATCAGAATGGGCTTGCGTGAGTACTGCACCAGGATCAACCCCTGCCTGAAAGCAGCCCGCGAGAGGCACGGCCTCAGTGAAAGCGTGGTGGTGGATCTAGAGAAACAGCAGCTGGGACTGTCAGTCAATTCTGCTCCCACAGCAGATCTCAGCAGCACATTTCCTGATCGCCATGGTAACTGACAGGCAGAAGCTTGGCCACACCCCAAGGATATAGGCCAAAAGCAGTGATGCCAGGATCTGTCACCTTGATGCAGAGAGAGGCGGTGGGTCCTTGGACGCCTCTGGGGGAGCCTTCATACACATTTATATTAATACATCTATAGGGGTAAGTCCTTATATATATACTGATGAATAAAGTCATTCAAAATTCCACCATTACAGAATTACTTTCTCTTATGAAGTTTTGAATTTCAGAAATTTTGCGAATTTCCTTCCAGGTCTTACCATATTTACATTATTGCAATCCTCTTGCATGTTGTACTTCATATTTTTAAGAACATTTGATATTTAGACTATTTCTACATGTTTCTACCATAGTCTTCATACCTATGCTTTTTAGTGACTGAACAATATTCAACAAATGAATATACCAAAGTTTCCTAAGTCATTATTTTTCAGTATTTCCATTATCCCTATTTTTTTTATATTATAGGTAGTGCTCTTATGCACATCTTTGGGCATATCTGATTTAGTCTCTGCTGGACGATGGCTCTAGAATGAATTTCTAGGTTTGAAGTTACCCATGTGGCCGTGTCAACTTTTGCTAAATTGCTTCCTAAACATAGCATGTCAATTAACCATGTGCATCAGTTACCTACTGTGCATGAAACATTACCATAAAACGAAGGCTTAATATAACCCACCAGACCGTCTCAGTACTTCTGTGGGTTGGGGATCCAGGCATAACTTAGCTGTGTCCTCTGCTTCGGGGTGTCACGGGCTGCAGTGAAGGCGCCGGCCAAGGCTGGGGTCTCATCTGAGACCTGACTGGGGAGGGATTTTCTTCCAAGCTCACACGGCTGTTGTCAGGATTCAGCTCCCTGTGGGCTGCTGGACTGAGGGCCTCACTGCTCCGCCAGCTGTGGGTCAGAGGCCGCCCTTACTTCCGTGCCACGTGGGCCTGTCCAGCACGGCAAGACGCTTCATCAAAGCACGTATCTGAGAAGATAACAGTCTGCTAGTAAGACGGAAGCCACAGTCTTTTGTAACATAATCACACTTGCCTTATCTGTTGTTTTGAACCAAGAGGAGCAAGAGGAAAGGATGACACAGGCTGAGAACAGCAGGAGCAGAGACCACTGGGGGCCACCCTGCACGCTGCTTCCTACAGTGTCCCCAGGGGCACACGCTGTACCGACTTTACCACACCCTCACTCATCCAGAAAGTTCTAGGATTTAAACATTACCTGCACAGTAGGTGTAAAAGACCATCTCCCATTTTATAAAGAAGATGTGGTGCATGTATACAATGGAATACCACTCAGCCATAAAAAAGAATGAAATAATGCCATTTGCAGCTACCTGGATGGACCTAGAGATTCTCATACTAAGTGCAGTAAGTCAGACAGAGAAAGACAAATATGATATCACTTATATGTGGAATCTAAACTATGATACAAATGAACTTATCTATGAAACAGAAACAGACTCACAGACATAGAGAACAGACTTGTGTTTGCCAAGGGGGAGGGGGTGGGGGAAGCTTGGACTGGGGGTTTGGGGTTAGCAGATGCAAACTATTACACAGAGAATGGATAACAACAAGGTCCTACTGCAGAGCACAGGGAACTATACTCAATATCCTGTGATAAACCACAGTGGAAAAGAACATGAAAAAGAATGTATATATATAAAAAAGGGAATCACTTTGCTGTACAGCGCAAATTAAGACAACATTGTAAATGAACTGGACTTCAATTAAAGAAACCCCACTATCTCCTATTTTAATGCCCTCTTCTCCAGTTCGCTGTCTCCCCAGGGCCCCTTGGGTCCTTTGCTCTCAGCTGCTGCTGAGTAATTTCCCAAAAGGCATCAGCTGAGGGCAAGGTAGGGACCTGCCCCCACCGGGGCTCTGAGAGCTTGAAGTGGAGCCCTGTGTGAGGTGGTGAGGGCTCCCTGGGAGGGTTCCAGCCACAGGAAACTGCTGGTATTTGGGCACAACTGCAAGACCTGAACACCCTGCTACCTGGACCGCTTAAAAGCACTAACATTTAGGAACCAATCTTCTTTTAAAGCTTACTGTAAACCTTGTCTGGGATTCACATTTTGCAAGTTTTATTTTACTTTCCTTGTCAGAAGAATGCTGCACGATACACATTAATGTCCACATTGTACAGACAGGAAACTCAGGACCAGAGGTGTGAAGTCCCTTGCTCGGGGTCACTCAGCGAAAGCGGCAGGACCAGGACTCGAGCCCACCCTGGCTGCAGCACCCGTGTTCTCTACCTCCTAAGCACCCCTGTTCCTCAGCTGGGGCCTCCTAAGGCTCTGTAACAGCCCTCCCCTCCGCCCCATCCCCACCACAGCCCTAAGCATGACGGACTGGGCAGCCCCCTCTTCAGCTAGCTGGAAGGGTCTCCCCTGGAAGTTCCAGAAGGCTCGGCTCGGGACCATTTTTTCCTGATAAAAGAGGGGAGGCTGCAAAGTCACCTCTCAGTGGCATGGGGAGAAAGGCTAGAGAGGCCACAGTACAAGTCTGCACCATGGAGCCCTCAGGGTCAACAGGACAGTGTAAGTCCAGGGCTTTGAGAAAGGGATCTGGGGCCAGACTGCCAGCTTCAAATCCTGGTTCTGCTACTTACAAAGCTTTGAGATTTGGGGCAAATTTCTTCACCTTTCTGTGCTATTTGCTTGCCTGCAAAATCAAAAGGATGTTACCAACTTGGGCGTAAATTTAAAAAAATACCTCTAAGAACCTAGCACAGTGTTCCAATTTGGGCGTAAATTAAAAAAAATACCTCTAAGAACCTAGCACAGTGTCTGGTGCCCAATAAAGGCCCCATAAACATGGCTCCGGGGATGCAGCAGGCAGGAGGTCTCACGGGGTGAGGACCACGCACCCATCTGGGACCTAGCCTCTGACACGTGCACACGTGGAGACCAGGAGCCCACATGCATGCGCCCAGCTCCAGGCGTGCTGCACGCGGCCCTGTATCGTGGACACTGGCTGGTGGGGACAGAGGCAGTGGAGCCTGCTAGGGTCAGGCAGGGGCAGGGCCAGTGCCAGCACCGGGACCCTGGGACTCCCTTCCCCGTATTCTGACCGTGTCGGGGGAAGGGGGGAGTGCCTGCGTGCTGATGTAGCTCTGAGAACCATGAACGTGTGTGGGACGTAGCACACTAGAACAGCGTTCTCTGGGGCCCCACGCAGAGCAGTGGTGACTACGGTCCGCAGCAGGCATCTGAGAAGGAAACATGCAGGGCAGCGTTTACAGGGTAACTTCCTGCCACCTGGCCCAGCTGCAAAGCCTTTCTGGGATCAACCCTGAACTGCTTGTAGGGGCACAAAATATCACAGAATTTGGGGGGGTCAGCCTCCCCTAAAGCCTCTTTAGGACAGGGTCACAGGATTCATAATGGCCTTGCCCGGGGCATCCAGCCAGCCGTACTCTAATTGCTCAGAGACCCTAAGGAGCCGGGCCCGTGTGTGTCGGAGCTTAGGAGCCTTGTTCATTTATTCAAAAACGTGGAGAGCCTCAGTCCAGAGCTGTCAACGGGACACACAACGCTGCCCTTGCAGACAGTACATTTCAGCAGAGGAGATGCTCAGCCACGCCCCCTTAATTACTTAATTACCGTTGGCAGCAGAGGCTAGGAAGAGGTGCAGGGCGCGGTGGGCTCGGTCCCTGAGGGTTCCTGCAGAGAGAGCACCTAAAAATCCAGCACAGGGCAGGCCAGCAGAGAGGGTCCAGACGGAGGCCCATGTGGGGAGGGGGAGGGCAGTCGAGGAACCCACATGCTTGTAGGGCCGGATTCCACAGAGCGGGGCCCAGGCTTGGAGGCTCGGCTTTGGCCGAAAACAAAGGGATGCCTGCAAAGGGTTTTAAGCAGGAGAGAAGCCAGTCAGACCTGAGCTTCTAAGAGCTGGGAGAGGTGGGGAGAATGGCCAGGAAGCCCACGTGAGGAACCGCTTGGGGAAGGCAGGGATGGAGCCGACAGCCGCTGGGCAGGGACATCACGAGGCCGGGCCCTGGTTTAGACACGAGGTGGGATGGAGGGGTGGGTGGGGGGAGGTCCAGCCCAGAGCAAGTTCTCAGCAACAGCTGCCTGCCAGGGCTGCGGCGGGGGAGCTCTGCCTGGGAGTGGACGGGCCTGAGCCGGATGGCAGGGATGCGGGGATGCGGGGATGGGGGATGCGGGGAGTCGGGGCTCGCGGCCAGCCCAGGTTTGGGGCTGGGCTGCGGGAAGCGTGTGAGGTCTGGGAACAGCCCCGGAGTGGACACAAAGTTGGTGACTCGGGGTAGACGGAGCCAACTAAGAGGCCGTCTCAGGGGGTCGCCTCCCAGCCCCACCCATGCTGGGGCCCCTTACCCTCCCACCTGGACGGAGCAGCATGAATGCCGGCCTCCCGGCTCCTGCGTTACTGAGAGCAGCCAGGTGGGGCCCCGTGCCGCCCGGGGCCCTGGGAGAGCGGGTGCTCTGCCCTCAGAAACCCATCTGCCGGGGCCCAGGGTGGGGACCCCCAGCTCACCCAGAATGGGGCCAGAGTGCTGAGCCCAGACCACGGTCAAGGACCCAGCAGGAATCAGGCCACCCCTGCCTGCTCTCTCCATCCACAGTCTTCTGCAGGGACCGCCGGTCTCCGAGTGGGCCTCCCGGGCTGGCTTTGTGCCCTTCCTGGATGTGGTTTAATCCCTTTGTCCCGAGTTACACTGGCACCAGGCCTGAATTATTCAACTCTTCCAGGGAAAACATAACCACCAACAAAAAGAATACATGAATGGTTTGAAAAGATGCCCATCGTGGTTCGTTATTAGAGAAATGCAAATCAAAACTACAATGAGGTATCACCTCATGCTGGTCAGAATGGCCATCATTAAAAAGTCTACAAATAACAAATGCTGGAGAGAGTGTGGAGAAAAGGGAACCCTCCTACACTATTGGTGGGAATGTAAATTGGTGCAGCCACTGTGGAGAACAGTATGGAGGTTCCTCAAAAAACTAAAAATAAGAGTCACCATATGACCCAGCAATCCCACTCCCGGGCATATACCCTGAGAAAATTCTGATTTGAAAAGATTACATGCACCCCAATATTCACAGCAGCACTATTCACCGTAACCAAGACATGGAAGAAACCTAAATGTCCATGGACAGAGGAATGGACAAAGAAGATGTGGTCCATGTATACAATGGAATACCACTCAGCCACAAAAAAGAATGAAATAATGCCATTTGCAGCAACATGGATGGACCTAGAGAATATCATACTAAGTGAAGTAAGTCAGACAGAGAAAGACAAATACCATATGATATCACTTATATGTGGAGTCTAAAAAAATGATACAAGTGAACTTATTTACAAAACAGAAACATACAGACATAGAGAAAAGACTTGTGGTTGCCAAGGGGGAGGGGCTGGGAGTTTGGGATTAGCAGATGTAAACTATTAAACATATAGGATGGATAAACAAGGTCCTACTGTAGAGCACAGGGAACTATATTCAATATCCTGTGATAAGCCATCATGGAAAAGAATATAAAAAAAGAATGTATATACGTATAACTGAGTCACTTTGCTGTACAGCAGAAATTAACACAACATTGTAAATCAACTATACTTCAATAAAATAAATTTTTTAAAAAAGCACACGAGGGACTTCCCTGGTGGCACAGTGGATGGGGCTCCGCGTTCCCAATGCAGGGGGCCAGGGTTCGATCCCTGGTCAGGGAACTAGATCCCACATGCATGCTGCAACTAAGAGTTTGTGTGCCACAACTAAGGAGCCCACGTGCTGCAACTAAGGAGACCACCTCCCACAACTAAGACCCGGTGCAACCAAATAAATAAATAAATATTAAAAAGAAAAAAAAGAACACATAAATGACCAAGTGAGCCTGGCTTGCTCATCACAACCCTCCTCACCTTTCCTGCTGGGGTCTCCTGCCCAAGGATCAAAAGTGGGGTCTGCAGTCAGAATGGCCATCATCAAAAAATCTACAAACAATAAATGCTGGAGAGGGTGTGGAGAAAAGGGAACCCTCTTGCACTGTTGGTGGGAATGTAAGTTGATACAGCCACTGTGGAGAACAGCATGGAGGTTCCTTAAAAAACTAAAAATAGAACTACCATACGACCCAGCAATCCCACTACTGGGCATATACCCTGAGAAAACCATAATTCACAAAGAGTCATGTACCACAATGTTCACTGCAGCTCTATTTACAATAGCCAGGACATGGAAGCAACCTAAGTGTCCACTGACAGATGAACGGATAAAGAAGATGTGGCACATATATACAATGGAATGTTACTCAGCCATAAAAAGAAACGAAATTGAGTTATTTTGTAGTGAGGTGGATGGACCTAGAGTCTGTCATACAGAGTGAAGTAAGTCAGAAAGAGAAAAACAAATACCGTATGCTAACACATATATATGGAATCTAAAAAAGAAAAAAAAAAGGATATGAACCTAGGGGCAGGACAGGAATAAAGACGCAGACCTACTAGAGAATGGACTTGAGGATATGGGGAGGGGGAAGGGTAAGCTATGACAAAGTGAGAGAGTGGCATGGACATATACACACTACCAAATGTAAAACAGATAGCTAGTGGGAAGCAGCTGCACAGCACAGGGAGATCAGCTCGGTGCTTTGTGACCACCTAGAGGGGTGGGATAGGGAGGGTGGGAGGGAGGGAGACGCAAGAGGGAAGAGATATGGGGACATATGTGTATGTATAACTGATTCACTTTGTTATAAAGCAGAAACTAACACACCATTGTAAAGCAATTATACTCCAATAAAGATGTTAAAAAAAAAAAAAGTAGGGTCTGCTTTATCCACCACCAGAGGGCTAGAGGCAGACAAGCGGGCAAGGCCGCAGCCCCCGCTGGGTCCCGAGTGGGACCCCAGGCCTGGCCCACTGCCCATCTGCCCCGCTCCGCTCTCCTCACCGCCCGGCGAGCCAAGCTCGCCGCCCCCCATCTCCCCTCACCGCCCTCTCCTCCCCAAGCCCGCTGTGTGCGCTGGCGTCCATAGCCTCGGCTTGGCAGGCCTGTTCCTTCCCCTCCCTCGGCCAGAGCTCCTACCAGGAGGTCTCGCCGGGCTCCAGCAACACCTTCTCTCCCCGTCCGGCCCAGGGGCTCTCCTGGGGCCCCGACCACCAGGCCTGCGGGGCGCCCGGCCCTCTTCGAGCTGCCGCCTGCGCTGGGTACGCGTCCCTCACAGCCCCACCGCGAGCTCCGTCTCCCAGCCCTGGGCCCGCAGCGGCTCCTCATCTTGGCCTCTCAGAGCCTTTAATCTCTACCACAGGGGGAGGAGGTCGGGATGTGACCACCAGGCAAACTACGGGGTGACTCCTGCCGTGAGAGGCCGTGGCCTCCTGCAAACACCTCTGGCGGTGACGTGCGGCCTGACCCGCAACGCCGTCTGGAAAAAGCCAGAAGACAGCCTTCCGTTTGTCTATGGCACACCCGCAGGCCCTTCCGTAATGGCCCCCACGCAACCCCGCCGGGGAGTCCACATCACCCCCCTTTTACAGTGCAGGAAACCAAGGCTCAGATTCATAAAGGGACGTGTCCGAGGTCACTGAGCTCAAAAGCGGCGGCTGGAGGACAATCTGGGCTGCTGAGCTCCGCAGCCGGTGGGTCTGCTGACACCAGGCTGCGGGCGCAGAGGGCCCAGGAGCGCCCCCCGCCCCCCACCCCTCCCCCTCCCCCCTAGTCCAGGGCGGGGTGGTACCTGCTCCAGCTGGAACCGCCCCTGCCACGAGGCCCTCAGGGGCTGCCGGGGCCGAGCGCCGCCCTCCACGCCTGCAGCACCGAGTCCCGGCGGGCCGTGTAGGGCAGGTGTTTGATGCGGAACCAGTGTCTGGGAACCACGTTCCCGCTGGGCGTGTACAGCTTCTCCCCGGGCCGGCCCAGGAGGCCGCGCAGGGCCAGGTTGCCCGACAGAACCTTCTCGTAGAACTCCACCCCGCCCCGGGCATAGGCTGCTGACAGCGAGGCCGTGCGGCGGTCCAGCCAGGCTTCCAGGGCGTGAGTGAGAGAGTCCGTGGTCAAGGCATAGGCCACGAAGCCCGCCACTGCCGCCACCAAGTTGAAGGCGGCCCGCAAGTTCATGGGGCCTCCGTAGAGCCCCAGGGCGTGCTTGGCCCCCACGCCCAGCGCCCAGGTGCCCACCAGGCAGGCGGGGGCCGGCAGGGCCTGCAGGGTGGCCGCCCCGCTCTCCAGGTACACCACCTCCCTGGCCAAGGCGAACTTCTGGGCGTCGTGGGACAGGGTCAGGGCATCTCTCAGCCGGGCGCCCGCTGGGCTCTGCCAGTCCACTCGCTGCCCGTGGACGACCACGGGCCGGTCAGCGTTGGTCACTGGGCCACCCAGGAAGCTGGCGGGGATGCCCACCACGGCCCCAGCAGGGAGTCTCGGGAAGCCGGCGCTCACAGGCTGGAAGGTGAAGGTGGTGAAGGCCTCGAAGCGGTGGCCCGAGGGGACCCCGATGTCCTGCTGCACCTCCTGGAACAGGCTCTGCAGCTCTGGGGACAGGGGGGCTGGCTCACCCTGAGGCCAGTACTGGTACAGCCACGGGACCACAGGATCCGGGAAGAGGTGGTACGAGAGCTGAGCCCCAAGCAGGCCTGCACAGGAACCCACCAACAGGGCCGTCCTGTGTCTCTGCACAAAGGCTGTGGCCCGCCATAGGGGACCTGCCATGAGGGCTGCCACCTCTGTAAACCTGGGCCAAGAGAAAGAGAAGTGAGCCAACAGCTCCCCTGGTCTGCCTGCAGACTGAACACCCCCAGGGCCACATCCTCTTTAACTGAAGCCATACGCACGCACGGTAGTCAGAGCACAGGCTCCAGCTCTGTCTGCATCGCCTTCACCACGGGTCAGATGGGCATGTGACAGCGGCCCACCAGAGGGTGTCTGTGCTCTCAGTGAACACACACGCAACAATCGGTGCCCGGCAAGGAGCAGACACCCTTGAGGGAATGGCTGTGATTACAACTTTGATGCCCTTGGCTAGGCACAGCACCAAGCAACCAACCCCTCACTCCACCACCCACCCCTACCGAGCACGGTCACTGACTGACACATGAAGCACGTTCCGCTCACTCAGTACTTGCTACATGCTCGACACACTTCTGAGAGCTCTGCAGACATTATTTAATGACCGGCTCCTTACACCTCTGTGACTCATTATTACTATCGTCCCTCTTTTAAAGCAGGGAACACCGAGGCACAGACAGGCTAATTGGTCAAAATCCCAAACTAGTAAAGGGGCCGTGCTGTGGGCGGAATTGTGTCCCTCCAAATTCATATGCTGAAGCCCTAACCCCCAGGACCTCAGAATGTGACTGTATTTAGACATAGGATCTTTAAAGAGGCAATTAAGTTAAAACTAGGTCATTGGGATGGGCCCTAATCCAATATAACTGGTGCCCTCATGAGAACAGGACACTAGGACACAGACGCAGAGGAAGGACCATGAGGACACGAGCCAGAAGGTGACCGTCTACAAGCCAGTGGGAGAGGCCTCAGAGGAAACGAGCCCTGCTGACACCTTGAAAGACACGTCTCTCACCCAGTTCTCGTCACTGCAGCCCTAGCAGACTAATACAGGCCCAGTATTTGAACACAGGCGTCCACAGCAGATTTTTCACTATAGAGTATTTTTGATGATAAATTACAAACACACAGAAAGGTGGACAAAATAGTATATCATAAACCAACTTCAATGTATCAAGTCATAGCCGGTCTTGCTTTGCCTCTAATCCCACACATACTCCCCTCCAACTGGTTTATTTTGAAACACATTCGGGGCATCCTATTATTTCATCCGAAAATATTTCAGTAAAAATTCACAATTATTTAACTTTGGCTGAAGCTTACTGTCCTCCTGTCCGAGAAATGTTTAATTAGCAAACTAATTGCTGCAAACAAGGGGGCAGCAGAGGAGTCACATCACTTGGGCCTTTTCGCCAACGAGGAAACTGAGGCCGGGAAAGAAAGGGGCCAGGCGAAGGTCCCAACGCCCCCAGGACCACCAGCGCCAAGGCCGCGCGCTCCACGGAGGCCTGGGGGGTGGTGCCGCCCATCCTGCGGGCGGCCGGGCGAGAAGGGGCCGCAGGACCCTCGCTCCACGCCCAACCCCTAGGCTACGCCCCGCGGCTGGAACACACCTCCGAGGGAGCCCGCCCGCAGCCGCACGTCGGCCCGGCCCGCTCCGCGCGCTCACCTCCGCCTCCGCCGCAGCCCGGGACGCCGAGCACGTGCGCACCGGCCAGCTCTGGGGTCGGGGCTCCGAGGGCGGAGGCAAAAGAGATGGACTCTTGGGGGCGGGGCCGGGACGCAAAGCACGCCGGCCCAGCTCTGGGGGCGGGGCCCCGGGAGCGGAGGCAAAAGGGCGGGACTCTTGGGGGCGGGGCCGGGACGCAAAGCACGCTGGCCCGGCTCTGGGGGCGGGGCCCCGGGAGGGAGACAAAAGGGCGGGACCCTTGGGGACGGGGACTGGGCCGGGGCGCAAGGCACGCCTGCCTGGCTCTGGGGGCGGGGCCCCGAGGGCGGAGACGAAGGGGTGGGACGCTCGGGGGCGGGGCTGAGCTTCCTTCCACACCGGTGGCCTGGTCCGCTCCGTCTCGCTCTGGAAGGACCAGCGTCTCCGCGTGGGTTAGGACCAAACATTGTAAAGTCACAGCGAAGTTTGGGACGCCTGCAAGGGATGGGTGATTGGGACTAGATTAGGGGATAAACAGGAAATAAATATAGGGATAAGAACCTGGGGAATGATGGATTACAGGGCATCTGATGATGGTTTTGTTTTTTTTTTTCATTGTGGTAAATAAAGTACACATAATATTTACCATCTTGATTATTTTAAAGCGTATGGTTCAGTGGTATTAAATACATTGTGCAACCATCACCACTGTCCCTCTCCATAACTCATCTTATAAAGCTGAAGTTCTACATCCATCAGACAGTAACTCCCATTCCCCCTCCCTCTACTCTCTGGCAACCACCATTCTACATTGTCTCTATAATTTTGACCACTAAGTATCTCATGTGAGTGGAATCATACAGTATTTATCTTTTGGTGATTGGATTATTTCACTTAGCATAATGTCCTCAAGGTTCATCCATGTTATAGCATGTGTCAGAACTTCCTTCCTTTTTAAGGCTGAATGATATTCCATTGCATGAATATGGGAGATCTGGCTTATCCATTCACCTGTTGATGGGCACTTGGGTTGCTTCCACATTTCTGCTACTATGATCATGCTGCTATGAACATGAGTGTGCAAATATCTCTTCAAGACCCTGCTTTCAATTCTTTTGTGTATATAACCAGAAGTAGACTTGTTGCATAATGTGTTAATTTCATTTTAAAATTTTTTGAGGATCTGGCATCCTGTATTACACAGGGGCTGTACCATTTTATATTCTCACCAACAGTGCTCAAGGTTCCAATTTCTTCACATCTTTACCAACATTTATTTTCTGTTTTTTTTTATAGTAGCCATTCTAATGTGTGTGTAGTGGTATTTTGTAGTTTTGATATGCATTTCCCTATTGATTAGCGATTCTGAGCACCTTTTCATGTGCTTATTGGACATTTGTATATCTTCTTTGGAGAAATGTCTATTCAAAACCTTTGTCCATTTTTGAATTGGGTTGGGTTTTTTTGTGTGTGGTTGAGATTTAGGAGTTCTCAGTATACTCTAGATATTAATACCTTATCAGATATATGATGCAAATATTTTCACCCATTCTTGGGTTGCCTTTTTACTCTGAGGATATTGTCTTTTGATGCACAAAATTTTAAATTTTCATGAAGTCCAAATTGTTTTTCTTTTGTTGCCCATGTCTTTGGTGTCATATCCAAAAAATTATTGCCAAATCCAGTGTTGTGAGGTTTTTGCCCTATGTTTTCTTCTAAGAGTTGTATAATTTTAGGTCTTACATTTAGGTCTTCGATCCATTTTGAGTTAATTTGTAAACATGGTGTTAGGTAAGGGTCCAAATTCATTCTTTTGCATATGGATATGCAGTTTTCCCACCAGCACTTGCTGAAAGACTGTCTTTTCCTCATTGAATGGTCTTGGCACCTTTGTCAAAAATCATTTGGTCAAAAAAAAAATCATTTGATCATATATGCCAGAGTTTATTTCTGGACTCTCTATTCTGTTCCATTGGTCTATATGTATGCTTTTTTTTTTTTTTTTGTAATTTTTATTGGAGCATAGTTAATTTACAATGTTGTGTTAGTTTCAGGTGTACAGCAAAGTGATTCAGTTATATATGTATGTCTTTATGCCGGTAATCACAGTGTTTTGATACTGTAGCTCTGTAGTAAGTTTTGAAATCAGGAAGTATGAATCCTTCAGCTTTGTTCTTCTTTTTCAAGATTATTTTGGCTATTCAGGATCCCTTGAGATTTTATATGAATTTTAGGATGGGTTTTGCTATTCTACAAAAAAAAAATGACAGGGATTATATTGAATCTTTAGATCACTTTGGGTAGTATTGCCATCTTAATAATATTTACGAATTTATTGCCATCTTAATCCACAATTTACGAACATGGGATATATTTCCATTATTTATGTTTTCTTTAATTTCTTTCAGCAATGTTTTGTAGTTTTCAGTGTACAAGTCTTTCACCTCTTTGGTTAAGGTCATTCCTAAGTATTTTTCCTTTTTGTTGCTGTTGTGAATGGAATTGTTTTCATAATTTCCTTTTCAGATTGCTTATTGTTAGTATATAGCAACTGACTTTTGTATGTTGACTTTGTATCCTGCTGAATTCATTTATTAGCTCTAACAGGTTTTCGTGCAATCTTTAGGGTTTTTTTAAACATAATTTCATATCATCTATGAACAGAGGTAATTTTGCTTCTTCCTTTCCAATTTGGATGCCTTTTATTTCTTTTCCTTGCCTAACTGCTCTGGCTGGAACGTCTAGTACTGTGTTGAATGGAATTGGTGGAAGTAAGCATCCTTGTCGTGTTCCCGATCTTAGTGAAGAATCAGTCTTTCACCATTGCTGTGGATTTTTCAAATATGGCTTTTATTATGTTGCGGCAGTTTCCGTCTATTCCTAGTTTGTTGAGTGTTTATTCATGAAAAGGTGTTGAACTTTTCAAATGCTTTTTTAAAATACTTTTATTTTTTAATATTTATTTTTATTTATTTGGTTGCGCCGGGTCTTAGTTGCGGCAGGCGGGCTCCTAAGTTGTGGCATGCAAACTCTCAGTGGCAGCATGCATGTGGGATCTAGTTCCTGACCAGGGATTGAACCCGGGCTCCCTGCAGTGGGAGCACGGAGTTTTAGCCACTGTGCCACCAGAGAAGTCCCTCAAATGCTTTTGCTGCATCAATTGAGATGATCATGTGGTCTTTGTACTTCATTCTGTTAATGTGGTGTATTATATTAATTGATTTTCATATGTTGAACCATCCTTGCTTTGCAGGAATGAATCCCACTTGGTCATGATGTATGATCTCTTTAATATGCTGCTGAATTCCTATTTTGTTGAGAACGTTTGCATCAATGTTCATAAGGGATATTGGCCTGAAGTTTTCTTTTCTTGTAGTGTCTTTATCTGACTTTGGTATCAGGGTGATGCTGGCTTCTAGAATGAATCAGGAGGCATTCCTGCCTCTTCAGTTTTTTGGAAAAGCTTGAGAAGCATTGGTATTAGTTCTTTAAATATTTGGTAGACTTCACCAGTGAAGCTGTAGGCTTCAGGGCTTCTCTTTGTTGGGAGATTTTTGATTACTGATTCAATCTCCTTACTTGTTATAGGGCTTTTCAGATTTTCTATTTTTTCCTGAAAATTTTTCTGAGGGGGCTTTTGGGCATGAAAGGAATACTTAAAGAGTTACTTATGTTTTATAAATTTATTTATTGGGCTTCCCTGGTGGCGCAGTGGTTGAGAATCTGCCTGCTAATGCAGGGAACACGGGTTCGAGCCCTGGTCTGGGAGGATCCCACATGCCGCGGAGCGGCTGGGCCCGTGAGCCACAATTACTGAGCCTGCGTGTCTGGAGCCTGTGCTCCGCAACAAGAGAAGCCGCGATAGTGAGAGGCCCGCGCACAGCGATGAAGAGTGACCCCCACTTGCCACAACTAGTGAAAGCCCTCGCACAGAAACGAAGACCCAACATAGCCATAAATTAAAAATAAATAAATAAATAAAAATTTAAAAAAAAAATAAAAGTTAAAAAAAAAAAAATTTATTTATTTATTTTATTTATTTACTTTTGGCTGCGTTGGGTCTTTGTTGCTGTGCGCAGGCTTTCTCTAGTTGTGGTGAGCACGGGCTACTCTGCGTTGCGGTAGGCGAGCTTCTCATTGTGGTGGCTTCTCTTGTTGTGGAGCACAGGCTCTAGGGGCGCAGGCTCAGTAGTTGTGGCACGCGGGCGCAGTAGCTGTGGATCACGGGCTCTAGAGCGCAGATTCAGTAGTTGTGGCGCACGGGCTTAGTTGCTCCGCGGCATGTGGGATCTTCCCAGACCAGGGCTCGAACCCGTGTCCCCTGCATTGGCAGCAGGCGGATTCTTAACCACTGAGACACCAGGGAAGCCCACTTATGTTTTAATTACTATTCAGTTGATTAAAGTATCAAGTTTAAATATCTCATATCTCTTAAGCCTAAAAGCCTAAAACGTCAGTTTACAAATATTGTTATCTCAATAAATTCAGTGATCTTCGTATGAAAATAAGATTTTGTTTCTCCCTATTCTTTGGTTAGCCTTCAGTTAACCATGGGCTTTACAGATTAAATCTTCCTTAATTTTACCCTACACTTCTGTACTTAATTGATCAAACTCCCTTGGGCATCTCAAACTATACTTTCAAATTTGATTTAGCCGACTCTCTTAAATACACCAATAGCCACCCCGTCCCAAGTAGTCTTATTCCCGAGTCAAATCTAATAAGCAAAATCTTACTAAACCGTTAAGCAACTCTTATAAATCTAATAAAATAGACATAAATCTAACAGATTCTCTTACCTGTTTTAAACATTTTAAATGAAATACATATAAAACAGTAGAATATAACTAATTATTACAGATAGCCTACCCAGCACCCAAATATCAACCCAGGCAGATTCTTTTATTCATCCAGACACCACAAATGTACTTTCCTAACCCAGGGGCACAGAGCCATCCTCTCGGGCCACTTCACACTGAGGTGCTGGAGGCTTAACTCTTGATGGGATATTCTTGCCCAGGACCCGGGTCCAGAATGATTTCTAGGATGATTCATCATGAGTCGGTATTTATTAGGCTGAGTCACTATGGAGATAATTGGACTTCGCAAGCCTGTGTCTTTTTTTGTAATAGTAAAATCTTCCATAATTCTTCATTGCCTGAGTAGAGCTGATAAGATTCTACAATCCCCTACCAGGGGTGCAATGAATATTTTAGCTGTTTGATTTGTAATGATGAAATTTTGATGTTGACCAAAACTTGAACATAGTATATAGTATACACACAGTCTGGCTTTGTCAACATACTGTAAACATCATTATAAACTTGTACATGCCTTTTCTTTTGTTTTTCTAGCACGCCTGATATGGCTCTGCAGAGAACTACTGCTTTCTTTCTAGTCCCCAAATTGTCACAAGCTGCTCAGTGGGAGCCCCTTTCAACTGGCTCCTTTATCCTTTAAAACTGCCCTGGATCATTTTGAAAGCATACTTTCTTTCTGGCACCACACTGGTGCTCCAGGCCCATCTTAATTATCCTTGCCCTAAGACATAGGATCAGACACTTTCCAAGGCTCCTTGCTTCCTTTTGGGGAACTGTACTTGAGACCAAAAATCCAGGCGCTTTGGGCATATGTTAGACCACTCTGCTTGACCCTGGGAGTGGGCGATAGCACAGAGGCCACTTTAGAGGCAGGCCCCGTAAAGATATATTTTTAACATGTCATGGAATCATATTTTAAATTTAACTCCAATTTAATGGACTACTTAAACCTTCTAATATAAAATATTTTTTGTCTCTTCTTGAATACCAGCTTCCCTATTGCCACAAATACAACATTTTTTTACTAACTTTAATGTGAGTGCTGTCTATTATAATACCGACCCGCGGAGACTAAATTAGACCCTGGGTCCCTTGGCTAGGCTGCACTGCACAGCCCCCTCTCACTTCCGAGATCCTAGTTTTCCACCGACTGTCACTCCTTGGTATCTTTTTGACGTCAGAAGCTGGGACTTTTGGTGGTGACTATAGTGGGGTCAGTCTGACTGATATCAGCTCATTGAGGGGTCAATGGAATGACTTTATTTTTCCAGTGACCGCTACCAGCTGCACTCTTACTGATTTCCTGCTTACTGACAGGCTCCCTTAAGGACGCACAGCCCAAATCTATAATTTGTCAGTCAGTATCAGTTACTGGGACAGTATCATTTTGGTTGAGTCTCGTTGTCTGTTTTGCAACTTCAGTCTCATCTTTCCCCCAAAACTGCCCCCATCATGTCAGCGCCCTCCCCAGTAAAGACTCGACATGCGGCTCCACTGGCCCGGGTGGGCGCAGAGGCTCTGCACTCTCGCCCACAGCTCTTGTCCGAGGGATTCTTCAACTGGTGGGAAAGACAGAAAGAGGAAGAACGATGTTTCTTTCCATGACTGCTCACTGGAGGCCCTCCTTCCTGCAGGTCATGATGTGAACAGCCGAGGCTGGTAGTAACCACCTTCCTGTCTCTGCTGTACCCGTCTCGGCTAATCCAGCCGGACTGCTGGAGGTGCTGGAGGTTAAACGGCACCGCGAGGCAAGAGGAGATTAGTCTTGGTAAGTCCTCTAGATGTGGAATCCAGGGAAAGGTCCAGAGTAGTTCGCTGGATAGTAAATACAGGATAGGCCCTGGGCATCCTGTGCAGGCTTGCAATTCAGACGCATCAGCCTGACGCAGAGGGGAGAGCTTCTGGAAGGCCGGGGTGGGAGGGGTAGCGTCAAGGCCACTGGTGCCCCAGGGGTGGCCGGTCGAGCTCCAGGCAGTGGGGACCTGAAGAGTAGCCTGTCCTCAGGTTCAGGTCAACTCTACCGTCAGGGAGAGGAAGTGCATAAAAAAGGGCCCACCTTTTGTGGGCCTCTAGCTGGCGAGACATTGAGCTGGACCTGGGACGGGCATGTGTGTGTGCATGCATGGGGGCTTGGGGAGTGTAAGTATTGTCTGTTGATCTTCTGTATATGCTTCTAGCTCTTTCCTTTGCATCGCTTCCCCTCTTTTCACAAGGGCTTTAACAAACTTCCTGCAAACAGAGTATCTGAAAAGAAACATTTGTTGAAGACACCACTGTTGGAGAATGTGTCACCAGACCCCCGGTCCACGTCTTGGCTGAGGCCTGAGATCTGATTCAGCTCCTTGGCGGTAAGACACAGACGCCTTCAAACTTCTTCAAGAAAAGAGGGGCTGTTGTGAGGCGGGGCCCTGGTACCGGGCTGGCTGGGAGCTGCTTGGCTCAGGGACTTGAGGGGCTGTCACAAGTGGGAAGGAAATAAGGAGACTTGAGGCGAAACGCCACGTGGCTCCTGAACAGTGAAAGCACCTGAGTCGACAGCGTGAGCCAGTTTTCATTTCCGGTTTTCGGTGGTTGTGCCACAGTAGAGGTTAACGTCAGGGGAAGCTGAGTACTATATATGCGAGCTCTCCGTCCTGGTTTTGCAACTTTTCCTTAGGTCTAAAGTTATTTCAAAATGAAAAAAAATTTTTAAATTACTGCTGCCTTGGTCCTGCCCTGTGAGTTAAGGGAAGCTCAGAGTTTTGAACTCTTGTTTAATGCCAGGTACACTTTTCGCGTTTCCTAATGTAATCCTCACAGCCCCAGGGGAGGCGAGCCCTGGAGCCGGTCGTACGGGGAAAATGGAAGCTCAGAGACACTAAGGAAGCCGTGTGGTTGATGAGAAGAGGACCAGACGGCCACCCAGGCCAGCTCCCCCGCCGCCCCACGGGGAGAGCCTGGGCCAGGGCAGAAGAAAGCTAGAGGCGGAACCCAGGGAGGCAAGGGCTTGCAGCCCCCGGTGAGGAATTTGGACTTTATCCTGGAGGCCAGTGGGTCTCAATCCTGGCGGCACGTCGGATCCTCCGGAGAGCTCTGAGGAGGACTACTGCCTGGGTCCTACCCCAGGAAGTCTGACTCGGCTGTTTTTTTGGTTTGGTTTGGTTTGGTTTTTTATATTGGAGTAGAGTTGATTAACAGTGCTGTGTCCGTTTCAGGAGTACAGCAAAGTGGTTCAGTTATACATATACATGTATCTAATCTTTTTCAGATTCTTTTCCCATTTAGGTCATTGCAGGATATTGAGCAGAGTTCCCCGGGCTGTAGAGAAGGTCCTTGGTGGTTGTCCAGTTTAAGTATAGCAGTGATGCAGCTGTTGTTTTTGAAGCTCTCCAAGCGATGCTGACGTGCAGCCAGGCTGTGATGAGAACTGCCGTCACGTTGTCACACACGGTCACGAGGCCTGCTTTTCACTGACCCTTCGCAGGGACGCCCGGGGCCCGAGGCAACGCCCTCGCGCCCCAGCTGCCCCGAGAGCGCTCACAGAGGCGTTACCCTCTTCTCCCAAGCCAGTCTGCGAGCTCCGGCCGCCCCACACTGTCCCCTCCATTTCTGGCCCCCGCCCCCCGCCTGGGTCTGCCTCCGGCACAGCCGCTGGGGAGCCAGTGTCGCCCTCACCAGGGTCGGGGGCTCAGGGGCCGCGGGAGCTGGGGGTCGCGGCGGGGGGAGCAGACCCCCGCCCCCCAGAGGGCGCTCAGCCTCTCGCACTCTGGAAGCCTTTGCGCCCACGCTAAAGCTTGCGGCGAGGAGCTCCAAACATTGCCATCATACTGATGACATTTTATTGTTACAGAGAAAAGTAATTTTACAATGTATACATCATCTACATTTCAATTTTTTTCTCTCTGGAAACTTTAATTCCCCACATGGCTGGAACATAAACAGACCAAGAGGACCACGGTGACCTGCAGAAAGCAAGTGAGCGGAACTGACCTCCCGGTGACTGCTGTTATTCTAGAGTCAACGAGTTGAGAGCTTTGCCCCGCAGGGTCTTCATCTCCTGCCTTCTCCAGTGGCTGTGCTTGGTCTCTCGCCTCTCTAAGCATATACATCAAACACAGACCCGGCAAGGCACATCAGGGCCCTCATGAAGCACCACCAACCTGCCGCCGGGCCCAGCGTTGCGAGAGATGCCTTGCGAAGGTCGGAGGGCTGTTTGTCCGCATACACAGTCGAAACCACACTTAGCGATCCCTTAGTTACCAGTGGAAACACCCGACTGGTAAGTGGCTCAAGCCTGGTTTCCAGTCTGAGCCGCACCAGTTTCTCAGCAGAGCCACGTGACCTAAGCTCTCAGCCGCCGTTTCCAGACGCACACCTCGTGTGCATCCCGTCCCCCAGGATTGTTGCAAAGGGGAAACGAGAACTTATTCGTACACATCCCGGCATGATGGCTTCTAAAGGCTCAGTTGGCAGGAGCTGGTTCTTCATGTTTATGAGTCAAGTGGACGCACGGTATCTCTGACTCTGGTAATAGCTCCAGAAGGTGGGAATCAAGAGGGAGGGCTCTGCACCTGGGTGGAAGAGTGGCTGATGTGGAGGCCAGATGTCGCCGGTGTGTCGAGGGGCAGAACTTTCCAAATATCTGGGAGGATGTGATGAGTGTATTTGGTTGGAAGCACAGATGTCTAAGGGCTGTGAGCTCAGCTATACGATCTGCCCAGATAGAAGAATTCAATACAGAATTAAGTGCTTCTCCCCTATATTCACAGCAGCACTATTCACAATAGCCAAGACATGGAAGCCACCTAAATGTCCATCGACAGAGGAATGGATAAGGGAGATGTGGTACATGTATACAATGCAATATTAGCCATAAAAAAGAATGAAATAATTCCATTTGCAGCAACATGGATGGACCCAGTGATTCTCATACTAAGTGAAGTAAGTCAGAAAGAGAAAGACAAATACCATATAATATCACTTATATGTGGAATCTAAAATATGACACAAATGAACTTATCTACAAAACAGAAACAGACTCACAGACATAGTGAACAGACTGGTGGTTGCCAAAGTGGGGGAGGAGTGAATTGGCAGATGCAAACTATTATCTATAGGATGGATAACCAACAAGGTCCTACTGTATAGCACAGGGAGATATATTCAATGTCCTGTGATAAACCATAATGGAAAAGAATATGAAAAAGAATATATATATGTATAACTGAATCACTTTGCTGTACAGCACAAACTAACACAACACTGTAAATCAACTATACTTCAGTAAAATTAAAAAAATAAAATTAAGTGCTTCTCAAACATTTTCTAAAGAGGGTGAAATGTGAAGTTTTGGCAAATACCCAAAAGTTTTGAAAAAGCAGAAATACCAGAAAATGAAGAACTAAAATGTTCCCTAATGTGTATAATTAAAAAAAAAGACTAATTGGCACCACCTTATGGAATCAGTGTAAAAATATATAGATCATGTCAGCCCTTAAAGATATTAATGATTGAGTGATATGATAATCTAAGGGGAGTTGAATGATATGTTGGCAACTAAAGTCACTCTCACAGTTTCTTGGACGTTTTGCAATCTGATTCTCCTTAGTGGGTCTTGAGAGGGTGAGATCACCATCAAGGCAGCAAAGAATCTCTCGGGTTGATTACAGCCATCAAGGGGGAGCAGATGATTCTTTGCATCCATGAAAATAAATATTTGCCACAAACCCAATAGACAGCAGTCTTCATGGGGACATTAAGTCCCACTGATGGGTTCTTTATTTCTGTCCCTGTCTGACCAAGCTCTGGTGTGTGTGTGTCTGACTCTGTCTGCTTCTGGCTGAGGCTGAAGGAGGTGAGGAAAAGGCACAAGGACAGAGAAGACAGAACTGAGCGTTGGGTCATGCTTGCTGTGCGCTGGAGAGAATTTCAGAACCAAATACCTGCTGTACAGCACAGGGAACTCTACTCGTATCTTGTAATAACCTATAAGGGAAAAGAATCTGAAAAAGAATAGATAGATATATGTATAACTGAATCACTTTGCTGTACACCTGAAACTAACACAACTGTAAATCAATTATATTTCAATAAAAATTTGAAAAAAATGAAAAAAAATCATCTGTGGGGTATCAGTCAGTTGTAATACTATGCAGCCAATAAACTGATAATTACATTGACAATTTTGACACATGAAAAAACGTACAAAAAATAATTTAAACTGCAAAATAGATGAATTCAAAAGGCCATAGATCTATTTATTGAAAATGTGTGAAATGTATGTGTATTTTGAAAACAAAATTGGAAGCTAAGTTGTTGTGCAGAAAATGTTTAGAGTTCATTGTTGGTTTTTTTGTTTTTTGTTTTTTTTTGGTAAAGTAGCTGAAATACATTAAACAAGAAAAGAAGATCTTCCACTCTGGGTGAATATATAAAGTAATAAATTCTACTTCATTTAATAATCATTTGATAATCCAATGGCATTCAATGTTAGCTTCTGTAGTGAAAATGGTGAAAAACCAGGTTCAATACCAAGTAAGCAAAGAGGTATGAGATATTGCCCCACGCATGGAGCAAACCATTCTAAGTCCAGGGGTAATTTTTGAAATTGAAAAAAAAAAAGGGTTTTTATTTAAAACTCTTAGTCAGGGACTTCCCTGGTGGCGCAGTGGTTAAGAATCCGCCTGCCAATGCAGGGGACACGGGTTCGAGCCCTGATCCGGGAAGATCCCACATGCCGCGGAGCAACTAAGCCCGTGTGCCACAACTACTGAGCCTGCACGCCTAGAGCCCGTGAGCCACAACTACTAAGCCTGCGAGTCACAACTACTGAGCCTGTGCACCTAGAGCCCGTGCTCTGCAACAAGAGAAGCCACCGCAATGAGAAGCCTGTGCACTGCAATGAAGAGTAGCCCCCACTCGCCGCAACTAGAGAAAACCCACACGCAGCAACAAAGACCCAATGCAGCCAAAAGTAAATAAATAAAAGAATTTTAAAAAAAATTAATTGAAAAAAACCCTCTTAAGTCAACTGTTTGAAACCTGAAACAAAATGCAAAGTACATCTCTTTGTTGAGGTGTCAGAGGTTCTATGTGCTATGTAGTGTAACATGATATTTTATTGTTAATTAGCTGCTTAAATCAGATGCTCACTGAAATTCTATTTAAAATTTTTATTTCCTGAATTTTCTTTTACGAGAAACTGCCAGTCTACTTTCTGAGAAGTGTTGGTTTGCTGTAGGCCTCTGCTACTATCACAAACAAACCAAAGGAACCCCATGCTCCTCTAAGATACGTGGGTATTCCCTTCTGAAAAGGCAGGACCTCCCCAAAACACCCCAAACAAGGAAGACAAACTAAGAAATTTACAGTATACACAGGAAGGGTAATTATCCCTAAAATATGAGGCACTCTTTCTTACAAATAAGTAAGAAAAAGATAAACACTTTCTACAATATAGGCAAAAAATCCCTTCATAAAAGAAGAAAAACAATTGGTAAACATAGGAAATTTTTTACCATCACTTGTAAACAAAGAAGTTTAAAATTAAAACAATGATTTGGTCATTTAAAAACCTATCATATTGGTAAAGAAAAAAAGTCTGATACTATAACACGTTGTTCAGGGCATTTGAATGTGGGCATCCTGACCTCTGCTGGTAGGAGGTTTGTTGATGAACTTTCTGAATGGTGGTGAAGCACTATATATTAAAACCTTAAAATGAACATGGATCTAGCATTTATGTTTCTAGGAATTTATCCCAAGGAGACAGTCTGATAAGTTTGCAAGGAATTATGGCACAAGGAGGTTTGTTGCAGCGCTACTGGCAACAGCAAAACATTGAAGAGAGTTGATGTGATCATCAGTAGAAGGATGTGTGAACACACGATGGCACATCCACCAATGAGATACAGAGATGTGTATCTGTGTCTATACATCTATGTTTATGATATACTGCTAGATAAAAGTCTAGAAGATAAAACAATATGAACAATATGATTGAATTCATATATATATAAGGTATGCACGTATGAATATATATCAACACATACAGTTGGCCCTCTGTATCCGTAGGTCCTGCATCTTCAGATTCAACCCACTCCGGATGAAAAAAAAATTCAGAAAGTTCCAAAAAGCAAAACTTGAATTTGCCGTGCTCTGGCAACTATTTACAAATCATCTACATTGTATGAGGTATTATAAGTAATCTAGAGATGATTTAAAGTATATGGGAAGATGTGCGTAGGTTATACGCAGATTCTACAGCATTTTATATAGGGACTTGAGCATCCGCAGATTTTGGTACCCGGGATGGGGATGTCCTGGAACCAATCCCCTGTGGATACCGAGTGATGACTGTATGTATGGTTTAACAAAATATAATAGGTGTTTATGGTTTATTTAAACAAACAAACAAACAAATCCTTGGAAGACCACACATCAAAATGTACAAGTTACTGCCTCTGGGTGGTAGGATTATTGTTTTTATTTTATTCTTTATATTTTTCTGTATTTTCTAACATTTTAATAGTAAAAAAAGGCTTTTTTAAAATTTTTTCAGTAGAATTTTTTTAAAAATCATTGATTTGTTTATTTCTATTTTTGTTTATTTTTTGGCCACGCGGCACGCGGGATCTTAGTTCCCCGACCAGGGATTGAACCCGCACCCCCTGCAGTGGAAGCGCGGAGCCCTAACCACTGGACCACCAGGGAAGTCCCAAAAAAGACTTTTTTTTTTAAAGAGAAAAAGAATTCTAAAAAGGATAACTGGAATTTCAAACTTACAAACCATATGAACTCTGGTGGTTATTTACTTTACCAAAGTATTCTTCAAAACCAATTCTTGAAGGGTGACGGTTTGCTCGGCTAGTTGGCCCCTGAGGGAGAGGCAAAGAGAAGAATTCACGTGTGCCAAGCGAGTTCACGTCGAGCAGCTGGAGAGGTGCCTTCTCACCGGCATCTCATTTAACCCTCACAACTGCCCAGTTGCTGAAGATGAGCAATGCCGCTGGAGGTGGCACGGGCGCTAAATGGGATGCGGCCCCGGGTCTTGCCAGGCTCCAGAGCCTGGGCGTCTTATACTGCATGAAGCTCATCCAGCTACTCATAAGAAGCAAACACAGCTCTGAAATTACACGATAAGCAAATGGGAATGCTGGACTCTGTTCTAAAGGTTTATTTGCCAACAACATTTGAGGGAGCGTCGCTATGCATAAAATACACATCTAAACATCTGAAGCATTGGAAACGTGCCCCTTGTGACACGTTCTTAGATCCAAACAGCACGGCAGTTCTGTGCGTCCTGCAGGATGAGCTTTATCCCGGCTGCCTCTTCCTAGGCCATCAGAGCGTCCACTTACTTCTCCTTCTTGGTGTCCTTGTAGCCCAACATAGGGAATTCCACCTCCATCATTTCTGGAGTCAGCATGATGTCTATACTCTGCTCACAGAGCTCGCTGAGAAGGAATAAAATCGAGAAATATTGTCATCATTTAAGACTTATGCAATTCCTTCAACATTCCTCCCACCTACTCTTCTGGAATCTACGTTAAGAAAAAGCATAAGGCTGACAGCTTTCTACCAACCCACAGTAGTGGGAATGGTTATTTATAAGCACAGAATAAAAAGCGGTTTAGAAATGCAGTTACAGAATTCATATTCCCTTCAGGTGCACGTGGAACATTTACCAATATTGACCATATCTTGGACCATAAGGAAAGCATGAATGTTTCAAAAGATTGGAATCATTCAGAGAATGTTCTATGGCCACATGGAATTCGAATAGAAATCAATAGCAAAGAGTAAAAAAATCCACGACTGCTTTAAAAATGAAACAGTATATTTCTAAATAACCTATGGGTGAGAGAAGACATCACAGGGACCGAGGTTATTTTTCTCTTGGGCTCCGCGATCCCCTAGAGCAGGGGTCAGCAAACTTTTCCTGTAAAGGCCTCTGCGGGTCGTAGGGTCTCTTTTACAACTACTCAGCTCTGCTGTTGCAGCATGAAAGGAATCATGGAAAAACACATAAATGAATGAGTGTGGCTGCATTTCAGTAAAACGGTTTGCAAAAGCAGGCGGCAGGCCAGATTCGGCCGCTTGCGGACCCCTGGCCTCGAGCTTGGTTGTTGGACGGTCACAGCTGGGTCCCTGCACGTGTGGGTTCCAGCTCCACGAAGCAGCGAGAGGGAGGGTGCAGGAGCCCACCCCATCCTGGTCCTGCCCTCGGGAGAAGATCTCACGTCTGCTCCTGTCCCTTTGGCAGAGGCCGAGCGACATGGATGACGTAACTGCAGGGGAGGCTGGGACCATGAGCCTCCGGTTTCCACATGGGGAAGAGAGGACAGTTTTTTTGAGAGGCCGTCTCTGCTACACTCAGAGAAATGCTCCCGAGATCAACGGAGGCTTCCAAATTCAGAGTTAGCAAGGGGAACACTCTCCTGACAGCGGTACGTAAACAGAGGCGGGCAGAGCAGTTTTCTGTTGGGTTTAAACACCGTGGAAACCGCACAGAGTCGTTCCGAGCCCGTGAGCTTCGCGGAGCAGCTGCTCCGGGCCAGTCCCGCGTGATGCTGGCGCTGTGCAGAGAGCGCCTTCCCGTTAGCGCCTTCCTCATCCCCCGAGAGTGGAAAATAACACGACCTTGTTGTGGGTGAGGGAGGCTTTGGCCTGACGCCCGTTTAGTGCTCAGTAGATGTCGGCCACCCCCTCCTCCTCCTCATCGTCCTGGGTGACAACCCCCGAGAAGCAGGTACTACTATTCCCATTTCAGAGATGGGGAGACTGAGCCCCAGGGGTCCGCGCATCGGTGCTGAATGGGGGAGGGGTCTGCAGAGCGTCTCCCCCGCTGCTCCCAACGCTGAACCGCAAGGAACCGTGTGTCACCCCCGCCCGGCCGGCCGCAGCGTCCTCAGGAAACGCCCTCGTGCTCTGGGCTTCGCGTGGCGGACACTCCACCTCCCCGTTCACAGCTGGGTTCCAAGCTTCAGGCGCTCAAGTATCACGCTTGTGTGTGGGCAGGTCTCACAAAAACCGACACACGCCTCGGATATCCAGGACTTCCCTCACTGATTATCCCAGGGGCAAATGGTCACGTGGGTACAGCCACAGGCGCGTCAAGGCCGCGTTCCCACGGGATGCTAGGTGCTCGGCAGTAAAGCCGCGCTTAAGCAGCCTGGCTGGGGGCTGATAGTTCTTTTACCTTTTTCCTTTTGTTTGTTTGTTTGTTTTCACTCTTTCTTTTAAAATTTCCTTTGTTTTTGTTTTTTTCCTTTTTAAATTTTTTATTTACCTGGGGGCGCTATATTTCTTTATGCGCCTCCAAAGCCCACCCACCCTTCGAGCACTAACCCAAGCCCACGCGACTCTGCAGCCTTGGAAGCCCACTCAGCACCCCCTGCGCTCGCCCCTCCCCTGAGCGCCTGCAGCACGGAAAGACCAGCCAGCGTGAGACCTTAGACTGTTCTCCACCGCGAATCCAGCATCCTATCTAGTTGGGGGCGTGGCTGGGTGTTAGCCGTGTCTCGGCTGGGGTGCAAGCTCGGGCACCGTGTGCTCTTTGGAAATCTCTCATAGCACCGGGACTATTTCTGGAAAATAGACAACACGAGAGACCAAAAGTAAAAGAGTACCGTTCGATGGTCTCCATTCTGTCTTCTTCTGGTAAGGCGTCAAGAACGGCAGGGACGTCTATAGGAAGCATGGCTAAATTGAAGGAATCACAGCTGTGGAAAAATCACACGTTACTAGTCTCGGGGTCTTTACACGATTTCCTAAAGCACTTTTCTTTCCACCACTGGTGTTTTACGCTACCGTTCTGCCCTCCTTCGTTCCTGCAAACCCACTCACGTCTCCCTAGAGGTAAAGGCGGGGCTGCGATAGGTACCAGTCAAACCCAAGAGAATGTGGCCAAAGAAGACACTTCCCAGTGTTACTGTAAATCAACTATACTTCAGTTTTAAAAAAGACATTTCCCAGAGTTTAGAAACAGAACTGTCAAACTTGTGGTGTCTAAACTTACACTATTTCCTGGGGGTCGGGCTGGCGTGGGGCAGTTAGTTCGCTTTTTGTTCTTAGTATTTTTCCCCACGTTTATACTCTTCCTTAGCTGTTTATTCAGTTTCAACCCCCTCCCCACCCCCTTATATATTGTTTGGTATCATGATTTTACAGCTTCATACACAAATTACTGGGTGTTGAGGACATTAAAAGAATTGACATGGGGAGAAAAAACATTTTGTTGTTTTTAAAGTCGGCGGCAGACTTCTGTTTCAAGTTGGTGGAGCAAACACTCACCTTTTAAAAAAATTTCCCCTTTTTTTGGTCTCAACTCCTTCTTAACATACCTCTCAAATGATATTAGAGGAATAAAAACTGAACCCACAACAGCAAAGAGAATAGGAAAAGAGTCACAAATGGATAAACTTTTAAAATAATTTTCTGGAATAAGTTTCTAGAAGCTGAGAGGAGTGTTGTCTCATAGAAGAGAGTGAAGAGTGACCCACGGCAGGAAACTGACCTCCTCGCAGGCTCTAGAAAGGCTGCAGGAGGAGGGTAAGGCAGGCGGCAGGAATGGAAAACCAGGAGGTTAACTGAAGCCTCCTTGGTGTGTGCAGATACGTCGTGGAGATAAGCTTCTTCTCCTTGTTGAATAAGCAAAAACGCTTGTCTATTAAAGTGGTTATAGGTGAAGCCATTCTGAAACTATTTTTTACGTTCTATAAAGCTGAGGGGGTGAGTGTGTTAGGAGACCGGGGTTCTCACGGGGAAAGAAGAGACAGACAACTACGGAACGGGGAGAAGCAAGCAGCAACGCCATGAATGTGGACTTGGATTACAAGCACCGGCCTGGGTTCATGATGCCTGAAATGGGTGTAGGTGTGTATATGTGTGCTTACATGCACATGGACGTGTGCATACGTGTGTAGATGTAGGTGGTCGTGTACTTTTGTATGAATGTGTACATACGTGTGTATGTGTGTGCATATATATGTATGCATTTCCCCACGTACACACTCTGGCTTGTCTGCTGAGGAGGCCAAGAGACAACCCCCCCTGCTCCACCCCCAGTAACGATGTGTGCACCAGGAACCCAGATTTTGGTCTCTAATACCATTCCTCACTGAAAAGGGACCTGGCCTCCACCACCCAGAGATCAGTCCTATTTACTGACTTGGTGACAGAGAATGCAGGTTCTAATGGACAATCCCACTGAGACCTCAGAGCGCATGTAGCCGAGAGGAGGGTGGGAGACGGTGGAAGCCTGGACCACTCCCCGGGGGCCAGCGTGGTCTGGAAGACGGAATGGCAACAACCAAGGGTTTTTCATAGACCAAACTTACCTAATTTTAAAATTCTGAGACCATGTCCTGCTTACTTTTCCATGTGTTAATATGTTCCTCTGGAATTGAAAGGGTGGTGGCAGTGGACGGAGGTTGGGTGTTTTGTTTTGCTTTGTTTTGTTTCATGCCTTTCTTGGAAAAGTAAAACGCTGACAACTCTAAGTCAGTTCCTAAGATTCTTCTGGAAATTTCAGTTGTCTGTAAAACCCCAAAGTCTGGGCACCACTGGATTAGATGACTTCTTTGTCGCTGCTTACTCAGATTTCATGGAAGTCACAGAGACTCAGTAAATTCTCTCTGAATTTATTAACAAGCAAAGAACCCAAGTGAGCTGTTTTGATCATTACGAATGCAAAAATGACTTGGAGTGAATAAACATTAACTAAGGATACTGCGTGGTTTAACAATAACTCTCAGGGGCAGAAATACAGGGGAAATAGCAGCTAAGAAATAGGTAATCTATTCAAGAAAAATGACTGCAAAGTTGAAGTATCATTAGCAGATGTGTAGGAAGTTTAAAAAGGAATACTATTATAATTCTGTAACTCTTTTAGAAATAAAAACATTATCTAGGGTCTTATATCATAGAAATCCATGATAAAGAAATACAGAATCCTCTCTTGGTTTTATAATCTGTGGTGCAGTTATGGTTTATTTTGAAACAAATTGGCCAACAGAGCACTTGGGCACAGAAGCTGGAGGTAACAAGTCCTAGTTGGGGAGTTTTCTTGTTTAATTCATGGTTAGTTCAAGCCCAAGGTGACTGCATTCTGAGTGCCTTTTGAAAGAACAGCCTCGGGAGATTTTTCCAAGAACATTGCTTTGGAAAAAAAAACAGGATTTTTTTTCTTAATTCCTGAGACCGGTGCTTGCCGACAGCTGGTGGACCCCGGCGTGTCCACTGCCCACCGTTGCTCGATTTGCGTATTCAGTCTCTGGACGGTACCCACACCCAGCTGTGTTTGGTCTACTGATGACTGCGGTCCATTCGGAAGTGCCCTCACCCCAGAGCAAAACGAGGCCGTGTGTCCACGTGGTGGCGGGTCATCGCCGTATGGTGGCAGCAGAGTTACCGCAAGGTTTAGTGGGTGGGGGAGGGCAGAAGTGGGAAGGGTTACTAAGGATGGTGCTAGATGCACCACTTGAGTCCTTACAACTCATGTGGTCCGTGAGGACCCCTTCACTGTCCCTGTTTCACAGACGAGGAAATGATTGCTCAACGGGCTTCAGTAATAGGTAACTGTGGCCCAGGGACACAGAGTGGGTGACAGGGCTAGCGGGTTACGAGGCAGGTCTCTCAGACACCAAAGCGTTCCTTCTCGCTACAAGGTCACTGTTCCATCCAGCCCTCGATTCTGGAGATTTCAGATTTTAGAAATATGCTAATGTTACCAAACACAATTCGTGTGCCTGACGCACAGCAAGGCCAAGCAACCCGAAACGTCGGAGTCTGGAGCAGAGGAAGGTGCAGGGCCAGCAAGGAGACGAGGTGGCTTGTGCCCCAAAACCCCAGAACTGCCCAGTGGCTTTCAGGCAGGTGTTTTTAAAGGCACACTTTGGGGTGAGGGCTGCAGGGTGTGTGACCGTCTCTGTCCGGCTGGTGGGGAGGTACAGACCCCTCCCCATGTCCTCTGCCCTTGCTCCTGCCTGAGGGGAACCCAGATAACAGTATCTGACGCACATTCCTCAGTTGTCTTACGGATGCCAAAACCCCTGTCAAACGGAAGACGTTAACTACTTGACGACCACGAGCACGTAGTCCCCAGACCTGAGGACTGACGATGAGACACCACCCTGTAGCCTCACCACCAACCAATCAGAGAATTGTGCACGAGCTGATCACACACCCTGCGGCGCCCCTCCATCACCTGGCCTTTAAAAATGCTTCCCTGGAAGCCATCGGGGAGTTGGGGCTTCCTGAGCTTTAACTGTCCCTGACTCTTTGCTTGGCACCTGCAACAAAGGCTGCGCTTGCCTCCACCACCAGCCGGTGTCCGTAGATTGGCTTTGCTGTGCACAGGCGAGTGGACCCAAGTTTGGTTCAGTAACATGAACTCACAGAAAAGGAATTATATTTTCGAGCCCCTACCATGGGCCACATCTTGGTCCCATGTTAATCTCCAGGCAAAGGGGGGCAGCTGAGAAGCGCTGAGGAAATAACCCGAAGGCAATAGCACGTGGACCAGCCTCGATTCTGCTTCATTCAGGAGGAGCTTTTTGGCTGGCAGTGCGGGAAGAAGTAAAGGTAAGTGTTCCAGGGTCACAAACTGGATTTCAACGACCGCCTCCAATACCCGGGGAGGGGCAGGTGACGGGTAGTACATACGGGGTCGGTGCACTTCGGGGTGCGCCTTCCTACCTCTGCTAAAACGAAAATGTCCCGGCTGAGCAGGGTCTTCCCAGCAAGTCCGCCCGGCTTGTGTTCTGCACGAGAGGACTGGGCCCAGAGAGTGGCCGCGGAGCGTGGCCAGGGTCACACAGCTCTGGGAGGCCACGGGGCCTTCTGGTGACGGCGGGGAGCCGGGACACGCTGGTGGCAGTCGAGGGTGTAAGTCCCTGCTGACCCTGGTTGGTGGCAGTGCTCCGGCAGAGCTGACCACTCCTGGGCCGTGGCAGGGCTCTGCCCCTTGGGGTGGGCCTCACCCTGGATCGAAGGATTTGAACAAAAGGTCACTGCTGATGATCATCGTGTTGGGACACCCGTCACGTTTGCTCACCAGCGACTCATTTCACTGCGTTTATAAGGACAGTGGACCAAAGAAGCAAACTCCAGGCTCAGGAGCAGGTCACTGACCAGTCCGTGTCTTAAAGAAAAGGCATCTGTCCACTTGCTTGAGATCTTCGGGCTCTGAAGAGGTGTTAAATGAGCAAATAAGCAAAAATGTGCTCGCTCTAAATTTCCTCCTTCTTTGGTCTAACAGTACTCTCATCTGCCTGCTCCGTCTCTGTGCTGACAGCTGCGGGGCCGCCCGGGGAACGGCCAGGCTGGGGCATGGAGAGCGATGGATGCTTCGGGAGTGGCTATGGAGGGTGTGGACGGCTAATCTTGGCAACTCTGAAATGTTCAAAATGGACCACGACTATTTCGGCTGAATTACATGGATTGGTTGTCTGCTTTTATTGAAGTATGGCCAACTAGCCACCTGTGACACTGACTTTTTTCAAGTATATCTCAAGAGCTACCATATGATTCAGCAATCCCACTCCTGGGCGTGTATCTGAGTAAAACTCTTATTCGAAAAGATACATGTGTCCCTATGTTCATAGCAGCACTATTTACAAGAGCCACGACGTGGAAGCAACCTAAGTGTCCATCGACAGATGAATGCATAAAGAAGATGTGGCACATATATACAGTGGAATATTACTCAGCCATAAAATGAAATGAAATTGAGTTATTTGTAGTGAGGTGGATGGACCTAGAGTCTGCAATACAGAGTGAAGTAAGTCAGAAAGAGAAAAACAAATACTGTATGCTAACACATATATATGGAATCTAAAAAAAAAAAAAAAATGGTTCTGAAGAACCTAGGGGCAGGACAGGAATAAAGACGCAGACGTAGAGAATGGACTTGAGGACACGGGGAGGGGGAAGGGTAAGCTGGGACAAAGTGAGAGAGTGGCGTGGACATATATACACTACCAAATGTAAAGTAGATAGCTAGTGGGAAGCAGCTGCATAGCACAGGGAGATCAGCTCGGTGCTTTGTGACCACCTAGAGGGGTGGGATAGGGAGGGTGGGAGGGAGACGCTAGAGGGAAGAGATGTGGGGATATATGTATATGTATAACTGATTCACTTTGTTATAAAGCAGAAACTAACACACCATTGTAAAGCAGTTATACTCCAATAAAGATGTTAAAAAAAAATGATGCAGTACATATATACAATGGCATATTACTCAGCCATAAAAAAGAACAAAATAGTGCCATTTGCAGCAACATGGATGGACCTAGAGACTATCATACTAAGTGAAGTAAGTCAGAAAGAAAAAGACAAATGTCATATGATATCACTTATATGTGGAATGTAAAAAAATGATACTAATGAACTTATTTACAAAACAGAGATAGACTCACAGACATAGAAAGCAAACTTGTGGTTACCAGGGGGGACAGGGGGTGGAGGAGGTGGGTGGGGATGAATCAGGAGTTTGGGATCAACAGATACACACCACTAATTTATATAAAGTAAACAACAAGGACCTACTGCATAGCACAGGGAACTATATTCGATATATTGTAATAGCCTATAACAGAAGAGAATGTAAAAAAGAATATATGTATATATATACACATATATATATACACACACACATATAACTGAGTCACTTTGCTGTACATCCGAAACTAACATAACATTGTAAATCAACTATATTTCAGTAAAAGTTAAAAAAAAAAGTATATCTCAATTAAGATAAAGTCAAGATATGACTTTATACACACCATCATATTCCTCTGGCTAGCAGACTTCCCTCACGGTGCACTGCAAGTATGCTCTGACATACTACTGGCAGGTAACTTTTGGGGTTGCAGCCTCTGCGCTCTGCGGGGCACACACGCCTCTGCGAGGCGACGGGGAGCTGGGCTCACCTCTGCGCCATCTCTGTCTGAGAGGTTTCGGGCAGGGTCGAGAGGACCAGGCACTGGAACCTCTTCCAGCTCATCACTCCAGGAATGACATCCTGTAACAGAGCCGGCACAGGGGGACCACGTGTAAAGTTTAGGAAGGACTTCCACTTCATTAAACTCAGTATTTTTCAATCCAAGTTGAGCTCTAAAATGTATCATTTCATTAAGTTTAGTAGAACTTTTCTAGGCTAAAAAAGACAACTGCTCCAGCAACTGCTGCAACTGCTGCAACAGGCATTAAGGCAGGGAGGACGGAGAGGCCCCCACCCCTGACTTATGAGGCACAGGAGCAACGGTCCTGCTGGTGGAGGACAGGTCTGGCCTTTCCATCCGTTCTGACTACTGTGCATGTGATGCTAACGCAACATTCAGAGGACGGGTCAGTTCAACAGAGGGCTTTCCAGGCAGGGGTAAGCGCGCGCAAATGCGTGGAAAATGCGAGGAGGGTGCTGTCAGGAGAGCACCGAGTGCAGGGCGGGTGACGGGGGTGATAGGAAATGAGGCTGGAGAGGCAGGCTGGTCGTGAAGGGCCTCGTGGGCCAAGCTAATGAGCCTGGAGCTGCTCCCAGGGGCAGCAGGGACCACGGAGGGTTTCCAAACCGGAAAACGACCGGATCAGATTTGTGTGGAAGGAAGGCTTCTCCGGAGGGTGACGGCGCGCTGCTGGGCCCTGGGGTGCGGGACAGGGGGTCACATGGTGTGTGAGGCCGACCGGTGGGATCCAGGGAGGATCCAGGGGCGGCTGGATGCGGGGCTGGGGGAGAGGGAGGGAGCACGGCCCCCAGGGATCGGCGCTTGAGTCCCAGAACCCGGAGGCAGGAAGGTGATGCGGGAAGAGGTGTGAGGAGGCGCTGGCGGGGCGGGGCTGAGACGCGACCTAAGTTAGGGTTCCAGCCCGAGTGGGAGGTGCCTGGAGGCTGAGGTCAGGCTGGTTATTCGGGGGAAGAAGGAGCTCTCGGGAGCCTCTTCCTCACTGCGCGTTTGTCACATCGCCACCTTGTCCATTAGGACCTTTCTGTCCTTGTTGGGGACCAAACAAAGGGGGGGGGGTCAGGCCACGGGGTTATGGCCGCCACGTGACTGTTTTTCCACGGTTGCAGTGGGGATAAGATGAATATTAGGCATGACCTTCAAGGGAAAAAGAGAGTAAGAATGTTGAAAAGGGGGCACCGTGAAGCCGGGAGCTGGGTACGGGCGGACGGGGGTGACGCTGAGTCCCCACTTGCCCCCCTTCAGGGCTGGGGCATGACAGGGTCCACAGCGTCACGCTTACCGTCCTTGTCCTGCAGCCGTGGCGGCAAAGCCTCTATTCCAAGGTCCCAGTGGTGACCCTCCCGCCTTGTCCCCTGCCCGTCCCCGCAGCCCGGGGCCAGCTCTGCCGCTGAGCCGGGATGGCTTTACCGTGTGATGGAGAAACTGCTTCTGGGTGAGGGGGACGCTGGAGCTGCAGTGGGACTCCTTGGTGAACTTGTACTTGGGGTGGGTGCACAGATGGTAATCGATCGAGGTTTCCGCGTAGGTCAGCGGGTGCTTCACGGCAAATAACCCTGGGCTGGGGTTCTGCGGGAGAGACAGAACACGGGGTCTCTTTTGTTGACCAGTTTCCTCCTCTGCCACAGGACAGGCGTCAGCTAAGGCTCCCTTCGGCGCCCCCGGCCCCGCGCTCTGACCCCACCTCCGTCAGCCCGTCTGGGAAAGAGAAGCAGGACAGCAGAGGTGGCTTCACATGGGCAGTGGTCACGGTCATTCACAAATGTCACTTTTCTGGTTGAAGCGCTTCATTACATACCACACGGTTTTACTGAGCTCCCATGGAAACGAGTACAAATGAAATTGCAGCTTAAACAGCTTAAAGTATTTGTTTCTAAATTTGATCAATTAGGGGGATTTATTAAATAAGGAAACTGGTTTTAAAAAGCAATGAGCTTCTGGTTTTGGAAACAAAAGAATAGCTTCTAAAAAGTAACTTTAGGGGCTTCCCTGGTGGCGCAGTGGTTGAGAATCTGCCTGCCAATGCAGGGGACACGGGTTCGAGCCCTGGTCTGGGAAGATCCCACATACCGCAGAGCAACTAGGCCCGTGAGCCACAGCTGCTGAGCCGGCGCGTCTGGAGCCTGTGCTCCACAACAGGAGAGGCCGCGATAGTGAGAGGCCTGCACACCGCGATGAAGAGTGGCCCCCGCTTGCCACAACTGGAGAAAGCCCTCGCACAGAAACGAAGACCCAACACACCCAAAAATAAATAAATAAATTTATAAAAAAAAAAAAAAAAAAGTAACTTTAAAGAGAAGACAAAGGAGAGGGTGGCATGTGATATATCAGGAAACATCAGCGTTTAACACTGTTTTGGTGATGTTTTTAATTCAGGAAGGCTCCATTTGGATGAAGTATCTGGCTTTAAGGGAGTTCCTGTTTTTTACTAATTTTCCAGCAGAACTAACGGAGGCGCAGAGCAATTACATCAAAATATACGAAATGTGGAGCTTTTTAATGCTCCTTCTGGGGCCTGTCCAACAAAAACCCGGCTCTCGTCCCAAACAACATAGCTTTTAGCTCCCTTGGGGTTGTTTAATTGCAGATGTTTAGGAACCACTAAGTTGAGATTCTGTTCTTTTTGTTCGAATAATTTAAAAAAATATTTTTTTAAAAACCCACCGAACTCCACACGACTGACGGGAACCCAGTCTCACCGCCAAGAAACAAATGTCCCCAACAACTTGAAGGCGACGTGACAGCACCCAGAGGAGGGCCCGGCTATCGTGGGTGTGATGAAGGCGTCCCGGCCACGAACGCTGGGCCGCCTGTGCTCCGGTCACGCAGGGAGGCTGATTTGCAGCCAGGGCGGCGGAGAAGCTCTTGCGCGAGCTCATGGATGTAAAGGCAGCAGGCCGGCAGGGAGGCGATGACCCCCGAGGGAGTCAGGAGTGGAGTATCTGTGTGTGCACAGCAGCTCTCCTCCCGTGCCACATGGGATGGGTACATGGACAGAGGTGAAGGCAGACATTGGGTCCCCACCCTGACCCAGGTCGGGGCTGGGGGGCTGGGAGGGAACAAGGGGAAAGGTGGGGCCTGGAGAGACAAAGCCGGGGAGGCTGAGGATGCAGAGGAAGGCGGGTGTGGGTGGGCAAGTGGGGGACGCGTCCTGCTGCCGTGCAGGGCCCCTTAAATCCCCCAGCGTGCGAGGACGTGCCGGAAGGAGGAGCAAAGGACAGGAGACAGGGCAAGCGCCCAGCCTGAGCCGCCCAGGTGCTCTTGGCACAATTACTTCCCCAGAAATAGGGCGAGGACCCGAATCTGGAGGCTGCTGACCTCCTCCGTCACCAGGAGTCACCCCTGTGGTGACAAAGGACAATCAGGACAGCCCGTGGGAAGGGATGCCTCAGGGATTCGGGGCAGGATGACAGAGATCCCAGCTGGGCCTGGTCACAGTGTGACCAAGAGGTGGAGTCACCGATGGGGGAGGGGCTGGCAGTCTCACGGGGCCGGGGCCGGGGGCAAAGGTGCACAGCACCGGGGGGGGGGGGCACCCGCCGTGTGGGCAACTCTCTGGACCTGCCTTGGGTCAAGTGCAGTGGGTGAAATCTTTCTGGAAATGGCCACGCCACAGTCTCTAATAGTTGTCACACCTCACCTCCCCCAGGGTGGCCATAGCTACCAGAGCAGGAGGTCTGAGTGGTCAGCCCGTGACTACTTTAATTTTAATTTCCCTCAGGCCACTGCGTGCACATGGGAGCGGCTCACCCGGGCTGGAAGGATTCGTGGTGCAAAGCCAGGGGGCTCGTGCGGGCGCCTCCTGCCCCAGGCTCAGGTCTGGGTTTGTGCCTGGGATGGTCACTAACCCTAAACATCGTGCTGCGTCTTCCGTCTCTGGGCTCCCGGCCTCACGGCATCTGCTGACGCATTGCCAGGTGAGGTAAGGCTCTTGCTCATGTACACAAAGGCTCCTTCCGGACTTTGAAAATCACACGGTTATTGCTAGTTTTGCTGCAACTTGAAATGATGCACTGATCCACCTATTTCCTGTTTCATCATCTTTGGTTGAGTATTTCAACTTCCCCTCAGGTGAAATGAAGGCATTCCCACTCCCATGCTTTCTTGTTCCTTTCTTCCTCTCTTCCACAATTTTACTTTTGTATTATTGAGATCGTCAACATCTGCATTCTGGAACCCCACCAAGACCTGTATGCTTCATTCGTAAGTTGTCTCTGAAAGCTGGAAACTGGTAAACAGCATTTATTTTGTCTTAACTGTGTAAGTATGTCCCTCTGCCAGGCCAAGCAGAGGCCTGGATTATAGCTTTTTGGTGAAGGTTCACTATCACGACCTCTGGGTCAGTGACAGAGGGAAGTTCTAGTGTCAAGGCCAGATGGATTCTATTTTTCAATTTTCCATCAAGTCTTAAAAATCATGCCAGATTTTAGTTTGGCTTCCTATTGGGAACATACATCGATTTTTAGTTGACTCTCCCCCCTGGAGTTTATAAGGGCCTTGCGTTTTGCTTTAGTAACGCGCCTCTATAAAACCCTCCAGCGTTTCCATGGCCTCAGCTGCACCGTCGGTGCGTGCAGGCCACCCTGCCCCAGGGTCTCCTCCCCAGAGCCCTCTACCCCATCTCCTGCAGACAGCGCACAGATGTCACCCCAAGGCTCCACTGTAATGCTCTACTCGTTGCGACCAGCATTGCTTGCCTTTTATTTTTGTTTCTTTTCTTAGGCTTTCCGAATTCTTTCTTTTATAGCCATACTGATGTATAAGTGATATGCAATAAACTGCGCATGTGAAAAGTATGTAATTTGGTAAATGTTGATGTATGTTACATCTGCAAAACCAGTCTCTAGACCAGCTTTCTCACTTGCAGAGTGGTGAGGGGTAGTAGAGGGTGGGTCTGGGGGAGACTGTGAGGACCCCGGGGTTTTGCAGGGATACCCTCCTCAGGAAAGCCCCTTACCCACTGCCAGCCCAGCTACCGGGACCCTCTTTTACATATTGCCCTTCTATGTAAAATTTCAGCTGGTGGTAGGGTGCTGGTGCTAAGTGAAGTCTGAAAATCACTGAGTTAGATGTCCCGTGAGGCCATCCCAGCCCTGACGCTATGTCTCTGTGGGACAGCGCCCCCCCCACCACCGCCCCCAATGAGACTACCAGAGCACGCCACACAGTGGCCAAAACACAAGCCTCACAGCTCCCTGGAGGAGAGCAGCAGAGCTCAGAGGGGGAGCCCCGAGGCAGACAGCCAGGAGACGGGCAGGCGTCTGTCCCAGCTCTGCCCTTGGGCGTGACCACCAGCATCTCTGCCCTGTCGGAGATTCAGAGGCTCACGTGCAGATTCTCCCAGAGGAGACTCTCTCAGGTAGTGTCTGAGGACCTTCCTCATCCTGCACGTGTGCGTGTGTACGTGTGTGTGCGCGTGTCCTTACAAAACAGACTGTAACTAGGGCAACTACCGCGGCATTTCACTGGCATTCCGTTCTTACATAGGACCTCCTCAGATTTCCTGTCTGGCCTTCAGTCACTTAGGGCTTGGGTACCTAGAAGTAGAAGGGGGAAGGGGGATGCTCGAGGGCAGGTGACAGGAGGACACACGCAGGGGAGGGGGAAGAACCGGCTGGACCCCACATCGTTGGGAGACTGGACTCAATTTGGTAGAAGACAGGGACTCAGGCGTCAGTGTGGCAGGGACACGGTGCCCGAAGATGGGATAAAGAATCAACTAAGCGCCGCGGGACGGGGCTGGGGTGACTTTACTTTTTTTCTGTTGTATTTTCTTCTTAAAATATATATACATATATACTACCTTTAAAAATTGTGAATCACTGTACTGTACACCTGTAATTTACATAATATTGCACAGCAACTATACTTAAAAGAAAGAAACACAAAAATACACATGTGCATATTATAGATAATTAGAAAAGATCATAAAGCTATTGTCATAAAAAAATAAATGCTGGAGTTGTTAAAAGACAAAAACATTGATATTCTCCAAATGATAAAGGCTGGCCAGCAATTTCAAAGGTGAGATGTGGTTTAACCCTTGAAATTCCAAAGAGAGAAAAATATTCCCAATTAGTGCTTCTGTCTTCTTTTTCTCAATGTTTTTTTAAAAAAACTGAAGTATAGTTGACGTACAATATTGTGTCAGTTTCAGGTGTACAGCAAAGTGATTCAGTTATATATATATATATATTTTTCCAGATTCTTTTCCCCTATAGGTTATTACAAGATCGTGAGTACATTTCCCTGTGCTACACAGTCAGTCCTTGCTGCTTATCTTTTTTACGTGCAGTAGTGTGTGTCTGCTAATCCCACACCCCTAGTTTACCCCTCCCCCCTTTCCCCTTTGGTAACCAAAAATAAGATTGTTTTCTATTTGTTTCTGTTTTCTTATGAAGTAACTGCTGGATGAAGGGACAGGAAACAATGACTTCTGCTGATGTCACTTACAAAGATATAAAGCGGGTCGTACTCCGGAGCCCGGGCCAAGGCCTCAGGGAGTCTTATGCTCAGGACGGAGGTCTCGCCGGGGAGCTGGGGCGCCGAGTCCTGCTTGGGCAGGGCTGTGACGGCGGTGGCTTCATCCTGGGCCAGGACCAAGGACAGTGCGTTAGTCCACGTGCCAGGGCGGCGGGAAGGTGGGGCGGTTCCCGAGGGTGGGGACCCGTTACCTCAGCTCCTGGCTTCAGGGCCCGGGCAAGCTTCTGAGGCCAGTAGCTGGTGGAGGACATCTGCACAGAGACTGGCTGGTACCTCTTGATCTGGTACAGCTGAGGAACCTGGGGGAGAGAAGGCAGGCGCTCGAAGCCCTCGGGAGGCACTTCCCCGCCGCCTGGGGGCAGAAGGAAAACGAGCGCCGCGCTTAACCAGCAGCTGTGTCAGCGCGGGCCCTGTTCTGCGTCCCAGCACACAGCGGTGTTCACAGTTCCTCGCCCCTGTCTTAGGGCTTAACTCTGCAATACACTGAACACTGGTTTGTCAGTTTAAAACATGCATATTTTACAAGGACCTACTGGACAGCACGGGGAATTATACTCAATATTTTGTAATAACCTAAAAGGTAAAAGGATCTGAAAAAGAATATACATACGTGTGTGTGTATAACTGAATCACTGTGCTGTATGCCTGAAACTAACAAGATGTTGGGATTCGACTATACTTCAATTAAAAAAAAAAAAGAAAGAAAAGAAAAAAGAAATAAAGCACACATATTTTCAAAAACAGAAGTGGTCATACACAAAGGCTGACCCACTTTTGTTCACTTGTGTCTTTTTTCAAGTTACTAACATATGTAGTTCAGACAGCTTCAGATATGCATACTATATGGTATATCCACAGAATAAAGATACTGGTTTCCATAAGCCACATTAGGAAAGGAGAATCTGCTACACCTCGCCCGTCGCATAAAATAACAGCAGAGAAGTACACACAGTAGGCTACGCAGTACAATCCGTCATAGAACAAAACTAATAAAAATAGCGCAATTCAAATTCAAAATATTCTGTTCACTTCATAAGAAACCCAATTAACAAAACCACATGACAGGTCTAACCTGCAGATTGAAGAAGGAATAGGTCTGCTTGATTTGAATTTCTGAAGGTTTAATTGGAACAGGTCCAAGGCCATCAGGAGCCTAAAATGTGAATTCAAAAAAGTGGCACGTGATCATCACGGAGCGAGAGCAGCTATGCTTCTATTTCTCTACATTTTGCACGTTACACGAAGAGCCCCTCCCTCTAAGTGACCCTTCCTGTGACCACAGCTGCTGCTTCCCGCGAGTGGCTTGGAGGCAGCGTGAGCCACCGCCCCCCTTGTCTCTTAGGGTGTGATTCTCAGGACGGCAGCTGAGGCCTCTGTCAAGGGATGCAGCCTAACTTCTCCTCTGCCCACTGCGGCTGCTTCCCTTCCACGGACGCTAATCCCGAAGCAGCACCTCACAGACGTCCTGCACGCGGATCTGCTGCATCACCCAGAGCCTGCAACAGCGCCCCACCTGTGACAGGCCCTCAGTGAATACTACGTCTCACCGAGCTGAGACACCGTCGTTAGACTGATACGATGCAGTGCGAACGTGCCACCAATTATAAGACATTTCCCAATCTCAAAGGTGCTGTATATTTTAAACATGATCTTAGAAGAGGTGAAATACAGTATTTCCGGAATGAATTACAGAATTCTCTACGGACAGGAATGCTGAGCATTGTGTTTTTCATCAACCCTGAGCAGCACAGAAGTTCCTGCAGCACTAACTCAAGTACCAAGTGAAATGATAAGCTTTGAATTATTAGGAAAAAAAAAAAAAAAGCCGGGCTCCACAGCACAGGGATAACCTCTTTCCATCCCCATCACTCTTTCCACCCAGTAATTATTGAGTATCAGATAATTCTTAGTGCTTGAAAATCTCAGATTTATCATTTCCTAGGAACTAAATACTCTCATCTTTTAGGTCATTTGATTTTCTAATGCGGAAAACACATGGAATTTCTAAAGTCAGTCCTGTAATTCTTGAGTAGATTAACCTGCAAGGCTTAACACATTTTACAGGATGCGAATGGCAAGTTCATTCTTTGAAACCAAAAAACTGTTTTGCTTGTGCCCTTTCACTATCGATTAAAACACACTTTTTATTGCTAACTACGTGAACTTGGGGAACTCGGGCAACATTTCATCACTGGCTCTGTGACCTTGTGTCCCAGGCTCCTTCTCAGCTGTAAGAGGATAAACCTACCATGTAGACTTGTTGAAGGTTAAATGAATTGACAGAACTGAAGCGCTTAAGAAACTGCCTGACTCGTGGTCTAGCCACGATCTGAATTATGATGATGCACCATTTGGCTAACTGTCACACTTCTTGCCACCGAGAGGGAGAGAGGGATGGACCTGTGGGTCCGAGGTTGGCCTGTTAGAGGCTGTGGCCGCCCGTCCCTGGCCCCCGCAGATCCCACGCAGGGCTCGGCGGCCTCCAGGCTGGGCAGGGCCTGAGCACGGGCATCCCGGGGGCCAGGCAGGGGGCAGCAGGGGCCACTCGGTTTCCTGTTCACCACAATAACCTGGACGCAGGTCTGCCTTGGGAGCCCCTCAGGAGGCAGCGCAGGGGCAGAGACAGGGCGGGGCTCCCCTCGGCACCTGCCTGCGACCCTGATGGCGCCTGGGCCACCGCAGCCCTGAACACCCACCAGCTCGTTGGAGCCCTGGGGGGCGCTGTAGGCCGGGAAGGCGAAAGGCAGCACTTGCTGGGGTGACACAGAGAAGCAGCTGCAGTAATCGTCCTGACTGACCCGCGCCCGAAGGTGTCTGGAGGAATTCTTGTCTGCGGGTGAAAAACAAAACAGCGCTTTGGGAGAATCGTAAGGTATTTGTGCGAAACCACTGTCTTTGGTTGTGTGCGTGTGTGCGTTTGCCACACACCAGTTACTGGGTCCTCGGCACACGCCATTTCAGAAAGAACGTGTGTGCGTACGTATGTATGTGTGTAGTCTCGTTTTTAGTTTCTCTTTTGTTCTTTACCTCAACCCCTTCTCCAATTTTTAAAAAATTTTGTTTTTACTTCCGAAAAACTATAATTCGTAGTGAAAGTCTCTCTGATGAATATTCTTTGCCCTTGTCAGCAAAGAAAAAGATCAAATTAAAGAAGCATGTAAAGACATTTTACAGGTGTCCATATGTAACTCACAGGTAAATTTTACAATGTTTTTTAAGAGTTTCTTTATTAGAAACGTCAGCATCAGAGATAAAATAATATAGGAGGAAAAAGGATAATTTAAATGTAATAAAATGTCCTATGTTCATAGCAGCAATATTCACAATAGCCAAGACATGGAAGCAACCTAAATGTCCATCGACAGAAGAATGGATAAAGAAGATGTGGTACATATATACAATGGAATATTACTCGGCCATAAAAAAGAATGAAAGAATGCAATTTGTAGCAACATGGATGGACCTAGAGATGATCATACTAAGTGAAGTAAGTAAGAAAAAGAAAGACAAATATCATATGGTATCACTTATATGTGGAATCTGAAATATGACACAAATGAACTTATCTACAAAACAGAAACAGACTCACAGACACAGAGAACAGACTTGCGGTTGCCAAGGGGTGGGGGATGGGGGAGGAAAGGATTGGGAGTTTGGGGTTAGCAGATGCAAACTAGTATATACAGGATGGCTAAACAACAAGGACCTACTGTAGAGCACAGGGAACTACATTCAATACCCTGTGATAAACCATCATGGGAAAGAATATGAATATATGTGTATAACTGACTGAATCACTGTGATGTACAGCAGAAATTAACGCAACACTGTAAATCAACTATACTTCAATACAGTTGTTTTTACATCCAGTGTATGTGATCTATGAAGCCCCGTGTTTGTACCCAGCGAACTTCCGCTGCTCAGGGCACATGCGGATGGAAGTAGAGCTGTTCGCAGCCGGCTCTACCTCGTGCCATGGACCGTCTTCCGTGCGTGGACCTTTTCACGACGGCGTCTCTGTGCATGTTACGGATCGCACTCAGCGTGCTCAGCAAGCGGCGATGAATCATGACCTGGAATTAGAAAGAAGAACGATTTCACACTGTTCGTCGGTGCTCACTTTGGCATCCAGTTTAGCTCAATTTCCTCAACCACAGCCAGGGGCTGAGGCCACCGATCTACGTGGGATTCCCAGGGAGGGTCACAGCGCCCTGGACAAGGCCACGGGCATCGAGGTCTGGGCAGTGCGGACCCGCCTGAACGCAAACAGAGACCCGGCTGTCGTCAGGCCTTGACCCTCCCAGTTTACGAGCCCCCGTTTTCTCGTATTTCCAGAGGGGAAAGAGTGGCTAGTTCTACGGTCTTTCTTCTCGGTACATCTGAGTCGTGACACTGCTGCCATGTTATTTTCAGAGCTGAAGGACAAACTAAGCGGACAATTCCACAGACGTCGGGCAGTGGTCTGGGCGGCGCTGGCTGCACACCCCACGCTCTGCGTCCAGAGCAGGCGCGGCTGCAGGTGAGCGCTCCCTGCGCCCAGAGCTGGGCCGCTCCTTTCACGGTTCCCACTCCTTCCCATATCTGCCCACGGACCTGCCACTTCTCCGATACGATGAGGCGGCCGCCCCGTACACAGTCCTGTTCAGGTACCGCAGACACAGTGGGGAGCGGACAAGGGTCCAGCCCGCACAGAGCTGACGTCCTCTACGTGCGTGTGTGTGGCGTGGGACGGCAGGAGACAAGCGAGTGCACAAGCTGAACACCGTGAAGAAAATGAGGAAGACTAAACACACGGGGGCATGACTGAGGGGCCAGGCAGGGGTCTGGCCACTCCCGCAGGGGCGACGTGAGGAAGGCCTTTCTGGGAGGTGAGGTTTGATCTGAGACTTGAACAATGAGGAGACGCTGGCCTTGGAAAGAGTGCAGAGCAGAGGAAGCGGCAGGTGCAAAGATCCTGATGCAGGAACAGAGGAGACACGCTTAAAGGGCGGAGAGAAACCCAGTACGGCCTTGTCGCCTTGACAGAAATCGCGCCTTTTATTCCAATTGCAACGGGGGCCTTTGGAAGGTTTTCCCAGGGGCAACGTCTGATCACGTCCAAGCTCTGGGAGGCCTCTTCTGGCTGCGGTGGTCCAGGCAGAGAGGACAGGGCCGTGACTGGGCCGGGGGGGATGGCAGGGGCCGTCGGGCTGGGGCCGTGTTGGCACATCTAACTGGCAGCATCTGCTGGGGAGTGTGCGGGAAAGACGGAGCCTCCACTCAGAGCCAGACGCACAGCTGCTGACCCAGTAGGACTGGCTCCAGAGTGGCCGGGGCTGTCCCACGAGCAGCAAGTGTCGCGTGACCACCTCTGTCCTGCACATGCGCACAGCCCACCCAGACAAAGCCCCAGCAGGGACACTGGTTTACAGGCATCAGCCTAGGCTGCAAGCACTGCTTGAGAGATCACCTGTAACGTAAACTCTTGGAGTCTTCTACGTGTTGACTCACCTGACCTTCATGACAGCCCTGAGATAGGTCTTACTGGTCTCCTCGGTGACAGATGAGGAAACGAAGGCACAGAGGTCATGGAACTTGTCCAAGATTGGAAACCTCATGAGAAGTAGCACCAAGGTGGGAATGTAAGTTGGTGCAGCCACTATGGAGAATAGTACGGAGGTTCCTCAAAGAACTACAAATAGAGCTGCGATATGATCCAGCAGTCCCACTCCTGGGCATACATCTGGACAAAACTCTGATTTGAAAAGATACATGCACCCCTATGCTCATAGCAGCACTATTCACAACAGCCAAGACATGGAAACAACTTAAATGTCCACCAACAGAGAAATGGATAAAGAAGATGTGGTCCATATATACGATGGAATAGCACTCAGCCATCAAAGAGAATGAAATAATGCCATCTGCAGCAACATGGATGGACCTAGAGATTCTCATACTAAGTGAAGTAAGTCAGACAGAGAAAGACAAATACCACATGGTATCACTTATATGTGGAATCTAAAATATGACACAAAGGAACCTATCTACAAAACAGAAACAGACTGATAGACATAGAGAACAGACTTGTTGTTGCCAAGGGGGAGGGGGTGTGGGGGAGGGGTGGATCGGGAGTTTGGGTTTAGCAGACGCAAACTACTATATATAGGACGGATAAACAACAAGGTCCTACTGCAGAGCACAGGGAACTCTATTCAATACCCTGTGATAAACCATATGGAAAAGAATAAAAAAAAGAATATATATGTATAACTGAATCACTTTGCTGTACACCAGAAATTCACACAACATTGTAAATCAGCTATACTTGAATAAAAAACTTTTAAAAACCATAAAAAAAGAAGTAGCACCCAGAATGAAGGGCAAGAGACTTCCCTGGCGGTCCAGTGGTTAGGACTCTGCGCTTCCACTGCAGGGGGCACAGGTTTGATCCCTGGGTGGGGAACTAGATCCCACATGCTGCACGGCGTGACCAAAAATCAATCCATCAATCCATCAATAAATCAAACACATTTACTAGTGGAAAAAAAGAGTAAAATGATTATCTAAAATAAAAATGAAAGAATTTATTTTAAAAAAAGAAAAAAGACTGAAGGGCAAGCAGCCTGTCTGCAGAGTCCGTGTCTCCACCACTGGTCTCCCTGCCGGGCGGGGGCGGGAGGGGTTCTGCCCCCCAGGCAGCCACGCTCCAGTGGCTGGGACGAGAGGTCGACGGGCAGCATAAGACGCGAGAGGCACCGCAAGACGGCCAAGCGCTGATGCTTACGGGACTGCTTGTTGGAGGAGGGGTAGGCTGAGCTGGCCTGAGGACACTTGTGGGCGGAGGGAAGGGAGAGGGGATGGATTTCAGGGGAGCAGTGAGGCGTGGGGAACGAGCTGGTGTGCTGGGAGAAGGTGAGGGCGGGCAGCTGGGGAGGGGAGGCGGAGCCAGGCCAGCGGGCCGCCTCACACCCGTTATGGGCCGTGGAGGCTAAGGGGCACAGGAGCTCCCCGCTGTCCTCTCGAGAAATCACTAGCCAGCACCCTTCCATACGGCCCAGCAATGCTACTCCTGGGTGTGCGCGCCCCAGAGAGCTGTAAACACGTCCACAGACTTGCACATAAATGTCTGTAGCACCGATGTTCTCACCATGCCCCGCTGGCCTCTCTAGAAATCACTAGCCAGCACCCTTCCATACGGCCCAGCAGTGCTACTCCTGGGTGAGCGCGCCCCAGAGAGCTGAAAACACGTCCACAGACTTGCACATAAATGTCTGTAGCACCGATGTTCTCACCATGCCCCACTGTCCTCTCTAGAAATCACTAGCCAGCACCCTTCCATACGGCCCAGCAATGCTACTCCTGGGTGTGCGCGCCCCAGAGAGCTGTAAACACGTCCACAGACTTGCACATAAATGTCTGTAGCACCGATGTTCTCACCATGCCCCGCTGGCCTCTCTAGAAATCACTAGCCAGCACCCTTCCATACGGCCCAGCAATGCTACTCCTGGGTGAGCGCGCCCCAGAGAGCTGAAAACACGTCCACAGACTTGCACATAAATGTCTGTAGCACCAACGTTCTCACCATGACAGCCAAAAGCTGAGAACAGTCCAAATGTTTCAACCAATGACTAGATAAAGAGTGTGGTATCTCCATTCAGTGGAATGCTATTCATCCTGAAAAAGGAATGAGGTACTGAAACATGCTACGCCGTGGATGAACCTTGAAAACATGTTAAGTGAGAGAAGCCAGTTACAAAAGGCCATGTACTGTAGGATTCCGTGTATACGAAACGTCCAGAATAGGCAAATTCACAGAGGCAGAAAGTGAACAGGAAAGGGGGTGGGGGGTGGAGAGCGACTGCTGCTGGGGGCCAGGCTTCTTTAAGCAGTGATAAAAACGCCCTAAAATCAGATAGTGGTGATGGCCGTACTCTACTAAAAACGACTGAACTGTACACTTTACAGGAGTGAATTTTAAGGCATGTGAATTGCATCTCAATAAAGCTGCTATAAAAAAAACCTCACCGTTCAATTTCCCTGTGCTGATAACTAAAGAAATTAAATTTTCAACCTGATGCTGAGACTTACCTTGCGTGCTGCTTGCTGAAACCGTCTCTGCGCCCAGAACCTGTTGACCCAAGTGTTATTTATGAGCGGATCAAAATTAGGATGAAATTCCCTGGTTTTCTGTGAACACAAAATATAGGCGCATGTTAGATTTAAATTTTAACTCCTGGCATAAAAGCATTTAATAAAAATGTTTCAGAGTTGGATCCCAAACCAAGTTATTATTTGTTCTTCCACCTAATGAGTACTTATTAAGCACTTTTGGTGTACATAGCATTATAGGGAACACTTCTTGGGCTAGGGACCAAAAGTGAAAGACAAGATTTGGGTTTCAAGAAACGTACAATCTAATCTCATTTTTCAAGTGACTTACAATGCCACATCTATCATATATCAAGACTCGATATATATGTGGATCTGTTTCTGTCTTTCTATTTGGTTTCATTTATCTTTTGTCTATCCATATGCCAATAATACCACACTGCCTTAATGATCTAACTTGGTCATAAAGCTTTGTCTCCTTCAGAGAAAGTCCTCTCCCCTGGTTTATTCATTTTAAGTTAAAAAAATTCTTGAGTCTTTGCTCTTTCATATATATACGTATATATACATAATATTCATGTTCATGTTGTGTATATATACATATATATGTACTTAAAGAGTTATAAAATTCCATGACAAAGCCTATTGAGATATTAATTGGGATTGCATTTAATCTGTAGATCAATTTGGAAAAAGGTAACATCTTTACAATGCTTATTCTCTTCTATGAAACGTCTATAAATATCTTTCAATTTATTTAGATCTTTGTTATTGTTTTAATGTAAAGTTTTGTAATTGCTAGATTTGCTTCTAGGTACTTGCTTGCTATTATAAATTACATGTCTATTAAATTATATGTTAACGTTTTATTTCTTGTATATGAAAATACAGTAGATATTCTTGTATAATGATTTTATATGCAATTGCCAAATTCTCTTACAAATTCAGTAGGTTTAATTAATCTGGCAATAGATGCTTTTAGATTTTCTACAATCATAGTTAATTATATCATATAAAATCAATGATCTTTTTATTTCTTTCTCTCCAATACTTAACTTCTCTTGTATTTTTCTCTTATCATACTGTACTATCCAGAACCTCTAACACAATGTTGAATAAAAGAGTTTGTACTTGTTTGTATATACAGTACTTCTAATTTTTCGCCAATTAGAACGACTTTTACTGCAATTTTTTTGAAAAAACAATTTATGAGTTTATAAAAGCTTCTGTTTCCCTCATTTGTTAAGAGTTTTCTTTTTAGAAAACTGTGAATATTACATCAAGAAAAAAAAAGAAAGAAAGAAATGTACAGTCTAGAGAGGAAGAATGAAGTCACACAGAAATCAGAACCCTGCGTCGGGCGCTGGGATGCTGCAGAAGCAGGAGGCCAGACCGCGTGGTCCCCCGTGGAGCCCACGCACCGGGGGCACAAGTGTGTGTGGATCAGTAATGACTGGGAAGGAAAGGGTGTCTGGGGGTGTCGCGACGCCGGCCAGAGCCTTGGGCGCTGCAGGGCACTGAACAGGGGAGCAACGTGAAGACAAAGTCATCGGAAGTGAGTCCGTCCTGCGTTGGCCCGGGCAGTGGGCCGCGGAGGAGAGGGCGGAGGGGCGGAACACAAACGGTTCACCTGCGGGATGAGCTGAGGGTGAGCCGTGAAGGGGGACCGGGGGGTGGCCTCGTGGAAGGGCGCCTAGCAGGACTGTGGGGCCAGATGAGACAGGGCGAGGGGAGAAAGAGGTAAAAACAGTGCAGACGTGCAGACCCAGAAGAGAAAGCTGAGAATGGTGGAGGTGGGGAGACTGGGAAGCATTTCTTCGTTGTTAAAATTAAAAATTGGGGTAAACAACAAGGTCCTGCTGTAGAACACAGGGAACTATATTCAATATCCTGTGATAAAACATCATGGAAAAGAATATGAAAAAGAATGTATATATATGTATAAGTGAATCACTTCTGTACAGCAGAAATGAACACATTGTAAATCAGCTATGCTTCAAAAAAAATTTTTAAGTAAAAAAAATTAAAAATTGGGGTTTTAACCAGAAACTATCACATGACAGAGGAAACTCTGGTGGGGGGGGCTGCTGTCCCCACTTCACGTTTGAGCACGAGGCACGAGGGCTCAGAGGGCTCTTCCCGGGTCCCAAATCCGAGGTGGAGCTGGGGCCAGAGCTCTGGCGTCTGACTTGCTGTCTTCTTACAAGGGGAGGGGAGGGGGCAAGGAACCCACCCAGGGACCCCCCCCCCCGAGGACCTGCGGACAGGGGCATGGGCAGCAAAGGGGAAGAACAAAGGAGACCAAGAGGAGAAATCGGAGGTGTGGGAAGCAGGGGCCCATATACAAGGCTGTTAATTTCAAGGGAAACATTAATTACAAGTTGATGCCTGACTTGTGGATATGTAGTAAGAAAAAACACTCCGAAAGGTAAGCAAATTAAAAACTATTAAAAAATCTCTTGGTAAAAAGATTTCTATAAAATTATTTATATGCTTAAAAAATAAGCATATAAAGAGCTGCTGATAATTAGATTCCAAATAAAGAAAGTTACTTACCTCTTCCAGGTCGCGTACAACCCGTTTCGGGTGAACTTCTGTCTTGAGTCGCTGGAATTCGTCATCCAAAACAGGATCTCCTCTGTCTAGCTGGGGTTTTCAATCATCAAAAATGTTAAAATGGAATACAAAGGCACACAACTGTATTTCTCGTTGAAACTGGTAGAAACCCATTAAGCCATTGGTCCAATCCACCCATGAAGTTCCGCTGGGAGTGGTGGTTAAAATGATCGTTTTAAGTACACTTACTGTTTAAACATGGAAAGTTTCTACAGAAGCACAAACCCAATACCTTCTTCTTACAGTTAGAGGATAGTCTCTGGACATTATTTCTGAGGCATTTAAAATTCACAGAATGGATCTTAGGAAACCGTGTGACACGGGAGTAGAGAGATTTCTTTTAAAAGAAATTTAACCTCCCAGGGAAGCTTTAAGCTCCTCAGAGCCGATGATCCAAGTATCAGGTTTTAACAAAGGCACGTGATCCCTTCCCTTTCCCGGGCGGTGGAAGTGGGGGGTCTGTCCCTTCCGTGGCTAGGTGTCCCCCGCCGCCTGCTCCCTGGCCCCCGAGCCATCTTCCCTACCCCGGAGCCACTGGCACTGCCTGGTGGCCCCCAGGAAGGCCGCCGGGCTTGGCAGTGTCTCCCCACACCTGCCTCCATGGCGGGAGGGCTCTGCACCTGCAAACCTGCGTTAGATTTTGCCTCTCTGTGGTTTTTATTATTTGTGTGTTAGGTAACTTCTAAAACTAGCTTGGCTTTCAGGTATGCTGTTCACAAACATTTTTATAGACTAAATTGGAAGAAATCCGACCACCACATTAACACCCTACTTGAAAATGAGAGGACGTACTGGAGAGCACAGGGAACTATACTCAATATTTTGTAATAATCTCTAAGGGAGAAGAATCTGAAAAAGAATAGATGTGTGTGTGTGTGTGTGTGTGTGTGTGTGTGTGTGTGTGTGTAACTGAATCACTGAGCTGTATACCTGAAACTAACACAATATTGTAAATCAACTCTACTGCAATCAAAGAAAACAAGAAAGAACAGATGTCTATGATCGTCACCAGGGCGGTGAGCTGTCCGGTCCGATTTGCATGCAGCCGGAGGTTGAGTGTGAGACTGGGGACCTTAGGTTCAAAATACAGATTCCGTGGGGAGAGACCCAGACCTCCATGATGACTAAAAGTCAAATAAAATAGAGGGAATTTAAAGAAGGGATTGGCAAATGCGTTGTTAGACAAAAGAGGAGGGAAACTTCTTGTACCTTTATTTAGACTCTACTCATTTACGATGAACATTTCAGAATTTAGCATTACTGGCCGTCTCCCTTGAGCAAGAAGTCGCCGCCCCCGAGGGTCTGGGCCTTGCGGCTCTCGTGCCCACTTGCTCTGCACCCTCCCTCCCTCTCGCTTTTGCTCGGTTTCCTGCCGCAGGGCTCGGCCTCCACCTTTGGTCTGGACCTGGCTCTGGCTTCGCTCCTGGTCACCATCTCTGGGTCTCTCTTACCTTCGTGCTCTGCAGCTCATGCCCAGCATTCCAGCCCGAACTGGAGCCATTCCCTGCCTCTAAGTTGGACGCCTTTCTCCTCTTTACTACTTTTCAAACTTATACCGTGTCTTCTGGGAAGCTTTCCAGCTAGACGAGTCCTCTGCTAGCTGGACTCGGAAGCCCCACACTGCTTAGCAGCGGTCTCGGTGACAGTCACGGGCAGCCTCGATTTACAGTTAACCGTGGGCTGGCTATCAGCCTCCCCTCCCTACTTAAGTGTAAGGTTTTTTCTCCTTATGTGACATCTTGCACACAGCAGGAATTCACAATATTTAGTGAAATAAATGACATCGAATTAGCAGTGTTTCTGACCTTGTATTTGTTGTTTACTCGCTGCCGCTCCTCAGTAAGGTCTTTTTTAAATTTAAAGGACATGTGATCTTTACCGAGGTGTACCTGCCTGGGGAGAAAAAAACCAGCTTCCAGAACCCATCAGAATACCATAGTCAACTTCAGGATGGAGTGTCTTAGCCGTACTGCACAGCTGAAGAGGGAGGACACACCGTGGGGTAGAGAAGCTGCAGAGACCACAGCGACACAACTAGGGTGAATAATGTGTTCCACAAGACGAAGCTCATCTTCTAGGGACACACACTAAAATATTTATGAATAAAAAAACCTGGATGCTCAACCTCAGTCATCATTAGGGAAATGCAAATCAAAACCACAGCGACGGACCACGGCTCACCCACTCGGGTGGCTATGACGATTTATGATGATGATGGTGACAACAATCGTAATGGAGGGAAATAACAGGAATTGCCAAGGAGGTGGGAAACTGGAAGCTTCGTACGTTGCGGACGGGAATGTAAAATGCTGCAGCCACGTAGAGCACAGCTTGGCTGTTCTCAAAAAGTTAAACATAGAATTACCGTACGACCCAGCGATTCCTCTCCTACGCATACACCCAAGAGACCTGAAAAGATAAGTTCCCACAAAAACTTGTATATAAATGTTCGTAGCAGCATTATTTAAAATAGCCCAAAGGTGGAAACCACCCAAGTGTCCATCAACTGATGAATGAATAAACACAATGTAGTATGTCCATAAAATAGAATCTTATTCAGCCATAAAAATGAATGAAGTACGGACAGGTGCTGTGACGTGGATGAAGCTTGGAAACACGATCAGTGAAAGAAGCCAGTTACTAAAGGCCACGTGTTCTACGGCTGCATTCATATGAAATAAGGGGCAATGCCACAGAGACAGAAAGTGGGTTAGTGGTCGCCAGGGGCTGGGGAAAGAGGACGGGGCGTGACTGCTTCATGCTTACGACGGGCTTCCTTTCTGGAGGGATGCAAATGTTCTGGAAATAAGTGGTGACGGTTGCACAACACCGTGAACGTACTAAGAACTTCTGGCTTCTACACTTTAAAATGGTTCATTTTATGTGATGTGAATTTTATCACACTTAAAACACCTCTGGTATGTAATGTACCCATCATGGAGTCCAATACGTGTTCAAAGTATATAATAGCAGAGTTCCCCGGCGGTCCAGTGGTTAGGATTCTCGGCTTTCACTGCCGAGGACGCGGGTTCGATCCTTGGTCGGGGAACTAAGATCCCGAAAGCTGCACGGCTCGGCCAAAAAAACAAAAAGGTACAGTAGCTGTGGTTTTTAAAGTTCTGGGGAACTGTCTTAGATGAAAGGAAACTAAAGAGACATGAAAACTACACACAAATTGTATGATCTTTGATTGGACCTTGGATTCCCCACTCCAAAAACCAAAACCCCCTGGTATAAGAGTCATTACTGGGACAACAAGGTAAATCTGCACATAGGCTGATTATTTGGTGTTTCATCAATGGTAAACCTCTTGGAAGTGATTATGGTGATGTTGGAGAACGTCCCTGCTTTTAGGAGCTACGTGCTAAAACCTTTAGGGGTGAGGCTTCATGGCACCTGTACCTGCAACTTGCTTTCAAAGGGCTCAGGGGGGGCTTCCCTGGTGGCACAGTGGTTAAGTATCCGCCTGCCAACGCAGGGGACACGGATTCGAGCCCTGGTCTGGGAAGATCCCACATGCCGCGGAGCAACTAAGCCCATGAGCCACAACTACTGAGCCTGCGCGTCTGGAGCCTGTGCTCGGCAACGGGAGAGGCAGCGATAGTGAGAGGCCCGCGCACCGCGATGAAGAGTGGCCCCCACTTGCCGCAACTAGAGAAAGCCCTCGCACAGAAACGAAGACCCAAAACAGCCAAAAATAAATAAATAAATAAATTTATACAAAGGGCTCAGGGGGATAAAAGGTGTGTCTGCACGTGTGCATTTGTGCGCGTATGCATGCGTGTGGCGTTAACCACTGACCCTACATCAGTGTGTGTGCCTCTTACTGGCAGGGTTAAAATCTTTTAACAAAAAAGTAGGGAGGAAGTATTAAGTGAACAACACATGATCAAAAGTGAATTTAGGGACTTCTGGGGTGGCACAGTGGTTAAGAACCCGCCTGTCAATGCAGGGGACACGGGTTCGAGCCCTGGACCAGGAAGATCCCACATGCCCCGGAGCAACTAAGCCTGTGTGCCACAGCTACTGAGCCTGCGCTCTAGAGCCCATGCACCACAACTACTGAGCCCGCGTGCCACAACTACTGAGCCCGTGTGCCACAGCTACTGAGCCTGCGCTCTAGAGCCCATGCACCACAACTACTGAGCCCGTGTGCCACAACTACTGAGCCCGTGTGCCACAACTACTGAGCCACAGCTACTAGAGGCCGTGCTCCACAGCAAAGAGAAGCCACCACAATGAGAAGCCCGTGCACCGCAACGAAGACCCAGCACAGCCCAAAATAAATAAATAAATAAATAGATAAATAAATAAATAAACAAAAACCAAAATTTAGGTTGTGATTTCGAGTCTGTTACAAAGAAGCATAGGTGGAAGGGAAAACACGAGGGTTAACAGTGGTCACTGGACTAACAGTGATTTTTTTTTCCTCTTCTACACTCAAAAAAAACCCTTCAAGTTTCTAAAATGACAACGTGTCCACTTTTTTTACAACAGGGAAAGAGTATTTTTTTAAAATGGTCCTGGGTAACCTGGCATACGCCCTATTCAACTGAGGCCAGACCCCGAGTACAGACTCACACAGGATTCTGTGAATTCACAGAAGGGGCTGTTTCTCCTGAAGGGGTGGCAGGGTGGGGACACCTGGGCCGGCCCCAGAGCTCAGGACGCGTGGCCTGTCTGGGCGGCATGTGGGCTCTTAGTTCCCCGACCAGGGATCGGACCCGTACCCTCTGCAGTGGAAGCGTAGAGTCTTAACCGCTGGACCGCCAGGGAAGTCCCTCCAGGAGTCTCTGTTTGAACTCAGTTTAAGAGTTTCTAAAGTTACTTCAGCTGAATCTGTACACGTAGATATGCCTGGTGTGATATGGTAAAAATGTGTAAAAAGGGTTCCATCTTGTTTGCAGGAGCACAAAGAAGAAGCCCCGCATCTGAGTTTGAAAACCTCCGCCGGGTGCCTCCCCGACCCCAGCCTGCACTGCCGGGGTCCCCGGACGGCCTCTGGGGCACACAGCCCAGGACACAGGGGGCTCGGGGTGGGGGGAGCGGTGACGGGGCAAGACCCGGGGTGCCTGTCACCCCGATCGGTCCTGAGCAAGCGGGGTGCGCTCTGGCTCTGCCACTCGTCATGCTTAGGAAGCAGCATGGTTTGGTCACATTAGTTTATTCCCAATAGAAACTTCACTCTGAAACAGAAGGTCCATTAAAGGGAGAGAATAATCAAATTTTCCAGAGGGCATAAAAAGGTATTACATTTCATTGTGTCTCATGGATAAAAAGCCATTACCAAAAACACCGACACTTGATGCAAATAATTGCGCAATATTTACCACTTAAGGTGATTTTTGAGCTCTTCGTAAGTGTCCTGTCTGACTTTCTGTTCAAAGAGTGCTTCCTTCATCTGTCTTGTTTTTGAAACCTCAGTGCCTTGGTCCAAAACTGAGGGAGGAAAAAATAAAATAAATAAAAAAAACAAACAAAAAAAATAAAACAAAGAAAAAATAAAAAAAATTTAAAAAACCAAACCAAACAAAACAAAACAAAAAAACTGAGGGAGGGAGCAAACACGATTATACCAGTAATCAAATCAGAATCACTGGCTGAGAGAAAAACACATTTCTAATGGCAAAACATAACAGCGATCTAACTGAGTTTTGCTGCTGCTGCAGATTCTGCCCAGGGGCTGACTTACGGAGGACCAACTGCTTACCTTCTCTTAATTCTTTAATCTTCAATTTTCCTGGTTCTTGGTTTAGAACAGTTGCCACAGCAAATGGATTCGATAAATCTACTGGAAATCTCAAGTTCTGATATTCGATTTCCTGAGACCAAACCAGGAGGGAAAAGTCATTATTTGCCTTCTCTGTCATTCCTTCCATCGTGGTTCACATAACACCCACTTTACCTTAATCTTGGGAGGCTTTGCCTTTGCTGGCAGTCGGTGAAAATGTACATGTGTCCTTGCCTTTTCTGGAGGAACAACTACTTTCCTAGAAAGAGTATTTAATCTTTCAAATTCTTCTAAGCTAGAGTTGAAAACAGATTATTAAATTAGTATGTAATGCAACAACTCAAGGCTCCTAATTTTAGTTCTTTCCAATAATACCATGACTTACACTCCATTAAATATCAATACTATATCTAAACTAAAAATCAATCTGAGTGCTAAAACAGTGGTTTACTAAAATAAACGCAAGGTCAGGATACCAGAGCATAATCATATACAAACAGTTGTTCGATGGCTGTTTTCCTTATGTTCTCAAAGAACATAGCAAGTGGAAAACAGGACAGGCTGAAAAATGCTCTCAGCGTCCAGCATAATTCATTTCTGGGCTGTTGGTTTTCCACAGCTAAATTTACTTACCACATTTAAAAACTCTTACATTGATTTATGTTCCTAGTAAAAGAATAATTTTGCCCACTGTTTGTAGCAAGATCTTTAAAATAAAGTGATTCAGGTTAACGTTTGAGATCTTTACTGTGAATGAAAACTGCTTTAAACATAGGCAGGTATAGACATGGCTGCTTCCATGTCTGCAGAAACTGCTCATTTATCATGAGATGTAGTGGAATCACGTATGTTTATAAATGCTACCCATGAAAGCATTTCCTTAAGCAAGAATGTGTGAACACGTGTTTGTGGGATGACACGTGTCCATGACGTTACAGAGGTAAGAGGAGAGATTGCGACCATTCATGCATTCTGACATGCCAGGTGCATTGGCCTAGCGCCTACTGACCCGGCCCCACTGCACAACACGGGCCATAGGCCTGCGATCCCAAACTTAACGTGGCCTGTGTGAGGGTCCTGAAAGGTTACGGCACGGGAGAACCTGTCCACACTGACTGACGCGCTGTGAGGTGCAGGGACGAGTGAGCTGTGGCCCGGCATCTGCATCTTAACAGAGCTCTGACACCACCTCTGCCGTAAATATCTGGGAAACAACCCCAAATTTCTGAGGGTGTTAAAAACCAGTCTCCTAAAGCAACCACACTCCAATGAAAATTAACAGCAACGGCAAAAAACCCAGTCTCCTTAGGAAGTCTAATTGCTAGTGTTAAGGATGGAAATGAGAAAACGAGAAACTGAAGAGTTACGTGGGATTGGCAGTGCCAAAGTCAGGACATATGTGAGTGCATTCATCATGCACCCAACTCTGAAACAAAAAAGCAACCTATGACGCCTCCAGAACACACTGCAGCTGGGTCATTTTTCTCCTTGCTGGTGGAATGTCTGTTCTAGCCCCACCTGCAGCCTGGGGAGACACAGTCCTTGAAAACATCAAGAGTGCTCTAAACAAGATATTAAACTCCAGTTGGGAAACCAAAACATCAGTTAGAAAAGGTCTGCTCCCGCTCCTGCACGGAACTTGGGCCGCGCAAAGCGCCATCGTATGTACGAACACGTCTGTGGAAGTCAGAGTCAAAGAGGGACAAGTCAACGTCCCCCTCAGGCGATGGCGCCAAGGAGGCGGTCTGAGAGTCGCAGGACGTGACGCGAGCTGGCCAGTGGCGTTCTGCTCGGCCAGTAACTGACGCCAGGAGAATGAGCGCTGGTTTCCATTTACATCCAACGCTACTTCTTCATCGGCTGACTCATTTAGTTCTACCGTGGGAACTTGCAAGATTTGGGCTCAGCGGGCCACATGAATATTCTATAGTTGACTTAAGCTGCTTTGGCTTTTTAGAAAAAAAAATAATAACATAAATATATAATAAACCATGGAGCTAGTTCTTATTCAGATACTAGATTGTTACTCCACTTTATTTAATATGCCTAATGATGTTACTGTGTGATGTGTACCTGTGCATGAAGGGGAGAGGAGAAAATCAAACTTTTTCTTTATCATTTTCAAAATATTTGTAAGGGTTTTCCAAGGTTGGGGTTTATACTGTGACATTTTCCTTTCCTCAGTCATCTCTTCCCCTCTTGCCAGAAGCAACTACTGCTACAAGTGCAGAGATATCCTCTGCATTGCTGTTGTATCTTAAGTGTATTTTATGAAGGTTCATCATTTAAATAAGTTTTTAAAACTGACATAGAATTGACATAAAACAGTATATTAGTTTAAGGCATATTAAGTACACTTTTGATGGCATTCTGCTACAAGAAAGAAACACAGAATGAAAGGAAGGAAAACCTGGGGTTTTGAAAAAGTTTGAAGAATACACAGAAGCCCCCCCAGGCGGCCGTACTTTAAAGCCATGTTGGGGTAGCACGTGCCGGTGAAGACACACTCGTATGGCTGAGAGTTGAACTGTGAAATCCACAGCTGCACTTTTATCTGTGCGATCCCACACTGAAAGGGGGTAAACGTCACTGTCACATCCATCTTCCCGTTCGCTGGTATTATTCCTGGGAGGAAAGACATGAGAAAACGTGATGCGTTCTCTTCCTGCCAAGTCCCGGCAAAGAGGCTGACACACACATACACACACACATACACACACACACCACACACACACACACACACCCCATACACTCACACACACCACACAAACACACCCCCATGCACTCACACACACACCCCATACACACACACCCCATACACACACACACCACACACACCCCATACACTCACACCACACACACACCATACACACACACAAACCACACACACCACACACACACACCACACACACACCACACACACCACACACACACACACCATACACAGACCATACACACACACCACACACACACACCACACACACACCACACACACACCATACACACACACCCCATACACACACACCACACACACCCCATACACTCACACACACCACAAACACACCACACACACACCACACACACACCACACACACACCACACACACACACACCCATACACTCACACACACACCCCATACACTCACACACCCCCCACACACACCCCCCACACACACCACACACACACACACCCATACACTCACACACACACCCCATACACTCACACACCCCCCACACACACCATACACACACACCACACACACCCCATACACTCACACACACCACACACAAACACACACCATACACACACCACACACACACCATACACACACACCCCCATACACTCTCACAAACACCCCACTCACACACCCCCCACACACACCATACACACACCCCATACACACACACCACACACACCCCATACACTCACACACACCACACACACACCACACACACACCATACACACACACCCCATACATACACCACACACCCCCATACACTCACACACACCACACACACACCACACACACACACACACACCATACACACACACCCCATACACACACACCACACACACCCCATACACTCACATCCACCACACACACACCACACACACACACTATACACACACACACCCCATACATACACCACACACACCCCATACACTCACACACACCACACACACACCACACACACACACACACACCATACAAACACACACACCACACACACACACACCATACAAACACACACACCATACACACACCACACACACCATACACACACACCACACACACACACAAATACACTGTTCCCGTGAGAAACACCAGTATTTCTATTATCTTTATATAGTCTTTTCATTAAATACACGTGAATCAACTTCTGCACATTTACATTGATCTTATTTATCCAACTACTACCTTAATCCTTTATAATAATAAATCGATTGTGTCAGTTATATAAACATATACCTATCAATCAGCGTTGCTGACTCAGAAGTGAATTCCCAAAACCATAATCTTTAAGCTAATTCCCACATGTCAATGTTCATGCTGTAAGCCACAAGGAAAAGCAAGGAACACACATAAAAGTTTGTGTCCAAATTATTCAGTTCCCTATATTTTTGTGTAATTTGATTCTCTCCTTTCAAATCTTCAGGATGGATGACTGTTCTCTCCAAAGTCAGATATCACACGATGTTCATTTCTCCTTTGTGTCTCTGGTGCCAGCAGCACTTGGAACCCAGTAAGTGTTCAACAAACACGGAAAGGAAAATAAAAGGCAGGGAGGGAGGGTGGGTCAATGCCCTAAGTGTGAGAGGGGCTAATGTTTCTGACTTCCACTGAAGGCTCTCTGGTTTGCTTTCTAGGTGGTTCCCTCTGTCCCGGTGCATCGGGTCTTTCTATGGTCCCTGCAGAGGCCTTGTACACACCCTCATAAATGCCTGGCATCCCCCCTTCCCATCCATGGCCTCTGAATCTTGGCCCACCCTCTGCCTTGCTCTCTGTGTCAACCGCACAGCCCTTTCATTCAGCCATCCAAGCATTCACTGAGCACTGCTGGGTGCCAGGCACTCTTTTAGGCACTTGAGATACAGCAATAAACAAAGCAAAGTCCCGGAGTTCCCAGGGTTTACATGCTAGTCGGGATAGCAAACAAAAAGAAATAAGCAAGTGAAGATAAACTCTCAAGTCGTGGCATGAATACAGAGCAAGCCTTGGGGAGGCAAGTGAAGCACAAGGAGCTGTCTGAGCGACGGGGACATCGGGCTCACGTGGAGGAGAGCGGCCTCTGCTCCAATCCCCAGACACGGGCTCCGGCACCCCAGGGCCTTGGCATCGCCGTTCCCCAGCCTGGAAAGCCCTTCCTCCAAGTCTTCTTTCAGCTGCTGATTCCCACCCCTGAAACCATCTCTCTGCCGTCTGTCTCCCCTACTCAGTCTCACCAAAGCAAGCGCCTGCTCATGACAGGTGTTCCCAGCTCAATAAATAAAACCTCAACGCCTGCGTCAGCCTACGTGTTACAGCAAACTCCTCCTGACGCTCCACCCGCAAGAGCCTCCACCCCCGGACTCCATCACGCTGTGGTCCTCGGGTGCCACCCCAGCTGTCACCCTGCTATGTCTACCAGTCTCCCTACTAGACTGCAAGCCCCTAAGGCAGACAACAGGCCCCAGAGCTCTTTTATCTTCCCAGATCCCAGGCACGGTGCTTCAGAAAACTACAGAAAACCCTAAAGACTCCGCCAAAAACACCTGTTAGAATTAATTTAAAAAGTCAGTAAAGTTGCAGGATACAAATCAATATAGAAAAATCAGTTGTGTTTCTATTCACCAACAACAAATCATCAGAAAGTGAAATTAAGAAAACAATCCCACTGGGGACTTCCCTGGTGGCACAGTGGTTAAGAATCCGCCTGCCAATGCGGGGAACATGGGTTCGATCCCTGGTTTGGGAGGATCCCACATGCTGCAGAGCAGCTGGGCCCGTGCACCACAACTACTGAGCCTGCGCTCTGGAGCCCGCGAGCCACGACTACTGAGCCCGCATGCCACAACTGCTGAAGCCCGCACGCCCTTGAGCCCGTGCTCCGCAACAAGAGAAGCCACTGCAATGAGAAGCCCGCACACCGCAATGAAGAGTAGCCCCCGCTCGCCGCAACTAGAGAAAGCCCACGTGCAGCAACAAAGACCCAACATAGCCAAAAATAAAATAAAAATTAAAAACAAAAACCAAAAAGAAATCCCACTTACAATAGCAACAAAAAGAATAAAATACCTAGGAATAAATTTTTTCCAGTTTTATTGAAAAATAATTGACATATATTTCTGTATAAGTTTAAGGTACACAGCATGATGGTTTGATTTACATATTTGTGAAACGATGACCACAATAGGTTTAATTAACGTTTATTATCTCAAATAGATACAATAAAAAGAAAAGAAAAAATTCTTCTTGTGATGAGGCATAAATTTAACCAAGGAAGTGAAAGACCTGTACACTGAAAACTATAAGACATTGATGAAAGAAATTGAAGAAGATACAAATAAATGGAAAGATATTCCATGTTCATGGATTGGAAGAATTAATATTATTAAAATGTCCATGCTATCCAAAGAGATATACAAATTCAATGCAACCTTATCAGACTTCTAACGGTACTTTTCATAGAAATAGAACAAACAGGGCTTCCCTGGTGGTGCAGTGGTTGAGAATCTGCCTGCTAATGCAGGGGACATGGGTTCGAGCCCTGGTCTGGGAGGATCCCACATGCTGTGGAGCAACTGGGCCCATGAGCCACAATTACTGAGCCTGCGTGTCTGAAGCCTGTGCTCCGCAACAAGAGAGGCTGCGATAGTGAGAGGCCCGCGCATCGCGATGAAGAGTGGTCCCCACTTGCCGCAACTAGAGAAAGCCCTCGCACAGAAACGAAGACCCAACATAGCAATCAATCAATCAATAAAATAATAATAAAAAAAATAAATAAAAATCTTTAAAAAAAAAAAAAAAGAAATAGAACAAACAATCCTAAAGTTTGTATGGAATCACAAAAGACTCAGAATAGCTAAAACAATCTTGGGAGAGAACAGAGCTAAAGCATCATGCTTTGTGATTTCAGATCCTATCACAAAGCTACAGTAATCAAAATGGAATGATATTGACATAAAAATATACAAATAGATTCATGGAAAAGAATAGAGAGCCCAGGAATATACCCATGCATACGTGGTCAACTAATTGGCAACAAAGGATCCCAGAACATGCACAGGGGAAAGGACAGTCTCTTCAATAAATAGTGTTGGGAAAACTGAACAGCCACATGTAAGAGAACAAAACTGAACCACTATCTTATACCACATACAAAAGTGAATGTGGGAAGCGGATTACTTAGGAGTTTGGGATTGACATGTACACACTACTGTATATAAAACAGACAACCAACAAGGACCTACTGTATATCACAGGGAACTCTACTCAATAGTTTGTAATAACCTATAAGGGAAAATAATCTAAAAAAGAATATATATATGAATGTATAACTGAATCACTTTGCTGTACACCCTACCCTAACACAACACTGTAAATCAACAGTATTTCAATAAAAATTTAAAACATTAAAAAAAATGATTTCAAAGTGGATTAAAGACTTGAATGTAAGACCTGACCATAAAACTCCTAGAACAAAACACAGAAAAAAGCTCCCTGACACTGGTCTTGGCAATGATTTTGGGGATTTGATACCAAAAGCAAAAGCAACGAAAGCAAAAATAAACAAGTGAGACTATATCAAATTCAAAAGCTTCTGCACAGTAAAGGAAACCATCAACAAAATGAAAAGGCAACCTATGGAATGGAAGGAAATTATTTGCAAACTACATATCCAATAAGGCATTAATAACCCAGATATACAAGGATCTCATATAACCCAACAGCAGAAAAACCCAAATAACCCAATTTTTTCAATGAGCAAAGGACCTGCATAGACATTTTTCCAAAGAAGATATACAAATGGCCAACAGGTACGTGTTCAACAACACTAATCATCAGGCAAATGCAAATAAAAATAAAATAAAAAACATAATGAGATATCACCTCACACCTATTAGAATGGCTATTATCAAAAAGAAGAGATAACAAATCCTGGTGAGGGTGTGGAGAAAAGGGAGCCCTGTTCACTGTTGGAAATACAAGCTGGCACAGCCACTACGGAGAACAGTATGGAGGTTCCTCAAAACGTTAAAAAAATAGAACTACCATATGGTCCAGCAATCCCACATCTGGGTATAATATGCAAAGGAAATGAAATCATTATTTTGAAAAGATAGCTGTACTCCTATGTTCATTGCAGCATTATTCACAATATCCAAGGTATGGAAACAATCTGTGTCCATCAACAGTTGAACGGAAAAGAAGATGTGGTACACATATACAATGGAATATTATTCAGCCGTAAAAAAGAAGGAAACCCCGCCGTTTACGACAATATGTATGAACCTGGAGGGCATTAGGCTGAGTAAGATAAGCCAGACAGAGACAAAGACTGCATGGTATCGTTTATATGCATATCTAAAAGAAAAAAGTCCAATTCTTAGAAACAGAGAGTAGAAAAGTGATTTCCAGGGGCTGAGGGGGGAGGGAAAAAGGAGAGGTTGGTAAAAGGGTGTAGACTTCCAACTGCAGGGTGAATAAGGTCTGAGGACCTAACATAAAACACGGTGACTATAGTTGGTAACATCATACTGTATAATTGAAATTTGCTAAGAGTAGAGTAGAACTTAAATGTTTCACCAAAAAAAAAAAAAAAAGTAACTATGTGATGTGATGGATATATTAATTAACTCAATGAAGGAATCCTTTCACAATGTGTACATACGTCAAATCATCACATTGTACACTTTAAAAAGATAATAATTTTATGTGTCAACTATACTTCAAAAATGAGAAAAAGATACAAAATAAACACAAAACTATTTTAGCATTCACAGCAGATCACAGTGGGCAGATATTTAAATCTGAAACCTAAACGTCAAGAGACAGAAACTGGGAAGCAGAAATCAGTTCAGGTGGAGATTTCACTCTCAGAGGTCCAGAGCATCTTTGGGATCTATATCCTTTGGGGTGTGCAAAGACAGATGGTCCACGCCACCTGTGAGACAAATTCCTTAGACCCTTCACTAAGATTCTGAAGGCTTGGAAAGAAATAATCTCATTTTATTTGAACCTGAATTAAAGGTGACTACAAAACCAAGGATGTACCAAGAGTCAATACTAGAATTAGAATGGATTAACTTCTGATTTCCCAGTTTTGACTCTGGGAGAAATTTACCTGGACATTATTAAAAATTATCTGCATGACACAAATTATCCCAAACTGTTTTTACTCCCAAATTTCCAGTTCCAATTTACATTATGTCAGACATGTAAAAAGTCTGTTACTCTTACACATTGGAAAATAATATATTCAAATGTGGCTTATTCTTTTCCATAACTTGAGAGCTACTTTCCAAATCATCTTCAATCTGAGAACTCTGGCAACTTGAGAATTAATTCTCCTTACCTGATGTTGGCTCAACAGTAAAGGCTTGATGAGACCGAACCAAAGCAACATGAAACTCAAAATCTACAGGGCAACTGCATTGCAAAGGAATCACATAGCTTTTGCTGCAAAAAAGAAAAACGGAAAATATTATTTTTCTTTTTAACTAGATGTTCTGGTATCAAGGAAAAGAAACTCAGGTTATGCAATAAACAATCACAACCATGAGGACAGTCAACGCTCACACAGTAATTCCCGGGTGCCAGCTAGCCGACAGTAAACTAGTCTAATCCTATCAGGTGGTAAGATGATTTCTCCACCGACAGAAGAGGAAACCAAGGCGCAGCGCGGGCTCCTGTCCTGCCCAAGGGGACACAGCTGGCTAGCGGCAGAACCAGGATTCAGTGCAGGTCCACCGTCCCGACGACAGCTCTGTCTGCCACCTGTCGAGCCGGGCAGCTTTAACCTGCAGGTGCTCAGTCCCCGGAAAAGGGCGTCTCTGCCACACGACGGGCCCCGGGGAGCCTGGGGACGCCGCAGAAGCAGGCGTCATGGACAGCCTGGGAAGCCCTGGCCCCGGCAGCGCCTGGAACTGGCCCGTGTTGAAGAAACCACACGGTGGGTTTCGTTGGCCGAAATATGCTGGAGGCTATTTGGTTAGAAGCTGCAAACCAGCAGAGGAGCTGGAGAGAAATGCTCTCACGGGGACAAGGCCACCTGCTCTTCTTGGAGAGCCCTGCGCTTCCCCTGACGGCCCCTCCTCCTGCGGGGCGCGCCGGGCGGCCCGAGTCTGCCGGAGAACAGAACCCTCCAGGCGATCGGTGGCATCCCGCGCGGGGCGGGGGCAGGTCACCTGGGCCCCTTCCAGCAGCTCCTCCCTCTCCTCGGGGCTGCGCGCGCCCTTCTGCACGCCCAGCCCGCCCAACGGCCCCCCCACCCCCCCGGCCCTGCCGCCGGCCCCCACCTGTCCGCCTTCCGAGGACCCCCTGCCCGCTGCGCTGCCCCTCGCGCCCGGCTCCGACTCCGGGACAGCGAGATCGCAGGGGGTTTGGGCAGCTCTCGTGCTGCCTTCTGGGAGGTGCCCGTCCCCGCCGGGCTGGCTGTGGGCTTTCCCATCACGGCCCACGCCCTCAGCGGCCAGCGCCCGGCTGCCTGGGAGCTCCAAGTCCCATGAAGGCACAGCCGAGTCGACTGGCTTCTCCTGCACAGCCTCAGCCAAGCCCCAGAGTCCTGCACAGACGAGCCCAACGAGTATTTGCTGGAGCAAAGTGAAATCACCCCTTGTCAGGAGGAATTTGGGGGATACAGTAATAGTGCAAACATGGTTTGAAAAACGATGCCAAGAGCATTTTTATTTGGCTTTAAACTCATTACCTTTTAAACATTTCTGAAATATTCCAAATATAAAGAAAAATATTGAGAAGAATAAAATAAAGATCCCTTTATCCACTACCAACCTCTATCAAATCTTCTGCTTTGGGTAAATCCATGTCATATTCTTAGAGAAATAAAACACCGCAGAACAGCTGAAGCTCCCCGCCCCCCTCTTCCTGGGCCTCTGCTCCTTCCTGCCTTCCCGGGGGGGTGACCGCACCTGGATTCACCATCAATCCATGGATTTTTATAGTATCACCGCATATGTATGTACCCATAAAATGTATAATAGTTATTATTTGTTTTCAACAATATGGTTCTAAAACGTGCTAGTTTTGCCCAGCACTATGCTTTTGAGGTTGACCCATGAAGGTCTGTTCGTTCGATTTAACCAGTGACGAGTAGTCCACTGTATGACGACATCATCCTTGTTTCTCTACTCTCGCGCTGAAAGCGTTTAGGTTGTCTGCACCCTTTCACTACTGCAATGCGGTGAGGACAGTCCTTGGCTGGGGCTCCTTATGCATCTGGACCAGAGCTGCCCCAGCTATAACCAAGAAGTGGAACTACTGGTTAGCAGCAAAGTGAAAATATCAGCTCTACTATGTACGGCCAAAACACCCTCCAAAGCACTTGGACCCATTTATCCTTCCACAAGCAGCATCTGATTACCAGCACAGCATTCTCAGACATTTTAACTTCTTCCAACCTGATGGGGGTGAAATGGTATCTCATTTTATTTTCATTTTCATTTCTTTGTGGTTGAGCTTCTACTCATGGGTACCCATTTGGGTTTCCTCTCCTATGAACTGCCTGTGCATATTCTTTGCCCATTTTTCTATTGGGTTGTTCTGTTCTCTTATTAATTTGGAAATTCTAGATATTCATTTTGGCAATTACATCCACTGATATAAATTCTAGATAAGGGTCATTATACAGAGTAATCACTTCAGCCAACAGTGAGATGAATACTTCATAGTTTTTTTTGTTTGTTTGTTTTGTTTTGTCTTACCAAACTCATAGACTCTGTCCTAAATCAGGCTCTACTAGAAGTATCAGTTCATCCATCTTAACACTCTGAGATGCTTTCTAATTCGGAAATACAGGGTACATAAAAGTCGTTACATTTTCAAGGCAATTCAGCCTAACAGACACTCAGGCCCCACTAAGCATCAGGTCCTTTACAGCACTGGGTAGATAAAACTAACATTACAAGTTGCACATGCCTCTCAAGATGTAAGCAGCTTTGGGTAATGGTCAACGTGAAGCATGAAGCTGCCCGAACCTGGTCCCTGAAGATAGACCAGTGACTCCCAGGCCACCTGGGCTACGTGGCCCTCCAGTTAGTGCCCCCAGGGTCTGCTCAGAGCTGCCCCTCCAGTTAGTACCCCTGGGGTCTGCTAAGAGCTGCCCCTCCAGTTAGTGCCCCCGGGGTCTGCTCAGAGCTGCCCCTCCAGTTAGTACCCCCGGGGTCTGCTCAGAGCTGCCCCTCCAGTTAGTACCCCCGGGGTCTGCTCAGAGCTGCCCCTCCAGTTAGTACCCCCGGGGTCTGCTCAGAGCTGCCCCTCCAGTTAGTACCCCGGGGGTCTGCTCAGAGCTGCCCCTCCAGTTAGTACCCCCGGGGTCTGCTCAGAGCTGCCCCTCCAGTTAGTACCCCCGGGGTCTGCTCAGAGCTGCCCCTCCAGGTAGTGCCCCCGGGGTCTGCTCAGAGCTGCCCCTCCAGTTAGTGCCCCCGGGGTCTGCTCAGAGCTGCCCCTCCAGTTAGTGCCCCCGGGGTCTGCTCAGAGCTGCCCCTCCAGTTAGTGCCCCCGGGGTCTGCTCAGAGCTGCCCCTCCAGTTAGTGCCCCCGGGGTCTGCTCAGAGCTGCCCCTCCAGTTAGTGCCCCCGGGGTCTGCTCAGAGCTGCCCCTCCAGTTAGTGCCCCCGGGGTCTGCTCAGAGCTGCCCCTCCAGTTAGTGCCCCCGGGGTCTGCTCAGAGCTGCCCCTCCAGTTAGTGCCCCCGGGGTCTGCTCAGAGCTGCCCCTCCAGTTAGTGCCCCCGGGGTCTGCTCAGAGCTGCCCCTCCAGTTAGTGCCCCCGGGGTCTGCTCAGAGCTGCCCCTCCAGTTAGTGCCCCCTGGGTCTGCTCAGAGCTGCCCCTCCAGTTAGTACCCCCGGGGTCTGCTCAGAGCTGCCCCTCCAGTTAGTACCCCCGGGGTCTGCTCAGAGCTGCCCCTCCAGTTAGTACCCCCGGGGGTCTGCTCAGAACTGCCCCAGCAGCTGTTCAGGGGTCTCCTGCTAGAAGCTGAATGCTTGCATGTTCCTGAACTAAAACAAACAAACAAAAACTGCTAGGGCTTTTTATGTATGCCTAATCTGTAGCTAATTTCAGAGCTCTGATAATCCCCATAGAAAAAGTGTCAGAGCATTTGTTTAATGATGATTACATGAAGCCAAGTTCCTGATGCATTAATCAGTTGGAAAAACAAACAGTTCCTTAAGTGCGCAAAATTCCAAGGGCCTTGATTCAGAAAGAGACACAGCAGGGCAAGGAAGGCAAATTCAGTGGAAGCACTGACCTTTGCTTTCATTGCTGCTGTTCACATCACGGATGTCAAATTAGTGTGGCTGGCTTCCTTCACCATAAATCAAGGACAGTCTAGATTAATTTGGGTCAAGAGCACTTTTGGCAAATATGAAGTTTAGTTTTTTTAGAAGTTTTCCATATGTCAGGAAACAGAATACCGTTAAATTCTGGGGGAACTTAAAAATTATCAACTAAATCCCCATTGCTAAATACAATTAAAACTGATCTGCAGTGAAGAAACGTGAATAAATATACATATCTTATGCCTATTAATCTTCAGATGCAAATTGGAGCCTGAATTAAGAGTTCTTCCATAACTTATAGAAAGCAGTCAATTAAAATAGGAAAGCAGATAGAAGTTAGTCCTTTCGGAGGTAATGACAACTTTTATCCCTGATACTTTATGTGGTTTTTTTTTTGCCGCACTGCGAGGCATGTGGAACTTCTCTGACCAGGGATCGAACCTGCGCCCCCTGCAGTGGAAGTGCAGAGTCTTAACCAGTGGACCACCAGGGAAGTCCCCTGCTACTTTAGTATTTAAACATTTAATCAAACATGCTAAGGCTATGTATAAAAATATATTAAGTATTTTTAAAGAATTATTCCTTATTTTTAGTAAAATCCAATCGACACCTTTTAAATACTAGACTTATATTATGATCATGTACAAACTGTGTGCCTATTAGAAGAAAAGAGTATAAATTTGCCTCATAGAAAGTAAATATTATAAAATAACTTAATATAAACTCAAATTTCTTTCTTGTCCCTTCTCTAAATAAATGCAAGTAGAGGGCCAGACACCACAGTAATTTCTAGTAAATTAGATAACATTTATTTTTACTTTACTCTGATCTTATTTTATCATTTACCCTAAAATCTCACATTGTGTTTGTCTCAGGAGTAATCAAGGATTTCTTGAGAGAATGAATGATCTTGTGAACTTATTGTGTATAACATAAAATCAAATTTCCTCCCTAATTAAAAAGTCTCAATGTTTAGAGAGTGGAATGAGTGAACCATCTTGCCATCAATAGCGCTGGACTCCTTTTTGGAGAATTATGGTAATAACTGATAATGTAAGTGAGCAGGACACCGTGGGGCCTTCCCGGAACAGACACCCCCCCCCCCCACTCACGTCCTCTACCTGCCTCTTTGCTGTAGAAAACCTGTAGCCTCCTAGGCCTTCCCTGAGTTCCAAAGAGTAAATTTAATAAGAGAAGTGAGAAAATGCAGAAAGAAAGGAAAACCATCAAGCAACACAAAACAATAATAGTTTAGCCATTATACAATCTCAAGGACCTTTAGTTCCTCCTCAAGGGCTGTAGAGAATATTCTGAGCCATGTCCTTTGAGCTGTTTTGCAGATACTGAAACCCCCGCCAGGTGGGAGAAGTTAACTGCACGCTGCCCACAAGCACATAGACCCCAGACTCACTGGAACTGGAAGGTTGATGACGCTGACTCCCAATCACCGCACCACCAGCCGAGCAGAAGAATGCCCACGAGCTGATCACACACCCCACAACCCCCCTCCCTCACCCTGTCTTTAAAAAAACTTTCCCTGAAAGCTTTCAAGGGGTTTGGCCCTTTTAAGCACTAGCTGCCTGGACTCCTTGCTTGGCACCTGCAATAAATGCTGCACTTCCCTTCACCACGACCCGGTGTCAGTAGATTGGCTTTGCTGCACATGGGTGAGCAGACCCAAGTTTGGTTCGGTAACAATAATAAGCATGACAAATGCTAACTTATTACAAGATGCTGGATTCAGACAGCACAATGAATTAATCATTAGCTATTACACATGTACAAAACTTTGAGAGAAACACCATCAAGATAAAGGGAAGCCTCCCCCCACAGAGACATATGTATAATTTAAACTATAACATAGACTATAACATGTCAATTTAGCAGGACTTCTCCTTTGTCAACTACTCACTGATACAGGAACCATTTATAGATCAGAAGATGTGGACAGCAATGATGTTGGTGTGACATCCATTCCCTTCCAAATGTACAGAAGACTCATGGGAAAATCAAATCTGAGCAAGCTTTGGGACTACATATTATGGCAGTTTAAAAACACATCTATTGGGACTTCCCTGGTGGTCCAGCGGTTAATACTCTGTGCTCTCAATGCAGGGGGCCCGGGTTCAATCCCTGGTCAGGGAACTAGATCCTGCATGCCACAACTAAGAGCCCGCACGTGGCAACTAGGACCCAGCACAGCCAAATAAATAAATAAATAAATATTAAAAAACAAACAAACAACAACAAAAAAGTCTAGGGACTCTTCAATATTTCTTCTATTGAGAGGTTTCTTTCCCTGGAATCTGGGCTCTCTGGCCACTCAGCTACTAGAATGCAGTGGAATGATGCCGTACTGCTTTCTAAAGGCCATGCCTGGGAAACTGCCATCTCTCACTCCTCCTGGATACTCACCTCGTTGCCATGCCCTCAGGAAGCCCAAGCAGCCTGTGGAGAGGCTCATGTGGAGAGAACCAAGGCTCCCGCCCTCCACCCAGCTGAGCCCAGAAAATGGCCAGAGTGTGAGTGGACCATCTCAGGAAGTGGATTTCTGAGCCCCCAGCTAACTCTGCACGAAGCAAAGCAGCCTTCTCCATCAGGCCATGTTCAAATAGTAGATCCAGGAACAAAACAAACAACTGCTGTTACTCTAAGCCACTACTTGTAGGGTGTTTTGTTACACAGCAGTAAGGAAAAAACAGACCCAAACAGCATTCTCTCTTCCTCATCTCATTTCTCCTTTAGTGAATGATTACCTTACCCCATTTCTGGTTGGAATAATAATTTGGCAATTTTTAAGTCTTTTTTCTCTTTTTGGTAGTAGCCCTTCGTATGTCCTGGTCACACTGTGCTTGCCCCTCAGCTAACCCTCTTAACAACCCTGTGAGGTGAGTACTATTACTATGCCCATTTCATGGACAAATAAACTGACTTGTGGGGCCATCCAAGGACATGCAGTTAATAAGAGATGAGGTGGAAATTAAAGCCAGGACCCCAGGACCCTTAACTGCAATACTATACCTCTTTTCTCGGTCTCTAATAGGAACCAAGAGCTAAGAACATCTCACTGTTAGAACGGCCGTCTTCTTCCCTATTGATTTTCTCTTTAAAACTGATCCCTCGATTTAAAACTCTATTGAGGATTGGTTCAAGATGGCAGAGTAGAAGGACATGTTCTCACTCCCTCTTGTGAGAGCACCAGAATCACAACTAACTGCTGAACAATCATCGACAGGAAGACACTGGAACTCACGAAAAAAGATACCCCACATCCAAAGACACTGGAGAAGCCGCAATGAGATGGTAGGAGGGGCGCAATCACAATAAAATCAAATCCCATTACTGCTGGGCGGGCGAGTCACAAACTGGAGAACACTTATACCACAGAAGTCCACCCACTGGAGTGAAGGTTCTGAGCCCCACGTCAGGCTTCCCAACCTGGGGCTGTGGCAACGGGAGGAGGAATTCCTAGAGAATCAGACTTTGAAGGCTAGCGGGATTTGATTGCAGGACTTCGACAGGACTGGGGGAAACAGAGACTCCACTCTTGGAGGGCACACACAAAGTAGTGTGCGCATCGGGACCCAGGGGAAGGAGCAGTGACCCTGTAGGAGACTGAACCAGACCTACCTGCTAGTGTTGGAGGGTCCCTTGCAGAGGCGGGGGGTGGCTGTGTCTCACTGTAAGGACAAGGACACTGGCAGCAGAAGTTCTGGGAAGTACTCCTTGGCATGAGCCCTCCCAGAGTCCACCACTAGCCCCACCAAAGAGCCCCGGTAGGCTCCAGTGTTGGGTCGCCTCAGGCCAAACAACCAACAGGGAGGGAACCCAGCCCCACCCATCAGCAGACAAGTGGATTAAAGTTTTACTGAGCTCTGCCCACCAGAGCAACAGCCAGCTCTACCCACCACCAGTCCCTCCCATCAGGAAACTTGCACAGGTCTCTTAGATAGCCTCATCCACCAGAGGGCAGACAGCAGAAGCAAGAAGAACTACAATCCCGCAGCCTGTGGAACAAAAACCACATTCACAGAAAGATAGACAAAATGAAAAGGCAGATGTACCAGATGAAGGAACAAGATAGAACTCCAGAAAAACAACTAAATGAAGTGGAGATAGGCAACCTTCTAGAAAAAGAATTCAGAATAATGATAGTGAAGATGATCCAGGACCTTGGAAAAAGAATGGAGGCAAAGATCGAGAAGATGCAAGAAATGTTTAACAAAGACCTAGAAGAATTAAAGAACAAGCAAACAGAGATGACCAATACAATAACTGAAATGAAAACTACACTAGAAGGAATCAATAGCAGAATAACTGAGGCAGAAGAACGGCTAAGTGACCTGGAAGACAGAATGGTGGAATTCACTGCTGCAGAACAGAATAAAGAAAAAAGAATAAAAAGAAATGAAGACAGCCTAAGAGACCTCTGGGAAAACATTAAACGCAACAACATTCACATTATAGGGGTCCCAGAACGAGAAGAGAGAGAGAAAGGACCTCAGAAAATATTTGAAGAGATTATAGTCAAAAACTTCCCTAACATGGGAAAGGAAACAGCCACCCAAGTTCAGGAAGCACAGAGAGTCCCATACAGGATAAACCCAAGGAGAAACACACTGAGACACATAGTAATCAAACTGGCAAAAATGAAAGACAAAGAAAAATTATTGAAAGCAGCAAGGGAAAAACGACAAATAACATACAAGGGAACTCCCATAAGGTTAATAGCTGATTTCTAAGCAGAAACTCTACAAGCCAGACGTGAGTGGCATGACATATTTAAAGTGATGAAAGGGAAGAACCTACAATCAAGATTACTCTACCTGGCAAAGATCTCATTCAGATTCTATGGAGAAATCAAAAGCTTTACGGACAAGCAAAAGCTAAGAGAATTCAGCACCACCAAACCACCTCTACAACAAACGCTAAAGGAACTTCTCTAAGTGGGAAACACAAGAGAAGAAAAGAACCTACAAAAACAAACCCAAAACCATCAAGAAAATGGTAATAGGAGCATACATATCAATAATTACCTTAAACGTGAATGGATTAAATGCTCCAACCAAAAGACACAGGCTCACTAAATGGATACAAAAAAAGACCTATATATATGCTGTCTACAAGGGACCCACTTCAGACCTAGGGACACATACAGACTGAAAGTGAGGGGATGGAAAAAGATATTCCATGCAAATGGAAATCAAAAGAAAGCTGGAGGAGCAATACTCGTATTAGATAAAATAGACTTCAAAATGAAGAATGTTGCCAGAGACAAGGAAGGACACTACATAATGATCAAGGGATCGATCCAAGAAGAAGATATAACAGTTGTAAATATATATGCACCCAACATAGGAGCACCTCAATACATAAGACAACTGCTAACAGCTATAAAAGAGGAAATCGACAGTAACACAGTAATAGTGGGGGACTCTAATACCTCACTTGCACCAACGGACAGATCATCCAAACAGAAAATTAATAAGGAAACACAAACTATAAATGACACAATAGACCAGATAGATTTAATTGATATTTATAGGACATTCCATCCAAAAACAGCAGATTACACTTTCTTCTCAAGTGCGCACAGAACGTTCTCCAGGATAGATCACATCTTGGGGCACAGATCAAGCCTCAGTAAATTTAAGAAAACTGAAATCATATCAAGCATCTTTTCTGATCACAACGCTATGAGATTAGAAATCAATTACATGGAAAAAAACGTAAAAAACACAAACACATGGAGGCTAAACAATACATTACTAAATAACCAAGAGATCACTGAAGAAATCAAAGAGGAAATAAAAAAATACCTAGAGACAAATGACAATGAAAACACGACGATCCAAAACCTATGGGATGCAGTAAAAGCAGTTCTAAGAGAGAAGTTTATAGCAATACAATCCTACCTCAAGAAACAACAAACATCTCAAATAAACAACCTAACCTTACACCTAAAGGAACTAGACAAGGAAGAACAAACAAAACCCAAAGTTAGTAGAATGAAAGAAATCATAAAGATCAGAGCAGAAATAAATGAAATAGAAACAAAGAAGACAATAGCAAAGATCAATAAAATTAAGAGCTGGTTCTTTAAGAAGATAAACAAAATTGATAAACCATTAGCCAGACTCATCAAGAAAAAGAGGGAGAGGACTCAAATCAATGAAATTAGAAATGAAAAAGGAGAAGTTACAATAGACACCGCAGAAATACAAAGCATCGTAAGAGACTACTACAAGCAACTCTATGCCAATAAAATGGACAACCTGGAAGAAATGGACAAATTCTTAGAAAGGTATAACTTTCTGAGACTGAACCAGGAAGAAATAGAAAATATGTACAGACCAATCACAAGTAATGAAATTGAAACTGTGATTAAAAATCTTCCAACAAACAAAAGTCCAGGACCAGATGGCTTCTTCACAGGTGAATTCTATCAAACATTTAGAGAAGAGATAACATCCATCCTTCTCAAACTCTTCCAAAAAATTGCAGAGGAAGGAACACTCCCAAACTCATTCTATGAGGCCACCATCACCCTGATACCAAAACCAGACAAAGATACTACAAAAAAAAAAATTACAAACCAATATCACTGATGAATATAGATGCAAAAATCCTCAACAAAGTACTAGCAAACAGCATCCAAAAACACATTAAAAGGATCATACACCATGTTCAAGTGGGATTTATCTCAGTGATGCAAGGATTCTTCAATATACACAAGTCAATCAATGTGATACACCATATTAACAAACTGAAGAGGAAAAAGCATATGATCATCTCAATAGATGTAGAAAAAACTTTTGACAAAATTCAACACCCATTTATGATAAAAACTCTCCAGAAAGTGGTCATAGAGGGAACCTACCTCAACATAATAAAGGCCATATATGACAAACCCACAACAAACATCATTCTCAATGGTGAAAAACTGAAAGCATTTCCTCTAAGATCAGGAATAAGACAAGGATGTCCACTCTCACCACTATTATTCAACATAGTTTTGGAAGTCCTAACTGCGGCAATCAGAAGAAAAAGAAATAAAAGGAATACAAATTGGAAAAGAAGAAGTAAAACTGTCAGTGTTTGCATATGACACGATACTATACATAGAGAATCCTAAAGATGCTACCAGAAAAGTACTAGAGCTAATCAATGAATTTGGTAAAGTTGCAGGATACAAAATTAATGCACAGAAATCTCTTGCATTCCTATACACTAATGATGAAAAATCTGAAAGAGAAATTAAGGAAACACTCCCATTTACCATTGCAACAAAAAGAATAAAATACCTAGGAATAAACCTACCAGGGGGGACAAAAGACCTGTATGCAGAAAACTATAAGATACTGATGAAAGAAATTAAAGATGATACCAACAGATGGAGAGATATATCATGTTCTTGGATTGGAAGAATCAATATTGTGAAAATGAGTATACTACCCAAAGCAATCTACAGATTCAATGCAATCCCTATCAAATTACCAATGGCATTTTTTACAGAACTAGAACAAAAAAATTTTTAAATTTGTGTGGAGACACAACAGACCCTGAGTAGCCAAAGTGGTCTTGAGGGAAAAAAACGGAGCTGGAGGAATCAGACTCCCTGACTTCAGACTATACTACAAAGCTACAGTAATCAAGACAATATGGTACTGGCACAAAAACAGAAATATATATCAATGGAACAGGATAGAAAGCCCAGAGATAAACCCACGCACCTATGGTCAACTAATCTATGACAAAGGAAGCAAGGATATACAACGGAGAAAAGACAGTCTCTTCAATAAGTGGTGCTGGGAAAACTGGACAGCTACATGTAAAAGAATGAAATTAGAACACTCCCTAACACCATACACAAAAATAAACTCAAAATGGATTAGAGACCTAAATGTAAGACTGGACACTATAAAACTCTTAGAGGAAAACATAGGAAGAACACTCTTTGACATAAATCACAGCAAGATCTTTTTTGATCCACCTCCTAGAGTAATGGAAATAAAAACAAAAATAGGACCTAATGAAACAAAAGCTTTTGCAAAGCAAAGGAAATTACAAACAAGACGAAAAGACAACCCTCAGAATGGGAGAAAATATTTGCAAACGAATCAGAGGACAAAGGATTAACCTCCAAAATATATAAACAGCGGTTGCAGCTCAATATTAAAAAAACAAACAACCCAATCCAAAAATGGGCAGAAGACCTAAATAGACATTTCTCCAAAGAAGACATCCAGATGGCCAAGAAGCACATGAAAAGCTGCTCAACATAACTAATTATTAGAGAAATGTAAATCAAAACTACAATGAGGTATCACCTCACACCAGTTAGAATGGGCATCATCAGAAAATCTACAAATAATAAGTGCTAGAGAGGGTGTGGAGAAAAGGGAACCCTCTTGGACTGTTGGTGGAAATGTAAATTGATACAGCCACTATGGAGAACAGTATGGAGGTTCCTTAAAAAACTAAAAATAGAATTACCATATGACCCAGCAATCCCACTACTGGGCGTATACCCAGAGAAAACCATAATTCAAAAAGACACATGCACCCCAATGTTCACTGCAGCACTATTTACAATAGCCAGGTCATGGAAGCAACCTAAATGCCCATCGACAGAAGAATGGATAAAGAAGATGTGGTACATATATACAATGGAGTATTACTCAGCCATAAAAAGGAACGAAATTGAGTCATTTGTAGAGAAGTGGATGGATCTAGAGACTGTCATACAGAGTGAAGTAAGTCAGAAAGAGAAAAACAAATATCGTATATTAACGCATATATGTGGAACCTAGAAAAATGGTACAGATGAACCGGTTTGCAGGGCAGAAATTGAGACACAGATTTACAGAACAAACATATGGACACCAAGGGGGGAAAGTGGCGGGGGGGAGGGGTGGTGGTGTGATGAATTGGGAGATTGGGATTGGCATATATACACTAATATGTAAAAAATGGATAACTAATAAGAACCTGCTGTATAAAAAAATAAATAAAATAAAATTCAAAACAAAAAACAAACAAAAAACCCTGATCCCTCTGTGCTTTATTTCTTGAGGTTTTTGAAAGACGTGTCCTTTAATTAGCCCATCAGCAACAAAGGCTTATAAAGTCCCAAGACCTTTTCTCAGATGTTACCCACCTCCCCTCAAGTCCTGGCATGCATGTAGAGAGAAAGGGGGAAATCTGGGGCCTGGCCAGTTATTTTCCTTTAAGGTTGAGATGTACACTGCTGTATTCAGAATGTGACCAACAAAAACAGAAAGAAATCAGACATAATGATTAGTTGCCGGATAAGCCAGACCCCCAAACCCCCAAACGAATGGGCCACAATTTGAAAAGATACAAGGAGTGGAGAGTAAATTATGTTTCAAATTTCAAAGTATGCTCTTTTATCTCAGATGATTTATGTTCTTGTGAACTTTCATAGGCTGCTTATCTTGTTTTCAAAGACACAATTCACTTCACTGGGATTGGGGCCTGAATCCAGAAGCACAGTGGACCCATGATCCGTAATGATATAGTCAAATAAAGACAAGCACAAATTCACATAAAGAAACGTTCAGGGAACAGGCGTCTAATTATTCTTTTGCCCTTATAGAATTAAACGCCACACTCTTTTTAGACTAGGCTTAGACCAGTGTTAGAGGTAAAGACCGATAAAGAATCAAAGTGTCAGGGAGGTTTGATGTTTTTTCTCTTGCTGGCCTGGCCTTCAAGCTCCTTTCTTGCCCTTACTTCAATTCCTTCCCCAACCCTACTTAGTTCTGCCTACTGGTAAAACCTCACCCTTACCCACACCCCAGTAGTTTAGGAAAAGGTGGAGTTCTGCTGAAAACACTAGGGAACAATGGGAATTAAATGAGGTCCCCTTTGCATACTTGGTAAAGGAAGTTACGGTATTTCTCTGGGGGGTGGAAGGGAACTGAATTGTGGAAAAGTTAGAGGTGACCAGATGACATGTCGTCCGCAGAGACAGTACGTACCCTATTCATACTGGTTAAACACCTTTTTAAAAAATGTGGTAAAATGTACATAACATAAAATTTACCATTTTACCCATTTCTAAGGTACACTTTAGTGGAATTAGGTGCATTCACGCTGTTATGCAACCATCACCAAAAAGGCCTTGAAAAGGCTTGAAAAGCCTCCTGCAGATCGATTTCCTTTTTAGTTGAGAAAAATATAGCACTTATTGGGAGAAGATAAGAGGATACACTAAGAACTACTGACGGCCTTTTCCTCTTTTAGGAGACAAGGGAGAAGCAAGCCCACACTGAAGGTATTAAAACACACTCGGCTGGAGATGAATGACCTGTCCTGCCGGCCGGGCGCCCAGCTGCAGCTCCAAGTCCCTGCTGCTCACCCACCAGAAATTATAAGGACAAAAACTCACTTGGCAGTGGAATAAGAAATGAACTTTTAAAGCAAAGCAGCGTATTTTCAAATACTTTCGGTTCTGAAATTGCAGTCTGTAAGAATTTTGAGTGAGAAGACCCAACGCAGCCAAAAATAATAAATAAATAAATAAATAAAATTAAAAAAATTTTTGCACAAAATCGAAGGGAGAAAAGCAGAGTGTTACAATTTTCAAGCTAGGCTCTAATAAGGTCAGTATTGCTTTCCCAAATTTCAGTTTTTCAGCCTTTTGATGGCTTTCTCCAGGAGTCAAAAGTCTGGGATTCAACATTCTGTGAGAAAAACTTGAAAAAAAAAAACCTAATTTTTTGGGTCACTTTCAGGGTCGTACAGCCATCACGAAGCAGAGCCTGGATTGGAATCTAGACACTGCACTGCCTTGTCTCCTTTTTAGTTTCTTTATTGAGGGTCCTCGCAGGCCAGGCAGGTAACAGTGAGAGGAGAGGGCTATGTGTGAGGTAACAGGGAGCGGTGGGGACTGCGGCGGCCTGGCAAAGGCACTGCCCTCTGATGGGGCAGTTTCCAGTCTGTCCCTGAGGAACTGATTGTGGTCATGCAGGAATGTGTACCTCGTACTGCTGGATCTTCCTCTTTTTTTTTTTTTTAACAAAAAGTGGAAATCTAAATTTTCATGTGCAATCTTCTGATTTCTAAATGTTGGCAACTAACTGGAATTTTTAAAATTTATTTTATTGGAGTCTAGTTGATTTCCAATGTTGTGTTAATTTCTGCTGTAAGCAAAGTGACTCAGTTATACATATGTATACATTCTTTTGCATACTCTTTTCCATGATGGTTTATCCCAGGAGACTGGATGTAGTTCCCTGTGCTCTGCAGTAGGACCTTGCTGTGTATCTATTCTCTATACATAATAGTTTGCATCTGCTAATCCCAAACTCCCAGTCCATCCCCCCCCACACCCACCTCTCCCCTTTGGCAACCACAAGCCTGAAATGTTTACAAAAAATAAATCATGTGGGCCCCAACCACGTGGACCAAATGGAGCAGGTCAGCAGTGTAATGAAATCAGAGCCACAAATTCAGAACGGATGGGTGGGTGGCAGGCTGAGGGATAAACTGTCGGCACCGGACAAGACAGGAGGATTGGTGGGACGCTCCCCACTCTCCCCAACAACCTAAAAACTCCTCAGAGGACCATCCTGGGCTTTACTCCCCACAGGGAGATACAACAGGAAGGACTGAGGTTGAGGGGATGAGATGGGAGAAGGAGCCAGAGGTACAGCTGCCAGCAGCCAGGCGCCCTCCTCGTAAGACACAGTGACAGGCTGGCGGTGCAGCTGGAGGGCGTGCTGGTCCTCTGGGTGGGCGGGGTGGGGGGGACAGTGGGTGAGGTTGGGCGCAGAAGCTGCCTAGCAGCTGGGACAAGCGCAGAGAGGCAGCGCCTGCAGGTGCGTCGCTCCTGCTCCTGCAGCCGGACCTCACAAGCAGCCCCTGAAGAAGTGACGGAGCAGAGCGGGGGTATTCGTGTGCACGTGGGACTGGGGGCTGCGGGCCTGAGGCAGAGAAACAGCAGGAGCCGGACTGCAATGCAGCCTCGAGGGCGAGGGCTGATGGGCTCCCAGGTGAGTGGCACGCTTGGGGCCTTGGGACCACAGTGAGACTGGAGGTCACAGACGAGGCATCGCCGCTTCTTCTGCACCCAGCGGTGGCTGCAGCCAGCCCGCCCTTGTGGGAGGAGTGTTTTCTCACGGATAATACTTAGCAGCTGCCCTTCAAACCAGATGTGTGTCTACTCTGTGTTATATAACTTTTGGTTCCTTTAGTCAAAATGCCTAGTCCAACGTTTTTTTCCTCCTATTAATCACATCCTGGGACCTAATGTATAAATCCAGTATTGCATGTCTTGTGCATAACTGTTCTAAAGAATCTTATTTCATGTACTATATGTATCGGAATAGTGTACGTTGACATGTAATGTAAAAAAGAAAAATCTACATGAATAATGCAGCAACTACCCAAGTGTCGTACCAGCTAAAACAATAAATAACCCTTGAACAGTGCGTGGTCACATTCAAACGCCCCTCTGTCCCAGGGAGGGAAGGCAGCCCAGAGATGGACCGCCACGTAGTCACCCTACACTCTCCATCGTGACACCGTCCACCGGGAGACCGTCACCTCTGCCAGGCAGCAGCTCACATCAGCTCACCCTCGCACACATCCACACCATCACTCCAGAGAAGGACGATGCCAGCGCCCGATGAAGCCGGACGGGGGGCGGACAGACGGGTGTGTGAAGCGAGGGCCTGCCCGCCGGCTGCGGATTCGTGGTGACGCTGTGTGCCCTCCCCTTGGCCAGCTGGCGGACCCATCGCCCGGCTCTGGGAGGGCTGGCACTGAGGACTCTCCCCTTGCCCTTCTCCAGAGAAGTGCCCTTGGCTGAGGGGCTGGGCACCCCCATCCCTGTCCTGCACTCCTTTATGGGTTATGCCTTAATAAGTCAGGCGCAATGAACCCTTGTTTCTGCTTCTAAGGAACATAAGGCCCCACTACTACATTTAAATACTTGCAATCAGTGCCTGCTTTTGAGGTGTTCCAGGCCCCTCTCCACAGCAGTGTTAAGTACATGATGTGTTTATTCAATAGAGTTGTTATACTATATATAGAAATTGCTACGGTATCAAGTAGAACATAAGATTATACTTCAAAGCCCCCTTCTGAAACTCACTGATAACTGAGGTAGGTAAAGAGTATAAAAAGATCCAAATTTTAAAATAAACAATATGTCAGCAACATTTATAGTTAATCAAAAACACTGTTTCAGATGTAGACAACAAACGTATGGACACCAAGGGGGGAAAGTGGGCGGGGGGTGGTGGTGGAATAAATTGGGAGATTGGGATGGACGTATATACACTAACATGTATAAAATAGATAACTAATAAGAACCCGCTGTATAATAAATAAATAAAAACACTTTCAATTCACAATCTCTACTATTCAACACCTGGCTTTCACATAGCTTTCAGATACAACTCATTAGCTCAAAGACGCCAGTGAAATGATTATACTTCTGATGATCGTTGTAGTATTTTTACCTCTTATAAGCAAATTTTAAAGAAAGGTACAAAACAGTTTTACTATAGTCACATAAGCCCACACAAATATGACGTGAATGTAAGCTTTGAAAAGTCAAACTCTTAAAAGTCTGACAATCAAATGCAATATAATATGCCCCAAATTTCAAAGAGAAGCGGTTTCTTTTTTAAAAATATTTATTTATTTATTTGGCTGCACTGGTCTCAGTTGCGGCACGTGGACTCAGCCGCAGCATGCATGCGGGATCTAGTTCCCTGACCAGGGATCAAACCTGAGCCCCTCATTGGGAGCACCGAGCCTTAGCCGCTGGACCACCAGGGAAGTCCCCGGAGTGCAATTTCTACAAGGTACACACGAACGTGCATTTCTCTGCTTCCCTCGTTCAGTGGTGGCCTCAGTGAAATCCACATTTGCCAGCAAAGCCCCTGAGGCCCTTCTCGCTCAGCCCTTTCCCTGCCACAGCCCTGATAACCCAGGTCTAGGCTCACGAACGCTCCAGACCAGTCCACGGGTGCTGTGCCCTCCACATCTCTGCCTGTGCCCAAGCCTCCACACGGCCTGAAGCACCCTTCTTCCCTCCTGCTCCCTTCCGCTGGCTGATTTCTAGTCGTCCTTCAAAAGCTCAGGGCGGGCGCATTCTCCTCTAGGAAGTCTTGTCTGAGCTCCGCCCTCCCACCTGCCCCCAACTCACTTCACACTGAGCTGGGTTACGTGTCCTTCCTCAGAACACACTGAATTAGAAATTAGAATCGTCCATTTAACAAACAGCTCAAACAACTCAACAACAAAAAAGCAAACATCCCAATCGAAAAATGGGCAGAAGACCCAAATAGACATTTCTCCAAAGAAGACATACAGGGCTTCCCTGGTGGCAAAGTGGTTAAGAATATGCCTGCCAATGCAGGGGACATGGGTTCAAGCCCTGGTCCAGGAAGATCTCACATGCTGCAGAGCAACCAAGCCCGCGAGCCACAACTACTGAGCCCACGTGCCACAACTACCAAAGCCCGCGCACCTAGAGCCCGTGCTCCGTAACAAGAGAAGCCACCGTGATGAGAAGCCCGTGCACTGCAATGAAGAGTAGCTCCCACTCACCGCAACCAGAGAAAGCCCGCGTGCAGCAACGAAGACCCAATGCAGCCAAAAATAAATAAATAAATTTATTAAAAAAAAAAAAAAGAAGACATACAGATGGACAATAGGCCCGTGAAAAGATGCTCATCATCACTACTTATTAGAGAAATGCAGATCAAAACTACAATGAGGTACCACCTCACACTGGTCAGAATGGCCATCATCAAAAAGTCTACAAACAATAAATGCTGGAGAGGGTGTGGAGAAACAGGAAACCCCCTACACTGTTGGTGGGAATGTAAATTGGTGCAGCCACTGTGGAGAACAGTATGGAGGTTCATCAAAAAACTAAAAATAGAGCTGCCATATGATCCAGCAATCCCACTCCTGGGCATATATCCAGACAAAACTATAATTCAAAAAGATACAGGCACCCCTATGTTCATAGCAGCACTATTTACAATAGACAAGACATGGAAGCAACATAAGTGTCCATCGACAGAAGAATGGATAAAGAATATGTAGTACATATACAATGGAATACTACTCAGCCATAAAAAATAATGAAATAATGCCATTTGCAGCAACACGGATGGACCTAGAGATCCTCATACTAAGTGAAGTCAGAAAAAGAAAGACAAATACCATATGATATCACTTATACGTGGAATCTAAAATATGACACAAATGAACTTACGAGACAGAAACAGACTTGCAGACGTAGAGAACAGACTTGTGGTTGCTGAGGAGGGGGGTGTGGGGGGAAGGAGTGGGAGTTTGGGGTCAGCAGGTGCAAACTAGTACATAGAGGATGGATAACAACAAGGTCCTACTGCAGAGCACAGGGAATTCTATTCAATATCCTGTGATAAACCATAATGGAAAAGACTATGAAAAAGAATGTGTGTGTAGGGAGCTTCCCTGGCGGTCCAATGGTTAAGACTCCACACTTCCACTGCAGGGGGCACGGGTTTGATCCCTGGTTGGGGAACTACGATCCCACATATCATGTGGTGCAGCCGGAAAAAAAAAAAAAAAAGAATGTGTGTGTGTGTGTGTGTGTGTATATATATGAATCACTTTGCTATACAGTAGAGTAATTAACACAGCATTGTAAATCAACTATACTTCAATAAAATAAAAACAAAGAATTGTCTATTTAATCACAAGATGAGGGTTTAATCACCTCTACATCCTTAGTACCTACCATTGTGCCTGGCACATAGTAGGCGTTCAATAAAGGTTTGTTAAATGAATGAATCAATGAATGTTGAATAAAGAACCTACCCAAATAATACCTTCAACCCCCAAGGCAGCCTAGGATTAATAGAGGAGATTTCAGGTGAAAACCCTTTCAAATAGTCACCACCACCACCACCCCTCCCCCCCACGCCGGGCTGGAATGCAGTGCTGGGCAGTTTGCATAGTTAAAAGTTGGGGAAAAGCCATTAAGTCAAGTGCATCAAGTCTTGGGAAGGCTCTGCTGCCAGAATGCTTGGAGAAACAAAGTAGCACGCTTATCTTTCGAAAGATTTTTAAAAATATCACAGTGTTACACACAGTAACTCAGCTTCATAAACTGTTCAGCTGAAATTTTCATTCTGATTACAAATGAAGGGCATGATGTATAAAACGGCTTGGGAGGAGCCTCCAGGGAAGTGGGCAGATTCATCTGTTAAGAAGGTCCAGAAAATCTGCAAACAGTAAATGCTGGAGAGGGTGTGGAGAGAAGGGAACCCTCTTGCACTGTTGGTGGGAATGTAAAGTGATACAGCCACTGTGGAGAACACTATGGAGGTTCCCTAAAAAACTAAAAATAGAACTACCATACGATCCAGCAATCCCACTACTGGGCATATACCCTGAGAAAACCATAATTCAAAAAGAGTCATGTACCACAATGTTCACTGCAGCACTATTTATAATAGCTAGGACATGGAAGCAACCTAAGTGTCCATCATCGGATGAATGGATAAAGAAGATGTGGCACATATATACAATGGAATATTACTCAGCCATAAAAAGAAACGAAATTGAGTTATCTGTAGTGAGGTGGATGGACCGAGAGTCTGTCATACAGAGTGAAGTAAGTCAGAAAGAGGAAAACAAATACAGTATGCTAACACATATATATGGAATCTAAGAAAAAGAAAAAAAAAAAGGTCATGAAGAACCTAGGGGTAAGACGGCAATAAAGACACAGACCTACTAGAGAATGGACTTGAGGATATGGGGAGGGAGAAGGGTAAGATGTGACAAAGTGAGAGAGTGGCATAGACATATATACACTACCAAACGTAAAATAGACAGCTAGTGGGAAGCAGCCGCATAGCACAGGGAGATCAGCTTGGTGGTTTGTGACCACCTAGAGGGGTTGGATAGGGAGGGTGGGAGGGAGGGAGACGCAAGAGGGAAGCGATATGGGAACATATATATATGTATAACTGATTCACTTCGTTATAAAGCAGAAACTAACACACCATTGTAAAGCAATTATACTCCAATAAAGATGTTAAAAAAAAAAAAGAAGGTCCAAGAGGGAGGGGATATATGTATACGTATGGCTGAATCACTTTGTTGTAAGCAGAAACTAACACAACATTGTAAAGCAATTATACCCCACTGAAAAAAAAAATAAGAAGAAGAACCAAGGCTGATTTCTGCATCATTTCCTCCTGCCTATGGACCATGCTCTCAACCTCAACAGCCTGGCTTATGGTCCAAACAAGGAGTGATTTGTGGAAGGAAAGAAAGAAAAAGAGGGAGAGAGAGAGACAGGAAGGGAGGGAGGGAGGGAGGAAGACAGATGAACTAGGAAGTTAGTTGTTTCCTGCCACTTCAATTTTGGTTAAAAATTGCTTATTCACCCATTTAAAGGAAATAGCTATGTTTGGCCTCAAAATGCATAGAGTGAGTGGGTCCTGCCAGGAGGGATTCACCTCTTTTAGCCCCTTGGGGTCCCTTCTCAGCCCACTTAGTGCTGAGAAGGACCCAGTGAAGACTGGGGTGATGAGGGGAGGGAAGAAGTGCTGGGAAAGCGTTCTGGCAGAACATTTTGGGAAAAGTAGAGAAAAGAAGAGCAAGGGGCCGAGAATATACGTCATCCAAAGTGTAACAGTCTGATAATACCCACTGTCGGCAACGATGCAGGGGAAGCAGGAATTCTCATGCGTCTCCGGTGGGTGTGTGATGGGTTCACCGATTTTGGAAAACGATTTGGCATTAAATAGTGACACTGAAGCTGTGTGGACCTGCAATTCCACTTCGAGGTGTACAACCTGGAAAACTCTGGAATATGTGCCCCAGGCCATGCACAAGGATATACAACAGCAGTGCCGGTCACAGCAAAAAAAAACAGTGGCAATAATGCCATGGGTCCATTAGCAGCAGAGCAGAGTTTTAAAACTGCGGTAAATCCACGCAGCAGACCCCACAGCAGTGAACTACGGCTCTGTGTTAACACAGCTGGGCCACGGAAACACAATGTTGCAGAAAAAAAGCAAGTTACAAAAGAATCGACATACAGTATGATTCCATTTATATAAAGATCAAACACTGGCAGAGCCAAACCATGTGTTATTTAGGGGTGCCCACGTACGTCTTGAAACTATTGAAATAAATGAAAGAAAGGATTCCCACTAAATTCAGAATAGTAGTTGTAAAATTACTGGCAATGCTTTATGTCTTAATGTCTTAAAATCAATGTTCATTATACTATCATTCTTTAAACTGTATGTATTATTACATATTCTTTTGTATGTATAATTTATTGACAATTCTTTTTTTTGAGAATTTTTATTTTATTTTATTTTATTTTAATTTTAGTTTTTGGCTGCGCCATGCAGGGATCTTAGTTCCCTGAGCAGGGATCGAACCCACATCCCCTGCATTTGAAGTGCAGAGTCTTAACCACTGGACCACCAAGGAAGTCCCTTATTGACAATTCTTAAAGAGTTGTTTTTAAAAAAATAAGTAAAGAGAGATGGTGCATCAGAAGCTCATGCGAAGCCGCTGGGCGGGGGATGGGATCTCACGTCAGCTGAACCAACGCGATTGTTCAGATCTAGATGGTGAGTTTCATTCAAGGGCTCTGAAGCTCATACACCTTGGTCCCCCGCCACCACCAGAAAGCTTCAGTTGCCCCCTCTCTACCTCTACTACCCAGTCACTAGCAACTTGTATGCCCTGCTCAGAGCTGCCCGCAGGCACCTGAACTTGCTTTCACCCCCAAACACAGGCTGAAGCCCACAGTCTTTGCTCACCGTCTGGGCCTAGACCACGAGGCATCTAGTACCTACCAGCTACTGCGTGGCTTCATCACCTGCGAGACGTCGTGCACACTCTTCGCCGCCACCGTGCTTTTGTACGTGCTGTTTCCCTGCCTGGACTGCCACCCTCACAGCCCACCCCACGGTGGACAACCGGATAGGAGAACCGGACGTCCCCTGCTTAGGCGTGAGGACTTTCCCCATCTGCCAATCAGCTCTGTGCTCGCTCTTCTGGGCCTGCACAAGACCCTGTGTGGGCCCTGATTACAATGCTTAGCACGCGGTGTAATTAATCAGTGACGTGGTTCTGTCCCCATCAGACTTGAAGACCTTCAGAATGAGAACTTTTGTCTATTCATCTTTTTACCATAGGTGATATTCAAAATATCACCCAAACAGGACTTCACGGGCAGTGCGCCACTAGCGTGGATACAAAGCTGGAGCCAGGTCCTGCAGGTCTCCCCCCCCCCCGCCAGATGGCTAGGTATTCACAACTTAGTTATGGAATCACTGGAGGGGAGGGGCGGCAGGAGAGGCGCCAGGCAGCTGGCAGGGAGGGATCGGGGGCTCAGGACAGTATATATTTCCCAACCAGTACAGAAATATTTCAGCGTTTAACAGGATTTTAACAACCAGCATGGCCATTGTATCTCGGTGTCTAACAGCTCAATATCTACCTTCTTTATGTCCCTAGGGACAGACAGCACTGTGCCTGGTAGTAGGTATTTAGTAAATATTTACTGCTAAAACAAGACACATCTTGAAGTACAACTAGAGTCATCAACTATTTTCCCAGGGAGGATTTGAGATTTGGCTTCCATAGTGACTGTCCAGGGTCTTGGCCTTCCCTGCAGCCATTCCGTCCAAAAACATATGCTGGTTAATGTACAGGCCTGAGATGCCTCCCTGGGGCTCCGACACCAATACTCCCAACCCTGCAGGCCCTCCAACTACCGCCAACAGTATTTGGACCTTCTGGCAGCTACCCTGCCCTGTGAAGGGAAGCCTGTGGAGAAAGAAGCCTGCACAGGGCAGCAAAACCAATATCTGGGGAGGGTCAGGTCCCTGCAACCCCTGTTAAACCCCTAGACCCAGCCATGCATGAAGGTGCGTGCCATCTTGCACCTTTCAGATTGATGACCCAATAAATTCCTTTCTTGCTTAACGATATTTTGACTCGGTTGGGTTTGTTTGTTAGTTGTTTGCTTTGCCTTTGCAACTACAAGTCCAGTCTAACTCAGCTAGAAGGAAAACTTTCCATTAGGAAAAATAGAAATCTAAGTTTTTATCTTTGTGAGTCTCTCTTAACTTTTCACATCCCATGACAGTTTGGTAATTCATTTTGATAACTTACCTTTCACCAAGTAGAACATTTGATAGATTTATAAATGAGGGAAAGTCCAGTCTATTCATGACAGGATAGGCATGGATGGGGACAAGCAAAGTCTCACCTCCCTAAAATTAATGGGAAAAAAGTCAAGTTTACCATGCTTAAGACTATAATTTTCTTTTTTCTTTTTCTTTGTTTTTGGCTGCGCCTCACAGCATGTGGGAATTTAGTTCCCCGACCAGGGGTCAAACCCACGCCCCCTGCTTTGGAACAACTGGACCGCCAGGGAAGTCCCAAGACTATAATTTTCAAAGATGAATTTGTAGATCCTTTATTTCTTATCTTGTTTTCTATCATTAAAAATTACTTCCAGAAAAAAAGGGAAAACATTTCCTTAAAAAAAAAAAACTGAGTGCTTAAATATAACAGTTGAAATAATGAGTTTTCTTAGTTATAAACAAAGTATAGAAAATTTTTAGTGTATTTCACTGAAATGACAGTCAATATTATCCAGGAAAGCTAATGATGCCTTCACGTAGAGGTGAAAACAGTCACCTGTTTCGACTTCAGAAAGTTATAGGGAAACACAACCGTGAGCGGCCTGAGATAAACAGAAACCAGCACAGAATCAGCTGACCCAGACAGCGCCGAACAGTAAACGCTGGACCAGCCAGAGGCACAGAGGCCTGCTTCTAGACCTGCACCGTGCGTGACCTTGAGTAAGACCTCTGACCTCTCCACAGCTCGTTTCTTCCTTTGCTTTCAAGTGGGGATACGTCCACCTTTCTTTAAAGGTATTTTTGAGAATTAAAGCAGACACTGGCCTTAAAAAGTTTAAAGGACCACATAAATACAAGGTACTAACAGCATTGCTATGAAGTAGCAGGACACCTTCCCTGGTGCTCTATGCAATGCCTGTCCTAGGGATTTTTGTTCTTGGTACAGAATATTCCTCCTGAAAGCACTATTCTGCTTTCATTTTTAGTTTTTTTCCCCCCTCTTTTTAAAAACTGAGACTCATTCGTTACTAAAGCACACTCTTCCACTTTAATTTTTTAAAGGTAAATTTGCTTAACCTTAAGGCTTCTCAACTTGTAAGGGCTGGGCATGGAACCCAGAGCAGAGGGGTGTGGAGGTGCCAGTTTTAAGGGAAGGACTGACAGCACGTGGGGCTGGAGGCCGGAGGCCGGGGATGAATTAGGTGACCTGGAAAAGGCCAGCGTCTGGGTCGGACCCAGCACAAGTATCCTCCCTGCAGACCCCCAGGGCTGCCTCGGAGGACATTTGCTGCTGGTGCCCAGTGACAACTCGGGGTTGTTGCTGATCTTCTCACCTAGCTCTTAAAGGAGGGTGTTTAAGTTATTTGAAAAGCCTTCCTCAACTCCCAGCACCACAAGATAAATGAGATTTTTAGGCCAGGGCAGGTGGGAACCTGCAGCAAGCAGTGTCTCTGGCTCTGCCCCAGTTCTTGGCAGCCTGGAGCTTCCCCAGCTGGGACCCACGTCACCGGACCAGGACCCTCAAGCCATTCAGACCGGCTGCCCAAGGCATCAGGCTGAGAAACTTCATACTTGTCACTCCGTCTCTCTTCTTCCCTTGAAGATGTAAGGTTTGATGCCACCCCCAAGCCCCAAAAAACCCCTGATATTAAGGGACATACCTGACAGTGAATGCGGATGCAGTCATAGTAGTATCGCCACTCATCTGGAGTAAATGTAACGGTGACCGTGAGGGACAAGCCAGGGACAAGGTGGTGCTCCTAGAAGACACGGGGGTTCCTGTCCGGATGAGCCCCAAGGACCACGGAAGCAGGACCACCGGGACAACACGCTACATGCCGCCCCGGGCAGACCTGCGGCACGGAAAGCCACGCCCGCCAGTGAACACCCTGGGAGAACACGCCCCCCAGGGACACTTACCTTCTTCACATACTTGATCTGAAAGTGTTTGGTTTGGGGGGGTAAAATATGAACGCGTAAATCTTCATTGCAAATATTGACCACATGCTGGAGAGAAAAAGAAGCATTCACGTGAATCCACTGCTTTACCCACCTGCACATGCACCGCCTCATTTACCTTCACCTCACCTTGCTCCTGAAGGGATGTGAGGAGATACGGTGCACTTTTATTATTTTTTAAATTTTTATTCTATATTGATGTATAGTTGATTTACAATGTTGCCTTAATTTCAGGTGTACAGCAAGGTGATTCAGTTATACATATACATATATCTATTCTTTTTCAGATTCTTTTCCCATTTAGGTTATTACAGGATATTGAGTAGAGTTCCCTGTGCTATACGGTAGATCCTTGCTGTTTATTTTATCTATAGGAGTGTGTATATGTTAATCCCAAACTCCTAATTTTTTTACAAATTAATTAATTAATTAATTTATTTATTTATTTATTTATTTTTGGCTGTGTTGGTTCTTCGTTTCTGTGTGAAGGCTTTCTCTAGTTGCAGCAAGCGGGGGCCACTCTTCATCGCAGTGCGCGGGCCTCTCACTATCGCAGCCTCTCTTGTTGCGGAGCACAGGCTCCAGACGCGCAGGCTCAGTAGTTGTGGCTCACGGGCCTAGTTGCTCCGCAGCATGTGGGATCTTCCTGGACCAGGAATCGAACCTGTGTCCCCTGCAATGGCAGGCAGATTCTTAACCACTGAGCCACCAGGGAAGTCCTCATAAGTTTGTTTTCTATGTCTCTATTTCTGTTTTGTACATAAATAAGTTCATTTGTACCATTTTTTAAGATTCCACATATAAGTGATATCATACGGTATTTGTCTTCCTCTGTCTGACTTTCTTCACTAAGTTTGATAATCTCTAGGTCCATCCATGTTACTGCAAATGGCATTATTTCATTATTACTCTAGGAGGTGGATCCAAAAAGATCTTGCTGTGATTTATGTCAGAGAGTGTTCTGCCTATGTTTTCCTCTAAGAGTTTGATAGTGTCTGGTCTTACTTACATTTAGGTCTTTAATCCATTTGGAGTATATTTTTGAGTATGGTGTTAGGGAGTGTTCCAATTTCATTCTTTTACATGTAGCTGTCCAGTTTTCCCAGAACCACTTATCCAAGAGACTGTCATTTCTCCATTATATATTCTTGACTCCTTTATCAAAAATAAGGTGACCATACGTGTGTGGGTTTATCTCTGAGCTTTTGATCCCATTCCATTGATTTGTGTGTCTGTTTTTGTGCCAGTCCCATACTGTTTTGATTACTGTGGCTTTCTAGTATAGTCTGAAGTCAGGGAGCCTGATTCCTCTAGCTCCATTTTTTCTTTCTCAAGATTGCTTTGGCTTCAGTACACGTTTAAACGCTTCAAGAGATTCAAAATCTATCATATACCACTTAACGAATAATAAAATAAACACAACACCACTTAAAGAGTAATGAAATATGCCCATGTGTCTCTGCCCAACCTAAGACTTCTCCAGAGCTACAGCCCCAGGTTCCCCCTGGCATGGCCTTGCACACTCCCCTCCTCCTGCCCTGACTGGTTACCTGTGCACCTTTTTGTTGAACTCAACTTAGTCCTGTGATTCAGCTGAGCTAAGAAGCCAGCCACCCACCCACTCCCAGTTTCTCTAATTACATGCCACTTGTCCTGGGGACCTGGTGACACTAAGGCAGTCAAAAAATCAGGAAAAGGAGTGTGGAGAGGACAGCCTCCAATCCATCGCGAGGGCTGATAACAAAGAACACAAAGTCAGGAGTTCTCAGATGGGGTCGGGAGGAGGCCCTCGTTCAATGCAGGACAACCTGCCGGGTCAGTTAACTGGGCCTCTGAGTAGAGGGGTTTTTCCTTCCTCTACATGAAAGGAGAGCAAGGACCTTGGGTTCTGGGATCTGGCCTTCACCTGGGCCAGAGGACAGCTAAGAGGGCTTTGGTCTCCAAAGTCCAGGCCAGAGGCTGGGCCTGTCACACAGCCACTGCCCAAGGCCTCGAGTTCACTGAGGCCCTAAATCAGACTTAAGACATAATCTCTTGATGAGATTATACCGATGCTTGCATTTGTTAAAAGTTCTCATTTGTCGCCTGTGAATATATTTTTTTGAATTTTATCTTATTTTATTTTTTTATATAGAAGGTTCTTATTAGTTATCTATTCACCTGTGAATATTCTTAAAGGACCACAATTTTTGTGACCCTGTTTTGGCATATCTTTTTTTTTTTTTTTTTTAACTATAGTTGATTTACAATACTGTGTTAGTTTCAAGTGTCAAATTCAAGCTTCAGATTCTTTTCCATTATAGATTATTACAAGATACTGAATATAGTTCCCTACGCTATACAGTAAAATCCTGTTATTTATCTATTTTATATATAGTAGTGTGTATCTGTTAATCCCAAACTCCTAATTTATCCCTCCCCCATCCCCTTTCCCCTCTGGTAACCATAAGGTTGTTTTCTTTGTCTATGAGTCTGTTTTTGTTTTGTAAATAAGTTGATTTATACTATTTTTTTAGATTCCATATATAAGTGATAAAATATCTGTCTTTCTCTGCCTTACTTCACTTAGTATGATAATCTTTAGGTCCATCCATGTTGCTACAAACCTAAATGTCCATCAACAGATGAATGGATAAAGAAGATGTGGTACACACATATAATGGAATATTACTCAGCTATAAAAAAGAAGGAAATATTGCCGTTTGCAGCCAACATGGCATATCTCTTTATTTTTAAAATTTTTTTTTAAAGTTACTTTTTTAAAAAATTTATTTTTGGCTGCGTTGGGTCTTCGTTGTTGCGCGTGGGCTTTCTCTAGTTGCGGCGAACGGGGGCTACTCTTTGTTGTGGTGCACGGGCTTCTCATTGCGGTGGCTTCTCTTGTTGCAGAGCACGGGCTCTAGGCACGTGGGCTTCAGTAGTTGCAACATGCAGGCTCAGTAGTTGTGGCTCGCGGACTCTAGAGCGCAGGCTCAGTAGTTGTGGTGCACGGGCTTCGTTGCTCCGCAGCATGTGGGATCTTCCCGGACCAGGGACTGAACCCGTGTCCCCTGAATTGGCAGGCAGATTCTTAACCACTGTGCCACCGGGGAAGTCTGGTATATCTCTTTAATATGTGAGAAGCCTGAAAAAATAAAAGTTGCCCAGGTCTCTCTCGACCTCCAGGGGGTCTGCATGGGGGAATCTTGGTAAGGTGTGGGCTCCTGGGTCTCCTACCCAGGAGACTGGTCCTTCCAGGAGACACTGGTATGCTGGGGCCCAGGATGCCTGGAACCTAGGGCTCTTCCCGTCTCAGAGTTCAGGATGTCTCAGTACCCAAACTGCATTCCCTATCTTTTTTTTCACACTTTGTCAGCAGGTCAGTTTGACTTCTTTTTAAAAAATAATATGCTTTCAGGGCTAAAATGGCATTCCTGCCTTTTCATTTATAACTAAAACTGGGGGGGAAATAATCATCATTGAAAGGGGAAAAAAAGCCTTGGTAAGATGAAGTGTTTAGAAAGTGTATGTTAAATTAATATTTAAAGTTTATTTGAAAACGTGAGCAACCCAGGATTGCCCTTGAGGCGAGACAAGATAAACTCACCTAAAACCCTATTCTGTCCCGCAATTCTGGGGTCAATAGATGTCCTTACTCCCCCCCACCCCCAAGCTCTCTGCGCCCCTGGGAGCTGACCTTCTCCTGGCCCCGTGGGTCCTCACGACCTTGACACTCCCTCCCCTGACTCCCCCGGGGCCCCAACTGACAGCCCCCGCTTCAATGTTTCAGAACGGCCCCCAGCACAGGCAAGCAAGCATGGAACCACCAACTAGGCAGTCACGGGTTGAACAGCTTTTACTCAAGGGTCACAGGGCTCTCCCAAGGGCTGCTCACAGCTCCCTCCCCTCCCTCCCCACTCTGATCCTCCCTTCCAGCCCCTCCACCCGGCAGGGCAGAGCAGAGCGTAGGGCCTAACCTTCAACCCCAAGCACTAATCAGAGTATTTTCCAAACACAGTTCCGCCTCCAAGTCGGGGTCCTTCAGCCCCTCCCCTCAGGGACACGGCTTCTCAGAGGCTAATACCCAACGCCAGGGATCTGGGGGCAAAATGCAAGCAGCCCTGTAAGTTCTTTAAAGTGTTTTGAGACAGGCTGGGACCTGGGACCTGGGATCCTTTGCTGCATTGCTGGCACCTGGACAGACAGCTCCGGGAGCAACAGATACAAAGAAACTATAAGGGACTAAAAATAACTGCGTGCATGCGCAGCTGGGCCAAATTATGGACAACAAGATACAAAAAGACCAAAAACGCAACTGCCGCTTCTGAAGAGCTGGGAGCAAAAGCAGGGCCCTGCTAGGGTGCCTGCACACAGCCCACCAAGGGGGTGGGCAGAGCACCTAGGCCACCCCTCCCCCCCGACCCCTGGACCTGCCCCCAGCCTCACCCCATATGAGGAACCAGCTCGCCCCGCCTCGAGGAGCAGCAAGGGGAGCAGGGAACCTGCCACGTGTTCTCGTTCCCGCCGCTGCAGCAGGGGCCCCAGGAAAGCCTTGCCTGACTGTCTCCTCTGGCCTCCTATTAATTTCTATTGATTACGGAGTCCAAGAACCCTGGTCGGTAACAGTTTTACCTTAAAATGCAGGTTGGTAATGGATTTTACTCTAAAATTTTGCTCGATACTGCATTTCTCCAAAATGGGAGAGTAAAATTGATGCTCCAGAAGGATGCACCATGTTTACACTGTAGCTTCAAGTCCCCACCCTCGCACACTGACTAGAAGACATTGGGATTCGCGGCCCCAGTTTGAGAACCCAGATCCTGGGGCAGGGGTGCCTCTGAACGCTGCAACAGGGACCTGAAAACTAATACAATTATTGCAGAGAGCCTGAAGGGAATGCTGCGCTGCATGAGATAAGGCTGTAGAGGCTGACAACTTTGTTTGGGGCCGGCCACAGTAACACTGGTTGTCTCATGGGAAAACTGATTAATTATTTCCTCAATAAATACAGTTTCCCAGACAAAGTCTTTCCGCAGAGGGAAAGGGATTTTAAGAGGTCTTGGTTTTGAGAAAAGTGGGAACCATTATCTCAACTTTTAAATCGAAAGATTGATTTTGATATGAATCCAAGTAAAAAAAAAGGCTTTAAAGCCTTTAACCAGATCTGGATCAATCTCAAATGTTAATGAACAATTTATTGTCGTTTTAAACACACATTCAATCATTCCATTCTTGGGTAATTTACACAGTTTCCTGTAACAAAACCAAGATAAAGGCAGAGTTGGATTTCCCCCCTTGTTTGGCAAGCGGCTCAAGGTAATTCCCTTAGGCTTCTGCTTAACTTTGCTGATAGAAACAGGAGGCTGGCTCTCCCAGAATGTTATTAAGATGAAATAATTTTGTACTTGCATCCATTTCTGTTTGTGTCAATGTCTGATAGAAGCAGTGTGATTATTTAGACTCTAGCCTGTATTTACTTGGAATTCACGAGTCTCTACCAAGTCACTCTCTTCCAGTAAAGTGAGTTCAATATCTTGACAAGTGTTTACTGAGTGCCTTGTGTGTGTTAGGCATTGTGTTGTACAAAAGACAGAGACGGCCTCTGTTCTTCCGCAGAATGAAGCTTTTACCTCCCTCCAAAAAGCCTACGATCCAGGTAAAGCAGACCTCACGCTGGTCTCCAAATATGCCACATGCTTGCCCCCCCCACGAGCCTCTCTCCACGTCTCCCTCTATGCCCTGGGTGTCCGCTCCCCACTTCTCACTTTGCTCTTGGGCTATCCCAAATGGCTTCTCCACCACAAGCCTTTGGTGCAATGTGACCAGTAAGCTCATGAAAAGATGCTCAACATCATTAGTGATTAAGGAAATGCAAATAGAACAACAGTGAGTTGAATGGTGAACTCAAAAAAGATACAGCCACACCCTAATAACTGGAACTTGTGAATGTGACCTTATTTGGGAAAAGAGTGATTGCAGCTGCTATTAACGACCTTGAGATGAGATCATCCTGGATTACCCGGATGGGCCCTAAGTCCAATGACAAGTATCCTTTCAGAGACAGAAGAGAAGACAAAAGGCAGTGGGAGGAGAAGCCATGTGAAGATGGAGGCCAAGGTTTAGGATCATGAAGCCTCAAAACAAAGAACACCTAGAGCCACTACAATCTGGAAGAGGCAAGGAAAGATTCCTCCCGAGAGCCCGTGGAAGGAGCGAGGCCCGGCTGACACCTTGACTTTGGACTCTGATCTCCAGAATAAGTTTGTAGTTTTCTAAGCCCCTAAATTTGTAGTAATTTGTTATGGCAGCCACAGAAAACTAACATACCATACAACCCACTTAATATATATCCGAGAGAATTAAAAATATATCCACACAAAAACATGGACACGAATGTCCACAATGACATTATTCCTAGCAGCCCCAAAACAAAATCCAAATGTCCATCAACTGATGAATAGATGAAATGTGAACAGTATGAAGCTTCCTTAAGAAACTAAACATAGAGCTACCACATCATCTAGCAATCCCATTCCTGGGCATATATCCAGAGAAAGCCATAATTTGAAAAGATACATGCACTCCAATGCTCATAGCAACACTATTTACAATAGCCAAGACATGGAAGCAACCTAAATGTCCATCGACAGAAGAATGGATAAAGAAGATGTGGTACATATATACAACGGAATAGCACTCAGCCATAAAAAGGAATGAAATAATGCCATTTGCAGCAACATGGATGGACCTAGGCATTATCATACTAAGTGAAGTCAGTCAGAAAAAGAAAGACAAATATCATATGATATCACTTATATGTGGAATCTAAAATATGATACAAATGAACTTATTTACAAAACAGAAATAGACTCACAGACATAGAAAACAAATGTATGGTTACCAAAGAGGAAAGGTGGGGGAGGGATAAGTTAGAAGTTCGGGATTAAAAGATACACACCACTATATATAAAATAGATAAACAACAAGGACCTACTGTATAGCACAGGGAACTATACTCAATATCTTGCAATAACCTTTAGTGGAAGAGACTGTAAAACAAGAATATATATATTTATATAGATATGTATAATTGAATCACTTTACTGTGCATCTGAAACTAACACAGCATTGTAAATCAACTATATTTCAATAAAAAAATTTTTTAAATTAAAAAAACAAAACAAAATGTAATAAAGCCATACAACAGAATATTATTTGGCCATAAAAAGGAATGAAGTACTGATTCATGCTACAAATTGAACAAGCCTGGAAAACATGATGAATGAAAGAAGCCAGTCGCAAAAGACCACATGTTGTGTGATTCCACTTATGTGAAACGTCCAGAATAGGCAAATCTATACCAACAGAAGGTGGATCAGTGGCTGCCTAGGTGGGGGTGGGTGGGTAAAGGAATGAGGAGAGTGAGGCGGGTGGGAACGGGTGGTGAATTGTTCACTCATTGCAAACAATGAGTAATTATGAACAATAATTATTTTAGATTTACCCTACCATCATCTAGATAGCAAACCTAATAACCAGGAAAAGCAAGTTCCAAAATGAATGATTAACCTTGGTCTTTGATGCTGTGTTCTAAGGAATGTGCCCTTATAGATTGAGGGGTAACGTTCCTAATCACAGTTTTAAATCCTGACCCTTTTCCTAAGAGGAAGCATTGGGCACCTAACAGGTTCCTCTCCTGATCCCTTCTCTCTCCACCCTGTTAGGTGTGTAAGGACTCTTCTCTGGAAGCTGCATTCTCTGTCGGCAGGGGTCTGCCCGATAGAACCTGACCTCACTTCCTGACAGCTTTACCATTTGTCAGTTTCCTCCAGCGATTTTCCTCACTCTGAGAATGAGTCTAACACGACAGTTGGAATTCTCCCTCTAAATGATCCACTTTAAGACACGGTTTCCGCGGGAGGGATAAATGAGGAGTTTGGGATTGACATATACACATTATATATATAAAATAATCAACAAGGACCTACTGTACAGCACAGGGAACTGTACTCAATACTCTGTAATGACCTATATGGGAACAGAATCTAAAAAAGAGTGGATATACGTACGTGTATAACTGAATCACTTCGCTGTACGCCTGAAACGAATACATTGTAAATCAACTATACTCCAATATAAAATAAAACTTAAATTAAAAAAATTTTAGAAAAGATGCTATGTGAAAACAAAAATAAATAAATAAGTGAAAGACATGGCTTATAAGAACGCACTATGTGTAAATGTGGAGACGCCCGCGGTGGGAGGGGACGCCACCCACAAAGCCGGAGCCTCAGGGCCCACGCGAGAGGGCCCACGCCTATCGGCCCCACTCCAACACATGCCCACAGCCCGCTCTAGCTCGGCTCCACGGCCGGCTGCCGTAGTCCTGATGTCCCACTCAGTGTGACTTTGGAGGGTCACGGTGGGGTCGCTGAGGTGGTGCAGCTGCTTTAATGTTCAGGCCCCCTTTTCGTGGCGGATTAGGGGTGCTGTAGCCACCCCGAGCCCTCCCCAGTCTGGACATCCAGGTCAAGGAAGGGGGGCCAGGAAGGCCAGGACTCAGGTGGCTCTGCGGTGGACTGCTGTCCCCACAGCTTCAGCCACTCCTCAGTGCGCCCTTTCACCTGTCCCTTCCGGAGCCCTTTCAGCGGAGCTGCTGCCCCAGATCACGCCAGAGTGTCTCTGGCCACAGTGACTGATTTAGGCCTGGGCATCTGACCTGAGCAGGCGAAACGGAACCTTTGCTGGGCCCTTCTAAGAAAGGGACAACCCCTCCCCTGGTGGTGGAGGCGTGGAGCAAAAGTGCACTGGTTGGGACTTCCCTGGTGGCGCAGTGGTTAAGAACCCGCCTGCCAATGCAGGGGACACGGGTTTGAGCCCTGGACCGGGAAGATCCCACATGCCGCGGAGCAACTAAGCCCGTGCGCCGCAACTACTGAGCCTGCGCGTCTGGAGCCTGTGCTCCGCAACAAGAGAAGCCACCGCAATGAAAAGCCTGCACGCCGCAACAGAGTAGCCCCTGCTCGCCGCAACTAGAGAAAGCCTGTACACAGCAACAAAGACCCGACACAGCCAAAAAATAAATAAATAAAATAAATCTAAAAAAAAAAAAAAGTAAAAGTTCACTGGTTGGGAGGCAGGCAGCCTAAGAGTCACTCTGTCTCCGTCCCTGTGTTCTTGAGGCAAGTATTGTATTTAACCTTCTGGAATCACGGTTTCCTCATCTCTACAAAGAGAGCCACAATACAACCTCCACAAAGCTAGTGTAAAGACTAAACTGGACCACGTGAGACGCAAAGCACAGTTCCTGGCCCCTGTGGTCACTCAGCAACGGCACCAGTTTGGAGAGAGTGTTGGGAGGAGCCTTTGGCAGGGGGAGGAAAGCTGTCCAAGGACGCTGACGCAACTTTAAAATTTCTCATCCTAGAACTACCTTTCTGGTCCAGTTTACATCTGCACTTCTGCTGACTTTGCTGCTCTTCAGATGAATGAGTATAAATGCAGAACATGCATGTCATTTCATTATTGTGATTAATTATCCCACTTAGAAAGTACCTACCCAGGGGTGGGGGAGGGATGGATTGGGAGTTTGGGGTTAGCAGATGCAAGCTATTATATAGAGAAACAGCAAGGTCCTACTGTAGAGCACAGGGAACTATATTCAGTATCCTGTGATAAACCATAATGGAAAAGAATATGAAAAAGAATGTATATATATGTATAACTGAATCACGCTGTTGTACAGCAGAAACTATCACAACATTGTAAATCAACTATATTTCAATGAAATTTAAAAAAAAAATTTTTTTTTAAAGTACCTACCAGTATCTGCTGGTGTTGTTTTTCTACTTGATAGCCTCCAAAATGCAATATGCCAGGTTTTGCCTGTATCACCTTATTATTCAGAAGATTTGCATAAACCTCTATAGAAACAATGCAGATAAGTATATCATGAGTTGAGACATAAAAACGTATATTAAATGAAAGAAGATCCTATCAACATGAGCTCCCTTTAATCTAGGGTATTTTAAGCATACGAAAGTTTCATACAGAGGATACAGCGGTCAACAAGATTAATGATTGTTCCACATGAACTGAACTGCTTCTCCCTCTATTCTTACACATCACTTGGGAGATATTATCATCATAATACAAATTCACATTTATTGTTTATTATCTATTAAAATAACTTGCTCTGTACACATTTTATACAAGTCTTCATAATAACACAAGCTTGTGAAGAACACACACCCTGTGTTTTCTCTGTATAACACTGCAATTGCTTATTATGTAATGAATATCCACTTCAAAGAATCCAAACACCAAGGGTTTAATTTTATTACTGTGTATTTAACTGCTATTATTTGACTTCCTCTGAACTGAATTACAGTGCAATACAGAGTAATCCTAAGGCTCTGAAAAATTATGCCTCTGGACGGTAAAGTCTCAAACTGCTCTTGTCATGTGAGTGTCTTTTTTTGCTCCCAGTTTTGAGAACAAGGTTAGGACAGCTGAGCTCACAGAAAACTCCAGGTCTACAGAACTTGTCCCGGCTTTTCATGCAGCAGGAACTGAGATGTGTGGAGAAGACACTGGGTCACAAGCCTTTCCGTGCCTTCCGTGCTTCATGCCAGGCATTTGTTTATAACCCTCCATTCTTTCCATTTTGTAAAAATCAAGCCCAGGCCTGGTTCCGACCAGTAAACTGCCTCCTGCGGTATGAATGCCCTGTCCAGTTTCCTACAAATGACAACCTTTCCCCTTTGGCTATAGCTAAATCTTGTGAGTCACAGACACCCTGACCCCACCCTTCGCCTGCCGTGTTTCGTACCCATCTACGGTGGGTGTGAAACGTTTGGTGTTTTTCTCCTCCGTGGGTGAATGGTCACTGTCATCAACTGTGGGCCAAACTGAAGGGCTGGACTGGGGTGAGGGTGGTGTCTCAGGGGGATTATGATCTCCGTAGTTTATTTGGTAAATTTTTAAGTATTGGTAATTACTTGTAAGTATTGAACATTACTTGGTAACTTTTTAAAAATTTATTTATTTATATTTATTTTGGCTGCATCAGGTCTTACATGTGGCATGTGGGCTTCTTAGTTGCGGCATGCATGCGGGATCTAGTTCCCCGACCAGGGATCAAACCCGGGCCCCCTGCATTGGGAGCGTGCAGTCTTACCCACTGGACCACCAGGGAAGTCCCGTGGTAATTTTTTTTAATGCTGAAGATTTTGTTTGTAGGGCCACAAAATAGATGTAAAATGGGCATTTTTCTGTTAATGCCCAGAAATAGTCAAGTATACTAACTCGCACTCAGTGTGTTCTTCAGTGACAACAGAGCCACAGCAAATGCTGCATTTCCAGCATTCGTGATGGGCCTTGAATGGCAAGTGGGAAGCAAGCTAGTGGGACGTAGGGAGCTGGATACCGGGCTGCAACAGCTGAACACCACCTCTCCGCTTAGCTGGGCCACCTCAGCTTCCCCAGCAGTAAAATGGAAATAGACGGTATTGTGGTGATACGATGGATTCAGTGAGAAGACTGTAGGCAAAATGAGTAGCCTTCTGCATAAGAGCTATAGGATCTAACAGGCTTTCCAGGCTAAGGGATGTGCGTGGGCAAAGGCAAGAAGGTGTAAAATGCAAGTATTCTTGAAGGAGCAGGAGTAACAGGCGTGGCCGGAGCTGGGGGACTGGAGGGGCCCTGGGTGGGCAGGTCCAGATCGACGGCAAAGGGGGCCAAATGCCAAGCAAAGGAACTGCGCACAAGGGGATCCCCTGAGAGCATCCAAACAGGACGGGGGCAGGAGCCAGCATGGATTCTAGGAAGGACAATGCCAGGGCTGTGAAGAGTGTGGCCAGGGAGGAGGGCCCTGCAATAGTCCTGGTGACCTGCTGAGCATGAAGTGGGGACAGAGAGGAAAGATATTTGAGGAAGTGGAGGTGGCAGAACTTGGCGACCAATTTCCACCACAAAAGTCTACCAGTTACAGGACTTCCCTGGCCGTCCAGTGGATAAGACTCCACGCTCCCATGCAGGGGAAGCGGGTTTGATCTCTGGTCGAGGGAACCAAGATCCCACATGTGGCCGGGCAACTGAGCCTGCACGCCACAACTACTGAGCTCACGCGCCTCAACGAGAGAGCCCGCGTGTCGCAAACTACAGACCTCACACGCTCTGGAGCCCAAGCGCCACAACTAGAGAGAAGCCCAAGCACCACAACGAAGAGCCTGCGCCGCAACGGAAGATCCCATGCGCTGCAACTAAGACGTGACGCAGCCAAAAACATGAGTAAGTAAAATAAATAAATATTAAAAAAATAAAGTCTACCAGTGAAGTGGATGGATCTGAACGGAACCATTGTTCTTAATGATGAACACTATTACCAGCCTGTAAAACCATACAGAGAAATCAGCAGCCAACATTCCATTATGCTTTCTGGACTTTGGATCCTCTGGGAAGACGAGAGTTGTACAGCATATCTGTTTCCTAACCACCTACTTGATTCCAGGAGGTGATTAGGTACTGCTTTTGGTTTCCTGGGTTCCTCCACTAGGCTCCTTAAAAGGAGGGGCGACACATCATGAAACGGTTCTTCAGCATTCTTTACTTCCCTGCTGGGGGTTTTCACCGCTGCCATTTCATCATGAAAAATGGAGCCTTCTTTTTAGAGCCAAAGGTCATTTCCTGGGAAGAAAACAGTAGTCGTATAATCATCCACAGGAGACCACACACTGTTTTTCCTCAACCCTTGACAAATGTACTTCTTGTCACTGCGTGGTTTACTGCGGCTCAGGGCCCCCCCCCCCCGCCTCTCCTCTCTCCCGCCGCTCCGCTCCGTCCCCACGCAGGCCGTCCCACTCATCTTGCGTCACACGTCACACGCTGCACCCAGTGCCGTGCCATTGCTCAAAACCCTTCCGTGGTCCTTAATTCTCCCCAAGAGCTTTTCCCAAAATGTAGCCCCGATGCTTCCTGAGGCTCTCACAGTTGATGAAGTTTGGCAAATGTTGAAGTCAGCAGTTAAACAGGGCTTTTCTTTCTGAGATTTCTCCGAATCAGTTTCTTAGATGGACGTGACCATGAAACCCTTCAACACTGGGAGACACTGGCATTTTTGAGCCACCTTCCTGGGCCCCTCTCTGGGGAGAGGAGGTGGAGAGCCATAGACCTCCTCCCCCGCCACTGGGCGCTTTCCTAGGAGCTCTGTCCTAGGACCGAGGGCCCCGGTTCCGTCACACCCTTTGCCAGGCTCGCCTTCATAAAGTTCACACCGATCCCAATGCCCCTTAACGTTCTTTAGCAATTGCTGCCTACACTACTTCTGGCATTAATAATGTATTGCCTTGTGATGGCACTTTACAAATCCCACACATCTTTATATCTCCCACAGCTGCGTCTCTAAGCTTGGGGGCTGCTCTGTGAAGCCCCTGAGATTGACGTAAAGTCACGTGTGGATCTTTACGTGTGTTCTTTTGTTTTTTGTTTTGAGAAGGCTCATAGCTTTAGATTCCCCAAAGAGTACAGTATCAAGCAAAATACACTGACCACGCTGAAGAGGTGCTTAACAATCACTTTCTGAAGGAAGGTTCTCCTTTCCACTCTCGGCCCATCCCCTCTCGCCAGCATGGCTGAAGATTCACCTCGCCCAACTCCTTCCCCTCCACCCCTTCAACACCCGCCCCGGTTCACTCTCCAGCCCCCTCCCCTCACATTCCCTGCCTGTACTTCAGGGAGACACAATAGCTAAACCGTTGTCACCCAAGCTCCCATCCCAGGTCACTCACCCCCAAGGTGAGCTGTCCCCCTTCCCCCCACCTCCCCACCCCCGCCCCAGGCATCCTCGGTTTCGCGGCCCCATGCTCTACGGGGCAGGGCCTCTCACCCTTGACAAACGCCTGCTCCCCTCAGCACCCCTTTACTCCAGAGCAGGGTCGAACCCAGACCCACGCGCCACCCGCATCCTCATTTAACCCTTTGGGCCCGGGCTCTCCTCCGCCCCCCACCCAGGCTGACTTGCGGCTGGACACCCGTCCGGGGTTCAGGCTGCCTCCACGGCCCCAGGTCCCAGGCCGCTCACCCCGGAGCGGGTTCCTGGGCGGGATTCCGCGGGCGCCACCACCTTCCCCGAGCGTCGCCATGACGACGCGGACGCGCTCCCTGGGTCACGACCGGACGCGACCAAACTCCCCTGGGACGTGGGGGGACCCGGGCGGCCGCTGCTGGAGGTCTGGAGGCCGCGGGTCAGTTCTGGGGACTCGAAGCAGTCTCTCCGGCCTGGGGAAGAGCAAAGAGAGCGACTTATAGGGTCTGAGGACAAAGAATTCCCGAGCGGACACGAGGAAGTCGGAACACACCATAAACTGGATACCCTGAGAGCAGATGGCGGGAGAGCTGGGCTGAAACGGGCGGGGCTTAAGGGTGTGGTGCTGAAGCTGACGGGGCGGGGCCGAAGGGGGCGGGGCCGAAAGGCGGGGCTTACCAGGCTCAGTGGGTGGAGCGTCCCCGAGGGACATTCAGTCCTAGACATCCTACTGTAATATAGTTCACTTTACACTTTCTATTATGACAAATTTCAAACATACACAAATTTCAAACATATACACTTTCTATTATGACAAATTTCAAACATATACAGGCAGAATAGTATGATGAACCTTCAACACCAACCCGCAACAATTATCAAATCATGGCCAATCTTGTTTCATCTTTACCTTTCCTCTACTCCCTGTATTTTTTTGATGTCTGAAATCCCAGACATCGTATCAACCATAAATATTTCAGAATATACGTCCAAAAGAAAAGGCCTCGTTTTAAAAATATAACCACAATCAGTACCTAAAACATTACAATAATTTCTTAACATCTTCAAATACTGGGTACTCAATTGTCTCATAAACGTCATAAAATATTTTTTTAGTTTGACACTTTGAACCACAATTCAAATAGAATCCACACATTACAATAGATTGATATGTCCTTTAGGTCTCTTCATCGATAGATTCTCTCTCCATGTCTTTTTGTTGTTGTTGCAATTTATTCATTGAAGAAACTGTTTCTGTTTAATAATGGTATTTAGGGGTTATAAACCATGAAACTGGGCCAGCTCCCCAGACCTCTTGCCCTGTTTACTCCACCCTGCTCACGCATGGACATTTTTCCTTACACAGACGGCTCAGGTCTCTCTTCCTAGGAGCTGTCCATGTCTTGCTCCCTCCTTGTATGACTTGGCACTTACTTGATGTTATTTATGGCTTCATGTTGATAAGAGATTATCGTAGGAATCCAATAAGGCTACCTGCCTTTCCCAAACCCACATCACTTGTGTTGCATGTGCTTTTGTGCCCCTCCCCCCACCCTGGAATGCTCATTTTTCCCATCTTCCCATTTTCCAGCGCCTCCCTTCTCCCTACCATCACCCCTGATTAAAAATCTCCCCATCTTTCAAGGGTATCACTAGAGATGGTGTATCCTCTACCTGCTCCTTAACCATCCAGACCAGAAGGAGTGTTTCCTTCCTCTGGGCTCCCATCCACTTTGTTCTGTCATTTTGGGGGCACTTTTTATATGCCAAACCCATCATTATGTGTGTGTTTGAAGCTGCAGAATTCTTAGGAGGAGGAGACCGTGCCTTCTCTTTGCATCTCCCACAGCCGTTGGCACAGTTCTTTGATCAGAGTGAGTACCCAGTAACTGTTGGTCAAGTGGGCAAAAAAATTAATTCACTTGCTTATATAGTAGATTGCTTTTTACTTTTCTGTTTTGTTGCCCCAACAAGGATGTAGATTTCAGAACAAGTATTATGTTTCCCATATTCCTGGACCTTTCCACCTGAGATCAAATCATCAAATGCTTATCTCCATACACTTTTTAAGGGGTATTGGGTAACATTTTAAAATTTTCCCTTAAGTTTTTTGTTTTGTTTTGGTTTTTTGTTTTTTTGGCGACGCCTCGAAGCTTGCAAGATCTTAGTTTCCGGACCAGGGCTCGAACCTGGGCCCTCAGCAGTGGTAACGCAGAGTCCTAACCACTGGACCACCAGGGAATTCCCTGATTTTCCCTTAAGTTTTTAAATAAATTTGCCAAATTCCCTATTTTATATGTAAAGATAGATAGATAGGGATATACATATAACATGTAGGTCTCTGTACACTCAATTAAGCAAATTGCATATTATTGTGTAGTGTTCGCTGTTGGTCATCTGCTTCCACTTTCTTACAAACAGAACCGCAGCTTTGCTAAGATTTCTCCCTAATCCCCAGTTCCGTAGACCCCACTTAGATTCTGATTAGTCTATACCAATCATCGAATTCCCAGTCTTCTTGCCCACGACTGATTTATGGTTGAGTATGCAACTCAATTCTGGCCACAAAGACATTAGGGTAAGGCTGCCGGGGGACCCTGGAAAAAGGCTTCCTTTCTCCTAAGAAAGAGACATACAGTATCTTTCTCTTTCTGGACAGTGTAGTATCCAGAGGTGATTCCTTGAAAGTGCAGCAGCCCCCAGAGGCACTGAGGGGCCCTAGTGCTATGGTGAAGGTGGCGGTGGTGAGGATAGCAGAGCAGGAAGGAGACTCCACGTGGATGATGTCATCTCAACTCTGATTGTTTGGTACCCAAATCCCATGACCTCTTTCTTTCAGCTGAAAACATTCTGACATGCAATGATTTCTAAACACTCACTACTCAAAAGTGGTAGCACAGAGGCTTGTTAGAAATGCAGAATTTCAGGTCACCTCAGAACGCCCGAATCACAAACTGCATTTTAATAAGACCCCCCTCCCCAGGAGATTCATGGACACATTAAAGTTTGGAAATGACTGAACTGATGCTGTACAATTCCAGCTGTTCTAGATCATCAATTATTTAATCAATTCATTTACGTATTTCACATTTATTTCACTTAGCGTTTGCAGTGAGCAGAATACAAGGGTATCCCTGCCTCTGCCAAACTAATGCAATGAGATGGGTGTGACAAGAGGCGCGGAAGCTGATGCACAGGGGAGCGGGGAATTTCCTTGCCTGAAACTCCTCGGTGGCTTCACATTGTGCAGAAAATAAAATTCAAAATCCTTAACATAGCATTCAAGGCTCTGCAGGACCTGACTGCTGGCTCCTCTCTCCACCTTCTCCCTCACCCCCGGCTCCACTGTCCTCCCCCCACAGCCCTTTGCCTGGTGTGGTGAGTTAAAGCTGGCTGAAGGTTCCCTGACACTCTCCCATGAGAGGTGGGGACCCTGTGCCCTCCCTTTGAATCTGGGTGGGTCTGGGACTACTTTAACTGCCCAGTCCAGTCCTGCCAGAATTTCTGACCCCAAAATTCATGCAATAGGATAAAATGGTTGTTGTTTCAAGGCTGCAAGCTCTGGGATACATCTAGCTGCAGCAATGAATAATGGAAAACTTGGCTAAGTCCTACTCAGCCTAAGGATCCCTTCCTTAGAGGGGCTTTTCCTGGCTTCCCTAGCTAAATCATGTCCTACCCCATCATCCTCTCTCCCAGCCCCAGGTTCTTTTCCTTCATTGCATTTTTCGCAGTGCGTGATTCTAGACTGATGGCTTTACCTCTTTGACGTCTGTCTTCCTAGACCATAAGCTCAGTGAAGTTTGACTTGCTCACCACCATATACTCATCACCTTGCACACTGCCTGGCACGTGGTGGGACCTCCAAAATATTCAGAGAATTAAGTCATTAATGAATTATGCCAAGAGAGTCCTAAACATATATATATATATATATATATATATACACACACACACACACACATATACATACACACACACACATATATACACAAACACACACATATATACACACAGTATATATACACACACACACATATATACACAAACACACATATATACACACAGTATATATACACACACACATATATATACACAAACACACATATATATACACTATATATAATACACACACACATATATACACACACACATGTATACATTTAGAACACACACACACATATATACACACACATATATATACACAACACATATATATACACACACACATATATACATACACACACATATATACACACACACATATACACACACACATATATACATACACACACATATATATACACACACATATATACATACACACACATATATACATACACACACATATATATATACATACACACACACATATATACACACACACACACACACAATATATATACACACACATATATATATTTAGAACACACACACATATATATATACACACACATATATACACATACACACATATATATACACACACATACACACACACACATATATACACACACATATATACACACACATATACACACACATATATACACACACACATATACACACACGTGTATATACACACACATATATACACACACACATATACACACACATACACACACATACACACACATACACACACATATACACACACATACACACACATACACACACATATATACACACACACGTATATATACACACATATATATACACATGCACACACACATATATATACACACACACATATATACACACACATATACATACACACACATATACATACACACACATATATATACACATACACATATATATACACACACACACATATATATACACACAATATATATATATTTAGAACACACACACATATATACACACACATATACACATACACACATGTATATACACACACATACACACACACATATATACATGCGCACACACACATATACACACACATATACACACATATATACACACACATATATACACACACACATATATATACACACACACATATACACACACACATATATATTTAGAACACACACACATATGTGTTTGAAATATAGGCAATATATTCATATGGTTCAAAATTCAAAAAGTAAAAAAATCTCCCCCATACCCCTGTCCATAAGCCACCAGGTTCCCTTTCCTAGAGGTAACACATGTTGCCAGATTCTTATTTATCTTTCCAGGCATATGCTATGCATACACAAGCAATTATATGTATGGTTCTATTTGTAAGCAGTTCATCCCCTATTTAAAAGCCGAATTGCTCACTCTTCTGTCTCCTCTTTTTTCCACTTACAATAAATCTGAGTGATCATGAAACTGTGCCCCACAGAGTCCACAGGAGCTGATAACTAATAGAAATTCTTGAACTTGTCTTACAGAACAATAGCTAAGGGCACAGCTCGTAAAGCACTTTGCTTCTGTCTTCATCGTCAACAGCCTTCATTGATGACGTTTGCTTTAGTTTCTTTCCTCCCTCCCTCCTTCCCTCCCTTCCTTTCTCTCTCTCTCTCTTTAATTGCATACCTTCCCAACCTCACTCAGCCCACTTATTTTACAAGACCTTTCAGTTCCTGCCCTGTGTGACCCAGCTGGGGCTGGTTGAGACCACAGACCCTAAAACTGGGCCTATGCAGATGCCCTATGAATGGCCTGTTGACCTCAGAGGACTGGAAAACCCCACCCCCCAATCATGGTCAGTGCCTCCATTTTGAATATCCAGAAGCAGGTATCCAAGATGCACCTGCACAGAACAGCGATTACCTCACCTTTCCTCTACCTCCAATCCCCTTTCCTCACGCCTAAGACCACCCTGCTTATCCCATAAATATCCCAAGCCCCTTGCCTTCGGGGAGGTGTATCTGAGACTGATTCTCCCATCTCCTCACTTGGCTGCCTTGTGAATAAACTCTTTCTCTGCTGTAAACCTTGGCGTCTAGTGGTTGGCTTGCTGTGTGTCCGGCGAATGGACCATTCCGTAACAATCATTCCATATCTGTACATAAGGTACCTCCTCATTCTTTTTTTATGGCTGTGTATATTCAGTATTTTATGTAACCTGTCCCCTATTGTTGGATATGTAGGTTGTTCCTGATCTTTCACCATCATAAACAATGTTGTAGGATTTCCCTGGTGGTGCAGAGGTGAAGCACCCGCCTGCCAATGCAGGGGACATGGGTTTGAGTCCTGGTCCGGGAGGATCCCATGTGCCGCGGAGCAACGAAGCCTGTGTGCCACAGCTACTGAGCCTGTGCTCTAGAGCCCGTGAGCCACAACTACTGAGCCCACGTGCCACAACTACTGAAGCCTGCTCGCCTACAGCTTGTGCTCTGCAACAAGAGAAGCCACCGCAATGAGAAGCCCGCGCACCGCAACAAAGAGTAGCCCCCGCTCACCGCAACTAGAGAAAGCCTGTGAGCAGCAACGAAGACCCAATGCAGCCAAAAAAAAAAAAAAAGTGTTGTAATGATTTATACAATGCATATATCATTTCTACAAACTTTTGCATATATTCATTCACGTACATGTGAGTATATCTGTAGGAAACGTCCCTGAAGTAGAAGTGCTAGGCCAAAGGGTCTGTGCCTCTGTCCTATTGATAACTATTGTTGGGTCACCCATCATGGGCTTTGCATTAATTTTTGCTCCTACTTGCAAAGTATGAGGTCATTTGTTTTCTTACAGCCTCACTAACAGAATATATTACAAAACATTCATACTTTTGCCAATCTGATAGGTGAAAAATGGTATTTCAGTTTGGTTTGATGTTGTATCTCTCTAATGATCAGTGAATGTGAGCATGTTTTCACATGTTTAGGAGACATTTGTGTTTCCTTTTCTGTAATCCATGTCCCTTACTCATTTTTCCATTGGGTTCTTGATCTTTTTCTTGTTGACTTGTTGAAGCTCTTTATATATCAGGGAATTTGTCTTTCATTCCTTGATAAGTGTTGCAAAAATTTTTCCAGCACTTGTCATTTGACTTTGCTGTTAATGGTTTTTGCCTGGCAGAATTTTAAAAAATTTATGTTGTTTTCATCATGTATTGCTCCATAACAAATTACCCCAAAACTTAGTGACTTAAAACAACTACAGGGAATTCCATCATGGTCTAGTAGTTAAGACTCTGCACTTCCACTGCAGGGGGCATGGGTTCGATCCCTGGTCCAGGAATTAAGATCCTACATGCCACGTGGTGTGGCCAATAAATAAGTAAATAGTCAAAAAATATTTTTAAAAAAAAACTGCAAGCACTTACTATCTGTCACGATTTCTGTGGGACAGGAGTTCAGACAGGGCACAGCAGAGATGGCTTGTTTCTGCTCCATAATGTCTGGGGCTTCATTTGGAAGACCCGAAATCGGGGAGGTGAAGTTGTCGGAAGGCAGTTGACACTAAAGCTGCCAGCTGCAAGCGTAAACCAGGATCTTGCCCAAAATACCAACAAGTGGCCTGGACTTCACAATGTGGTTGCTGGGTTCACAGGGCAAGTATCCCAGGAGAGAACCAGGTTTAAGCTGTATTTCCTTTTTAAAATTTTTTTAAATTGAAGTATAGTTAATTTGCAATGTATTAGTTTCAAGTGTATAGCAAAGTAATTCGTATATATGTATACATCCTTTTTCAGATTCTTTTCCCTTATAGGTTATTTCAAGATATTGAGTAGAGTTCCCTGTGCTATATAGTAGGTCCTTGTTGGTTATCTATTTTATATAGAGTAGTGTGTATATGTTAATCCCAAACACTTAATTTATCTCCCAACCCCCCATTAGCTCCTTTGGTAACCATAATTTTGTTTTCTATGTCTGTGGGTCTATTTCTGTTTTGTAAATAAGTTCATTTGTATCATTTTTTTAGATTCCACATATAAGTGAAATCATATGATATTTGTCTTTGTCTGACTTATGTCACTTAGTATGATCATATCTAGGTCCATCTGAGTTGCTGCAAATGGCATTATGTCATTCTTTTTTATGGCTGAGTAGTATTCCATTGTGTGTGTGTGTGTCTGTGTGTGTATCACATCTTTTTATTTTTTTTTAATTTTTAAAATTTATTTATTTATTTATTTTTGGCTGAGTTGGGTCTTTGTTGCTGAGTGCAGGCATTCTCTAGTTGCGCTGAGTGGGGGCTACTCTTCGTTGTGGTGTGCGGGCTTCTCATTGCGGTGGCTTCTCTTGTTGCAGAGCACGGGCTCTAGGCAAGCAGGCTTCAGTAGTTGTGGCACATGGGCTCAGTAGTTGTGGCGCACGGGCTTAGTTGCTCCACGGCATGTGGGATCTTCCCGGACCAGGGCTCGAACCCGTGTCCCCTGCATTAGCAGGCAGATTCTTAACCACTGTGCCACCAGGGAAGTCCCACCAAATGCATCTTAATTAGTATCGCTAGATAATTTAATTGCACTGGATTATTTTCAACCTCATGCAATGCTGAAAGATTGGTATTATTTTCCCTACTTTACAGATGAGGAAATCGAGGCTTAAAGGGCTAAAGTAACTTGCCCAGGGTCACAGTAATTGATGACGAAGTTAGGAACTGAATCCAAGTTTGTCTGCTGCCAACCTTCTTTTCTGTGTGCCAAGTCAAACCGCCTTAGTAGGCAGAAACGCGGGGAGCCTCCGGGAGGCCAGCGTGCACCTGACCTTCCTTTGCTCCGTCCAGTGAAGATAAGGCCTGGACAGCACTAGCAACACTGTCTTTCAGATGTGGTTTTATTTGCTCTCTTTTATCTGATCCGTTTTAATGCTAATATTTCATACAAATGTTTAAAAGGATGCTGACAAATGGAGGAGGGAAGTTAGAGAGGTCAAGTAAAATCTGCTTTCCTGAAAAAGCCAGCCCCCATGCCACAGTAACCAGTGAGCCCGAGCCCTAAAACCTCATGCAGACGTCAGCGTGCACCTTTGCACTTCAGCACTGAATAGGAAAGCATGCCGGCCCCATCATTTACGGCTCATCAATAATACATTAGCTTGAGTCCCAGAGGAGCTCACACGCAGGGGAGAACAGACCTTTTTGTTTGGTTTATTGAGTAGCTGAAGGGGCAGAGCAAGTTCAGTGAGGTTTCACTGGTGTAGTCGCTCAGGGGGCTTAGAGCTGGACCCCCAGGCCTGCTCCTCACCCCCCCACACCCCTCCCCTAGCACTCTCTTCGTCCCCCCGCCCCCAAACCAGCCCCTGCAGCTCAAGCATCACTGCCCTGGGAAGCTTCCATAGTGTATGCAGGGCTCTTTTTGTTACAAGTGACAGAAATGAATTCAAAAGTTAAAAAAATAAAAGTTTAAAAACTATCAGTCTGAGGGAACTCTCTTCAATGCCCTGTGATAATCCACAATGGAAAAGAATATGAAAAAGAATACATATCTATGTATAACTGATTCACTTTGCTGTACAGCAGAAATTAACACAACACTGTAAATCAACTATACTTCATTTAAAAATAAAATAAAGTAATAAAAATTATCTATCTATTTATCTACGTATCTATCTACCTACCTACCTATCTATCGAGGTGTCCGCCAGAGCTGCGTGCAGGTGCCAGAGGATGGCTCCTTTGTCCCTTGGGTCTCTCCATAACGTTGAAAGGCTGCCATCTTGCTACCAGCTTCTGCGTAATATGCCATCACGTAGGTTCTGTTGGTGCCACTCCTATTGGCCCTGCTTCAGCCGTGTGTCCATCGCTGAAGCAGTCACTGTGGTCAGTTGGTGGGGGCGACTCTCCTTGCCCAGGTCTGGGTCACATGCTCACGCCTGGGTTGCCGGTGGTGCAAGCCCCACCCAAGCCACGTGGTCTGCGAGTGGGGATGGCCAAGGGAGCTCCTTGTAGCAGAAGAAGAGGGAATGGCGGTTGGCCAGACACAACCAACACACGCCTAGGAGGTTGAACCTTGTAAAATCATCACTATCCAAATGTAATTTATCCACAAAAATGATGAGTGACATGACAGCCTAATACATTAACCCTCAAGGCTTAGTCTGGTCCTTTAGTATGTATATGCTCCCATAGAATTTATCCCAGTTTATGATACCCACCATACATTCTGCAGTTGCTTACTTCAGCCAACCAATAGGTTTGTTAAATGTGTGGTTGTGCAAACTTCTGAAGTCTTGACCACCAGCCTCAGTCATCCTTCCCGGCCTCCTGGGAGGGGGGTGCAATCACAGCACCATGGGCTTCGTGCAGGCAATTTCCCCAGGCCTCTGTTGGTGTGGCACAGCACCTGGAACAGAGTAGCTGCTCAGTAAATAAGCACTGAGTGGATGTGCTTAGTTAAGTTCTCTAACAAGTGTTTATCGCTATTGACAACAGGCCAAAAAAAAAAAAAAATATATATATATATATATATCTCCTAATTTCTTGTTGAAGTAGTTAAAAATAAATCTCCAGCCAATCACGTGACCCCTCTCTACAAAACAAAGAAAAGAATGAATCAGTTTTATTATTGAGTGACCATTAATAACCAGACTCTGATGCATATCACTGGCAATCCCATGGCAAAGACAAAGTCTTACCCTTTTATAAAGCCAGACAGATACAATCCACAGCACACATGCTAATTGTCTTTACCAAAGGAAAAATAAAACTTCTCCTATCTTTTTGACAAGCAGGAAATTACAACTTGGAGCCAAGTGCTTGGGCTAAACTCCCACAGTATTAGGAAGACAGGGCACCATCCTCCTTGACATTCACATTGCAAAGAGATGGTTCCAAGACCTTCATGAAAGACATTCCTGGGTTGCAAAACTGGCAAGAGGCTATTGAGCTTTTATAAACATTTACATACATCTCGAAGAGACAAATGGGATTTATAAGTTTTCTAGAGGAAATGTTGAAAGAAAAGGGAGAGAAGAAAAGCTCTCTTTCCCTTTTGATGCCAGGGAATTGTTTATATTTCATTTTGGTAGGGGGTGGGGATTTGCATTGTAGGGGAGGAGAAATCTTATTCCCTCTCCCCTCCCAGGTTCAATGGCTGAAGCCTGTGAGAGTCAATCTGATAAAAGACAGATTAACAAGAGAAAAAAACAGTTTTAATTACCCACTTATGCACGGACTTTCACAAGGAAACCAGAGTCCAGGAGGCAGCCAGATGATTGAGGTTTATTTATTATTTTTAAAAATATTTATTTATTTATTTGGCTGTGCCGGGTCTTAGTTGTGGCATGTGGGATCTAGTTCCTTGACCAGGGATCGAACTCCGGTCCCCTGCTTTGGGAGCGCGGAGTCTTCACCACTGGGCACCAGGGAAGTCCCCAGATGATTGAGGTTTATATACCGTCTTAGGCTAAACAAAAGGAAAAGTGGTTTCGGGGCTTCTGGGTGGGGAGGTGAGCTAGGAAGGAGGGGTGGCTGGATGGTGAATGAGGTTTGTCTCGCTGTGCAGGTAAGACTCTCTCAGGTGATAAGACTCGTCTTCAGGAGTAGCTCTCTTCCTGCTAGAGACTTCTTATAAATGGAAATTTCCTTTACAAAAGGGCCCCTTTGTGCTTTACTTTTGGGCAGTTCTGGGGAGGTGAAGAGCTGGTTCTCAATTCCCTTTAGCTCAAAAGAATCCTTATGCCAAAGTGGCACATTTGGGGTGATGTTCTGGTGCCCTTCAGTATTTAGCCTTACATTCTGCCTTACAGGGGTGATAAGAATATCTGTATGAAACAGTTAGGGAACAAGTTACCCTGGAACCAAATACGGGATCTCCCATCCTCAGGGTAACTTTAAAAATTTTTTTTCATTGAAGTATAGTTGATTTACAATGTTGTGTTAGTTGCAGGTGTACAGCAAACTGATTCAGATATATAATATATAGATAGATAGATATTCTTTTTAGATTCTTTTCCATCAGAGGTTATTACAAAATATTGAGTATAGTTCCCATGCTATACAGTAGGTCCTTGTTGTTTATCTATTTTATATATAGTAGTTTGTATCTGCTAATCCCAAACTCCTAATTTATCCTTCCTCCACCCCCTTTCCCCTTCGGTAAACTTATGTTGTTTTCTATGTCTGTAGGTCTGTTTCTGTTTTGTAAATAAGTTCACTTGTATCATATTTTAGATTCCACATATAAATGATATCATACGGTATTTGTCTTTCTCTTTCTGACTTACTTCACTTAGTATGATAATGTCTAGGTCCATCCATGTTGCTGCAAATGGCATTATTTCATTCTTTTTTTATGGCTGAGTAGTATTCCATTGTTTATATATACCACATCTTCTTTATCCATTCCTCTGTCGATGGACACTGAGGTTGCTTCCACGTCTTGGCTGCTGTAAATAGTGCTGCTATGAACATTGGGGTGCATATATCTTTTCGAATTAGAGTTTCAGGGTAACTTTTAAGTTATTGTTGTGAGAACATGACTTCTAGGGTTTGAGGTGGTCATGACTTAGGTTTATATGCCCCACTCCACCTCTGCAGTGTAACTTGGAGAAAGGGATAGAACTGAAGACCTAGAAAATCATCAAAATCAAAGAGACGCCCCTCTCTGTCGCTCATAGGGGTTATAATGAATTTAGAGGGTGGACATACAGTTTCTTTCCACATCCCACCTAGCAGTACTTAGGGTCTCACGTGCCCCTCCAGGATCTGCCTACTCTCCCATCACGAGGCGGCATCTATCCTGCCTCGCGCTGAACCGGGGCGGCTTCTGTGATTGTCTAGACGACAGAAAGCAGCGGAAGCAGCACTGCATGACCTCTGCGGCTGCGTCATAAATGACGGTACACTGTCCACCTGCTCTCTCTTGGGACAAGCACCTTGGGGATCAAGAGCCACGATGTGAGAAGCCCAGGCAGGGGACTTCCCCGGTGGTCCAGTGGTTAGGACTCTGGGCTTCCAATGCAAGGGCCGCAGGATCGATCCCTTGTCGGGGAACTAAGATCCCACATGCCACACAGTGTGGTCAAAAATACATAAATAAATAATAAATAAAAGATAAGTTAAAAAAAAAAAAGCCCAGGCACCCTGAAGCTGCCTGACGCTGGGACCATGTGGAGGGAGCACGCAGAGATCCACGCAGAGGTAGAGGGGGACACCGAGGAACCCCATCCACTCCAGCCCCAGCCATCCAAGCAAGCATGTCTTACGGTGACTCTGACTGCGACCACGTGAGACACACCGAACCAGAACTGCCTGCCGACCCCAGTTAGTCCCCAGGACTTCGAAAGGATAGTAAATCATTGCTCTGATTTTCCATCACTAGATTCAGGTGTAAGGGGTATAAGCGTGATGGAGACAACTCAGGGCTGGGAATCAAAAGACCAGCGTTTCAATACAGACAGTCCTGTGTGGTCTGGACCTCTGGCCCCATCCACTTTGGCTTTTTCATCTGTTAAATGGGTACAATGATATATCCAAGTGGGGTTATTCTCCTTTTGCCTCATCCCTACCTTCTCCACGCAGGAGGTTAAACTCTGTGGACAGTTTCTTCCCCCTCTGTCTGCCTTGTTTCTGGCTTTGGGTTGGGTCCAGCCGATGGAAGACATCGCCAGGAGATTCCACGGGCAGAAGAGAGGTCAGGGTATTTATCCCAACCTGACCCCTTGCCAGACCACAGTTGTGACAGGGGCTGCATTCCCAAGGGCAGCTCTTGCCAGCTTCGGGGGACACTGCTTTCTCTCTTTGCTCCTTGTTAAAGGAAGATTATTCTGCCTCTTGTTAAAACGGTAAGGAAGCCTTTACTCAAGAGTATTATAATAGCCAGGACAGGGAAGCAACCTAAATGTCCATAGACAGAGGAATGGATAAAGAAGATGTGGTATATATACACAATGGCATATTACTCAGCCATAAAAAGGAATGAAATAATGCCATTTGCAGCAGCATGGATGGACCTAGAGATTGTCATACTAAGTGAAGTTAAGTCCGACAGAGAAAGACAAATACCATATGATATTGCTTATATGCGGAATCTAAAAAAAGGGTACAAATGAACTTATTTGCAAAACAGAAGTAGAGTCACGGCTGTAGAAAACAAACATCCAGATTACCAGGGGATAAGGGGAGGGAGGGATATATTGGGAAGTTGGGATTGACTTATACACACTACTATATATAAAATAGATAACTAATAAGAACCTACTGTATAGCAAAAGGAACTCTACTCAATATTCTGTAATGACCTATATGGGTAACAAGTCTAAAAAAGAGTGGATATATGTATACGTATAACATTCACTTTGCTGTATGTACAGCAGAAACTAACACAACATTGTAAGTCAACTATACTCCAATAAAAATTAATTTAAAAAAAGACTGTTACAACAGAGGTATTGCAATAGGGTAGAGAGCTGGGGCTCAACTTCAAATACAACAAGAACAAATGGGGATTCGTAGCCAGGGAGCGGGGTGAGGGCGGCAGTGTATGGAAGACTACTAAGAGGAGACGTCAAGGCAGGGAGCCTTCCTGCTAAACTGAGTGAACAGCCTTCTTGCTGAAGGCAGGGCAGGATGAGACATCAAAGGTGGGGGACGGGGAGCTTGACCAGACATCAAGCGGGGAGGATTCCCAGTAACCGACGGCCGGAGTCTTGTTGAGGCTGGGCGTGCACGCCAAAGACAGACGGGGCCAAGGTCAGAGCCTAGTCAAGAAGAGGCTCAGAGGAGCCCGACCACAGTGTGGTCAAGGAGAGAGTCTCTGTCGCCCGTCAGGCCCACTGCTGCTGACCCCTGGCACCTCACGTCCCCTCTTGGTTCCCTTGGTCCTGCCCACACCTCTGCACGGTGTCCTTTCATTAAACTCTTCAATGAAACCATGTGAGCCATGGGGTCTCCCTCTCCTGCAGCCGCTGATCGCTGGTCCTACCGACCCCCAGAGTTGTTTCGAGGATCAAATGAGAAGCTGCAGGCAAAAGAACTTTGGAAACCCTGAGGGTAAGGAAGTCATCTTCACGACTGAGAGAAATCCTAGCGCCCCGCGAAGGATGCAGGGCCGGGGCTTTGGGCTCAGTCCTGGGCTGTGTTACTGGGGCAAGTGTTTATCTTCCCCAAGCCTCCAGTTCCCATCCTATTCATCAAAGAAAGTGAATGCCTCTCATTGAGTCTTGGAGGACTGGCTACGGTAACACACCCCAAATTATTAAAAGACTCCCTAGCACATGGCGGGTATTAAATACGTGATTAGTTCCCTACCTTCTCCCTTCCACTCCTATTCTGAAACTGTTTTCTCAGGCAGGTTTTACAAAGCCACTGACTGCATCCACGGCTTCCCACAGAGCATTTCAGATCTTTTTCTCAATACCCTGAGAGACAGAGCATCCTATTTAAGGAAGAATGGCTTGCCACAGGCCAGAAATTGATTGAATTGCCCAGAACAAATGTCCTTTTGCTTTTTCACTGGAGATCACGAGGTTCCGGTATAGAGCACAGATTGCATTTTGTATTGTTTCCTTTTTTTGTCTTTCCATCGAAAAAGCAATACACACAGTGGTTACAGAAACTATTCAAGTAACACGAAAGTCTATACAGTAAGAATGGCGCGTCTTTAACTCATGCACTTTCTAATGCACGTTTATGACGTCAGGGTTTAAGGAAACCCAGTTGATAACTTTTTTTCCAGTCTGAATCTTGAACCACTTGAGAAATACGATTAAGACAGATGGGGCCCAATATCACTTTTATTAGTGATAACGTTGGTCTTGGAGAATATGGCTTATACTTGCGGGCAAGTGGGTTTGTCACTGATACTGGTGGAGAATGTGGCTTATCCTTGTGGGCTGGAATGAGATGAAAACCACCACCGGCCACTGACCACACTGGATCAAGGCAGTCAGAACCTTGACCTCCAATGACAGCCTGGCCCAGGGCAATCCAGTTATGGGCTCTCTGCTAGTGGGAGCGCTGTGCGTGCGCGTGCGTGTGCGCACGGGCGCAGAACCTCAGGCCAATCCTTATCCCAAATGCGTCAATCACGCAGAGCTCGCCTCACCTCCACGTGTTCGGGAGCAGGTGAGGGGAGGGGGGAATTCAATGAGCTGACGGACTTTAAGTGCCTGAGAGAAAGATCTAGATAGGAGAGACACGAGGAAAGGGAATGGGCACCAGGGCAGAAGAAAAAAAACTTGGGTCTACAAAAGCCATTTGAAGATGCCTTGTACCTAGAGGCTAAAAGCCAGCCTCCAGGACATCTGAGGCCTCAGACTCAGGATGAGCGGCTGCTGGGCACACCTGCCTGATGCTGAAGTAGCCTCCCGGGGACACCAGGAAGCACAAAGCCCCCAGCACAGCCCCAAACGCCTGGGTACACCGGGTGGCCTTCCTCCGTCTCACCTGATCATCAAAGGCTTCTCAGTGTGATGGGTGTGCAACTTTCTGGAATGAGCGTGTGTAACTAATCAGAAAGAAAAATAAAGCGAAAATCGGAAATAGAGTAGCTGCCCTCCAGAATAGATGCCATAGCGACTTCCCAAGCGCCCGCTGTGTCACAGGGCACTCGCCCCACCTTCTTTCACCGGAAGGTAGGTGGGTTTTATTAGACGTGTTGTTCCGGAGAACAGAGGCTCTAAAAGGCGGCGCACGCTGCGCGGCGGCGGCGGCGGCGGCGGGGGGGCTGACCCGGGCTTTGGGGAGGGCCCTTTCCGTCCGTGGGGGTGTGGCGGCGGGGCAGGCCGAGCCCGTGGGAGCCACTGCGGCCGCGCCCTCCTTCTGCCTCTTCCGCCGCCGACCTCCGCGCGGGCCCCCAGCCAGCCGCGGTGGGCGGAGGAGCGCACGCCGCGCCGCGTCCTTATCAACCGGCCGGGCGGCGTGGCTCGCGGCCACCTGGTCCGAGGAGGCGAAGTCCCGGGTGGGGCCATGGCTCCCCGGGGCGCGGCGGCCGGCCAGGGTCCGAGAGGAGGCGGGGAGCGCTGAGCCCGGAACGGGCGGTGCGCGCGGGCCGGCGGCCGTCGGGGCGCCCAGGGAGCGCACGCGGCACCATGCGCGCCCTCCTGCCGCCGCTGCTGCTGCTCGCCTGCGCCGCGCACGCCGTGAGTACGCGCGCCTCCGCGGGTCCCGCGCGGGGTGGGGGGATGGGGGCCCCCAGATCTTCCGCTGGGGAGTGGGAGCCCTTCCTCCGCATGCGTCCCCCACAGCTACGATCTCTCTCCGCTCCTCTCCGGAGGGCCCGCTCCTCCAAAACACCATCGGCGTGAGCGCGGGCGCAGGCAGCGCCGAGATAACCCCGTTGCCCTCCAGCCCACCCCTTTTCCCCGGCTGCGCCTCCGGGGCCCTCCTAGGCGGGGCTCTGGAGCCGCCCCTGGCCGTGCGTTTTGTGTGCCGGGCGCTTTGCCTGCGTTTATTGCCGTGAAAACTCATCATCGCCTTTCGAGGTTGATGTTTTCACCCTCACTTTGCGGACAAGGAAAGCGAGACTTGGAAAGACCAAAAATCTTGCCCCGAGAAAAGACAACTGGAACCCAATCCGTCTGCTCCAAAGCCTTGACATTTGCACACACACCGGGCTGCGGATGGGAAGACCTCCGAAAGCTTTGGCCGCAGCCGCTGCTGGTTCCGTGATGGGACCGGGTCTGCAGCTCTCCCCCTCGCCTCTCCTGTGGGTTTGGCTCCCCAGTGTCTGTGTCTGGGGACTCCTGGGAGCAGCTGGTCTCCCCAAACCAGGCCCAGGGAGGAGCTGGCCGAGAAAAGAGAAGGCAGCAGAGTGGGTGGCGTGTTTTTCTTTCTTTCTCAGAAACTCCAGGGAATCCGGGCCTCTCCCTGTGGGATTTGTGAATGGGAGAGTGGCTGCACCCAGACTGGCTGGCTGGAAGCGAGGGTGGGGGGTTGGGAAGTGGGCGCACAGATTCCAGAACCACTCTTTCCCACCAGCCCTCCAAACTGGCCCCCGGGGCCTCTGTCGCAAGAAACTTCCCAGGGAAAGCACTTGGGAACCTAATTCTGAGTCTGCAGTCTCTGTCCTGGGCAAGTCCTTCCTGGCGTCCAGTGACCTCGCCTTCCTATAGTCCTGTCCTGTTTGACTGCAAGAATGACCTGCTTCCCGAGCTGACGGGAGTGTTGGCACGCAGGAGGGGCGGCTCTGTGGCATCCAGGGTGGGCTTTGGGGCTCTGTTCCCAGCTCGCTTGTAACTTGGAGCCTCTTGTCCTAGGGCTGGAGTTGGAAGGTGCTAGGGCAACAGCACCCGCTCGTTAGTCTGAGCTCCCACTTTGGGGAAACGCCACCTGAGATGGTGGGGACAGTTCGAAGCCCGGTGCAGCCTCCAGGTGTGTTGTTATTCGGTGCCCAGAACTGGGAGGCAGCCGCTCCCTCTTGGTGATCCTCCCAGCCTCCTTTTTAAGTATCTGCAGTAACTCTGCGGTTATCAGAAGAAATCGACAGGTAGCTGGGCTTCAGGACTGAGGTTCAAACTACATTTTAATCTCAAGGGGACCCCGGTGTTATCTCAGAAATAAACAGAGGGGAAAGGAGAGCCTCCCCTTGGTTCAAGTCTTCTGTGTGCCTTGGAAGGATGCTTATTATGCCCTGGTCCAGTTACCTCCTTTTACAGGGGAGCAAACTGAGACCCCCAGAGAGCAGGGATCTGCTCCACATCAGCTGGTTTGTGGCAGCGCTGAGACTGGAGCCCAGAGCTCTGTCCGGGACGCCCCTTGTCTTCACGTGCATTTTCATCCACTCCTGTACCGCTTTGTGTTTTTCGAGGTGGATTCCTGTGTGTAAGTCTTGGTTCTCTGGTGATTTTATGGGCTTATCCAGACCTGAGGTTCACACTTCTTGGCAGAGAACTCCTTCAACAAATAGGAGTGGAACTGACCTACCTCGGTTGGAGTATTTCCCAGCCTATGAAACCCTGCTTTTTTTTTCCTGTTTGTTTGAGGCGTCAGACATTCGATTTTGAAATTGAAGGCGCATTCAAACAATTCTTTATTCATTTCGTGCTCCCTCTTGAGGGAAATCATAGGCATCTTTCTAACTGCGGGGGGCAGTCACTAAGGCCAAATGCTTATTACTGTCCCCTCCCCCGCCTTTCCATACAGGGTGATGTCGGGAGGGTCCCTTGCCAGTGGACTAACAAGTGCTGATGGCTGATGGGGCAGGTTTCTGAGACCTGGGTAGGAAACCCTGGCCACAGCTCGCCTGTCCCCACCCGTGCCTTTCATGAGGACTTCTACCTGGAACACTATTGTCATTATTTACCAGCACATCTGTCCTCCCCAATATGTTCATTTCGAGCTTGAGCCTTGAGACTTAGTCTCGCTCATCCTGTGTCCCTAGAGCCTGTCCCAGCGTAAGGGGGAGTCAGAGTGTGTGTGGGCTGAATGAACGCATGAGTGAGTGAATGAAATGATGGTGCTATCCATAGTGGCTGTCCTTAGCTGGGACAGTTTCATATAGCAACAGGTAGTGAAGCATGACATCTTGAAAGCAATCGTTGCTTACAAAACTGTACATAAATGTGTCAGGAAAGGAGGAGGAGTCACTCAGGGGAGGGCTTTTTAATCCAGGGCATCTGGCAAGCTGCCCATCCGAGAACCTGAGTTAAGCGGGGTGCAGGGCTGCTTTTTCCTTCAAGCAGGGTTTCTTAACTTTGACGCGGTAATTCTGGATATTAAACCTGGGCTTTTCACAAGGGGTGCTGGGAAGAGAGCTAGGCCCTCCCCTGGCACGGGAGGGAACCAGGGGGTGGAGACAGGGGGTGGGGCGGAGGCGGTGCTGTCTTGTGCCCTGTGCGCTGTCCAGCAGCGTCCCCGGACTCTAGCCACCAGAAGCCAGTACCACCTCTCCAAGTTGTTCCAACACAAAGTGTCTCCAGACATTGCCAGATGTCCTCGGGGAGCAGGCAGGGCAAAACTGCCCTGGTTGAGAACCACTGTCTTAAATGTTATGTTTCAGCGGAAATGCGTGAACAGGATTCACAATAGGTGTCACTGGATGTTGGATTCAGGGTAGTGGGGTTGGTGACAGGGAATCTGAGCCGGAGGACAGAAGCAGGTGTACCCGATGGAGAGCCATTTCCAGACAAGAAGACTTCTGCAGGGCATGGGTTCCTTGGGCTTCTCCACCCTCCCTTCCCACTACCCCCCCCCCCCTCATTCCTTCTCAGTTGACGGCTCAGAAACACAGAAACTCCAAGGATAGGGTCTGGCACACATGGTGGTCCCCACCCCTCTCTGGGCTGCATCTGGACCCAGAGGCTGACAAGCTCTGCGGCAGCTGGGTGAGCAGAGTTTTAGGAAGGCCTGCAAAGGTCACAGGAGGATCTGGCTACTGCAGCCTCTTAGAGGAAAGTCACTGGGAATTTTGGACAATATTCTGAGGAAGTATTTGTGGGTTTCTTTTTGAGTGTTTACTGTCCCTAAATTAACGTGACTGATGACGATGATGGTGAAGATGGTGTCCCTAAATTAACGTGACTGATGACGATGATGGTGAAGATGGTGAAGGCTTCTCTTACTGAGCATTTACTTCACACCAGGTACTCTGCTCAGTCCTTCTGGCACTGTCTGATTTACTTCTCACACCAACAATCAGTATCCTCCCTGTGCACATGAAACAGAGGCTCAGAGAGAGGTGAAGCCATTGGTCAAGGTCACCCAGCTGGACACGGTGGCGTGAGGACCCAAACCCAGCTGTTCGTAGCCAGCATGTGCGTCTGCTCCCAAAGAGAGGCCGCTCTGGTTTCTGGTGCCCAAGGCGCTGTCGTGAAATTCTCTCCCAAACCGCAAAATGACACTAATTTCAGTTTAATCACTTCGTAAAACATAAACAAAATACTGGATTACACACAGCATTTTATTGAGGGGCCAGAGATGAGCTTGGGGTCACGAAGTCCAGCAGGAGGTGCGCTTCCCACACTGTTTAGGGAAGTTCTCCAGGCTTTGGCACCCCCTTTAGGAGATGCTATAGCGTTCCCCTCCCTCTGTCCCGTCCCCAGTATTCCCCGCATGCCAGGGATGGGCAGAGCTTTCTTCCTGGCACCCCTTGTTGAAAGTGCAGACTTAATAACCAGGATTGGAGCTCTGCCCACAGAGCAGCCCCTGCAGTGGCCCCTGGTTTGGTGCCTGCACCCCTGCCCTTAGCAAGCTGAGGTTTCTCACCACTGACCTTGGCTCGGGCTCTGGAACAACCTGCAGCCCAAGGCAAGCCCCACAACACTCAGATCCTATCTGCTTGCTTACATGACAAACAGAGGGCTGCCCAGCATTCGAGAGGACACGAGAAAACAGGGATCTCCTGGGACCCACCCAGTTTCAACAGGCCGTGTCTAACAGAGTCCAAGGGGCCTCTGGGGAAGGGACCTCCCCGGTGCATCATGTCCTGCCCGTCGTGCTGCCAGGATTCCTGAGTTTTCCAGACTTCTCCAGAATCCCTGCGTGCCCCGCATCAGTTCCCTTTACCTTGACTCCCAGAGGCTCCCCCTGGTGTCTTCTCAGATTTCTGACCTCACCACCTCCTCTTTCATTTTCAGCAGACCGGGTCTATCTCCCATTTCCTGAGAGTCAGGGAAAGAACTTCCTCTGAGCAACATCTTGCCCTCACAGATATGTCTGAATGGTACCCTCCTGTGCCCTTCCTCCTGCCCTTCCTTCACAAGGGCTGCCATAACAGAGCACCACAGACTGCGGGCCTTAAACAGTGAACGTTTATCTTCTCATAGTTCTGGAGGCTGGAAGTCCCAGATCTAGGGCCAGCATGGTCGTGTTCTGGGGAGCCCTCCCTCTCCAGACGGCTTGCAGACGACTGCCTTATCCTCACATGGCTTTTCCTCTGAGCGGGCACAGAGAGAGAGTGAGCCCTCTGGTGTCTCTTCTCATAAGGACACTAACCTATCAGATCTGGGCCCCACCCCCTTAGACCTCATTTGACCTTAATTACCTCCTTATGGGCCCGTCTCCAAACAGAGCCACACCCGGGGTTAGGGCACCAATGTATTCGTTGGGGGACACAGATATCCTGTCCACAACACATCCAGGCGGAACAGAGGCTCTGCTCCGGCCCACGGCCATCCCTGCACCCGTGCTCCCACCCCCGCCCCCACCACGCTCAGTGACTTGTGTCCTGAGCCGACACAGAGGCAGCCCAGTCCTCACTGTCCTCCTCTTGACTGGCTTTTTCCATCAGCTGCTCAACCTTCCCAAGCCTGGTGGCACAGGGTCCTCCCCCTGCACTCTGGGCCTTCTGGCCACAGTTCCATCTCTGACTTCTTACGGCCAGCGTCGTCTTAGAAGAAGCGTCCACGACCCCTGCCTCCACCTCTGCCCATTTCTCAGCCAGCCGCACCCTGGCTCCCACCCGCCACCCACGGGCTTCAGTCACCAGTGCCTGTGTTGCCACATTCATTAGACAGGGTGAGGTCTTTGGTCTACCCGGGAATCATGTGACTGATGAGAGGGGCTGGACGTTAATGAATAACGAGATCAAGGCAGCAGGCACACACCCAGACTGTCCTGGTCAAACTGGGCAGGACACCCGTGGGACCCCAGCCTCTTGGAAGCATTCCGTGCCAGGACACCCTGTCCCTTTCCCCGCCTTGGCTCCTACCTTTCGCTGTTCCCACCACGCCTCTCCAGAGGTTCCTCCTCTCGCATGGTCCCTCCAGTGGCTGGGCCCCTCCTCTCGCGTGGCTCCTCCTCTCGCGTGGCTCCTCCTCTCGCGTGGCTGGCTCCTCTCGCGTGGCTGGCTCCTCCTCGCGCAAGGTCCCTCCTCTGGCGTGGTCCTTTCTTACGCTATTATTCCCAGCCTGTGCGGGTTGTTCCCCGAGGCTGTCTCTGGCCCTTGGTCTTCTGGGTCTGCTCCCTCTTACCGTGAGAGCTTCTTTGGCCGTCTTACCGCGTCACAAACCCAGTCTTGCTCAACCAAACTTCTCTCACCTCAGCTCCCAGGCCTACATCTCGTTTCCTTATTTTCCCTGTTCTTGGAGCTGTCGAGGCACCCAGAGCAGACGCATCATGGGAGCCACGCCGGCCCTGCCCTCAGCCGGCCCTCAGGCCCCCGCCGGCTCCGTCACGTCCGTCCGCATCCTCTCCGCTCTGTGGGATGACTTCTCGGGTGCAGCCGCCTCCCGGGGGCCCCTGCCGCTGCTGGTGGTCCATCGTGACCTGGCGGCTGCCTTCCCCTCGCGCTCCCGCCTCGGGCCACTCTGACTCCTTGGAGCCGGTGAGCTCCGGGAGCAGGACCCGCGTCCGTTCGCCTTTGATTGCGGGGCGTCCTGGGGGCCCAGTAAGTGTTTGATGACGTTTTGTGCTTCGAATTGGTTGTAAGATTGAGTTCCTTCTTTTTCTTTCTCATGCTATAAACTAGTATTTCTCTTGTTTCCCCCTTGAAGCTATTCCTTTCCAGTCTCAATGTTGGCAGGTGAGTAATTATATTGTAAAGTGTGATGAGCAAAGTGAGGCGTTTCTTCACCTCCTTCAGAATTCAACAGGTTTTCATTGTATCTCCTCCCAGATTTTACCTTTTCGGATTTAAGAGTCCAAAATAGCTCACAGAACCCTCTCTTGACATCTTTCCTCTCTTATGTTGGGGTCTGTCTCGTTATTTTCTCTCTCTGCAGGTTGGACTTTTCTATCCCCAAATTATTAATTAATTTCATAATTAAGTGAATAAGAGCTTTTTTACTCCTTCAGAGGTTCAAAAATTTACTTCCTCCGTGTGCTTTCTTAGGAAGTTACTAGAGAACATGCTTCTGTAAAACAAGGAAGAAGAGTAAAGAAAAAGGGAGTCCAGGAAATGGAACTCTGGCCGGGGGAGCGGGGAGAGGCCCCCAAAACCACAGGCCGGTGTTGGGAAGAGGAAGGAGGTCTGTGGGAGGGAGGGCTCGGGGTGGGGGGGGGGGGAAACGAATAGGACTGTTTTTTTTTTTTTAACATCTTTATTGGAGTATAATTGCATTACAATGGTGTGTTAGTTTCTGCTGTATAACAAAGTGAATCAGCTGTACATATACATATATCCCCATGTCTCCTCCCTCTTGTATCTCCCTCCCACCCTCCCGATCCCACCCCTCTAGGTGGTCACAAAGCACCGAGCTGATCTCCCTGTGCTATGCGGCTGCTTCCCACTAGCTATCTGTTTTACATTTGGTAGTGTATATATGTCCACGCCACTCTCTCACTTTGTCCCAGCTTACCCTTCCCCCTCCCCGTATCCTCAAGTCCATTCTCTAGTAGGTCTGTGTCTTTATTCCCGTCTTACCCCTAGGTTCTTCATGACCTTTTTTTCTTTTTCTTAGATTCCATATACATGTGTTAGCATACTGTATTTGTTTTTCTCTTTCTGACTTACTTCACTCTGTATGACAGACTCTGGGTCCATCCACCTCACTACAAATAACTCAATTTCGTTTCTTTTTATGGCTGAGTAATATTCCATTGTATATATGTGCCACATCTTCTTTATCCATTCATTTGTTGATGGACACTTAGGTTGCTTCCATGTCCTGGCTATTGTAAATAGAGCTGCAATGAACATTATGGTACATGACTCTTTTTGAATTATGGTTTTCTCAGGGTATATGCCCAGTAGTGGGATTGCTGGGTCGTATGGCAGCTCTATTTTTAGTTTTTTAGGGAACCTCCATAGTGTTCTCCATAGTGGCTGTATCAATTTACATTCCCACCAACAGTGCAAGAGGGTTCCCTTTTCTCCACACCCTCTCCAGCATTTATTGTTTGTAGATTTTTTGATGATGGCCATTCTGACTGGTGTGAGATGATATCTCATTGTAGTTGTGATTTGCATTTCTCTAATGATTAGTGATGTTGAGCATCCTTTCATGTGTTTGCTGGCAATCTGTATATCTTCTTTGGAGAAATGTCTGTTTAGGTCTTCTGCCCATTTTTGGATTGGGTTGTTTGTTTGTTTTTTTTTTTTGAAGAATTAGTTGAGAATGACTGGGGTTAGTTTATTTATTTATTTATTTATGGCTGCATTGGGTCTTCGTTTCTGTGCGAGGGCTTTCTCTAGTTGCAGCAAGCGGGGGCCAGTCTTCATCGCGGTGCGCGGGCCTCTCACTGTCGTGGCCTCTCTTGTTGCGGAGAACAGGCTCCAGACGCGCAGGCTCAGTAGCTGTGGCTCACGGGCTTAGTTGCTCCGCGGCATGTGGGATCTTCCCAGACCAGGGCTCGAACCCGTGTCCCTGCATTGGCAGGCAGATTCTCAACCACTGCGCCACCAGGGAAGCCCCTGTTTTTTTGATATTGAGCTGCATGAGCTGCTTGTAAATTTTGGAGATTAATCCTTTGTCAGTTGCTTCATTTGCAAATATTTTCTCCCATTCTGAGGGTTGTCTTTTCGTCTTGTTTATGGTTTCCTTTGCTGTGCAAAAGCTTTTGAGTTTCATTAGGTCCCATTTGTTTATTTTTGTTTTTATTTCCATTTCTCTAGGAGTAGGTCAAAAAGGATCTTACTGTGATTTATGTCATAGAATGTTCTGCCTATGTTTTCCCCTAAGAGACAAACTTGATTTTTAAAAACTGTTTAAAGGGAACTTTTCAGTACTAATAGCTCTTGTTTTGAGGAAAATGTTATATAAATTTTAGCAATACTTTCACCTTCACTTGTTTCTTCTTCTGTGAATTTTAAGTAAAATTATATTTAATACTTTTTTTTAAAGGGGGTGAACTATAGAGGATAGTTGTTTTTCTTCTTCATCTTTTTTTTTCTTTTTTGTCTTAAAAATTTTTTTTTGGCCCCTTGTATTGGCAGCGTGGAGTCTTAACCACTAGACCGCCAGGGAAGCCCCAGTTTATTCAATTTTAATGGAAGGATAAGGGTAAAAGAAATGTGGGATGATCCATTTTGTACCCACTAAGATGGATATTTTTAACACAGAATAACAAAGGTTGATGAGGACGTAGAGAAATTAGAACTCTATGCATTGATGGCGGGAAGGTAAAATGGGGCAGCTGCTGTGGAAAACAGTGTGGTGGTTTCTTAAAAAAGTAAACACAGAATTACCATATGATCCACACATTTTGCTTCTGGGTATGTACCCAGAAGAATCAAAGCAGGGACTCGAAAAGATATTTGTACACCTCTGTTCCTGGCTGCATTATTCACAGTAGCCAAGAGATGGAAACAACCCAGCGATGAATGGATGAACAAAGTGCGGCCTGTCCATACAATGGAATAGTATTCATCCTTAAAAAGGAATGAAATTCTGATAGATGCTACAATGTGGACGTGAAATGAGCCAGACACAAAAGAGCAGATATTGCACGACTCCATTTATATGAAGTACCTAGAACAGACACATGCATAGAATCAGAAAGTAGAATAGAGGTTACCAGGGGCTGCAGGAAGGGTAACGGATAGTTACTGTTTAATCGGTACAGAGCTTCTGTTGGGCCAGTTGAAAAGTCCTGGAGATGGATAGGGGTGAGCATTGTACAACTCTGTACACTAAACCACGGTTAAAATGGTAAATATTATGTATATTTTACTACAACTTAAGAAAAAGAAATGTAGAATGAAAAAGTTAAACTGTCTTCTGATGTTTATTTTTCCATAGTCCCAGGGAAAAACACAAAGGAAGTTAAATTTTTCTTGGAGGGATTCTCATTGTAGGTGTTCCCTCATTCCTCATCTTGTTCCATCGCTCTCAAGACCCTCTTTGCTTCAGCGCCCCTTTCTTCATTTCCAGCAATGCACATGGCCACCCACTTTCGGGAAACGTCACTCCTACCCAGTCAGCTGTGCTGTGTAACAGTCACAAAAACTCAGTGGCACATAGCAATGCATGTTTACTTCTTTCTTAGTGTTTGCAAGTGAGCTGGGGTTTGACTGACCCGCTATGATACTGATGTTGATCCAGTCAAGATGCAAAACAAGTCTGCAACCCTGAGGACCCTTCACGGTGCCCTGTTAGAGTCACACCTCCCTCCCTCCCACCCTCACCCTCCCTTCACTCCTGACAACCACTAATAGGGTCTCCATTTCTATAGATATAATTTTGCTGTTTCAAGAATGTTATATAAATGATGTGGAATCTAAAAAAAAATGATACAAATGAACGTATTTACAAAACAGAGTCACAGACATAGAGTACAAACTTATGGTTACCAAAGGGGGAAGGGGGTGGAGGGATAAATTAAGTGTTTGGGATTAACATATACACACTACTCTATATAAAATAGATAACCAACAAGGACCTACTGTACAGCACAGGGAACTCTACTCAGTACTCTGTAATAACCTGTATGGGGAAAGAATATGAAAAAGAATGGATGCACGTATAACTGAATCACTTTCCTCTACACCTGAAACTAACACAAAGGTTGTAAATCAACTATACCCCAATATAAAATAATTAAATTTAAAAAAGAATGTTATATAAATGGAATCATACAGTATGTAACCGTTTGGGATTGGCTTTTTTCATTCAGCATATTTCTCTGGATATTCATTTAAGTTGGTCCATGTATTACTACTTTGTTCCTTTTAATTGCTGAGTAGAATTTCATAGTATGGATGTACCATAGTTTGTTTAACCATTTACCCATTGAAAGGCATCTAGACTGTTATAGTTTTGGGCTGTTAGGAATAAAGCTGCTACAAATAGTAGTGTACAGGTTTTATTGTGAATATAAGTTTTCACTTCTCCAGGGTAAATGCCCAAGAGTGCAATGGCTGGGTCATATGATAGTTGCATGTTTAGCTTTTCTTAAGACACTGTCAACCTGTTTTCCAGAGTGGTTGCCTCATTTTACAGTGCCACCAGCAATGTGTCCGTGACCTAGTTTCACCACAACCTTGCTAGCATTGTCGTCATTTTTTATGTTAGATATTCTGATAAGCATGTAGTGATACCCCATTACGATTTCAATTTGCATTTACAAATTGCAAATTATTAGCATTTAATAGCTAATAGCTATAATGTTGAACATTATATATTTAATAGTTAATAGCTAATAATGTTGAACATCTTTTCATGTGCTTATTTGCCATCTGTGTGTCTTCTCTGAAATGTCTTTTCATGCATTTTGCCTATGTTCTAAATAGATTTTATTTTTTTGGCCGTGTTGGGTCTTCATTGCTGCGTGCGGACTTTCTCTAGTTGTGGTGAGCAGGGGCTACTCTTCTTTGCGGTGCATAGGTTTCTCATTGCGGTGGCTTCTCTTGTTGTGGAGCACAGGCTCTAGGTGTGCGGGCTTCAGTAGCTGCAGCACACGGGCTCAGTAGTTGTGGCTTACAGGCTCCAGAGCACAGGCTCAGTAGTTGTGGCTTGTGGGCTCTAGGGCACACAGGCTTCAGTAGTTGTGGCGCATGGGCTTAGTTGCTCCGCGGTATGTGGGATCTTCCTGGACCAGGGATCGAACCTGCTTCCCCTGTACTGGCAGGCGGATTCTTAACCACTGCGCCACCAGGGAAGTCCCTAAATAGATTTTTTAATTTGTTTACTATTGAGTTTTGAATGTTCTCTGTCTGTTCTAGATATTAGTTCTAATTTGCAGATTGCAAATATCGTCTCCTCATCTGTAGCTTGCCTTTTCATCCTCTTAACATGGTTTTTCTTGGAGCAAAAGTTTTAAATTTTGGTGAAGTCTGATTTATCAGTTTTTCTTTTTATGGATCGTGCTTTTGGTATCAAGTATAAGAAATCTTTGCCTGGCCCTACATCTTGAAGATTTTCTATGTTTTTTCTAAAAGTTTTAGTTTAATGTTTTGCGCTCAAGTCCATTATCATTTTGAGGTAATTTTTGTACAAGGTATGAGTCTTAGTTCAAGGTTCATTTTGTTATCTGTAGCTGTCCAGTCGCTTTAACACCGTTGCCTATTCTTCTACTAATACCATGCTGTTTTGATTACTGTAGCTATACAGCGAGTCTTTAAACTAGCTGAACTGATTCCTCCCACTTATTTTTTTAAATTAATATAATTTATTTTGTTGAGAGGATTTAGGTTTACAGAAAAATTCTGCAGAAAGTACAAAGAATGACCATATACCCCCTCAACCCTTCCTCTCCAGTGTCTCCTATTACTAATGTCTTGCATAAAAGTGGTGCATTTGTTACAATCGTTGAGCTAATATTGATACGTTAACCAAAGTCTCTAGTTTACATTGCTTTTTTTACAAGTCTTTTTTATTGAAGTATAGTTGCTGTACGATACTGTATAGGCTATAGGTGTACAATTAGGGATTCACAATTTTTAAAGGTTATGCTCCATTTATAGTTATTGTAAAATATGGGCTCTGTTCCCCGTGTTGTACAACGTATCCTTGTAACTTATTTTATACCTAGCAGTTTGTACCTCTTACTGCCCTGCCCCTAGCTTGCCCCCCTTCCCTCTCCCTGCTGGTAACCACTAGTTTGTTGTCTGTATCTGTGAGCATGCTCTTTTTTTGTTATATTCACTGGTTTGTCTTCCTCGTTTTGAGTCTCCATTGTCTGGCCCTGCCCTGCGTACTAGACTCAGCTTCATGGCAGTGACGAGCATTCTTGGCTTTGGGCTTGCAGGTGGGAGCCCTCCCTCGGCTGTGCGCTGTGCTGCAGGTGCTGCGGGAAGAGCGGGACCAGTGTCTGCAGGGACTCGCCGAGGAGAGGACCAGGCACCCGGCCCCAGGTACGTGCACACCTGGGCCCACTCTGGGATGTGTGTTGCGTCCAGGTCCACTGGGTTGGGGGCAGGTAGGGGCTGGAGCAGCTGCGTCCTTTCAGAGATTAAGCTGAGGGGAAGGGCCTGGAGTGACCCTGGTGACCAGTCTATACACACCCAGAGAAACCACATCATCGCTTGTCTTTGGTTCTCTGAGTTTGTGGTTACAGCCAGGGTTTTTGAACCATTAGCTTCTGCATGATGACTTCACCAAGGTAAGCGTTTGGTGAGAGTTACTTATCAAGGCGGTGTACTTCTCACCCATTCTCTCACTTCTACTGCTAGTTTGATGGGAGAGGCAGCGTGGGGTCTGGAAAACTTGGAGTCCATTGCTGGCTGACCCTCACTGGCTGTGTGAACACGGACAAATTATTTAACCTTCCGAGTCTCCCTTTACTGATCTATAAAACGCAGGTGATAAAGTCTACATCAGAATTATAAAGATATATGAGATAAAGTATGTTAATACAGGTGTTTCTTAAATATTATTAATTTAAATATTTGTTATTATTAGTCAGGACTGTAAATATTATTAATTTGATATTTACATGTTAATTTTATTTCTATTCCCTTCCTTCACTTATCTGCTTTGCTTTCACTCATCTAAGGGCAGGGAGGGATGTGGCATTAAGAGAAGAATCCTTTACAGATAGACAAAGACTTGTACAGGCAAGGTCTTAGCAGCACGGGTTACAGTAGCCAACAGGTGGAAACAACCCAAGTGTCTGTCAGCTGATGAATGGGTAAAGAAGATGTGATCTGTACGTACAACAGAACAGTATTCAGTCTTAAAAAGGAATGAAGTACTGATACATACTACCACGTGGATAAATTTTAAAAAACGTGAAGTGAAAGAAGTCTGTTGTAAGAGGCCATGTGTTATATGATTCTACTTGTATGAGATGTCCAGATTAGACAGATTCATAGAGACAGAAGTTAGATTCGTGGTTGTCAGGGGCTCAGGGGACAGGGCTGGGGAGTAACTGTGTAGGAACTGCCTTTTGGTGGTGGTGAAATGTCTACAACTGGATAGAGGTGCCGGTCACACAACACTGTGAATGTACTAAATGCCACTGATTGTACACTTTAAAATGGCTAATGGTTCATTTTATGTGATGTGAATTTCTTTTTAATAGACTTTATTTTTTAGAGCAGTTCCCTGCAGAGTGGAGCGGAAAGTACAGAGCGTTCCCACATACTCTCTGCTACTCCCTCCCACCCAAACACACAGCCTCCCTCACCGTTAGCATCCTGCACCAGGTGCTACCTTTGTTACAGCTGATGAACCTACACACCATCGTCACCCAGAGTCCACAGTTTACATTAGGGGTCACCCGTAGTGTTCATATTCAGTGGGCTTTGAAAAATGTATGATTGCACGTATCCACGATTATACCACCGTACAGAGTAGTCTCTCTGGCCTGAGAACCCTCTGTGCTCCACCGATGCAGCCTTCTCTCTCCTCTAACCCCTGGCAACCACTGATCCTTTTACTCTCGCCATAGTTTTGCCTTTTCCAGAAAGTCATATAGTTGGAATCATGCAGTGTGTAATCTTTTCAGGTTGGTTTCTTTCACTTGGTAATATACATTTAAGGTTTTTCTCATGTCTTTTCATGGCTTGGGAGCTCATTTCTTCTTTGAGCTGAAGAATATTCCACCGTCTGGATGTGCCACAGTTTATCCATTCTCCTACTGAAAGACATCTTGGTTGCTTCCAAGTTTTGGCAATTCTAAATCAAGTTGTTCTGTGCAGACATAAGTTTTCAATTCATTTGGATAAATACCAAAGAGAATGGTTGCTAGATCGTATGGTGAGAGCATGTTCAGTTTTGTAAGAAGCTGCCAAACTGTCTTCCAAGTGGCTGCACCATTTTAATTTCCCACCAGCAGTGAATGAGGGTTCCTGTAGCTCCACATCCTTGACAACATTTGATGTTGTCAGTGTTTTGCTTTGTTTTTTTAATTGTAGTAAAATACATGTAACATAAATTTCACTGTCTTAACCGTTTTTATTTCTTTTTCTTCCAGTTTTATTGAGATATAGTTGACATACAGCAGTGTATAAGTTTAAGGTGCACAGCATAATGATTTGACTTACATACATCATGAAGTGACTGTCACAAGAAGTTTAGTGAACACCATCATCTCTTATAGATGCAGGGTTAAAGAAATAGAAAAAATGGTGTGACGAGAACTCTTGAGATTGCTCTCTTAACAACTTTCACATATAACACACAGCAGTGGTAACTGTATTTATCATGCTGCACATCACATCCCTAGTTCTTATTTATCTTATAACTGGAAGTTTGTACCTTTTGACTACCTTCCTGCAATTCCCCCCAGCCCGGCCTCTGGTACCCACAAATCTGATCTCTTTGTCTATGAATTTGTTTGTTCGTTTTCGAAGTATAATGGACCTACAACGCTATGTTAGTTTCTGATACAGAACATAGTAATTTAATATTTCTATACATTTCAAAATGATCACCAAGACAAGTCTAGTTATGATGTGTCACCATACAAAGATATTACATAGTTATTAACTGTATTCCCCACTCTGTACATTTCATACCGGTGACTCATTTATTTTGCAGCTGGAACTTTGTATCTCTTAATATCCCTCACCTATTTCTTTCCTCCCCCACCCTGCCTCCCTCTGGCAACCACCTGTTTGTTCTCTGTAATGTGTTTCTTTTTAGTTATGTTTGTTCATTTGTTTTATAGATTCCACATCTATAAAATCATAGAAATCATAGTGAAATCGTATAGTATTTGTCTTTGTCTGACTTATTTCACTTATCATAATACCCTCTGGGTCCATGCATATTGTCACAACTGGCAAGATTTCATTCTTTTTTATGACTGAGTAATATTCAGTTGTGTATATATGTACCACGTCTTCTTTATCTGTTCATTCATCTGTTGATGGGCACTTGGGTTGCTTCTGTATCTTGACTATTGTAAATAATACAATGAACATAGGGGTGCATGTATCTTTTCTAATTAGTGTTTTTGTTTTCTTTGGATAAATAGCCAGGAGTGGAATTGTTGGATCATATGGTAGTTCTATTTTTTAAGTTTTTGAGGACTTTCCATAGTTTCTCCCCAGTGGCTGAAGCAATTTATATTCCCACCAACAGTGCACGAGGGTTCCCTTTTCTCCACACCCTCATCAACACTTGTTATTTCTTGTCTTTTTGATAATAGTCATTCTGACAGGTGTGAGGTGATATCTTGTGGTGGTTTTGATTTGTGTTTCCCTGATGATCAGTGATGTTGAGCATCTTTTCATGTGCCTGTTGGCCATCTGTATGTCTTCTTTGAAGAAATGTAGTTTAAAAAAACATGTAAATTTCATCAACTTAACCATTTCTCAGTGTACAGTACAGTTATGTTAAGTTCACATTGCTGTGCACCCAATCTCCGAAACCTTTTATCTTGCAAAACTGGAGCACTATACCCATTAAACAACAACTCTTTTCCTCTCTTCCATTATCCCCTGGGAACCATCATTCTACTTTCTGTTTCTATGGATTGAATGGTTCTAGGTACCACAAATAACTGGAATCATACAGTATTTGTCTTTTTGTGATTGGCTTATGGTATCTCATTGAGGTTTTGATCTGCATTTACATGATGATTAGTGATGTTGAGCATATTTTCCTGTGTTTCTTGGCCATTATATGTCTTCTTTAAAGAAACGTCCTTTCAAGTCCTTTGACCATTTTTAAATAGGGTTGTTTGGTTTTTTGTTATTGAGTTGTAGTTCTTTATATATTCTGGATATTAACCCTTTATCAGATATATGATTTGCAAATAATTTCTGTCGTTCTCTAGGTTGCCTTTTCATTCTGTTGATTGTGTCGTTTGATGTACAAGTTTTTAAGTTTGATGTGTAACCTAATATATCTAATTTTACTTTTGTTGTCAGTTCTTTTGGTGTCATATCCAAGAAAGCATTGCCAAATCCAATCTCATGAAACTTCCTCTAAGAATTTTATAGTTTTAGCTCTTACATTTAGGTCCTTGGTCCAGTTTTGAGTTAATTCTTATGTGTGGTATAAGGTAAAGTTCCATCTTCATTCTTTTGCACATGGACATTCAGTTTTCCCAGCACCATTTGTTGAAAGACTGTCCTTTTCCCATTGAATGGTCTTGGCACCTTGGTAAAAAATCACTTGACCATATATGTGAAAGTTTATTTGGGGGCTCTCTTTCCTATTCCATTGGTCTATATGTCTGTCTTTATGCCAGTACCACACTGTTTTGATTACTGTAGATTTCAAATGGGTTTTGAAATCAGGAAGTATGAGATCTCCAAATTTGTTGTTTTTCAAGATGTTTTTAACTATTCCCAGGTCCTTTGAGATTCCATTAAGAATTTTAGGATGAATTTTTCTATTTCTGAAAATAATATTAAATAAATAAATATTAAATAAAATATTTCTGTCATTGGGATTATTATTTTTTTTTGGCTGTGCCATGCACTTGCGGGATCTCAGTTCCCTGACCAGGGATTGAACCTAGGCCATGGCAGTGAAAGCCCATAATCCTAACCACTAGGCCACCAGGGAACTCCCTGTCATTGGGATTTTGATACAGATTGCATTGAATCTGTAGATCACTTTGGGTACTATTGACATCTTAAAAATATTAAGTCATCCAAGCCATGAATACAGGATGTCTTTCCATTTATTTGTGTCTTTAATTTCTTTCAGCAGTGTTTGGTAGTTTTCAGTGTGCACGTCTTTCGCCTTGTTAGTTAGGTTTATTCATAAGTATTTTATTCTTTTTAATGCTATTGTGAATGGATTTGTTTCATAATTTCCTTTGTAGGTTGTTCCTCACTAGTGTATAGGAATGCAACTAATTTTTGTGTGTTGATTTTATATCTACCCTGTCACTTTGGTGAGCCCATTTGAGGCCTCATTAGGGTTTTCTACATATAAGATCACATCGTTTGCAAACAGAGATAATTTTACTTCTTTCCTCCAATTTGGACACCTTTTATTTATTTTTCTTGCCTACTTGCTATACGCTAGGGCTTCCAGTACTATGCTGAATACAAGTGGCAAAAGTGGGTGTCCTTGTCTTGTTCCTGATCTTATAGAAAAAGCTTTCAGGCTTCATCATTGAGTATGATGTTCACTGTGGCCTTTATATATATGGCCTTTATTATATTGAGATAGTTTCCTTTTATTTCTAGTTTAAGTGTTTTTTATCATGAAAGGGTGTTGAATCTTGTCAAATACTTTTTCTGCATCAGCTGAGATGATACTGTGGTTTTTGTTCTCCGTTTTGTTAATGTGGTGTATCACATTGAGCAGTTTTCACATTTCAAACGATCCCTGCATCGCAGGAATAGATCCCACTTGGTCATAGTGTATAATTCTTTTAATGTGCTGTTCAATTCAATGTGCTAGTATTTTGTTGAGAATTTTTACATCAGTGTTCATCAGGGATATTGGTCTGTAGTTTTCTTTTCTTGTAGAGTCCTTGTGTGGCTTTGGTATCAGAGTAATGCTGGCCTCATAGAATGATTTTGCAAGTGTTTCCTCCTTTACAGTTGTTTGGAAGCCTTTGAGGAGGCTTAGTGTTAATTCCTCTTTAAATGTTTGGTAGACTATCAGTGAGGCCATCTGGGCTTTTGTTGTTGGGAGATTTTTTATGACAGATTTCCATCTCCCGACTAGTTAGAGGTCTGCTCCGAGTTTTTACTTGCTCACGCTTCCGTCTTGGTAGGCCGTGTGTTTCTGGGAATTGATCCTTTTCATCTAGGTTATCCGGCTTGTTGGTGTACAGACCAGAGAGATCCTTTTGCAGTACGCGTATCTCCAAGTCATGGCCTTTGTTCTTGCAATCCTTGGGCTGTTGGTCGTCCACTTTCTCGTGCCCCATGCCCAGGCCGGTGACTGCTTCCCAGCCCCCCTCCCACCGTGCTCAACCCTCCCAGGAACCTGGCCGCCACCCAAACCGCTGCTCCCGCTGTGCCGCTGTCCTCTCAGCTATGTCCGCCAGACCCTCCCCTCCCTTCCCTTCCTGTCGCGCTTCTCGCTCCCTGAAGACAACTGTCTGCCCTCTGGTGGCGATGGCAGCGGTGTGTGTGTGGCTGCAAGGGGAAGGCAGCCCCATCTCTGTATTTTCCAAAAGAAAGAGAGAGGAAGAGGGGTGCAGGGGAGGAGAGGGGGAAGGGGGAGCCCAGGCTTTTAAATTAGGCTGTGTGATCTTGAACAAGTCCTAATGTCTCTGGGCCTCAGTTTCGACATCTATTTTATGGGGTTGGTGTGAAATTGAAAGCATTCATTCAAAAAATAGTCAGCACTTCTTGTTGTGAGGTGAGAATGGTGAGAAAGGAGGAGCTTGGACTCCTCTCTTATGGCTTGGGAATGTGTTTTTGCACATGAGGCAGAGACTTGATAAGCGAGCATCATCAAATAGGGGTTGGTTTCTTAGACATCACAAAAGCTGCAGAGCTGGCACAGAGTTCCCAGGTGCCCTCAGAATCCGGATTCCTCCTGTCTTTCTGCTCAATGTGTGGCATTCGCCTCCTGGTCGTAAGGTGGCTGCAGCACCTCCAGGGAGGAGGGGGGAGTATTCTGGGGGAAAAGAGATGAAGGTCGTGAGTTCAGTTCTAGACACACGGAGTGGAGGCTTCAGAGGAGGGCCGGGCTGGGGAACGCTTCTGTTTGGCTGGCAACTGAGGCTGAGGTTGCAGGAGGAGAGGGTGAGGGAAGGGGAGGAGGAGAGGGCCCAGGAGCGGCCTCGGACCCCCGAGGGGGCTCCGAGCCTGACCTGGGGGCCCGTCACCCTGTGGATGCCGACCTCACATTGCAGTTCCTGGGAGGCTGCGGATGTGCCCAGTTTGACCGACCTGGAGCAGGTCTAGCCATCTTCTGTCCGTCAGGAGCAGCCAGGGGCAGGAGGAAGATGGTGCCGTGGGCGGCAGAGGCCCAGCAGTGTGGGTGCTGCGATGGGCTTCAGTCGAGTCACCCGTCCTCTGCATGAGGGACGGGGCAGGATGACAGCTTCCTTCCGTAGGTTGAGCCTTTCCTTCCCCTCTGCTGGCTGTGGCAGGTGCTTTGGGGGAGCCAGACAGTAGTCTTACAGCTCACAGGGGCCCACCATTGAGCCACAGCCTCCTGACTTCCTGGACCCTCCTGCCACCCCAGAAACTACAGCTGTCTGCATGTCCCCAAGGTGAATGCCAAAAATTCCCGTGACAGGGCGTGGGACTTGCATTCAGGCCTGAGGGATAAAGCCTAGAATGGCAAGCCACTGGGAGAGATGATGGTGAACTTTAGTTCACACTGAGAGGTTACAGACGGTTATTTTAAAAATGAGCGTCTGAAGTGTTTAAATGTCCTGTTGCTCCCCAGTGGCTCCAGGATGAGGTTCAGCTCCTCACTCCCTTGTCCACACATCCATCCCAAACATTTCCACTTGGCTCAACCAGATCGCTTACAACTTCCTGACTGTGTCTGCTTCTCTCATGCCTCTGGGCCTTTGCACATGCTGATCCCGCTGCTTCAGCACCATTCCCTCTTTCCCACTCTGCCAACCACTCTCCTTTTCAGACTCCTCCAGGAACGATTTCTCCCTGTGCAGCTGGCCACCCGGACTTCTGCAGGACCCTCTGTTTCTCTCCTTCTTGGCACCTCTGCACTGCATCGTAGGGTTGTGTTTCCTGGATTGGGAGGGACTGTGTCACTCTCCTCTTCTTCCCCAGCGCGGGGCACAGGGCCTGCAAGACCTAGTAGTTGGTGTGTGTTTGTTGATGACTTACTGGGTGAATGAGTGAGTGCAGACGTTTGACTGAGAGCAGGAAGAGAGGAGACTTGAAGGAGAGAGAGGGAGGTGAAGCAGAGCCTTTGCGGCGGAGGACGTGGACGCCCCCGGCCTGCGCAGCTCGTCACAGACCAGCCGGGGTGAGCAGTGTAGCCGCGTCACCCATGGGGAGTGCTCCCCAGAGCCTGACCTGGGGGCCCGTCACCCTGTGGATGCCGACCTCACATTGCAGTTCCTGGGAGGCTGCGCATGTGCCCAGGTTGACCGGCCTGGAGCAGGTCTAGCCATCTTCTGTCCCCAGGGGCTCCCATGTGGTCCTACTTGTGCACCCAGGGCTGAGAAGGCGCAGTGGGACTCCTGCCGGGTTCTGCCGTGAGCTCCCGGGGGAGACCTCGCTCTCCTCGTGTGCGATGGGGCTGTGCGGCACACGCAGTAATTGCAAGTGTGTCTGGCCGGGCCGCGCAGGGGGGTGAACGGGGCCAGGCCGGCCCCGTCCCAGCACAAAGGCTCAGGCCGCGTGGATCTGTTTTGCATTTTGGCCTTCTGCAATTTTCATTTAGGAAAAGGGGTCTGTTGTTTTGAAAACCTGGTTTAAAAGCCCCTGAGCCAGAAGACTTCTGAGTCTTCTGAAGTCTTCTGAGGACCCGGACTCCCGGGAAAATCTTCAGGCCTGTTCCGCTGACAGGTTGAGAAAGCTGAGCCACAAGACCCATCGTGGAGCTTAGAACCGACGTGGTGGCCGCGGGGGGAGATTCCGTCAAAGAATGGAAACGGGAGAAACAGCAAAGGCGTAGAGCCCTCGGTCAGGCTCCGCCCCGCGGATGCCCATCAGGACCAGGTCGCGGGGGCGGGCCGGGGCTGAGGCCGCCTGGGGGGGTCCGGCCCCATGACCTCCTCTCAGGGGCACGACTCCTGAAGTCCTGGGCGCCAGGGCCCACAGGCCCTCCGTCCCCAGCAAGGCTCTGTCTGGCGCCTGAGGCGGGGAGGGGCCAGCGGACGCTCTGTGGGGGGTGTAGGTTAATGGTTAAGCTGCCCGGCCTTCCCTGCGGAGGTTAATGTCTGAGCGCCAGAAGAGTCCCAGGAGGTGCCGCTCACCGAGCTGGCGCCAAGCCCGGCGCACTCACCACGCATAAAAAATCACCTCTTCAGCTGTTCCGGGTTAGGTGGCCACGGCCTTCGGAACGTTCTGTGGGAACATTTCAGGGTCACCCTGATAGCTGCGTGGCGTGCTCTACCCAGCTATTTATTGCTCTGTTTTCAGAAGCTGATACCCCCTCAGAGCTGGCTGGGTGAAGGGCTTTTCCTCTCCCTAAGGAAGAATGTTCCCGAGAGACAGTGCAGTGGCAGGAAAGATGTGGGTTTAGCAGTTTGGACAGACCTGGGCAGGTGTGCTGCTCTGTCACTTAGGGCCGTGTGACCTTGGGCAAGACCCTGATCCTCTCTGGACCTTTGTGTCCTCGCCTTCAAAATGGGGACACAGCATCCCCTTTTCCTTTTGTCTCTGCCAGCTGGTTACCCACTCCCAAAGAACATGGGCTGGCTTCTAGCGGGTGGCGGGGGGGGGGCAGTGCTTTTTTAGTGAGGTGAAATTCACAATATTAACCATCCTAAAGCAAACAACTCAGTGGCGTTTGGTGCATTCACAGTGCAACCGCCACCACCTCTAGGTAACTCCAAAGCATTCTCATCGCCCCAAAATAAAATCTGTACCCGTTGAGTGGTCACTCCTCATCTTGCCCCCCCTCCGCCCCTGGCGACCATGCATCCACTCCCTGTCTGTATGCTTTCGCTGACTCTGGACATTTCACAACGAATGGAGCTACAGTCCGTGACCTTTGTGTCACCTCCTTCCACTAATGTTTCCAAGGTTCATCCACGTGGTGGCACTGCTATCAGTGTGTCTTACGTTTTGGCTTTTAATGCAGTTTCTCTAACAAACATTCCAGTCCTTTTCTGGCTTCTCCTGGCTCCTGAGGGCCACTGGCAGCCAGGCAACCTGGGACCTCCCTCCCCTGCCCAGAGCCTAGCTCTCTTCACCCTTTCCTTGGCACTACTGATCTGGGCTCGTTTTTCAGAAACAAGTAACTTATGTTCATGTTCGTGTTTTCGACATATTTTTTCAGTTCTTAAAACAACCTGTTCAGTAAGTCCCATTGTCATCCCCACTTCACAGATGAGGAAATTGAGGCTATTAGAGGCACAGGATCACCCAGAGCTGAAACAGGACTCTCAGCCCATATCTTTTGACTGCAAATCCTGAGGATTGTCTATTTTACAATCCAGACTGAGCTGTGAGGGACTGATATTCTCACCCTCCCAAGAAAAGATTGGCATTTGAAAAAAAAAAAAAAGAGGAAGAGAGAGACTGTTGATACCAATTAATGTCTATTTAGTGTGAGAGGCAGTGTGAAAGGCAGCGTTTCAGCCAGGGAGGACTAGGAGGGCTCTTTGGGCCGGGTGCAGTTTGTACAGTCGGGGGAGGGGAGGCTCAGCGTCCGGTGCTCAGAAGCCACCTTGAGCGAGACTCCTGGAGGGAAAAGAGCCAGCCTGCCCCAGGGAAGCGGCGCTCAGCCTCACATTCACAGGGTCCTTCGTCTCGTCCCAGGCAGCCTCCTAATTGCATGACCCTCTCTGCTTGAATACTCTAGGGGGTGGGCACCCCACTACTCCCCAGGATAGTTCTGTGGAACGGTTTGTGCTTCTTGGTTTTAAACAGGAACGCCCCCAGACTCGTTGCTGTCCCTCCTGTGCCATGCTTTTAAACGCCGTCGCCACCCTGGGCCTTCAGTTCCTCTAACCCACGCTGACCACCTCTGTGTGTGGTCCAGCCATCACAAGCAGGGCAACGCCTAAATACCGTAAATACTGCAAAGCCAAGGAGACCGCCCCAGGTTGCCCCTGGGGGTGGGCTCAGAAGGCAGAGGAGGCATGATGCAGCCAGGAAACAGGCTGTCGGTCCTGCCCATCTGGACGTGTTCCTGTAGCCGTTTCTCCTCTGGGCTTTCCTGCCATCTGGGGCGAGTGGGCAGCAGGGCACTCATGCCTCTTTCTGGAACCTTCTGTGTTCCTGCTCATCACGTCACCCCTTGTCTCCCTAGTCTGGGGGAAGTCTTGCTCTTTTTCTGTTTTCTCCCAAGTGTTTTGATTACACCAGAATTCCTCTTTATCCCCCTGCCCCAGGGACCTTTGGAAACCCAAGTCAGGGAGATCGTAAGATTTCCTGCCCTCCTCGGAGACTGTGAACTAGTAATCTGAGGAGGAAGGACGGAAAAAAGGAAAAAAATAACCAGGAGGAAAAAAAGATCCACTGCAAACACAAATCATTAATTCCCACCAAAATCCTGGGGGACGTTACTATGCCCATTTTATAGATGAGGAAAGTGAGGCTCGTAGAGGTAAGTGGCGTGTCCAAAGCTCAGTCCGTCTCCACCACACTTCACTTCAACCGAGGATGCCATGCTGTGCCGTGGGCACCAGGCAGGCACCCCCCTGGCCCCTCCAGATGACGTCTGTGGTCCCATGGTGTCTTTTCTTGTTTCCCTACTTAAACTTGCACACCCTTCCATCCCTTCCCCTCCAGCCAGGCAGTCAGTGTCAGCAGGTGACTTCAGAGATGTTGGAGGGTTGGGGGGATGCCTTGGGGCCTGCTTGCCCTGCAGCAGCCAGTTTACGTTCATTCCAGCCCTGCCCTCCCAGAGGCGCTGAGCCCTCCCTAGTGGCTCTGTTTACAAAGCTCCCCTATCCTTTACCTCATGGGTTCCCCTCAACCCCGGCTCAGGCACTGAGCTTTGCTGCTCTGGGTCTAAAACTCCCAGCCCCCCACAGTGACCCGAGTTCTGTGCTTCGTCCCTTCCGAGCCAGAGCCCCAGGGGAGGCCAGACCAGGACGCCCCCCTCCCTTTCCTGCTCCACTTGTGCAGCCTTCCCCGCACTCAGAGCAGGAGCCTGTGGGGAGTCGGGTCTGAGGCCCTCCACTCACACCCTGGAGCAGCAGAAAAGGGGTCCCTGCAAGCAGCCAGGGGGCCGCACAGACCCCCTGCTCCCCCGGCCGTAGTCCCTCCAGCCCGCTTGCACCATGTACCTTATGTACTGTGGTTTCCTTAATATTTTTTCCTTTAAATCAATTGGCTGACTTTTTTTCAGCACACTGTACGTTAGCTCTTAGGCTTATTCATCATACCTGACTGCAGCTCTGGAATCTTTGACCCACCTCTCCGCCTTTCCCTGCAACCCCAGCCCCTGGTAACCACCATTCTATTCTCTGCTTCTGTGAGTTTGACTTTTTTGGATTCCACATACCAGGGAGATGATAGCAGTATTTGTGTTTCTGTGTCTGGCTTACTTCACTGAGCATAACGTCCTCTAAGTTCGTCCGTGTTGTCACACATGGCAGGATTTCCTTTTGTTTGTTTGTTTTTGGCTGTGCGGCGTGGCACGCAGGATCTTAGTTCCCTGACCAGGGATCGAACCTGTGCCCCCTGCAGTGCAGAGTCCTAGCCACGGGGCCGCCAGGGAATCCCAGTAGGCTGAATAATACTTCACTGCATAATATTTCACTGTACTTTTCCTTACCCGTTCACCCTTTGATGGACACTTAGGCTGTCTCCATACTTTGGCTGTGGCAGATAACGCTGCAGTGCGTGTGGGGTGCAGATCGCTCCTGAGATAGTGACTTCATTTCCTTTGGGTGTGTGTCCAGGGCTGGGATTGCTGGGTCATATGGCGGCTCTAGCTTAATTATTTGAGGAAGCTCCATGCCGTTTTCCACAGTGGCTGCGCCAACTTACATTCCCACCAACAGTGCGTGAGGGTTCCCTATTTTTTCAACTGACTTTTTTTTTTAACTTAGCCTCATCCTAAACAGTAGTAACCCTCAAAGTCACAGCTGTGATGTGCTTCTTCTATAACCTTTTAATGCGTATTAAATTCTCTTTTTAAAAATGTACAACTGTTACAATTAAAAGTGTTCCACCATGTACCAGCCTAAGGGGCACACCGCCACCATGTGCTCCTCACACACTGGCCCCCTGGGTCTGTGCCCAGACGGCGAGGCCAGGGCTGGGAGAGTGTGGCCATGGCACAGGGCTCGGGACGTGAGAGAGGCCGTGTGGGGTCAGCATCCAGGCCTCCTACCGCCAGTGGTCAGCCCGGCGGTGGGATCTCAGCTCTGCCAGTCCTGCTGTCACCCTGCATGCCACTTCACCTCTTGGGGCCTGGGTTCCTCGTCTCTGCTGTGGGACAGCAACCCTGCTCGACCCCTGCGGCGCACGGCGCCTGCTGTGTGTCCAGCACAGGGCTGGACGGCCCCTTCCCAGCCTCTTCTCCCTACTTGGCTGATGGGAAGGGCATGGGTGTGAACCAGCTGTAGGGGGGCCCCGCTTCCCTCCCAGCCCCCACCAGCCGCTCCCGCCCGGCCTTCTGCCAGCACAGGCCAGTGTCCCTGTGGGCCCGGCCTGACATGCCCCAGCTCAGGAAGCCCGCCAGACACCCTGGCCCCCTTCCCATCTGTCTGGCCAGCCGGACGTGGGTCATCCGGCCTCGTGGACTGGGGCCATGGGCCAGTGCCCTGGCTGACCTGGCCAGCCTCAGCCCTGAAGCCCCTTCTCCCAAAGTGAGGGAAGAGGCTCCCGTGTGTTTCCACAGTGGGGAAATGCGCCGTCTGCCCCCAGGAGGTGTGCCTGAGCCGCTGGGGCCTCTTCAGAAGCAGCGAGGCCGTGGGGTCCCCTCACCCTCCAGCCCCCAGGTGCGGGAGAGCTCAGAGTAGGGGCAAACCGTGCTCGTCTGCGCAGGGCCCTCAGGGCCGTGTCACTGTCCCAAGGGCGTCCGGGGGCCTGGTGAGCCACGTCCATGGTGGGGATCTGGAGGGCCGGCGCCCAGAGGTGGCAGAACCCTGCCTGGGTGCCCAGGGGAGTTTCAGGAAGAGAGAAGGTCCAGGGCGCACTGTGAGAGCTGGGGTGAAGCCTCGGGAATATCCAAGGGGGTCTCAAGTCCCACGTTGCTCGAAGGATGCACACACCTGGTCCTTGGACACCTGGATGCCTTCACTGTCCTTGTGGGAGCCCCATCCAGGCCCCGCCCTGTGTGCCCATGGCGGCTCTCCTCCATCGCCCTCCCCTCCCCGTGCCCGGGGCCACAGCCTCCCTGTCCCTCCCGGGGCTCTCCACCTCCAGAGCCCCCCAGACACGCTCCTCCAGGAAGCTGGGGCGGATGCCCTGGAGACAGGCAGGTGGGCGGAGCCTCCCTGCCCCTCCATTCCTGGCTGTGTGACTCCAGGAACCTGCCTCTCCCTGCTCTGCCGCTTCGTTTGTAAACCGAGGACAGAGCCGGGCGCCTGGCAGCACTGCTGTGCATTCAGTGAAGCACGGAGTGACTCCTGCTGGGACCAAGGCAGAGCTGGTGGCAGAGAACCGGAAGGCCAGGACCTTAGTGTGGGGTTCAGAAGTCAAGTGGGCATCACGGCGAAAGCCCATTTACAAGGGATGGGTGATGGGGAAGGGAAGGGGCCGGAGGCTGGGACGTTCGTCCATTCCTTAGACGCTTGTGGACGCCTGTGCCTTGCCCAGCCCTTGCGGGCACAGGCGTCCAGCAGTCAGGAATCAGACAGGTTCCTGCTCTCCCGACTGTCTGCCCGGGGTGGGGGGAGCCATCTGCACCCAGGCACCAGGAGGAGCTGCCCCCCACTGTGACCTCCCTGGCCTCTCACCACCATCTTGAATGTGCTCCTGGGAGCCCAAGGCTGGTCTGAGCCCGGAAGCAGGGGCCTTCGCTGTGGGGAGGTGCAGTGCGAAGATTCTCAAAGCAGAGCCGAATGACGCATACAGCAGCGCCTGTAGGGAGGTCTTCACATGCGGATTCCTGGGGCTCAGGATGATTGAATTAGAACCTCCCAGGTGATTCTGATGTCCACTGCAGGATCAGAGCCTCTGAAGTGGGACAGATCACCAGGGGACTTTACATGGTGTGGACGAGGGTGTCGAGGAGGATATTGATGCTTTGAGCCTGGTTGTTACCCATGCCTGGAAAGAGACCCCTGCGCTTCACAAAAGCTGGGCATCAGCCATCTGGGAACCCAAGGGCCCCTTCAAACCACGCGCATCCGCCAGTCCCTGGAGCTGAAAACTGCCCGGCAATTCAGAGGACCCAGCCTGGCCTGCCCTCCCCCTGCCAGGATGAAACCAGAAAGGGCTTGGGGAGGACGGCAGGAGGGAGCTGTAATTCCCCTGCACCCACTGAGGGCCGGGCTTTCCGTGTGAGGTTGATCTCCTCCTCCCCCGGACAACCTCAGGAGGAAGGCATCTGTTTCCCCCAAAAGAGCTGAGGAACCGGGCTCGGGCAGCGAGTGTGTGGTGAGGCAGATTGGAGCTCAGGTCTGTGGGCCTCAAGGGTCTGGGTTCTCTCTGAAGGTTGGGGCTCCGGGTTAGTGTGGTCTGCTCTGTGTTCCCCAAACCAGATGTGGGGTGACTGCTGACCTCATGGGTGTCAGTCACCTTGGCTCAATTTCCGGTCTGCTCCAGACCTCCCCGGGTGATGCCCTCCCAGGTGGCATGGGCCCCCAGAAGCCTGTCACAGGAGCAATTTCCCTGGCTTTCTTCCCCCGGGATCAACTTTGGGAGAATTGGTGGGTGGTTATGTTAAATGATCATTTTTAACAGAGTATAATCATAACTCACGGGCAAATACAAAATGAATACCTGCCAAACATTGTACCTAAGTAATGAGAGAACCAGTAAGATATTACCACTGGTTCACAGGAGAACTCAAAGTACTGTACGTATAAGGCAGAATGGTAAAATGAATTTACAAATAGATGCAAAACTGGCTGAAAACAATTATGTATAAATTGTAGATAACTGATAGTCATGCAAATGCAAAGGAAGAGATAGAACTGTGGATTCAAATGCCTTTGGACAGGACATCAGTTGTCTGCAATTTATAGAGTTGCAAAATAGCTCAAAGACGTAAAAGGCCAGAGATCCACAGAATCAGCTAACCCAGAAGGCTGTGATTAGACAACGCCTAGTTTTGCTTTGAAGACGCCTGATAATCTTTTCATTTCCAAGCCTTTCAGTTACCAGAAGTGGGCCACAGATCTGGCTCTGAGCTTCCTAGCAACCAAACAAAGCAAAAAGGAAACAGCCTCAAATTCAGTGTTTATAAGGACAGATGTATACTAGTTGTTCACCGTAAGTTCAGCTTCGCGTTGCCTTGAGACCATGTTCTCCTTTGGGGGTGGGGGGGTAGGGGGCCTCATCAAGGGAACCCAGTGAGGTGAAAGCAGCATCCTCAATGACGTTCCTACCACAAATGCAGTGCTGCTTCCATAGCCAAGGCAGCGGTTCTCAAAGTGTGGTCCCAGACCAGTAACACCAGCCTCCCCTGGGAACTTGTTAAAAATGCAAATTCTCAGGCTCCACCGAGACTTTGGGGGTGGGGTCCCAGCCATCTGTGTTTTAACAAGCACTCTGGATAATTCTGATACAAGCTGAAGTCTGAGATTCATGGGACAAAGTTCTCAGCCCTGCCATCACGGTAGAATGACCCAGAAAGCTTTAACACCGCATCATGCCTGAGCGCCACGCAGGACCGATGAAATCAGGGTCCCTGGAGGTAGGGCCCGGTTAGGTATGTTTTTAAAGCTCTCTGGTGGTTGTACTGTGCAGCCAGGAGGCAGGCTCACTGCCATGGAGTCAGCGGGTACGAGCAGAGGCCAGGAGATGCCCCATCTTCTGCTCTGGAGGAGCCCAGCCCTTCCCTTGCGAGGCTTCTGTGAGACAGTGTGTCCTGTGTGTCTTCAGCACTGAGCCCTCACCGTGTAGATGCCGAGGCCACCACCCCAAAGGTGACAGGGCCCGTTAGACGCTGTGGTTCCTGGTCACGGGAGCGCACCTAGGGGGGACACCCAGGCGCGGGTGCCGGTGCTGGTGCCACGGTGCTGGGGAGGCCCTGCGTCCACGCTGCGACCCGTCTGACGCCGCTTCTCTCCTCGGCAGGCTGCCAGGGGCTGTGGGACAACACGAGCTGCTGGCCCTCCTCTGCGCCGGGACAGACGGTGGAAGTGGCCTGCCCGCGGTTCCTCTGGATGCTCGTGGGCAGAAACGGTAACTGCCCAGCCGGGAGGCTGTGGGGCGGCCCCCGGGGTGGGCCTGGGCCTGGAGGCGTGAGGCCGAGGAGACTTCTCTGGGGACAAGGAGTGAGTGGAAGGGTGGGGGTGGTCTTCGTTGGGGATTGGAAGCCTTGACTGGGGAGGTGCGGTGTGGCCTCAGTTGTCAGGGCGCCAAGCAAGGGGGTTGGGGGCCACAGACTGGGGAAGTGGGGAAGGAGGCCAGGCTTGCTTCTCTCTGCCCGGTGCCCTCATCAAGGGGCTCCTCTCCTCCCTTCCACGTTTCTGCCCCCTTAGCACCCGGGGCCCTTGCTCCAGCCCTCGTGTCTGGGTCACACCGGGCCCAGGCTGGCCTTCCAGGACACTTACTTCCTCTGTGCCCTCTCGGCCAGGCCCTGCTGGTGAACTCTGCCCTCCCTGGAAGCTTCTGGCAAAGCTGCAGTTTATACGGGTTCCCTTCATTTCAGGCAAGGAAGTGAGGAGGTCGTCTCAGACAGGGGACACGCGGGGACTAACGCTGGCTAAAGCCCTGTCACGTGCCAGGCATCTTTAGAGATGTGAGCTCGCTCAGTCATCACAAAACCCCTGCAAACCACAGACCTTTTCCCTGCGCTTGACCCAGTTAAGGAGTAAAAATAACAGCGTCTACGAGGGGTTTAGCCGTTGCCCTCAGGTTCACAGCTGGGAGGTGGGGAGGCGGCGGCTGCCGTTTCTCCTCTCTGCCACACGGTGTCGCTGTGGGGCTGCAGGACTCGCCACCTGCCCGTCGGCACGGAGGCGCTGCCCCTTGGGTGCGATGCCCGGCGTCCGGGGCTGGTTGGGGGACGGGGCTGAGGGTGGGTGGATCATCTCAGCCTGGGTCCCACTGTGCTCATACCCAGCAGCAGGTCCAGGGCATCGGCCAGCCCAGGAGCGTAGGTGGGGACAGTCCAGCCTCAGGTACCGAGAACCATCCTCCCAGCACCCCTTCCCTCCCCACGGAGCCACCTCGGGTCCGGGGTCTGGAGGAAGGCTTCTCGGTGGTGTCCCGAGGGTTCCAGGGCTCCCCAGCCAGGGCAAGGAAGGAGCACCTAGTGAGGACAAGCTGGTGCTCCAGACCCTTCCTTTTGAAAGAAGAAAGAAACAGAACGACTTAATTCTTTCTCAGGGCACCCGCTACATGGGCCCAGACGGAATGAGTGTCTGTGTGACTGGGGAAACTGCAGGCTGGATTCTGCCTCCAGATATTTGTCTGTCTGTGCCAGGGCCCAGAATGTTCCATCTAGGATGCATTCCTTTGATGCTTAAAAGGGCACTGGTGTTCCAGAGTTTCTTATTAAAAAGCACACTTCCCGAGTGGGGTCAGGCCTTGGCTTTTTTTCCCTTTTGTCTTGGTGGGGATGGGAGCCTTATAGCAGCAGAGATTCCTAACCTGACTAGGGTCCTGGGGGTTTTTGAGAATCAGATAAAAGCTTTGGCCTGGCTCTTCCCCAGACTGCACACACGTGTGAACAGAAATGCTGACTGTAGTTTCAGGGGCCCTTGAGGTGTTCACTGACCTGAACTTGGGGCAGAATCCCTTACCTATTAGGAATTAAACCCAGGGGAAGTGGGTGGGAGGAAGGGGCTCCAGAGGGAGCCCACCCCTTGTCTCCTCTGCAGTTCTACTAAGAGCCCTGTCAGCAGAGGGCACTGCCTTGTTTACTGCTCTGGGCACCTGGGCTGGGTCACACGCAGCATCATCTTGGGAATCCTGTGGGGTCTGTGAAGAGAGGCCCCCAGACAGGCAGCCCAGCCTCCAGGGACACGCTGTCTGATAACCGCTTCTGGATTCCAGGCAGTGTGTGTGCTTTTAATTCAGCCTTCTCATCCAACCAGTGTACCTTTGACCACCATTCTCTCCTCTCTGACAGCCTAGCTTGCTTGATTTAATGACAGAAACCTTCCACCCATCTCCTAAATTCCAAGACTCCAAGCCCCACCGTCCTGGTCCATTTTAGAGAGGCCAGAAGCAGAAGGGAAGTAGCCCTGTGGCTCCCACTCTGTCTGGCACCAGCCTGAGTGACGTGCGTGTGCTGTCGTGTTTCCTGCCGCGTCCTGCAGTGTGGGTGATTATTCCCACTTGGCACAGAGAAGTGATGCACCTAAGGGTACACAGCAACAAAGAGCCAGCGCTGGGTTTCGAACTCAGATCTGGCTGGTTCTAAACCAGTGCTCCAGGTCTCATGGGCCATCCTAGACCTGGCACGCCTGGAGCCCAAAGGCCACGGTCTCCTGCTAGAGCTGCCCCTGGGACTTCAGGGAGAGGGCCAGGCAGGAGGGCCGTACAGTGATGGTCCACGTCCTGGCTGCGCACTGTTACCCAGTTCTGGGCCTTGGTTTTCTCGTCTGTGAGATAGGTCAGCAGCACCTCCCTCAGTGGGGCGCTGTGAGGGTGAGATCAGAATCAGTACGTTAGCCTAGTGGCTGGTCCTAGAAATGCCCGCCATATTTCTCCAGCTCAGTGGAACCCTGAGAGCCAGTGGCCCAGACCCTGGGGCCTGTCAGAGAGGAACACACCAGGCCCAGCTGGGGTGGCTGGGGGCCCTGGACAGGATACTGGCTAGAGCGAAAGGAGCAGCAGGGCTCCTGTGTACAGGGTCAGCTCCCTGCACCCCCGCAGCCTCCACAGCAGCCAGACCCGGGGACCGGAACTCGGCCCTCCTCGGCAGCCCGGAGAGGAGGATGCAGCTGGGCCGGTCGGTGCAAGCAGGGCAGCTCCCCCTGCTTCCCCAGACTTCCTTCTTGGCTGGCAGCAACTCTACCCCAGTCTTCGGGCTCCTGTTCTAGGAGCTCCTCGTGCGCGGGCTTTTCCCTCTCCTCTTGTAGAAATGCGTGGAGCAGGCTTTTCATCCCCCCCCATCTGCTTCTCTAGCCAGCCAGCCAGCCTGCAAATGTTTGATGAGCAAGCGCTCTGGGCGGGCCCTGGGGAGCCTTCGGGAACTGTCGTCTGCCAGGGGGGCGGGGGGGCCGTTGTCAGCTCCGTGTGGGGCGCAGGCTGCAGCCGTGTGCTGGAGGGGTGGGGCGGTGAGCCCCGGGACAGGGAGGGAGGGCTGCGGCTACCTTGCGAGTTGTAACGGGGAGAAACGCAGAGGTGTGGCCTGGTGCCCTGGTTACAGGGCTAATCATTCCCTCCTCAGGGGTGGCTGCCTGGAGGGCTGGCTCTGCTGGTTTGCAGATGCTGGGGAGCAGGGTGCGAAGTTGGATGTAAAATAGAACCTCTTAGGGCAGAAGTAGGACCCGGAGCCTGAGGAGGGTTCACTGTGGGCGGGGCTGGGTCCTCACCAGCCAGGCAGATTCTCTGGGGGACCCACCCATTAGATGGCTGCAGGGCCTGGGAGCAGGAAGACCAGGATTAAGAAAGGGCATTAGAACAAAGCCTGCGGCTAAGAGTATAGGCCTGAGCCCCGGGGTTCAAATCCCAGGTCCCCCATTTACTGTGGTGTGACCTTGAGCAAGTTATTTAACCACGGTGTGCCTCAGTTTCCCCAGCTGTAAAATGGGTGTAGTAATTACATGTTACAGTACATTTTACTGTAAAAGTAACAGTGCTGGCCTCCTAGTCTTGTTAGGATTAAGTGAGTTAATACCCATCACACGCTTAGAACAGTGCCCAGCACGTAGCAGTGACCGTGTAGCACGTAGCAGTGACCGTGTATTGTTACAATAGAGCACGAAATTTTATAACTGAGTAAATACACAGCCGTTAGTGTGAGATCAACATTGTTTGATTCAAGGTGTGTAACCTGCTCTTCTTAAGCACTGCATCCAGCCTCTCTCCTCATAGGAGACACTGCAGTGCCTCCCAGCTTGAAGGTTCTCCGGGGGCACCCAGGGAATTGAGTGGTGACGCTGGAAGTTCTGCTGGGCCTGGGCCTGGGGCATGTGTCAGTCGTCTCCCTCACTGTGGAGCTCGGTGCCTGGCACAGTGGGCGTGGGGCGGGGGCCAGAGGGGTATCGGGGCAGGGCCGGCCAGCTTTGCAGGTCGACGTATCCGGGAGCCGCGGGTCTGTCCCACGCTCGCGCATCCGCTCTAGGCCATCTACCTGCGCACCTTTCCCACTGCTTTTCCTGACTGACTCTTACTAAGGTTTCCAGGGCCAGCTGAGCCAATTGCAGCTGCCTGTGTGGTTCAGAGAAAGGGACAGGGTGACGGAAGGAAGCTCCAGCTGCCCCTGAGATGCAGCGAGGGCCCCTGGAGAGCCGGCCTTGGGTCCGGTCCCCACTGCTCACCGCAGGCTGCTTGGCCCCCACAGGTTCCATATTTCGGAACTGCACGCAGGGCGGCTGGTCAGAGACCTTCCCCAGGCCCGACCTGGCCTGTGGGGTCCACGTGAACGACTCCTCCAACGAGAAGAGGGTAAGCCTGCCAACACCTCCCTGCGGGGCAGAGGTGGCTGGGGGAGGAGAGAGTGAGGCTGGCTCAGGGTGAGGTTGGGGACCCCGGGCTGCCCCTCTCAGCCCCACACCCTCCTCGCTCCCCTGGGCTGGATGGGCCCGCTTCCCCTCCCTGGTCCACCAGCCCAGAGGTGGTGGTCCTGAGGAGCATGGCACAGTGAGAACCGCCACGTGCCATCGGGTTGCTGGGATCGGGCAGGCGTGAAACCCGAAGAGCAGAGACTGGGGCTAAATGCTTGGGGTCCGGTGGTGAGTCTGAACCTGCCTGTGACCTTGGGGGTTGGGCAGGATGTAACTTCTCTGTGCCTCAGTTTCTTCATCAGGGAAATGGGGTTAGTAATAGTCCTGACCTCACAGGCTCGTGAACCTGTGGAAGTGCAGGCAAGGGTGCCTGGCCGCAGTGCCTGCTCACAAATGTCCCTTCTCAGAGGAGCCTCGGGCTCCAGAGGCAGGAGAGCCCGGCGGTGGGCAGGCCTGGTTTGAGACAGGACGCTGGTGCGGTGGGCTCCCTGAAGGGGCCGTCTGGTTCAGAGCCCTTCCCGAAGGACATTGAGTGAGGCCTGACGTGGAGGATGGAGTTTCTTCTCTCCCAGGTCTTATCATCCAGTTAGGGAAGACACATGAGGTCTTCAGATCCGATGGGAGTAATTTAATAAGGATACCTGTGGTCTTGGAGGGCCAGTGGATGGGCTCAGACCTCTGTAGATTACCATTTCTGTCACTGACCTATATGAAGACAGGAGGCTTATGTGTATCACGTTTGTAAAGTCCATAAGATTAAGAGGGATCATTTGTATAGTGGGTGGCAGGACGGAGGTTCGAAAGTGACAGAAATTTCCAACTGGCTTCATAAGCTAACGTGGCTCACGTAGCTAGGGATGCGGAGAACGGGCCTCAGGACCCTTTCGTGAGCAGTACCCCAAAGCCACCCAGGACCAGCTTCTTTCTGTCTCTCCTCCTGCTAGCCTGGTGGGTTATCCCAAGGCTGACTCGCTTCCTGTTGTCAGGTGACTGCCATTGGTGACTGTAGCGCAGACTCCCCAGGCCTGCCTGTCCAGCAGGAGGGGCGGCCTTACTTTTCTTGCTAACAGCAAGAAAGTTTCTTACGCAAGCCGCCAGCAAGCCTGTCCTCACGTCTCACTGGCCCAACGTGACTTGAGCCTGTCCACCTCCAGACCATCCCTGGCAGAGGGTTGGGACACGTGCTTGGCTTGGACCAGCAGTTCTCAAACTTTCTGGCCTCGGGATCCTTTTACACCCTTGGGAGTTACTGAGGGCCCTAAAGAGCTTTTGGTTTTGTGAGTTATGTCTGTGAAAACCACATATAAGGACTGTTGGCTTAGACTAACCAGCTGGGCAAGCACGGAGCCCAGGGCCTTAACTGTGTTATTCACGGCCGGGTTGGAACTGTAAAATGCCAGAGGAAGGAGCAGAGATTTAACAAAGATAAATGCGGGCTTCCCTGGTGGCGCAGTGGTTAAGAATCCACCTGCCAATGCAGGGGACATGGGTTCGAGCCCTGCTCTGGGAAGATCCCACATGCCGCGGAGCAGCGAAGCCCTTCGCCACAACTACTGAGCCTGCGCTCTAGAGGCCGCGAGCCACAACTATGGAGCCCGCATGCCACAACTACTGAAGCCCATGCACCTAGAGCCCGTGCTCTGCAACAAGAGAAGCCACCACAGTGAGAAGCCCACGCACCGCAACCAAGAGTAGCCCCCGCTCACCACAACCAGAGAAAACCAGCGTGCAGCAACGAAGACCCAACACGGCCAAAAATAAATAAATTAAAACAAAGATAAATGCAAAGTTCTGGACTTAACTCAGAAAATCAGTTGTCTAAAATAGTAAAAAGAAGACCTACCGTGGCGTCAGCTCACATAAAAAAATAAAATCGAATCCCTAAGACTGGTGGAAGGGTTTCCAGACCATGAGATTCACTGTGATTCACGGGTCCTTAAATGCCAGTCCACAGACAAGCGCAGACTTTGTCTTTTTTTTTAATTTTTATTTTATTTTTGTCTGTGTTGGGTCTTTGTTGCTGCACGTGGGCTTTCTCTAGTTGCAGCGAGCGGGGGCTACTCTTCATTGCAGTGAGCGGTCTTCTCACTGCGGTGGCTTCTCTTGTTGCAGAGCACGGGCCCTAGGCGCTCTGGCTTCAGTAGTTGTGGCATGCGGGCTTAGCTGCTCCACGGCATGTGGGATCTTCCCGGACCAGGGCTCGAACCCATGTTCCCTGCATTGGCAGGCGGGTTCTTAACCACTGCGCCACCAGGGAAATCCAAGGCTTGTGGGATCTTAGATCCCTGACCAGGGATTGAACCCAGGCCCTTGGCAGTGAAAGCGTGGAGTCCTAACCACTGGACTGCCAGGGAATTCCCACAAACTTTTTCTTTTATTCTGAGAATTGAATCATCCTTTCTTAGTGTTGAAATGTCTTTTTCTCTTTTAATCAAATGATGGTGAAAGTATGTATTTGTTGGTTGTCTTTTTGCAACTTCCTGACTTGGCCCACACCAATTGCCAACAGTGGACAGATTAGCGGAAAGACCAGGCAAAGCTGCCACTTGGGTAAAAAAAATGGAGTTTGCTTACCGAGAGCAGAGGTTAGCAAACTAGGGCCCTTGGGCCAAATCCAGCCCACCATTTGCTTTTTGCAAGTAAAGATTTATTGACACAGAGCCACACCCATTTGCACTGTAAGGGCAGAGTTGAATAGTTGCAAAAGAGACCGAATAGTACCCAAAGCCTAAAATGTTTCCTGTCTGTCCCTTTATGGAAAACGTCTGCTGTCTCCTGATGCAGAGGATAGAGAAGGAGGGGGCCCAGTCGAGACACACAGCAGAGAGATGGGCAGCTTGATCCAGGACAGGCAGCAGCCCTCTGGGGGGCAGGGGGTGCGCAGCTGCAGAGGTTGAGGCCTGGGGCAGAGGTCACATCTGGCTTCCTGGGAACAGGGCTCTTTTGGGGTCAGATCTTACAGACAAAGGCAGAGCTGGCCAGGGCGTCCTGAGGGTGACCCGGCAGACAGTAACCCAGCCACAGGACAGCACGGGATGCTCAGTCCGGACCCTGCACGCTTGTCACGCCACGCCTCCTCACGCTGCCCAGGCTAACCCGATGTGCTCCTGACCCGGGGCTGCAGACCCAGGCGTCCCCGGGGTGAGGCCGACGCCCTCAGCTGTGGGGCACGTCCCACACGTGACGAGATCCTAGGCCGACACGTTGGTCCTCCGACTTTTTGACATTTCACTGCTCTTTGACGTCCCCAAGTCTAGGAACCATTCATCCAATGCAACCTCTGCCGCTGTGGCTCCCCGCTTTTTGCTGAGAGGCGGCTTCTGGCTTCTGGAGTCGCAGTCGCCTCAGTGCCGAAGCGCAGGGTCACATGGCAGCCAGCCGTCAAAGGTTCCCTCTGCTGCCAGGAAACTTTCGGTCCGTCTGAGTCCAGTGGGCTTTGTGGTTACTCCCCTACCCCTGGGGCTCACAATGAGGTCTCAGGCGTTTAGTACTCGGCTTCCCTAAGCTTGTCTGTTTCCTGTAGGGTGCAGTGTAGCCAGTTCAGATGGCAGTCACCTTCCCCCCGAGGTGCTCCACTCTACTAATGCTCCTCTTAAAGTAACATACCCAGAGCTGGACCAAACACTGCAGACGTTCCAGCGTGGCCTGCTGCACAGCACTGCGTTAATGTAACTGAGAAGAGACCTAATTGTCCTGGCAGCTACCCCATACCCATACCTCACACCGGCACTGTCAGACTGCTGCCTCAGACTGAACGGTGGTTGGGGGGGTAGAGGGTGGAGATGGGGAAGAATCAACATGTGCTGCGTGTCTTCCAAGTGCCAGGCATTGTCTAGGTACTCTACCTGATACCCTATTTGTTCTTCCAAAAAGCCTGCACGGTAGATATTATCCCCATTTTGCAGATGAGGAATCTGAGGCTCAGAGAAGTTAAGTAATTTGCCCAGGGTCACACAGCTGGTGAGTAGTAGCAGTCCTGGGTTGGGAACCCTTGTCTCTTGGCTCTGAAGCCTGTGTATGTTCTCTCTGCATACACTTCTTTAATGCCATGGAGCTTGGGCCACTCAAACCTCAAGGTCATTTTCATATGAACAGCTGTCAGGTTTCCCCAATAGTATTCTTGTGCCTGTGGTTCTTTGTTTTTTATTACCCTTTTCTTCTGGTTATAAGATAGTACTTACCCACTGAAGAAAAATGAAAAGTACAGAAAAAAATACAAATGAAAATAACGACTCTATCCACAAGTTTATACTCCAAAGTTAACCACTAATAATGTCTAACACACCTCCTTACAGTCTTGTTTCTGTGTGTGTATGAGATTGAACCACATGAGATGGCCAATATGCGGTCTTTTTCGATGTACAGAAAAGGGCAGTTTCATACAATTCAACTTAACACTTTTTTTACATAAAGCAGAAATCACACTGTACATGTAAAATTTGTATTCTGCCTTTTCAGTTAACATTACATTATGTCCTGACATCTTTTAAAACTCTTGGTAAGCACCATTTTTTTTAAATTAATTAATTAATTTATTTATGGCTGTGGTGGGTCTTCGTTTCTGTGCGAGGCCTTTCTCTAGTTGTGGCAAGCGGGGGCCACTCTTCATCGCGGTGCGCGGGCCTCTCACTATCGCGGCCTCTCTTGTTGCGGAGCACAGGCTCCAGACGCATAGGCTCAGTAGTTGTGGCTCACGGGCCTAGTTGGTAAGCACCATTTTTTAATGCAGTCTAACCTTTGGACTTAAAAGGATTTAGTTAACTATTCTTCTGTTGTTGGACATTTGTGTGTTTTTCATCAAAAATGGTTCTGTGGGGCTTCCCTGGTGGCGCAGTGGTTGAGAATCTGCCTGCCAATGCAGGGGACACGGGTTCGAGCCCTGGTCTGGGAAGATCCCACATGCCACGGAGCAACTAAGCCCGTGTGCCACAACTACTGAGCCTGTGCATCTGGAGCCTGTGCTCCGCAACAAGAGAGGCCGTGATAGTGAGAGGCCCACGCACCGCGATGAAGAGTGGCCCCCGCTTGCCGCAACTAGAGCAAGCCCTCGCACAGAAACAAAGACTCAACACAGCCAAAAATAAATAAATAAATATTTTTAAAAATGGTTCTGTGATGAACATCTTTATATATAAATATGCTTTTATATTTCTGATAATTCTTAGAGTTAACTCCTAGAGGTAGAGGGGCGGTCAGAAGGAATGCATGTTTCAGAGGTTCTTGATACATGCTACTTTCCAGAGAGACTGAACCTATTTTCACTCCTACTATACCCTCACCTACATAGAATATTAGTATTTTTAAATATTTGTTAATTTGGTTGGTAAAAAAAAAAAATGGTATGGCATTATTGCTTTACTTTTTATTTCCTTGATTCTTTTTAAGACTGTTGTACAATTTGTTTTTTTTTTGAACCTTAAAAATACAGGTCTTCACATTTATTTCTATATGTCACATTATTCCATTCCATTGAGATCTTCTTGAATCAAAGATGAGCCAATAGTGTGAGCTGGCTGCTGAACAAGTAAATGACTGCTCGGCTGCATTAATAAGGTGCAGTGTATAGATCAGGGGAAGTGATGGTCCCACTCTGTTTCTTCCTGGTCAGAGAATGCATCTGGAGCTTTTCAGCTATCTGGTTCTGGGTGTCTTGTTTAAGAAGGACATTCACAAACTGGAGCATATTAGTTGAGAAACATGGTGAAGGGTTATGGAAAGAGATTAAAGACACAGGGAATATTTAATGCCCAGACGATAAGTGGGGGGCAGATGGGCAGAAGAATTGTATTCAGAAAGGACAGGCCTCTCTGTAGAATCTTTGTCACTCTTCTATAAGTCTAAAGCTATTCTACAGTGAAAATTTTATTTTTAAAATAATAGTGGGCTCTAGGTGCAAGACAAATTCAATTTATTTTCAGTGACTCCAGAAGAAGAAAAGGGACCAATAGGTACAATTTAAAGGTAATAGATTTTAGATTCACTTGAGAAAAAATTATCTAATACTTTGCACTGTTGTAAACCCAGTGACTTCTTCAAAAAGCAGTGAGCTCCTCATCCCTGGAGGTATTCAAGCAAAGGCTTGAATTCAGGGTGATGGTCAGGGGCCCTGTGTATGGGACAGAAGTTTGAACTGGTATCAGATGATCCCCAAGGTCTTTTCCCAAGCCAAAATGTTGTGAGTCTATGAATGTGTGTCCTTGGGGTGTGAACAGGATAGCGGTCAGAGTTGAAGGGGTTTCGGCAGCCTGGAGCAGGTACACTCTGTGGCAGAAAAGGGCAGGTGCAGCCAGGTGGGCGGGCGGGGCTGACACAGTCCTCTCTCTCTGCAGTACGAGTACCTCCTGAAGCTGAAGGTCATGTACACCGTGGGCTACAGCTCCTCCCTGGTGATGCTGCTGGTTGCCCTCAGCGTCCTCTGTGCCTTTCGGTAAGAGCCCGCTGCCAGCTCTCCATCCGCCCAGCCTTCCCCGGCACAGACTTCGGGTCTCTTTTAATTGCTCTGACCAGAGAGAGGAAGGTCTGGGTGGGCCGCTTTGTCCCCTGTTGATCTAAAGCTTACCTGTGGCAAAACTTTGAAGTTTCTGTGACCTCGTTCATTCCTTTATTCATTTGACATTTACTGAACATCACTAGAACTTACTGCACCAGTTGCTTTACATGTATCATTTCTAATTTTCACACAATGCTGTGAGATAGGTATCATCCCCATTTTACAGGTATATTAGCCAGACTCTTGGTTGCAAGAAACAGAAATCCACCTTAAAACACCTTAAGAAAAACAAAGGTGACCTGATGCACATACTGACAAGTTCAGGGGCATCTGGCTTTAGGTGTGCCTGGATCTAGGTGGTCAAAGGTATCAGCAGAACTGGGTCTGTCTCCTGCCATTTCTTCACCTTGCATTGGCCTCAGGCAGGCTTTACGCGGGGCTGGCACAGACAACCACCAGCAGCTGCAGACGTACATTCTACCAGCTCAGCGACACCAGGGCCAAGAGACCCCCTTCTCCGTTAGTTGCAATGAAAGTCCTGGGGGAATTCTCATTGGCTGGCTTGGGTCACATGCCCATCCCTGAGCCAATCACTGCAGCCAGGTATGGAGCTCTGATTGGTCAGGTCTGTCATGTGGGTAGGGGTAGCATCTTCCCCAACCAGAGCTGGGATGCACTCCCCATAAGAAAGCCTGGTTCCTGAAGCGGAAGGAGGGGAGCAGTTAACAGACTTCTGTCCCTACAGCAAGGGGGAAACCTAGGCTCTGGTGAAGGGCTTGCTCTAGGTCGAGTAGCTGAAAAGTGGCAGAGCCCGGGTCTGATTTCTCCCCACAGCCTGTGTTCTTTCTGTGCCACTTGCCCCCTTCCCCACCCCCTTCTGACAATTCTGGGAGCTGGAGGTGGTGGTCGGGGCAGAATAGGATCTCGCCCTTATAACCCCAGCTTTTTTTTTTTTTTTTTTTTTTAATTGCAGCATGAGACAGAGTAGGCTGGGCACCTGGGGGCCTGGGTTCATTCAGGTTCTGCAAACAGGGAGATTTAGAGAGTTGTCACGTCCAGGGCCTGGGTTTCCGTGGTGCGTGGGGTGGGGGGAGGGTGGGCGGCTGAGCCCTGGGCCCCTCCGGCTCTGACCCCTCCGGCCCTGCATCCTCTCCCTCCAGGAAGCTCCACTGCACCCGCAACTACATCCACATGCATCTCTTTGTGTCCTTCATCCTGCGTGCCCTGTCCAACTTCATCAAGGATGCCGTGCTCTTCTCCGACGACGACGTCGCCCATTGCGATGCCCACAGGGTAACACGCCTGCGTGGCCCACAGTGTGGCCAGGCCTGCCTGCTCCCCCGCTGCCCCCGCCGTCCCTGCTGAGGCTGCACTTAATGCCTAGAGTAAAGGGGCCAGCGCTGGGGAGGTTCAGGGAGTCTCATGTCCCCACATGCACAGTCTGGGACCCATATGAAAGCAGTTTGTCGAGAAGCCCATGGGGCTGCTGTTCAACTCCCAGTGTCCCGGAGTGGATTAGCCATTCTGGGAATTAGACGCATAGCAATCCCCTCCTTTCCCTGCTCCTGCCAAGTCCCAGATGTAGACAGGTGATTAAAGCTAGAGGGTTGGGGTTGTAGAAAGAAAAAGGTGAGCATATGCTTGTGTGTCTGCACACCCAGAAGTGCAGTAGAACGATCGTTTTGTTAAATCTAACCCTCGTCCTCCTTCTGAAAGCTCAGATGAGTCTTCGTTCATTGCAGCATCACTGTGTACCAGTTGAGGATCCCTTTCGCTGTACGTAACAGAAAACTGTACATCAGTGCCTTAAACAAATGGGGGTTGTTCCCCACAGAAGCGGTCCACAGATGGGTGACCCAGAGGTGGCACAGTGGCTGCACGCCATGATGGACACAGTCCTTTTCCCTTTCTGCTCTGCCATCCTTGATCCCATGCGTTACACTGCATGTTAGCAACATGGCTGCCGCAACCTCAGGCCTCACATCCATGTTCCAGGCAAAAAGCAGGAACGTCAAGGTTAAACTTCTTTTCTCTTTGGGAGGCTTTGCCTCTTCCCAAGACTATGTCTACGTCTCACGGGCTAGAACTGTGTCATGTGACAACATCTAACTGCAAAGGAAGCTGGGAGATTGAGTATTTTACTATCATAGTCTCCACAGAAGAAGCCAGCAAGGGAGAAGGGGACTGGAAATCGAGATTGGTTTAGTCAGCCTGCCCGCCACTTCCCACCACTCACATCTGTAATTGCTCACAGATCTGTCAGGTTTGCCTCGCTTATAGTTTTCCGTGTGCGTGTGTGTATGTGTGTGTTTTCTGACTCAAGACTGAGAGGTCCCTCAAGCAGGGCCCCTGTGTCTCAGGGAGATTTCCTGGGAGTCAGAAGACAGATTCAGGCCCCACCCCATCACTGACCAGTGGAGAAGTCCAGCAGTGCCCAGCAGGGAACCTTTCCAGGGTCTACTAACCCGCAGACTAACGAGCCAGCCACAGGCCATGCCTGGAGTCGGAGTGTCTGGGAGGCCACAGGCCGCCCTGGGCGCTCCCCCCGTGGACATGGACGTGACCTGCGCTCTGGGCAGCAGCCCTCAGGCCATCCCAGGAGCTGTCCTCTCTTCAGGGAACAGCGCGGTGAAAGGAGAGGAGGCCCTCACAGTGCGGGAATGGGAGCTGTGCTGGCATAGAAGCCTCGGCCCGACAATCCCACAGGCGTAGCTTCCAGGGATCCCGGCAAGGCACAGGCCTGCCACAAGAGTCACAGCATCAGGCAGGGCCAACCCTGGCACCCCCCTCGGGTATTCAGAGGCCTGCAGTCCAGACGCAGTGCACCAGGCAGGGTCGTGTACTCTCATCAGTGTTAGCTTGTCCCTTCTTCATCTATTTCCAGGAAAACTAAACCTGGAAAGAATTTTATTAACCTTTTGCTCAGAAATCCCTTTCCCTCTCTAGGCCTCAGTTTCCTTATCTGAAAAATGCCCTCATTTGCTACTGGGAATTGGGCGATGTCTGACCGTTTGACACTTGGCAGCCAGTTCCAGAATTTGAATGCCGTTCCTGCTGCTGCAACAGCCCTTTGGCCATCTTGACCAAGCCTGCTGGCCTGTGGATTTCCACTCTAGAGAACTCTATGAGCCTGGTCTTCTCATAGTGGAAGGCCAGAGGGGATGGCTGTGAGCCCCAGAGGCTCGCTCCTTGGCCTGGCTGCTGACCCCTACCGCACCCCACCTCTCCTGGAGGGAAGCCCAGGGTCTCCAGCCTGGGACTCAGCTGCCTCTCTTTGCAGGTGGGCTGTAAGCTGGTCATGGTCTTCTTCCAGTACTGCATCATGGCCAACTACTCCTGGCTGCTGGTGGAAGGCCTCTACCTTCACACACTCCTCGTCATCTCCTTCTTCTCAGAAAGGAAATGGCTCCAGGGATTTATTGCCCTCGGATGGGGTATGTTTCTCCAGGGGTACGGTGGCTGCATGCTATGTGGGAAAGGGCAGTGAGGCAGAAGGAGAAGGGTGTGGGTTCCAGTTTCAGCTCTATACTTAGTTAAGTTCGTGAACTTGTGTGATCTTAGACAAGTTGCTTGATGGTTAACTCTCTGGCCTCAGTTTGTCTGTCACATGGGAAAAAACAGCTAAAACCTAGCCCCAATTTCTGGCATCCAAAGCCTTTTACAGTTTGATACCCCCAACACTGTTGCCTCGTCTTCCCCAGACGTCGCATCCATACGTCCTCATTCCTGCTTCCTTTTGTATCAGTTAGGGTGCTTTTGACTGTAGGTATCAGAAAACCTGCCTTCGATAGGCTTTAAACATCAAAGGAATTAATTGGTTCGTATAACTGACGAGTCCAGGGATTACCAGCTTCAGGTGAGGCTGAAGCCAGCAGCTTAGCGTTTCTTTTTGTTTTTCTGCTTTGCCGCCTGTAATGTCAGTGTTATCATTAGGTGCTCCCAGTGTAACTGCCAGCAGCTCTGGGCTTCTTCCTGGCTTCACTGTTAAATCTGATGAAAGAGAGAGGCTGTGTCCAAGCACTCCCAGCAGATACTCTGAGATTCACTCTGATTGGACCAGCTGAAGTGTTATACACATCCTTGAACCAATCACAGGGGCCTGAGAGAATGGAATACACTGATTGGCTTAAGCTACTCAAACCACATAGCTTCCCAAAGGAAATTCCGGATTCAGTTTCCAGGAAGGAGGGGAAATGGTAGTAAGACAGCTAACTGCAGGCCCCACTGCTTCTCTTCCCCCTTTCCTTTCTGGTCCATGAAGATGATAATAATTCTGATTTCTTGAGCACCTACCGTATGCTAGGCTTTGAGCTCAACACTTTGCATGCATTATTTAATCATCACAACAACCTCCAGAGGCCTCTTAGAGGAACCTTGGCTCAGAGACATGACATAACATGCTCAGCTCACACTGTAGACAAGGGTAGAACCAGAATTCAAACCAAGGCCTGTCTATTTGCAAAGCCCCTTAACTCTTATTCTGCCATAAACAAACATCCATCTATCCATCCTTCCATCCATCCGTCCATCCCTCCGTCAGTCCATCCACCCGTCCATCCCTCCATCCATCCCTCTATCCATCCATCCATCCATCCATCCCTCCATCAATCCATCCACCTATCCATCCCACCATCCCTCCATCCATCCCTCCATCCATCCCTCTATCCCTTCCTGCCTCCCTCCCTCCCTCCATCCATCAATTGTTCATTTGATAAACATATGTAAGTTACCCACTGGGTTCTAGACAGAGTCAGGTTTCTGTGAGTGACTCACAGGCTTACAGGGGTAGTCATGTGTAATAGCCATTAGCTTCACTTACTTTCCTCTTGGTGCCTTTAATTAAGAAGTTCTCCTGCCAGGAATGCCCTCCACTGTCTTTTCTGCTTGTCTAAATCCTTATGTGCAAGGGCTCTGTCTCCTTATCAGACCATCAGGGAAGTTGCCTGAACCAGCGGAGTTCACTGAGCCGTCCTGCTTCTGAACTCTGGCAGCCTGATTAGCACATGACCCTCAGTCAGCAGGAGATGTAGGGCTCTGCAGATCTAGATTTCCACATAGGCCAGTAGTTCCAGGGAGCCTGGGACAAGGGGCTTGCCTTATGCTGCTGACTCTGCCCCAGATGCCCCCAGTGTCTAGCCAACTCACTGAGCCTTGACTCCCAGATCTGCCAGGATTTCCCTGTATGAACATGGACAGTTTTGTCATCTATAATGTCAGGATCATAATTTGCTGAACTTTCTTTGAGCACTTCTTTGTGCTCAGAAGGGCTTACGGAGATTACAAAAGCAAAAACAAAAATGGTTCCATCGCTCCAGGGGTTTGTACTCTAGCAAGGAGACAAAAGTGCATTGTGATAATATCTCCGTCATGGGTTTTTAGGAGGTTTAAATGAGATAATGAGAGCCTTCTTTTCTTACTCAAATATATTTTTTTTAATATTTGTTTATTTATCTGGCTGCACTGGGTCTTAGTTGCGGCACACAGGATCTTTAGTTGCAGCAAGTGGGATCTTTTAGTTGCAGCATGTGGGATTTAGTTCCCTGACCAGGGATGGAACCCAGGCCCCCTGCATTGGGAGTGCAGAGCCTTAGCCACTGGGCTACCAGGGAAGTCCCTCTTCCTCAAATATTTATTGAGCATCTACTATATGCCAGGCCCTGGGGATAGAGCAACACATTAAACAGCAGCGGTTCCTTCTCTCTGTGCCTCTCTGCCTGCACAACCCCCAGGGGACATGAAGGGACTCAGGAAGGTCTAAAGCTGTCTGCGAGAGGCTCTTGTCTTGCAAAAGCAGCGGCCCCTGCCTCAGTTTGTACTCACCCCCCTCCCCAGAGATAGGTTGCTGAAATGAGTATGTGGCCACCATAAAACTTTGCAAAAAAAAAAATTTTTTTTTAAAGTAGGAAAAGAAATTACCGTAGTCCCATCTGTTGAACATTTTCTAGGGTTTCCTTCCAGACTTCTTTTATACTCCCAATTTTTCCCACATGGTTGCAGTCGTCCTGTATGTAGAATTTTGGATCTTGCCTCTTTCCATGAACACAGAAGCATGCTCTGTATTCTTTCAAATCTTCAGTAAACATTTTTAACCACCGTGTGGATGTATGTAACCAAATACCTATTTTTTGGATGTTTAGGTTGTTTCTCATTTTTCACTGTGATAAATAACACAGTGAGGAATACTTCTATGGGCAAAGCTTATTCCATGTGTAATAGAGAATCCTGGAATTGGGACCCCTGAGTCAGAAGGCACAAGCTTTTGAAGTTTTTATTACTTATCCAAAGCTTTTACTTTTTCAAGGTGGCTGGGGTGTCAGTCTGTGCCCAGGAAAGGGTGATACCTCTGGCTTTTATAGGAGCTGCGTCAAACTCCCATTCACTGAGGGATCTCAGACTGGTGCTGCTCCAGCTGGAGCTGCGTTGGAACCACGCAGAGGGCACGTCAACCTGGTTGCCTGGGCCCCGCCCCACAGTCTCGGTCCAGTGGGCCAGCGGTGGAGCCTGAGACTCTGCATTTCTAACCAGGTCCCAGGTGATGCCGATACTGCTGTTGCAGGGACCACAGTGAGAACCACGACTTAAGCCATTATCCGCTTTTCAAACTTTTCCACCGACTCACTGTTAAAGATGTAAGACAAATAATCATAAACAGGTGGCCCTCAGAATCCATGTTTGCCCAAAGTACCCGCAATTGAGGCAGAGAATTTTTTTTATCAAAGCCATACGTGTACTTGGTTTAAAGAATTAAATAGAACTACAAGTCTAAAATGAAAAAACAAACAAAAGCAAGCAGCTCCTGAAGAGGCTCCCACTTCTGCCACCAGATGTAACACCCTCCAGCTCTTTAGCTGCTCCCCTTGATATCTGCTCTCATGTTTCTAAACAGTATTCTACTGTGTCTTGATTTGTTCATCTGAGGCACTGTTTTTTTTTTTTTACTGTCTATTCACATCCTTGGCCCGCTTTTTAAAAAATATTTATTTGTTTATTTGGCTGCGTCGTGTCTTAGTTGTGGCACGCAGGATCTTCGCTGCAGCACGCGGAATCTTTTTGTTGCGGCGTGCGGGCTCTAGAGCGCACAGGCTTAGTTGTCCCTCCGCATGTGGGATCTTAGTTCCCAGACTAGGGATCCAACCCACGTCCCCTGCGTTGGAAGGTGGATTCTTAACCACTGTACCACCAGGGAAGTCCTGAGGCATTATTTGTTGACTCCTTGTGATTAAAGGGAAGGGTATAAAATTCTTCATCTGCCACCTCCATCCTCCCGTTAGAGTCTTTCACAGTTTGGGGCTAAATCACAATATTCAATGTATATATCATCATGTCTATGTAGATATTGTTTACTACCGAGCCAACTGGTGTACATTGATTTTACTTCCAGTATTTAAGTTTTTATATTTTATGGAGTCATTTTTTAATTTAATTTTTATTTTATTTTGGAGTATAGTTGATTTACAATGTTATGTTAGTTTCAGGTGTACAGCAGAGTGGATCACTTATACATATACATATATCCACTCTTTTTCAGATTCTTTTCCCATATAGGTTATTACATAATATTGAGTAGAGTTCCCTGTGCTATACAGTAGGTCCTTTTTGGTTATCTATTTTATATATAGTAGTGTGTGTGTGTTAATCCCAAACTTATGGAGTCATTTTTTATTGACTCATTTTGTGTTGCTGTCATTAATTCTCCCAAATTCTCAACAGAACTGGAAAACCCTCCAGTGCTGGTTCCCCATCATCAGATGCAACAACGTGAAGTCTATTAGTTCCTATTTGTTTGGTTTATTCCTGCTGTATTAGTGTCCTAGGGATGCTGTAACAAGTTGCCACTTGTCTTAAAACAACAGAAATTTATTGTCTCCCAGTTCTGGAGGCCAGAAGTTCAAAGTCCGGTCTTGGCAGGGCTGATTCCTTCTGAGGGCTCTGAGGGACAATATGCTGTATGCCTCTCCCCTTGTTTCTGGTGGTTGGTGGCAGTCTTTGGCCTTCTTTGCCTTGTAGGAGCCTCACTCCAATTTCTCCCTCCATCTTTACATGGTCTTATTCCCTCTATGTCTCCTCTCTGTGTGTGTATCTCATGGCCTTCTTAAAACGATGCCAGTTATATTGGATTAAGGTCCTTATAAGTATGACTTCATCTTAACTAATAACACCTGCAAAGACCCTATTTCCAGAAAAGGTCACATCCTAAGGGATATGAACCTTTGGAGGGGGATGCTATTTAACGTGATACACCCACCCATGTTCTTTCTAGAAGAGCCTTCTGCCCTCCTGCTCTATTTGGGCTGGTCATTCTCTAGACTTGCTCAACTCCCTTAACCTTCAGGCTGAGATTTCCTTCGTTTTCCTCCACGAATCCTATTCCTTGACTTCTTGTCTGCCTCTCTTTGGTTTACTGTCCAGTCGTGTTGGAGCACATCCTCCAGTGTCTGTCTTAACAAAGAGTGCATGGAAGCTACATTTTTTTTTTTTTTTGGCTGTGTTGGGTCTTCGTTGCTTCACGCGGGCTTTTCTCTAGTTGCAGTGAGCGGGGGCTACTCTTCGTTGCGGTGCGCGGGCTTCTCATTTGCGGTGGCTTCTCTTGTTGCGGAGCACAGGCTCTAGGCTTGCGGGCTTCAGTAGTTGTGGCGCATGGGCTCAGTAGTTGTGGCACATGGGCTTAGTTGCTCCACGGCATGTGGGATCTTCCCAGACCAGGGCTCGAACCCATGTCTCCTGCATTGGCAGGCAGATTCTCAACCACTGCACCACCAGGGACGTCTGGAAGCTACATTTTTTTGCATTGCATATCTAAACATATCTTTGTTCAGCTTTCATGCCCTATTTGTAGTTGTGCTGGGCATAGAAATTAGGTTGACAGTTATTTTTCCCCAGAATTTTGAAGGCCTTCTGTTTTGGCATCTGGTGTTAAGCGACATGCCATGTCATTCTGTTTCCTGAGCCTTTTTACTCACCTCTGTATAAGCTGTAGAATCTGTAGAATCTTCTCTCTGTCTCCTGTGTTTTGAAATATCATAGGGATTGCCCCCATGCAAGTCTGTTTTCATCCTTTTGCTGGTATGTGGTGGTCCTTTCATCTGGAAACTCACATCCTTCATTTCTTGGACAGTGTTCTTACACTGCCCCTTTGATCATTTCCTTCCCTCTGGTTTTTAATCCTCGCTTTCTGAAACTTTTAATCAGATGGTGCACATCCTGGAATTGGCTTCTAATTTTCTCATTTCTTTCCTCTTACTTTTCATTCCACACTTTGTGTTCTGCTTTCTGGGCAGTTCCTGGTCTTTATCTTCCATCCCATCTATGGAATTTTAAAAATCTTGATCATCATATATTGAATTTCCAAGCCCTCTTCCTTATTCTCTGAATGCTCCCTGTTTTCGGCATCCTGTTTGTGTCTTGGAGAAGTAATCGTCCCTCTAATCTCGCTGATGATATTCCTTGGAATTGTTTTGCTCAAGTTCCTCGTACAGCCTGTATGGTCTGTTTCCTCTGAGTTCCTTTTCTCTGGTTGTTTTGGTTCTTGTCTTTTATGTAATCAGCTTTCCTCAGATGTTGATGACCTTGACTATTCATATTTAAGAGTGAGTCACTTCGGTGTTGACTGAAGGCCCTCTGTGTGGGTGTGGAGGGGAACGGGGTGGGGGGGGGGGACATGTCTCTCAAGGGAGACGGGGCTGGAAGTGGCCGCTGTGGGTCCTCAGCATCGGTACTAGAGGCCCTTTGTCTGGGGCTGTTTGGTTCCTCCAGGGAAGAATCCTGTCATCTCCTGCCTGGGGTGGGGTTTGGAGGGCTCGAGCAAGGGTGCAATCCCGGCTGTTAGAAGTCTGAGAACTGAGCAGCCTGGGGGTGGGCACTTACCAGTCAGCGGATGACAGGCATGCCCATTAAAAATAGAATCTGAGCTGTATTTTATATAACTTAAAATTTTCTAGTAGCCACAGTAAACACAGTAAAAAGAAACTAATTAGTTTCATTAATTAGTAAAATTAATTTCAGTAGTATATTTTGTTTAACCCAATATAACCAAAATATTAACATTTCGATGTATAATTTTAAAAATCATAATAACACATTTTACAGTCTTTTACTCTTGCACATCTTCCAAATCTGCTCTCTTGCACTTGCAGCACGGCTCATCTGAGAGCAGCCACGTATCAAGGGCTCGGTGGCCACACGTGGCAGCACAGGTGTAGACCATCTCTTGGTCCCCGTGCCCAGCTGAGCATCCCTCCCACCCTCTGCTGGGCCCGAGCCCCACCCCCCGGCTCTGTTTCTCCAGAGAGTGCCCTTCTGTCGGGGATGAACTCTTTGGCTGTAGGAGGGTGGTGCTGGTCACCTGGGGTGGTTCCGTGCTTCCTGTCTTCCAGCCCCGCCCTCTCTCCTGCCTGCTGGCGTCCCGGGTGCCCTCACCACCGGGCCCGGGCGCCTTCCCAGCAGCAGCCCCCATGCCGCGCTGTGTTTCAGCTTCGTCTGCTCTGGGACATCAGTTACTGCTCCTCTGCCAGCTCCCAGGTTCCTAAGTGTGCTGACATCTCTCGTGCACTGGACCCTCCTTGCCCATTCTTTGTGCTTATGGGCTTGTAGCTTTTTTATTTCTTTACTCTCATGTTGGGGGGGTTTCAGTGAGAAACAGAGATAAATGTATAAGTTCAGTTTGTCATGTTCAGCCAGAAGTCAGGAAGTGTTCTTGTATTTTATCTTTAAATTTCCTGTGTACTTACAATTCTCTAGTCCAAAATGTATTTTTGTTTACATAACATTGATAGCTTACATTACCAGTTGAATGGCCAAGCTTTTTACAAACCAATATTCAAATAAAACTAAATGTTCTCCTGTGGCCTTGCATCCCCCCCCAAATATCCCAGTTTGAGAAAAGGGCTCCACCAGTGGCCTCCACAAGCTCCATGGGCCTGCCCAGGGGCCCTGGTCCCCTCCCTTCTCCCCTGCAGAGGTCCTCCGGAATCTGGCCCAAGCTCCCAGGAGCCCCCTGCCCCGCAGTGGCCTTCAGGATCTGTCTGATCCTGCCTCCGTTCCCAGGGATTCCTTGGCACCCTTGAAGCGGGAGGCTGCAGATTTACACGGGATGGCAAGGGGGTTTCCATGGCAACCAGACCTTGGCACCTGCTTGCTCCCTGGCCTGGAATCACTGATTGTCCGGTCTCTCATAAGGGTGCTGAAAATTGAGTCCTCTCCTTTCTGCACCCCCCCTTTATTTTTAACCCTCAGGTTCCCCAGCCATTTTTGTTGCTTCGTGGGCTGTCACCAGACACTTTCTGGAAGATGTCGGGTAAGCTGGTGGACAGAGGGAGGTAACGAGGGTATATTTTATCTTGTCCAGCGCTTCCAGCAGGACGGATCCTTCTTTGGAGCTGTTACCTAGGAGAGGCCTGTGTCTCAGGCCTGGGGCCACAGGCGAGCTCTCTGCAGGGCAGGCTGCCGAATGCCCAGCCCTCCTGGGGTGGGCCGGCCCAGCCGCTCTGTGGTTGGGTCAGGTGCCCGACGAGAGCTGTGAAACACTGGCAGCTGTTCTAAGGGCCACCCCAGCTTTTCCTCTCCTGGCAGCTCCCTCCTCTGACACGGGTGTGTGAGTCCCGCAGGCCCAGGAGAGCAGGAGAGCAGCCTTATAGCCCTGACGGGCACCAAGAGCTCTAGTCTCGTTCTCCAAAGACTTGGGCTCAGGGACAGGGTAAGCCCGGGGGTTCCTGGGAGCGGGCTCGTGGAAGGAAAGCATGGAAGACGCCCGAGAGGAGGTGCGGCAGCCGGGCCGAGGGGGAGGGAGGCCGTGTGTCATCAGTGTAATGACACAGCCAGGCCGGAGAGTGGACGAGGGCAGACGAGGCATGCATGTGTCTTGCAGTCCAATTCAGTCCAAAATAGTCCTTTTTTTTAAAACATTTTTTATCTCTTTAATGTTGTATCTATTTTATTATTTATTTTTGGCTGTGTTGGGTCTTGGTTGCTGCACGCGGGCTTTCTCTAGTTGCGGCGAGCACGGGCTACTCTTCGTTGTGGTGCGTGGGCTTCTCATTGCGGTGGCTTCTCTTGTTGCAGAGCACGGGCTCTAGGCTCGCAGGCTCAGTAGTTGTGGCACGTGGGCTCAGTAGTTGTGGCTCGTGGGCTCTAGAGCGCAGGCTCAGTAGTTGTGGCGCACGGGCTTCATTGCTCCGCAGCATGTGGGGTCTTCCTGGACCAGGGCTCGAACCCACGTCCCCTGCATTGGCAGGCGGATTCTTAACCATTGTGCCACCCGGGAAGCCCCCCAAATAATCCTTTTGATTGGATAAATTCCCTTAAAAAAAAGTCTGGATTTTCAGCTTCTTTAGAACAAATGGAAAGTTCTGTCAACATTTCCTATGTGCCCTTGTGGCAAAAATGAGCTGGACAGAGTTGTGGCCGCCTTAGACCAAGCACAGGCTCTCCAGGTGCCAAGTGCCCCTGTGCCTGATGTCCCCGGGGCCGAGGTCACACGTCAGTCACCCGGACACTTCACTCCCTGAGGTCAGCTGCCCGGCCACCATGCTCCCCGATGCATCTGACAGCGTGCTGGCTTTGGGGCCCAGAATGTTCCATCTCAGGTCCGCACGCTTCTGCTCCCAGATGCTCCCTTGGCCCCGGCAGTGCTCCTGGGCCGCAGAGGACAGTCAGTTCTCAGGGTGCTGAGCACACAGCCTCCGGGGTCAGGACCACAGTGTGGGTCCTTCCCGCAAAGGGGACGTCAGAGAACTAGTCTCTTCTGGTCAGCCAGCTCCCCACTCTTTGTGATGCCTGGCTCTCCCTCCCTAGGTGCTGGGACATCAATGCCAACGCGTCCATCTGGTGGGTCATTCGAGGGCCTGTGATCGTCTCCGTCCTGGTAAGTGGCCGTCCCCCTGAGCTGGGCTCCAGTGGGAGAGACCGAAACAGGACCGGCTTGCAGGGCAGAGGGCCAGGGCAAGGCCAGCATTGCTGCCTCTGGGTGTGCGGAGGGATAAACCAGACCTTCCAGGGGCTGGGCAGTGGCAGGAGGGTCTGGGAGCTCCGCCCCTAGAGACCGGTGGATGGGAGGGCAGTGAGGCAGGTGGTGAGAGCTTGCCTTCGCCTGGTCCACGGTGGCAGCTGCGGTGTGGCGAGCAGAGCTCCTTCCCCGATCTGGCTCAGGCTGGCCTGAGATTCCCCCTCCCCTGGTGCAGAGCACTGGCGCTTGATCGTTTTCTCGTTTTCTCGGTGTTCTCTGGTTAAAGTGGGCAGGCTCGCTGAGCTGGGATCACAGGAGGGGGGTTGCACCTGGGGAAGGCCAAGTGCCAGACTGGTCTTGGGCCCCTGTGGTGCTGTGACGGGGACAGGCCCGGAGGGGTGGCCCCAGCGGAGAGACTCAGGAGGGACTCGTGGACAGGGGAGCTCAGGGATCTCGACCCTGGCTGGACTCTCAACCTGGGAGCTTTCTAAAAACAGTGATAGCAGAGGTGCAGGGTCTCCTTGTCCTGGGGAGGGGCCTGGGGGCTCGTCTTGGTTTTAAGTTCCCAGGTGATTGTGCTCTGCAATCCAGAGGCCCTTAGCTGAGCCTGTGGGCCTGGATAAGAACAAGAAAGACACGTGGGGCGGGGGGCACACTGGGGCAGCCCCTCTCCGGAAGTAATGTGCACAGGCTCAGAGGAGCGCCAAGGCTGCAGAGCCAGGTGACAGGACGTGCCCCTCCTGGGCTCACAGGAGGGCAGCACAGGGCAGCAGCCCCCTCCTCTGCTGATGGCTGAAGGGCTCGCCTCCTGGGGCCATCCGTGACCACCTTCTTTTTTTTTTCAAAAATAACAGAATTTTATTTGATGCTACCTACCATCTCGACTTGCAATAGGAGAGCTGGAAATTGTAGAGAAATCCGAGTAGCAGCCGCGTTAGGCCACTGAGTAGCTCAGGAGAGTACAACGACTTCCTATTTCTGCTTTTCTTAGCAGGTGTGAGGGCCGTTCATTAATCTGGAACCACTCAGGGAAGAGGGTGTCTGACACGGTGGTAATGCAGGGTGTACTGCTAGCACAGGGAGTGCCTAGTACTTTAAACAAGACTTTATTTTTGCTCCCCTAAGACACTGCTGCCCAAAGTCATTTTATGGTAACAAATAATTTGATTATCATTTTTACTTGCTAACCTTAGCATAGTGTTTTATAATCTGACTAAATTGAAGCTTAAGGGATAATGAAAGATACTAAGCTTTCATTTCCTACTACTGTCAATACGCTGAAAACAGTATAATGAAATCTGCTATTATTTACCAAAAGTTGTTTTTTGTCAGCTTGTCACATTTAGATAATGTCAGAACCTTTTTTATTAGATTGATAATGTGGTGGAAAAATATTGACTCTATCACTAACTATGTTTTAATAAGAATGTACTTGTTTTTCTGAAAAATCAAAATATATTGTCATTTCTAAAATAATAATAATGGAATTCATGTAAAAAATTGAAAAATACAAAATGTATTTTTAAAAAGGGAATAAAATCACCCATATTTTTAGTGCCTAGATGCACATTGTGATCATGTGCTTTTCCTTCCTATTTTTTTCTTTGAGCACATGTACTTTTTCAAAAATGCTTAATATAGTTTTGTGTCCTAGTTTGTTTTTTTCACTTAGCAATAGATGTCATCTTTCCCACGTCATTTGAAATTATTTGACCAGCTGATGTGCTGTAGCTGCATAACACCGAGCCAGTTACCCTGCTGTAATTGTGGGGCTTGGACAGCCCAGCGAGAGCCCCAGGGCCCAGGCTGCTTTCACTAGACTGTAGTCTCTCTAGTGACTGACAGATGTTGGGTGGGCACTACTGATGCAAAGTTTCTCCCTACCAGCCTGTCACGGGGCCTAGAATTCCACTATTTAAGACTCATCCTTGGGATAGTTAAGATTTTCCCTCTTGCTTTCAAGTTCTCCCTATTAAATGAAATACAATTCAAAGGCAAAAAATGAAATAAGATAAAAGAGCCTTTGTTAGTTTACACCACGCACGGCTTAGAGCAAGATGCACAAACAGCGAGCTGAGAAGTGTCCTGAAGCAGGGGCGCTGGCCTGGGGTCCCAGACAGGCCGCTAATCCTGTGTCTTCTGGCCAGCGTCCCCAGGCCCCAGGCTACTTGTCTGAACAATGAGGGGGCCCAGCCAGTCAGCTCCACTGATCCTGCTTCTGCAAAATGATCTAGAGCTGGTGGGGGAGGGGAGGAGAGGGGCCGACGCACGGGCAGCTTCATAGTGTTGCTGGCACTGGGCACTGGAGTTGGGGAAGGGGACACCGGAAGAAATAGACTGCGTTCCTGTCCTTTAGAAAGTGAGGATTGAACTGGTGATCAGTGGACGCACACACATGCTTGCGTTTGGCCCCTTCAAGCATTTCAAGTGCTCTTACGAGTAGCGTCATCCCTAACTACAGTGAATCAGGAAAAGGAGGTACAAGAAGGCTTCCTGGAGCTGGCGATTGACCTGCAGAGATTCTGTAAGTCTCCGAAGCAGTGGTTCTCAAAGTGTGGTCCCCAAACCAGCAGCTTCACCTGGGAGCTTGTTAAAAATGCAAATCTTGGGAATTCCCTGGCGGTCCAGTGGTTAGGACTCCATGCTTTCACTGCTGAGGGCTTGGTTGCGGAACTAAGATCCTGCAAGCCATGTGGTGTGGCCAAAAAAAAAAAAAACAAATCTAATTTGCATTTACTAAACCATAACCTTGGGGGTGGAGCCCAGCAATCTGCACCTTAAACTTTGAGAACCTCTGCTATAAAGCCTTTGCTACTCAAAGCGTAGTCCAAGGACCCGCTTTGGCATTCATTCCCTGGAGCTTGCTAGAAATGCAGAATCTCAGGCCCATTCCAGGTCTGCCTTTTAACAAAATTCCAACGCATTCCAAGTGTGAGTAATCCATGCTGCAGCTGAGCAGACCTCAGAGCTCCTGAATCCCAGGGGCAGGGGGCGGTGCTGTGGCAGCCGTCCCTGCCCAGATGGTGTGTTTCAGCAGCACACTGCCCAGCCCCCGGAAGGTCTGGGGGTGGCAGAGGGAGTGGCGAGCTGAGCTGTCCTGGTGTGGCCTGCAGCGCCTTCCCTGCCCGGGGGCCAGGGCCGGGGGGCCATGCTGGGAGAGCAGATCACCCTTAGCCCCACCTCTGCCTTGTGTTTTACAGATTAATTTCATCCTTTTTATAAACATCCTAAGGATCCTGATGAGGAAACTTAGAACTCAAGAAACAAGAGGAAGTGAAGGGAACCACTATAAGTAAGTGGAGGGCCAAGATGTAGGCACGCTCGCTCAGTCAGTCAGCAGGCATTTACTGAGCACCTATTGTTTACCCAGCTGGTGCTGGGCACTATTGGAGATGGAGGAAAAGGAAAAGCCGGGACCTGGGAGTTTACAGTGGACCAGGGGAAGGGAGAATGGGTCCATGTGACCCTGAGACCCAGCCCTGGGGGTGGGGAGAAAAGAAATCTAAGCAGGATCCCTGGAGGCAGAGATCTTACCCTTGGGACAAGGCTAGGGAGTCAGAGAGTGGGCTTCGAGGACCTAAATTCAAATCTTTACAGGGACAGTGGCCCTCCTTGTCTGTGGGTTTTGCATCTGAGGATTCAGCCAACCTTGGATTGCAGATTGAAAATATTTGGGAAAAAAAAATTCCCAATCAAAACATTTTCATTGTATGAGGTATTATATGTAATCTAAAGATGATTTAAATATATGGGGAAATGTGGTAGGTTATATGCAAATACTACCCCATTTTATATAAACGACTTGAGCATCCAAGGATTTTGGTGTCTGCGGAGGGTCTGGAACCAATCCCTGTGGATGCCGAGGGTCGACTGTATTTTCCAGCTTTCACTAGAGCTTAGCTTTCACCAGACCTTAGCTTTCACCAGATTTTCAAGATAATGTGATCCAAAAATACTTTAAAACCTTTAAGATGTTCAAGAAAGATGCTGTGTTAGTCTGCACAGCCTGCCACAATAAGATACCACAGATTGGCTGGCTTAAATAAGAGAAGTTTATTTACTCACAGTTCTGGAGGCTGGAAGTCCAAGATCAAGGTGTTGGCAGGTTTGGTTTCTCCTGAGGTCTGTCTCCTTGGCTTGTAAACGGCCGCCTTCTCGCTGGGTCCTCACGTGGCCTTTCTCTGTGCACCTGCGTCCCTGGTGTCTCTTCTTACAAGGACACCAGTTGGTTGGACTACGGTCCCACCCTGATGGTCTCATTTAAACTGGTCCCTGTCTGCAAGTACAGTCACATTCTGAGGTACTGGGGCTTAGTTAGACCTTCAACTTAAAATTCTGGGGGAACACAGTTCAGCCCATGACAAATGTTGAAGACAAATCAGTGTCCAACAGAGGCTTTCTCTGTCATGGTCTGAGTTTTGAGAATCTGGCAGAGGCCTGGATTACTGGGTGACAGATTCCCCAGGATGTCACTAGAGTAGTGGCTCCAAAGTAGGGGGCAGCTGGGGATCCAGGACAGAGTTGCCAGATAAAATACAGGATGCCCAGTTTAATTTGAATTTTGGATAAACAACAAATAGTTTTTTAGTACTTACACCAAAAAAACCACTATCCATTGTTTATCTGAAATTCAAATTGAACTGGGTATCCTGTATTTTTGTTTGCTAAATTTGGCCACCCTAACCTGGGAAGAAAACAAAAGAGCTTCTCCTTACAGATATTTATTATCAAACAAATGAGAATGCTGGTTTTGCTAATAATACATAAGACACAGCGTGATAGTAGTACATGCAGATACGTTATAAATCAATAAAGTTATTCACGTGGGTATGGGTTCAAAGCGTTTTACTGATAGGGCGCATGAACAGAAATTTGGGGACTGGCCGTGGACTGATAAGTGTTGAATCCGGGTGACGGGTACGTGGGAGCTGGAGATTTTCCGAAACGGAAGTAAAAACAAACAAGCGGCGGGGACACTGCTGCAAAGCCTCCTGCAGTCAGGCGAGATGGGGGTGCCCCTGGGTGTGGAGGGGCCCGAGACCGCAGCGCCTCTGTGTCCTCAGGCGCCTGGCCAAGTCCACCCTCCTGCTGGTCCCCCTCTTCGGAGTCCACTACATAGTCTTTGCCTTCTCCCCGGAGGATGCCATGGAGATGCAGCTGTTCTTTGAATTGGCCCTTGGCTCCTTCCAGGTAAGCTCCAGGGGCTGTGGCTTCACGGTGGGAAGAAGTGTTCTCTCTCTCCTGAGAGAAAAGTGGAGAGGCCAAAAGCCAGGTCTTCCCGGAGGCAGAGGGATGCCTCATTTGGCAGAGACCCACGAGACGCAGGGGCAGGACCTCACCGTGCTGCGTGACCCACAGTGGGACCCAAGCTCCCCACCAGTCACGCGGGGGTGGGAGATGCAAGTAAGGAGAGAGAGACTGACTCCAGGGAAGACGAAGGGAACGTAGCCCAGCACACACGATCACACAAGTCTCGGTAATTAGAGTCAAAATAATGTAAGCGCCGAGGGCTCGGGCTCAGCCATCAAGGAGTAGGACAGGAAGATGAGTGTAGTGGGTGAGTGGGCGGGGGGTAGAAGGCTGTGCGAAAGAAGGATAGCCTCCTCTCCACACTGGGAAGTCCATAAAAACCGCCCCAAGCCGAAAAATTCAGAAGTAGCAACATCCGCATATAACTCAGAATCAGTCAAGAGAGTTCCAAGTCGCTGCCTCTGAGAACAGGAAATGGGGCAGGGGTGTCAGCAGCTTACTGTTTTTTCGTTTCTTTTTTTTGTGACAAGAGACATTTGACTCTTTGAAACCAATTACATACACAATTTACTAAAAATAAAAGCCAACTTTAAAAAAAGAAAACAAAGGTGGGGGGGGGGGAGAAACCACCTACCTTCTAATTCAACAAGATGTTGCGAAGTTAAAAAATATAGTAAACCTGTTTGGACAGAAGGGGCTTTTAACATGAATCCCAAACTTCACAGTGTTATTTGTTTATTTACTCATAACTATCTCCTTCCAAAAATAATATGATGTAGCTTTCAGGGAAAACATACAAAGGACAAAAAATAAGTAGATGAGGGATCAGCGAATAAAGAAAATAAAGCCAAAACTGAGTTCATACACAGAAACAAATTTGATCAAGTTTTCTGAAGGTGGAGAGGTGTGTCATAAATTTGGTTTGGAGCTTCCCAGTAGCCAAAGCAAAGACAGAAACACACTCTTTCAAGATTTAGATGAAAGCAGGCTAGTCCCTAGGGAACGGCCTGAGCGAACTCTCTCCCAGTGGGTTTTCCGGAAGAAGCCAGCCTGTCTTCAACAACACTGACCATCCCGCAGTCTTCCTCACCTGGGCAGGCCTCGGCCTTGGGGCGGGGCTCAACGCCGCCCTCATTCCTGGAGTTCTGTTCAGGACGGGTGTGCCCAGGGTGGTCCTCCTGTCACAGCTCACTTCCAGGGAGGACGCGTCACTGGGAACACATTCCTGAGTGGGGTCTGGCCCTAACCCACGCCTTCAGACCCCCACCCCAGGGCTGTCCCCTTTGCTCCCTCTGAGCCCCTTCTCTGCCCAGAGACCCCGGCCAGCACCCCAGACCCGCAGAGCACCTAGTCTCTTGTGTAATCCGTGATCTTTTGCTCTGGGCCAGGAAGCTTCCACATAACGTGTGGGAGGCTGGGCTCACCGTGGCCCGTTTAGCAGGTGGGGGGTCCAGGTCCAGACGGGTGGAAGGTCATGACCCGGCCAACAGAAGTGGGTAGTGACCCCGCTGAGGACCTGGAGACCCAGGTGTCATCCTGCGTGGGTGGGGACTTCCTGTCTCTGGAGCTGGGCTTGCGGCTGGGGCTGCAGACTGCTCGTGAAGGCCGTTCGGCTCCCCTCGGGAAATGCTTGTTAGGAGGAAACCAAAAGCACTTGCCTAAATGTTCCCATTGAAATGTTTACAGAGAAAAAGGATCTTTAAGACTTTCTTTTAAAAAAAGAACCACTGTTCAAATACAAACATAGATATCATTTTATTATATATTATACATTTATACTGTATGCATATTTTTAAAATTTTGTATTATGGAAAAATTTTTCCATAATACAAAAGTGAAGTGGACGATATAATGAACCTCCGTGTGGCCCTTACCCTTTCATGGCCTGTCCTGTTTCACCTCTACCGCCACCCACATCATTTTAAGCAACCCCAAGCCATCGTTGTATTTCAAATGTAAATATTTTAGCATGTATTTCTAAAAGACGAGAGCTTAAAGAACACACACAGAACCATAATGCTATGATCACTGTCATATATTTCTAAAAACGAAAGTTTATTAGCTCCTCCTAATTGTAGAAATACTTGCTTATTGAGGAAAATTTGGAAAATAAGGAAAAGTTAAAAGAAAAAGGAAAATCCATCGATAATCTCATAACCCGATATAATGACCTCTGTTAAAATGTCAGTGTGTTTACTTCTGTCTCTTTTCTATCCAAGAAGACACACACACGTACACACACAAAATTGAGATCAGGACGTGTGGCTTTTATATCCTCCTTGTTCTGTTTAATTCTTTATCATTCCATCATGAACGTTTCTCCAGGTCATTAAAATTCTTCAAAGACTGCATATTCTTTTGTTTTTTTTAAATTTTTATTTATTTTTGGCTGCGTTGGGTCTTCGTTGCTGCTCACGGTCTTTCTCTAGTTGCGGCGAGCGGGGGCTACTATTCGTTGCGGTGCGCGGGCTTATTGCTGTGGCTTCTCTTGTTGCGGAGCACGGGCTTTAGGCGTGCAGGCTTCCGTAGTTGTGGCTCGCGGGCTCAGTAGTTGCGGCGCACGGGCTTAGTTGCTCCACGGCATGTGGGATCTTCGCAGACCAGGGCTCGAACCCGTGTCCCCTGAATTGGCAGGCCAATTCTCAACTACTGCGCCACCAGGGAGGTCCAAGACTGCATATTCTTAATGACTGTATACAAACCGTGGAATTTCTGAAGCTTGCTGGCTGAGGCAGGCCGCCCTCTGCGTACCTGGGGCACGTCTAACCGGCCCTCACCCGGGGCTGCCCCCACCTCAACAGTGAGACTGTGTCTCCGGACCTTTGAGGCTGGGGCAGCCCTGGTCCAGTGAGGTGGCAGCAGCCTGACCACCAGCTCCTGGCCTGCCGACCCGGGACTCAGTCCCTCACCTGTGAAGCGGGGGTCCTCCCCACCCACCTCCTAGGGCTCTGCAAGGATTGAATGAAGCACCTGGAACCAAGAAGCCCAAAATTACACAGGCTAAGCTGCGCCCCAAACCCAGCTCTCGTTTATTTCAAAGCCCGACTTTCACACCCTCTGACAGTGGCTCCTAATCAATGGTGCCCCTTCGAACCATCTTTCAGAGCTGCTGATGGTCTCACCCCAGACATTCGGAGTTGGGGCACAGATTGCACCCTGGGCCAGAGCTCCCAGGTGATTCTAATGTGTGGCAAAACTTGAAAACCGCTGCCTTGAGTCCGTGTTCTTGCCCCCGCCCCACCCCGTGGTCCCCGTTCCATGTGGCATCAACCACACCTGAGACTCTTAGAGCAGATCCTTCTAGTTTGTAACTCTTGTTAAAACGCCAGGACTGGGCTTCTGTGGTGGCGCAGTGGTTCTGAATCCGCCTGCCAATGCAGGAGACACGGGTTTGAGCGCTGGTCTGGGAAGATCCCACATGCCGCGGAGCAACTAAGCCCGTGCGCCACAACTACTGAGCCCGAGTGCCACAACTACTGAAGCCCGTGTGCCTAGAGCCCGTGCTCCGCAACAAGAGAAGCGACAGCAATGAGAAGCCCGCGCACCGCAACGATGAGTAGCCCCCGCTCGCCACAACTAGAGAAAAGCCCGTGCGCAGCAAAAAAGACCCAATGCAGCCAAAAATTTAAAAAAACTAAAATTAAAAAACAAAACAAAACAAAAAAACACCAGGACTCCTGAGTAGTCGTGTGGATGAAGCCCACCATAAACAGGCAGGTTCACCCCTCTTTGGGGTCCTGTCCATGTCATAAGTAGCCAGGGGCAGGCCTGGCTGGCACTGGGGGGAGGGGCTGGGCCACCCGAGGTCCGGGCTGTGGCACCCGGGCCTCTGTGGGAAGCCTGAGGGCAGGGGCTTGTTAGGAAGGACAGGCCGGCCGTCGGAGGGCCCTGAGGTGAGCAGGGCATCCCGACTGCGAGACCCTGCTCGTAGCTCACGGTTCCACGCAGGCCTCTTTGGCTCAGATCCCGCATCTCCGCCCGCAGCCCCGCCTGGCAGGCTCCACGCCAGGACTCCGGGGGTACCACTGGGAAGAGAGGAGCTCCGGATGCTAGCGGGGGAGGGCCCTGATAGGCACAGACCCCCACCATCCCAGGGAACCTAAAGCATACGTAGCCCTGAGGCCTCTGACCTGGACGCGAGGGGGGCTCACGCCCCACTGTTGGCTGGCCGGTACCTGCCTGCGACATGCACGCCAGCTGTTATGACCACACGTCCACACATTTGTCTTTCAACGTGAGTAGCTGGCCCTGTTTAAACCTCTCCACAGATTTCCAGCTCGTCTTGCAGATGAGCCCACCCAGGCCCAGGGGCTCCCATGGGCTGCCCCACCCGCTCAGCTCCGGGCCGGATGGGCATGGCTCAGGTGCCGTTCGTTGTTGCTGCTTCTCCCAGATGGCCCGCCTCGCTAATTCCGGTGACCTGCCTGGTCCCTGTGGCCTCCACTTAACGTAACTGGCGCCACCCTGGTGCAGGGCCCCTCCCTGGACACGGGGGAGGTCCTTGCCCCCAAGCGTGTCAGTCTGTGTGGGTGATGCCAGCACAGCGGGGGCACTGAGGGCCGGAAGAGGAAGCCTCCGCTTCCCCTGGAGGGGGAGAGGCGCGGGGAGGCTCTGGAACAGCTGTGGGGAGCAGTGAGCTGGGGCTGGTGATGAAAGGGCCCCAGGCGGGTAGGAGGCTGGGTGCTGGGCCCGCACTCATCCCGTTGCCCGGCTTCTTCCGCAGGGCCTGGTGGTGGCCGTTCTCTACTGCTTCCTCAATGGGGAGGTGAGTGTCCTGGGCTGCCGGGGTGCAGGGGAGCTCCCTCACAGCCGTACCTGGAAGGGGTGGTGGGGAGTGGGGTGTGGCGTTGGTGGGGGAGGCCGAGCCCTCCTGGCTTGGGTCTGTCTTCCAGGAGTCTGGGCTTACCTCATGGGAGCCCCAGGATCACCTGCAGGCCTTGTTAAAACAACTGCTGGGTCCTGCCCTGTTTCTAAACCAGCAAAAATAGGTCCCGTCAGTCTGGGCTGGAGGCTGAGACTGTCTTAACTAGCACCCCAGGTGATTCTTATCCTTGGGCAAGTTCAGGAAATGGAGGAAAGTGCAGGCACCCCAGCCCTAACCACGGCTGCTGACTGCTTGCTTGATGGGTAATGTCGGTCACGGCCCTGCTCTGGGCCTCAGGCCTCTCATCTGTAAAATGAGTGACTCAGGTGAAACGTTTGCTGCTCCGTCCTCTGAGACCTCCAGAGAGTGTGACTCCTGGCAGGGCGGGGGGCTGCACCCCTAGCTGGAGGTCTCTGCCCTTGCCCAGAGCACCGTCGGGACGTGAGGTTCCTGGCACAGAGGCCATGCAGTTGACATTAGTTGGATACAGTGTTGCACACAAGTAAAGCCTCCCCGTGACTGTTGATCATCTGGTTTGCCCCACTTGAATGGGAGTAGCCTCTGATGTTTTCCAAAAATCAAGCATCAAGTCTGGCTTCAAAGGCTTTGCTGCTACAGCTGGGGATTGTGAAGGAAATTCCCAAAGAGCAGCCCTTTGGCCCCCAGATAAGTTCCGAGCTTGGGTGGCTTCACGGGGATGTGTCCAGTTGCCCCAGGTGACCAATCTGGAGACTGTGGAACAACCCCCTTCTTCGGGACAGGTGTGCGGAGATTGCAGGTGAAAGGACCCAAGGGAAAGGGGGCCCTCAATGCCTACTGGACGTCGAGATGGTAAATCTGAGCGGCCTGCAGGAGGGGAAGGCATGCCCGCTGGGCAGAAGTGGCAGAGCCCGACCGAGGCCCCAGGGGAGCAGGACCCTGGGCCTGGGTCATCCTTTCCTCCCGGCTGACGGCTGGTCTCTGGGGGCAGGTGCAGCTGGAGGTTCAGAAGAAGTGGCGGCAGTGGCACCTGCGTGAGTTCCCACTGCACCCGGTGGCCCTCGGCTCCTTCAGCAGCGGCACCAAGGCCAGCCCCTCGGAGCAGAGCCGGGGTACCTGCAGGACCAGTGTCATCTGAGGCTGGAGCAGGGCCACCCAGACAGGCCAAGACGGGTCCTGAGGGCTGACAGCTGCCCATCTTCCTGCCAGATGCTGTGTGCTCGCTCCTGTGACTATAACACCCCTCCTCCGGGCCTCGGGGCGGGGGCGGGGGCGTGGTGATAATTCCTCAGAACCGAAGGGACCTGGGGCAGGAAGAGGGTCTGGGATTTGGGTCTGTTTTCTGGGAAGACTTCAGGGGTCCCAGGAGGGGGCAGGGGAATAAACGGTAACTGGGATGAGACTTGGTATTTGTCAGTCCTCTTGCCCTGGAGCCACGAGGTGAAGGATGCTGCCCCCACCACTTCCTGGAGGGCGGGGCTGCCCTGCTCCCCCTGCTCCCCCTGCTCCAGTTTTCAGGGACAAGCTTAGCGGAGACTGAGGCCCTCGGCCCTAGGTGGACCCTCCCCACCCCTCACTGCAACTCACCCACCCGGTCGCTCTTCCCCCAGAGCCTTCTGACAGCCAAGTCACAGGGAGCCCAGGAGAGCCCCGGCCCTTTCAGTCGCCCTAGCATGGGATGAGGCACCCGTTCTTCCTGCTTTCGGCTAAGCTATCTGCAGTACAGCAGGAAATGGGGCAGAGTCCCATTGACAGAAGAGAAACTGGTTCACCAAGGTCCTGTGACTTGACCAAGATACTCAGCAGGGAAGTGGCAGCTCGGTCCAGGGCTTCTGGTTTCAAATCCCCAGCCTCCAAGGCTATCTGTCTCCCCTGCTCCTGGGCAAGGGCGGACAGGGGCCTGTCTCCCCGCCCCACTGGGGATTTTAAGTCTCCCCCTGTACTCTGAATCTCAGTTCCCTCAATTATTAGCACTCCTTCCCTGCCAGCCATGTGAGGGTTAAAGGACTACATATTTGAACCCTTTTACAAAACGAAGCCTGCGTGCTCAGGGGAGAGCATTCTTGACAGAAGCAGAGGCGACCCTCCCCGCGGCTAGAGAAGAGGGCATCTTGCTGGTAGGTGGGCCCAGCTCTAGTCCTGGCTTTGGGTGACCCTGGACAAGTGGCCCTGGCCCCCAACTTCTGCATCTCACCCCTGCAGACAGGGTCACCCCCTTTGCATCTTATAGTCTGCTACTGGGGTGAGAAGGCCAGGTACCCATTTTCCAGGGCTTTCTCCAGGGACCTTCATGGACTCTGTACACCTTGGAATCAAAAAGTTAAAAAAAAAAAAAATCACAGGAGAGGTAGAGGCACCCAAGTCCAGCCCAGAAAGAGGACCTGGCAGGGCAGAGACCAAAACCCCATGCAATCAGTGGCAGCCAGAATGAACCAGGAAAGGCCTGAATTCATCAGGTGGGGGAGGGGCATGGGGCTAGCGTAGAATGAAATGGGCTGAGGGCCACAAACCCACCTACTGGGCAGAAAAGGGACTGGACAGGGGCCAGTTTGATGCACAAAAATGTAAAGTGGCCAGCAAGGGTGGAAATCTCCACTGGTTCCTGGTCCCCTCCACCTGCAGGCCTCTGCATCCAGGGTGGTTGTTAATCATTACCCGAGGTTGGGCCAGTCCCCAGTACCCCCTGGAGTCCAGCAGCTCCAGATACGTGCTCTTTGAAGTGTGTTCTAGGATAAAAATGGTACCCTGAGGCTGTCTGGCCCTTACCAAAGATGGATGCACACGCTTACCTCAGAGAGGGCAGTATTAGAAGCCAGGCGGGCCCTCCTGGAAGGGCTTCAGGCGGGATTCACAGGGAGAGTCCCGAGGCACAGCCAGCTGCTGGAAGCTGGGGTTATCCAGGGATTACGGGGTACCCCCGACAAAGGGCAGGGCTCAAATAAAGTCGAACGGTTTGAAAAGCTTCTACACCCCAGCAGCCCTGAACGCTGCCTCCCTGACATGACCAAAGCTAAAGCAGGGAATTTGCACAAGGCCCTTTGAGCTGGTGAAGAAAGTCCTAGGCACTGACTGGACACCCTTCGCTGACGAATGATTCACTCTTAGCAACCCAGGAGGCCCCAGGGACCCTACAGCCCATATCCCGGCAGAGTCAGTAAAACAGGTGTGAAATGTACTTGGCTGTGCAGCCAGGCTGAGCACCAGTTACCTGAGCTGCTTCCACATCTATTCCCATCCCAGGAAGGACTCAAGAAAAGGTTTTAAAATATGTTTCTTCTTGTAAAATCAACATCCTAATAACGTGGCTAAGCTGGTGCAGCTGCTGGCTCGGAGGCACCCACCTGGCCTCTGGGCTGCAAAGGCCACTGGCCCGACCACCCCAAGGCCAAGAGGCGGCAGTTTGAATGTCCCATGTTGGAGAAGTCCCATCATGACCCCACTTGCTGGTAGAACTCTGTGTCCTCGCAGGGGGGCCTAAAATTCTGCGGGCAGGCCCCAGGGGTGCGTGACGCTGTCAGTACGGCTGATGCTGTTGACGTGGAGGCCGCTGACGGCGCTCAGGAAGAAGAGGAAGGAGGCCGTGAACTCGCTCCAGAACGTCAGCGTGAGGCCCATGAGCGTGACCTGGTTCCTGAGGAGGGTCAGGAAGCTCAGGAGGCCCCCGAAGGAGAGGATGAACGCGAGGAGGAAGAGGGCGGAGCCCACGGCCCACCTGTGCCACGAGCGGGGGTCCTCGGACACCTGGGACACCATGAGGAGCTCCAGGCCAAAGATGGCGACCACCACGGCCAAGGTGGCCACGCTGCGGGCCACAGCCATGCCCGAGGCTAGCCCGGGCACGTGGGCCTGCCTCAGGTCTCGGAGGCAGTGCAGCTCAGCCTGGTTGGAGGTGGTGCAGAAGTGCCACAGCCCGAAGAGGCGGTCGTCGGCCAGGAGCCAGTGGCCATCGCAGATGGAGAGGGAGGAGAGGACCACGGCCAGGGAGGCGCACAAGATAATGAGCGCCCGGATGGAGGGGTCAGAGAAGGACCGGCGGGGCCTCCTTTGGGCCAGCAACTTCTGGGCCTGGAAGACAGCACGGGGCAGCATGAGGGAGGGCCCCCGCCACAGCCCACCAGCCTCCTCAGGGAAGACCCAGAACACACCTTGTAGCTTCCGACAGCCACGGTCTCCCAGGATGCCCCGGAAGCCCACCTTAGTCACAGCACAGACCCACCTCCTGGTGGGGCAGGGGGGACCCTCCTCCCATCCTACCTGTTCCCCGTCCGTCCTCCATTCAAGACCTGTAAGCATTGCCTGTGGATCCAGTTATTCATCAGGCAAAGAGTTTCCTGACCTTTCTTTAATGATCTTTATAATGAGTAAGAAACCCAAATTGTATTGACAGGCAAATCTTAGTCCATTCTGAAGTCAGCAAACCTGTCTGGTTTGGCTGATGTGACCTTGAGCTAGCAGCCAGCCTTGGCTTCTTTGTATGCAAAACAAGAATACTGCACTAGACATTATTAGCACATCAGTGAAGGTTACATAGCTCCCTCTTCTGGCCCCTGGTCTTCCCCAGTTTCATTCTAATCTGCACCCAGCTTTTTCAGCACTTTTCTTCAGTGCGCAGTGATATTTGCACTTTGCCCTTCAGTCTGGCTCAGCCTGTACTCCGCCCAGGACATGGCACCACTGTCTGTTCTAGAAGTTTCTGGGTGGGGGAGTCCCTGAGGCTCCCCTTCAGCCTATGGTTTCGGCCCTGCAAAAGTACACCCTATCCTCTCTCCTGGCAAGCTGGGCCAAGCGTCCAGTGAGGTGTCCCTTCTCACAGCCCCAGGACACCCCCAAGCCACCGTCCCCAACCCCCAACCCGGAAGCAAAAGGAATGCTTCAAAGGGTAAAACTCCTTAGACGGCCCACAAGCCCTCCCAGGGCATCCTCCTGGCCATGCCTAGGACAAGCCTAGAACTTTCCTCCTCACACCTACTGGTCCCTCCACCTGAAAGGCTCTTCTCCCGGCTGCCCCCCCTTCTCCATTCTTCATGTCTCAGCTGAAACATCGCCTCCTGGGAGGGGTCTGTCCTGCCCACCCAACCCAGAACGGACCCCTCCGGTCACTCTCCGTCAGGAACCGTTCTGACAAGTTTTCCATTCCTGTCTGATTCGTAGTGGGAGGGCAGGACCGTGTCCCCAGCACGCGGTGCCGTGCTCAACAGCCACGAGGTCAAGTTTGCAGCCGCTGTCACTTCCATCTGAAGCTCCCTTTAAACCATCTCCTGCCCAGTCATAAATTACGCCCTTTAGAGTGTGTGTGGAAGCAGCCCAGGTCACGCCCCAGTTTGGGAGGTAAGCAAAGCACACAGCTCATGTGTGACGATCACTGCTAGAAAGCAAACCGAAAGGGGACTCTGGGGGTGAGCCCTATGCCACGTGCAAGTGGAGGCTTCCAGAGGCGGTCTGGGGCGCCCCTCTCGGTGAGGGGCAGACAGCAGAGCCACGCTCCCGGGAGGCCCCAGGATCCTTATGGACCCGGCTTGCTTTCAGCACTTCTGCCTAGTTAGGGTCCTGTCTCACTCTTAAACCTGAGTCTGGTGGAGATGCTCCATGGGTGGGGGGGGCGGGGTATGTAAAAAGGGAAACTCACACAGAGGTCAGGGGACCAGCCCAAGAGCATTCACCGAGATCACAGTAAAGCCTGGCACAGCTGCCCGACAACTGTATCATGTGTAGTGGGGGGGGGATGCACGCAACCGATGAATACCCACTGGGGCCTTCGTGTGAGGGGCTCAGTATGTGGTGAGGAGAAGGACAGAGGGACGCCCAAGGGCTCAGGACCCGACTCAGACCAGAGACAAAGGCAGCCTGGGGCGCTGTAGAGAGCACTCGGGCGGGGAGTCTGGGCTCTGGTTCTCAAACCGCATCCCCTCGTCTCCTGGAGGCCTCCAGGTGCTAAAGCAGGGGGCAGGGGGTCAGCTCCCGGCCCGTCACTTCACCCACAGCAGGTCCCTCTTACCTGCTGGAGCCGCTGGGAATCTAAGAGTCCGTACTGGATTTCGTTAGGAAAAAACGGCTCTACTGAGAAACAAACCAAGGGAACTTGGAAACCTCTGGGACTACAAACCATAAAGGTGTTTGTCTTTGCGCGGTTTCTTAACCTCCTTGGCCCTTATTTTCTCATCTAGGTGCCGCAGTTGCATTTTGTAGCAGGAGTTAGTGATCCCTGCAGGAAAGAGTAGCCATGAAGGCACCCGGAGGTTATACAACTCCCTACAGGTTGGTAAGTTTCTAGGAGGGGAAAACCCCAGACGCAGGCAACAAGTCACAAGAACGCAGCACCCAGAGGCCTTTTGACCTCAGACATCACGCTGTCTGGAGAAAAAGCACATGCCATCCTACCCTCAGCCCCACCTGTCCTGCACACAGAGTGGACTTTAATCTCCAGGCCCTCAGACATCACACTGGGATCAGAAACAGACAGCTGACATCAGGTCGTTTTCCCCCTCCCACCCCAAAGGAGGGCATCATTCAAACTCTGACACCAGTAAAACTCCCAAGGATTAAGTGAGATCATGTATATAAAGGTGCCCAGCACAGAAGCAGTTCCTGATTAATATTAGTAACAATAATAAGGTATCTTGGGAGTCCTTATTCCTCACCACTGCCCCACACCCCGGCTGCCAGCACCTCTGTGAACTTGCAGTGATCCAGGGCCTGAAATCCTCTCCCGGAGGGCAGCTGGGCATCAGCGTGGTCAGTGGAAGGTCCGTGGACCAGAGGGTATGAGGGCAGTCTAGCCCTGCCCCTGACCCACCAGCCTCTAGCTCTGTGACCTTGGGCAAATCACTTTACTGTCTTAGGGCCTGGACTGTCTCCACTGAAAAAAAAAAGAAAAATGGAAGCATTTCCCTTTTTCATCCAGAGCCCCAAATGATTAAGTAGTGACCTGTAGAACAGTGTCACGTGGCACTCCTGGGCCACTGAGTCCAGTGCCAAGGTCTTGTCCTCCTCTGTAACCCAGGACCCCATCTGATCCCGTCAACCCCTAAGTAGTGGACACTCTGGGCTGCTCACTACGCTTTCTCCACATCAACCCCCCGCCCCGCGCCCCTGCGCTTCCCTCCCCCCCCCACCCCTTCCCACTGCCCGCTCAGCCCAGGCCCAGGTCAGGCCCTCCTCCTCCTCAGCTGGAAATCTCTTCTACAGCCTCCTACAGAGTAAGCCCGCTCCGCCTGCGTGACCGCAGGGCACTGGTCAGGGAGGCGCAGGAGCCAGCCTGCTTGCCTTTTAGCGCTTTGACCTCCGGCGAGCTACTTACCCCCTGAAGATAACAGTACCTGCCTCCTGGCCCCCGGGTGGAGCCGAAACGAGACCTAAGCACCCCACTGCTTAGAACAGTCCCAGGCCGGCGGTTACATGCTCCTAGCATCAGCGGCGATTTTCAAGCCAGCACAGCGCCCCGCCCCGCGCCGCCGGCAGTAGCGCCCCAGGGTTTTACCTCATCTTCTCCGCCCCCCTTCTTTCACTAAAAGGTCAAGTCTGTTTACCTGGCTACTCTCCTGCCCCTCCCCACCCCCGTTAATCCTGCCGCAGTTTCTTCGCCTCTTAATCTAGCACTCGCTTCCCCCAAACCACTCCGAAATCCCGGTGTGCACGTCTCTCCCCCGCAGGGCCGTCGGCTCCCGAAGGCGGGACCGCACCCGCTCCCACCCTCCTCACTGCCGGTCCCCGAGGCGGCCCGGCCGGGACCCCAGATTATGCCCAGCACGAGAGGAACTCGCTGCATCCGGCTCTAGGGTTGCGGTGTCCCGGCCACAAGGGGCTGGGGGCGCGGCCTGTGGGTGGAGTCTCTCCTGTTCGGGCCCAGAAGTCTGGTTCGACTCGATTCTGTCGCTGAGCTGGCCGCCACGGGCGGGTTACTTCACCTGAGCCTCGGTCACCGCATCTACAAAGTGGGCGCATTGGGATCAGCCGGAGTCTGCGCTGCGGGGCGCCGAGCACTTGCGGGCAGAGTCTGCGGGCCGCTCTGACCGTCCGGACCGTCCAGTCGGGAGGTGAGGAGGCGGGACGCGTCCGCTAGGGAAGCTCGACGCAGGGCAGCGGAGAGCCGCACGCCCGGGGGGTAGGCGTGGGGATGGACCCCTGGCATCCTTCTAAGGAGAAACCCCATCTCTGCGAGGCGGGCCCCTCCCCTCTCTACAGCCTGTCCTGAGGTTTCCGCGTGCCCCAGCGAGTCCACCCCCTTGCCCGCCCCCCAAAATCAGTTTCGGGAGGGGAGACGGTCTTGCTGCCCCCGCCCAGGAAAGTCCTGGCTTCCCCAGAGATGCTTCCTCGTGTGACAAGGCGAGCCTCATTTTCGAGTGGATTCCGTCCATTCTCCGCCCCAGACGCGCCCCCTTTTAACAGGAGGGACCCCTCTGGTGCACCTAACGGATGGACACTGCGGACCCCAAAGAGAAGCACAACACTCCTCCCCAGCCATTTGGGAGCCTCGGTGCCCGCAGGACCTCGAGGGGCCCGCGCCCTGGGCGGCTTCCCCCCCCGACCCCGGCCGGGCCCCTCCCCGCCCCCCCCACCGGGCTCTCGCCCACCTGCACGCCGAGGGCTGTCATCCCGCGCCCGGGCTCGGCTGCGCGCTTCCGCCTGGTTCCCTCGGGGCTCCCGAGCGCCGCTCTGCCGGGGCCGCGGCTCCCGACTCTGGACCTCTTCCCGGGGGCGGGGCGGGACGGGCCGGGGGAGGGGCGGGCGGAACTGCTGCCCCCGGGCGGCTGGTCGGGCCGGGCCCCTCCCCGCGCGCCGCGGCTCGGTTTGTGCTGAGTCAGCGGGGCCGCCGGAGGAGCCCCCGGGGAGGCGGGGGGCCAGGACCCGGCCCGAAGGGGAGGCTCGGGCCCTGGGGGAGGGCTGACCCGGCCGACTTGCAGGCCCGGAGTCGCTCCCCGGTCTCAGGGCACGGCTGTGCCCGCGGCGCCGATTCCTCGAGGGCCCGGGGCCGAGGAGCCGGGTCCGCCCGAGCGTCCGGGGGAGGCGGCAGCGTCCAGGCGGCAGGCGAGCGCCCGGGCTCTGCAGCTCCACCACCTTGGGCCGTTGTTATCCTGGGCTCTTGTTTCCGTCTCTGAGCCACGGGCGATAAATGAGATGATACCTGTGAAAGGGCGGGGTCTTGCGAGGCCTCGGTAAGTGTGAATGGAGTGTCTCCCCCGGGCAGTCTTTCCTGCGTCCCTTTCCTCTCCCCCAAAGGGGGCCGTACAGCCCTGCTCGCCTCCTCGCCTCCCCAGGGACCATCCAGAAGGCAAATAGGACAAAACAAAAGTCATTGTTCTTCCTGGACTTTTGATGGGGCTTGAGTTCTCAAGGGGGCAGCGCACAACGTCCCCACCCCAAGAAGGGTAAATCCCAGCCGAGACCGTCCCAGCCCTTCTCAGCTGTTGATAAACAGGGTGGGGGGTGCCGCTTAGGTGAAGCAGGGTCTCCTTTCTCCGTCGCGAAGCAGGGTGAGGGAAGTTACTTGGCCCATTCAGGCAGGCAGCTCCCCGGTGACTTTGCCCGGGGACGTTCTCAGCTGGCACCTAACGCTCCCGCCCCCACCCCCCGCCCCCCGCCCCATCCCGGGCATCTCCCTGTCAGAGGTTCATCTGATTCTGTCGCTGCCGCAGAAACCGTGTCAGGTCCGTTAACCTAGAGCCCACCTTGTTCCGTGTGTGGTCAGGCCTGTTTGGGGGTCTGCTGCCTGTTATGCTTTCTTGGTAAGAATAGAAAGTCTTGAATCGGTGGAATTTAGAGCGACATGTCAGCAAGATTGCTGGAGAAGCAGAAATGACTTAGGAATGATAATGAGGAAGTGATGGTCCGCTTCCAGTTATTTTATGAGCATAAGAAAGCCGGGGGACTTCCCTTGGCGGTCCAGTGGTTAAGACTCCGCACTTGCACTGCAGGCGGCGCGGTTAGGGTTCACCTGGGCCGGCCCTTCATTTGCACCGTAGGTTCCCGGGCTCCCCTAGGTCCCTCCGTGATGCCGGGGCTGAGCAGAGCGGGTGTGGCAGAGTGAGAGACAGACGCTCCACTCAGCAGGAGTGACTGTTGTGAGGAGCAGGGGGTTCCCAGTGCCAGGGGTACTCTGGCAGGGGCAGAGGTGGGGGGGAGGGGAATGACAGGGTGGGACCTTCAGGGGCTAAAACCAGGAACAGCCTGGGGGTGAGTGGTGGGACAGCACAGAACCCACCCTCTTGCTTGACTGTCTCTGCCTTTTCTCCTCCACCTGTCCTGCTTCTAGGCCTGGCCAGTGTTGGGGAAAGAGGAATTGCGTAAAGAAAGGGAGGATGTGGCCCCCACTCAGCCCTCTGACCACTGCTGTCTGATGAGAAAGACCCAGGCACTGATCTTAGAAAGTTCCAAGGCAAGGGCACAGGTAACGGTGAATGAATCAACAAACTCAGTGAGTACCCTCCCACCTCCGTGCCTTTGTACTTGACGCTTCCTCTGCCTGAGGTGCACTTCTTCAAGATATTCACGGCCAAGACTCACCGCCTCACTCCCCCAAGGAGGTGAGAGAGAGGCCTGCAGTGACCACCGCACCTGAAACAAAGGTCCTCCGTTCTCTTCTCCCTCCCCCCATCACCACACGCGCGCCCCCTCTCTCTCCACAGTGTGAAATCCAAGAGGCCAGGGACTTTACCAGGCACGATAGTAGGTGCTCAATAAATATTCATTGAATATATGAATGAGTTAATTGTACACCTACTGTGTACCCCGCTGTCCTGGCTAATGAGGGACGACAAAGGAGAAAAAGACAAAGTCCCCGTCAGGGGTAAGATGCTTGTGTTTTAGGGTCAAAATCTGCCTCCCCTTCATTTCTGCTCCCCCCCCAGCCTCCCCAGTTCAGGCCCACATCCTCCTTCTCTCTATTCCCTTGCACCTCTGGTCCGCGCCATCCTCTCCCCAGTTCAGGCCCACATCCTCCTTCTCTCTATTCCCTTGCACCCCTGGTCCGCGCCATCCTCTCCCCAGTTCTAGGCCCCGACACCTCTGACGTGGAGGCCTGCGTAAGAGCCTCCTGCTGGGCCTCCCTGCCTCCACTCTCAGCCTCTGTCCTGCAGTTTCCCATCCCCTCTCTCTGCAGGCCCACCCCTCTGCCCTCAGCTCCAGCTGCACGTGCCCGCTTGTGCCCTGGGCGGGAAGCTCTGTCCAATCTCAGGGCTGCTGTGTTCACGGTTCCCTCTGTGTGACAGGCCTTTCCTGGGGGTCTGCTGGGCAGGCTGTCACCTCTTCAAGGGCCTCCCTTGAGTTCGCCAGCCAGAGTAGCACCCCACACATGCTTGACCCTGTTACCTTCGTGTTTTCTTTCTTTTTTTTTTTTTGTATGTATTGTCTCATTCATTCTTTTTTTCTTTTTCTTTTTTAAATTTATTGAAATGTAGTTGATTTACAATGTTGTGGGGCTTTGTATTTTCTTTATCATTAGCTGAACTTCTCTATTTGTCCGTTTCCCTCTCTAAAGTACAGTACACAATTGAGTGCTAGGCCTGTCTCTCTTTCACTCCCACATGCCCAGTTCTAAGAGCAGGGACTGGTCCCTACGGCTTGCTGATTGATGGAGCAGCCTCAGATGCATTCTGGGCGAATCACTTCCCCTCCGTGAGCCTTGGTTTTCTGTCAAAAGGGGAAACGCATCCTTTGGGTGTTGCGAGGGTCACGGGGGCAGTGAGTGTGTCAACTGCTTGGTGCAGGGTGGGCACTGACCCCTGAACCCAGAGAAGCTTAGCTGAGGCAGGCTCCACTCTACCATTAGGGAGACCCCTGCCCCGGGTTTTTCTCCTTTGAGCCGTTGGGGTGTGGGGTCTCTGAGGTGAGCTGGGGCAGACACATGGGGAGACCCAGAGGCAATAACGGGGAGTCTGCTAGGAGCTGCCGAGTTCACTGGGCAGTTTCAAAGCTGATGACTAACTCTGCCTGCCCGAAGCCTGGACTTCTGGTCCCTCCGTGTTGTGGACCAGCCCACTTGCCTCTCCCTGTCCCCTTCCCGTCCTCTCCCCACCTTCTCCCCACCGCCCTGCCTTCACCCACTGGGTCTTTCTCTTCTCCCAGCCCCCTCCTCAAGGTTTCCTGATTCCAGGCCAGTTCCATCCCCTCCACGCCAGACCTCCCCCTGCCCTTTGCCTCCTCTGCCTCAAGCTCTAGCCCTGCATTCCAACCTCCTGTTTAGGCATCATAGTGGCCCAGGGGCTTCCCCGCCTGCCCTGGGGCTTGGCTTTACAGCGCTTCCCTCTGGGCCAGGCGGGTAGCAGGTGTGATGTTTATGCTGCGGGTGAGGGTGTCAGCCTCGGAGGGCCCCAGGGCACCAGTTCCCCACGGGGGCAAGGGCGGTGGGGAAGGGGACTGACCGGCTGAAGGGAGGAACGAGTGCAGCAGGATGCAGGCATCTTTCCTGAACGCCCCCATATATCAGAACTTCCCCCCACGTTGTCTGAAGAGGATGGGGAGGGATGTAGGTGGGCTCAGAGGGTGGCCTTTCTGTAGGGTCTCCCTTTCTACAGGCCAGTCCGTCCTTGAGATGGGGGCCCCTCCAGGGCACCAGGACCTGCAGATTTCCAGGCAGAGTTGGGGAGACTTCTAGCACCTTCTTTGCAGGCGTGGACCCCGGACTTGTCAGCGCACTCTGAGACTCCGCGTCTCTAGGGGATGGTTCCCCTAACCAGGCACACCCAGGGCAGTTGTATAGAGCAGACTGCCAGCCCGTCCCTTGCCAAAATGGGCCGGTGCTCCTCCCTGATCAGGGCACCCCGCCTGCCGGATCAAAGGGTCCAGGAAGCAAAATTAGACACCAGGAATTGGTGGTGAGCACGGAATGATGACGAGAGAAGTTAAAAGCTTTAGGCAGGGCTTTGCCTAGGCTCTGGGGAAGCCCAGGAAATACCCCACCACCCCGTTTATTAGCTTTGACGTTTACAAGGAAGGCATGCTGTCACAGGGTCCAGAGGAGTGATAAGGGAGGGAAGGATGGTCCCCCACGGGGAGTGGAGGGGTGGGCTGTGGGGAGCCTCCGGGCCTTGAACCAGCAGGGTCTGGGAGTCTGGCCACTTAGCCACCTCAGTCTGTAGACGTGTTAAAAGCAAAAAAGTGTCGTCAATTCAAAAACTGGGAGGTTTGGAACTTCCCTGGCGGTCCAGTGGTTAAGACTCTGCGCTTCCACTGCAGGGGCCACAGGTTCAATCCGTGGTTGGGGAATTAAGATCCCGCATGCCTCACGGGGCGGCCAAAAAATTAAAATAAAATAAATTGGGAGGTTTTACACTAAATTCTGGATTTATTGGCTTCTCTTGAAAATGAGACAGTTTGGACCCCGAGGGTCCCTTTTCTGCATGGGAGCAGTGGCCACTTTGGGTGACTGCCCTTTGCATGGGCTGTGCTCTGGGGGGCCCCCAGTCTTACCGCCCCCCCGTTCTGTTCGCTCTCCTGTGTTGCCTGCCTGGCCCTCGTAGGATTTCCCTTTCTAAGCCCAGCCCTGTGTTGTGCTGGTAAATAACCCAGCCATGCTTTCAGGGTCTGTTTCCACGCTACCACCACCGCCTTCCTGGCTGGCCCCAGTTTTCGTTCCCTGTAACTCTGCCCCCCCGCTCCCCAGACCAGTCTCTCCTGCCCAGATTCCAGACCCTCCTGCTGCAGCCCTCACCCCGATGGCAATGGTCTCCCCCTTCTGGGTTCAGGTTCCCGAAGGAGAATCTCCTTAGTCCAGGAAAACGAGGCTGCTGGGTGTAAAGGCAAGCAGACGGTCTGAGCACTGGTGACTCTGGGGCTAGGGGTCCATCCTGGTCCAGAAAAGCTGTAACCAAGGGCTGGGGGCAGGCAGCCTCCTGGGCGGCAGGGGCTCTGGGCGAGAGAGCAATGAGGCAGGGGCCGTACATTCGACAGAGAGCCCCTCCCTGGAGTCATTGTGGCTCCCGCCATGAGCCCCCTCCCCTGGAGTGCGCCGGGGGTGCACTGACCAGCCAGGCCTCTCGGACCCTGCTCCTTGCCAGCCTCCAAGCCGACCACCTCCTTTTCATCTGGTATCACCTTGTCGATGGTGAGGGGACCCTTCCTCCTCTCTTCCAACTTTGCCCTGGATGATATTTTGTCTCTGACCTTATGAATTGATTTTTTAAATACATTTCAAGAATTCTAAATGTGACATTCTCCAGCTCCTATGTATTTTCTGGATATTTATGTGATTCTCAAACTTTTCTAGTAAATGACCCCCCCGTCTTTTGTTTTGTTGGACCCCAGTTCCGAGCCTAGCCAACCACTCTCAGATCACAGCACGCGGGCATCCTTGCATCCAGATCCTCCTGGAGTTTATTTTCCGGTTTTCATTCCCCCAGTGGTACCGCCTCTAATGTGTTTGATGTATATCCTTAACCATTGTGTATCCTTGTATGTGTGTGTGTGTGTGATTTTTGCTTTCCTAAGTGGCATTATGCTATAAATCTTGTTCTGTTTCCTACTATTCTCACCCAACAGCATGATTTGAGGCCACCCCTCTTGGTATATGTGTAAATCTAATTCAGTGTTTTATACATGATAAGTTGGGTCCCAGTAGCGGCTGGTGAGATCAATTTGGCGGGGGCATAATCACCACTTATAATAAATGAATACAATGTAATAGGCAATATCAGAGTGCCTCAAACATAATTAGGGTAAATGTTATTTCATGAATTTTTTTTCAAAAAGAGATAGATACAGGTTGCAAAATAAAAAGTATTTCTTAGGTGGGTCCCAGTAAGGAAAGTTTGAATGGTCTGGTTCATTGCTTCTTATTGCTTTATTTTTTTTTAATTAAAAAAAATTTAAATATTTATTTTTAACTTTTGGCTACGTTGGGTCTTCCTTGCTGCACGCGGACTTTCTCTTAGTTGTGGCGAGCGGGGGTTGCTCTTCGTTGCAGTGCACGGGCTTCTCATTGCGGTGGCTTCTCTTGTTGCGGAGCACGGGTTCTAGGTGCTTGGGCTTCAGTAGCTGTGGCTCGCGGGCTCAGTAGTTGTGGCTCGCAGGCTCTAGAGCGCAGGCTCAGTAGTTGTGGTGCACTGGCTTAGTTGCAGCTGAGGTTGAAAACCTCTATCCTAAAGGCTTTCTGCTTTCCTTAGTTCCTCACCCTACCCTCTTCTCTTCTGGGTTCACAGAAGATATTTTGACCTTGGAGGTTGGTTGGCTTGTGACTGCTCATAGAGCAGTGCAGGTTCCGAAGTGGAGGGTGAGGGCGGCTCCTTGTGTAGGTAACTGTTGTGAGTCAAAGACGTCTCTGCGTGTGTGTACGTGTGGACCTGCACAGCCGCAGCTGCTCACACACGCGTCCCAGAGGCAGACGTTGTCCTTGCTTGTCCAAAGGGCATTTACTTGACAGTTTCGCGTCTCAAACACAAGTGAGAACCAAGAAATAAGCCCTCAGTAGACCTGAAGCTAAACATAATATTGTCAATCAATTTCAGGTAAAAAAAGGATGAAGCCCTCCAAAACTCCTCAACAGCCAAACAGAGTCAAGTCATTATTTACTTTTTTTTTTTTTTTTTGGCTGCACCACGCGGCTTGTGAGATCTTATTTCCCAGATCAGGGATGAAACCCAGGCCCTTAGCAGTGAAAGCACGGAGTCCTAACCACTGGACCGGCAGGGCATTCCCAAGTTAAGCCATTATTGAATTAACTAATTACACTGATTGATGTTCTCCTGACCTCAGGTCAATAGGAAAAGTTTGCTCACTCTTGCTTAAGAAGACGGGTAGCCCACAAAGCACTGAATTCTACCCGTTACTGATGGAGTGTCTGTGCCTCAAGGGGCAACTGCAAGTGTCTGGAAGACTGATTTATGTGCAGTCAGATGATTTAATGTATGGGTTTGTGTTGGGGGCATAATAATATAATACTATTTGTCAAGTGCTTGTTATGTACTAGATCATGTGCCGAGTATGCTAGAACGTACTATTTCATTTATTCCTCACATCAGTCTTTTTTTTTTTTTTCTCACATCAGTCTTTTGAGGCAGGTACTATCACAATCTTCGGTTTCAAGGGAGAAACGGAAGCACAGAGATGTCAAGCAATTGGCCCAGGCACACACACAGTAATGGTAGGTTGGGGTTTAAATCCAGGCCTCTCTGCAGGGTCAACCCTGAACCTTGGCAGGACACCCACAACCTTGACTCACTGCTCGTATCCTGGGCACTTTGTAAAGGCGTTTTAAAGAGTTTCACAAGGGACTTCCCTAGCAGTCCAGTGGTTAAGACTCCGCGATTCCACTGCAGGGGACGTGGGTTCGATCCCTGGTCAGGGAACTAAGATCCCACATGCTGAGTGGTGCGGCCAAAAAAAAAAAAAAAAAAAAGTCTCACAAATCTACTGCGGGTATTTTCTAGATACTTTGCAGAATGCCCAGCTGCTGAGACGGTGAGCAGGGAACCAGGAAATGCCTCTCTCTGGGGAAAATGTAAGCGGGGACTGGACCCAGCAGGAGAATGGCGAATCTGGGGCTCTCAGCCTGCCCGCCGCATTGCCCAGGGCAGGCTGGCCGGGCTGGGAGGTGCTGCAGACAAGGGAGCCCACCTTCTGTCACTCTTCCCTTCCTGGCCACTCACCTCAGGTTGCCACCAACAGAACTGTCCCAAACGGGATACATGTGGCTTCCCAAGTCGTGTCTATGGGCAGGACCCCACAAGATCCCAGCAAATCACTATGCCTCCCTCTGCTGGCCTCTGCTTGGCATTACAGTCAAAGAACCCACGTTTAAGTCCTGCACCAAAGCCTGGCACCCCACTGCCTCTCCTCAACTCTGCCCAGTTCTCCGGGGTCGGGGAGACTGACCCTCTCCCACCGTCCCTGCCACTCCATCCCACTGGAGCCACGATTTCAGAATCCCACTCCCTGGCCATGGCAACAGGCGCATGGCCCAGGGCAGCAACAGCGATGGGCCCCAGGGGTGGGAACATAACCCAGACAGGGCAGTCCCGGGCTTCATATGTGTACACTGCGCATGTCCCCTTCCTCTGGGCTCCCCCAGGCGGGGCTGTCAGCCTGGGCTGTGCGTGGCCTCAGCCCTCCTCCTGGCGTAAGGCCGCCCAACCATGGCAGGGGGCGACCAGGCTGATGCCCAGAGAACCCCGAGCGAGAGAACCAGAGCATCACAGCGCCTGGACCCAGTCTCAGAGGGCCGCCCACCGCTGTGGCACGCGCGCTCAGCAGTTGTGGGATCTTCCCGGACCAGGGCTCGAACCCGTGTCCCCTGCCTTGGCAGGCGGATTCTTAACCACTGTGCTACCAGAGGAGCCCCCAATTCAGAATTTTCTATAATTTTACTTCCCTGGCTTTAAAGGAACACAAATTATCTAAAATATATTTAAAATATACTTCTTAACTTACCTTGTTTCCAGATTAAGATATTGCCATGCTTGACGGTTTCTCTTAACACAGTGACCATCTTAGATATTCGTAAATATTAGGTCATTGAAACGTCTTTGGCAGATTTCCAATGTGACTAGAAGTGTTAAATAATAATAGCCAGCCCACTACCAAATTTTTTATAAAGATATAATGAAAATATTGTGACTCACTTTTAGAAGATCCACATACAGCTGTGATTTTTAAAATACTAGCCATTGCATACTACTTAAGACAATTTAAGACGAAATATATTAAAACTTAAAACTTTAGCATATTTAAGAGCCAAGACAATGGGTGCTTTTTGTAGATACTTTCATTGCAAATAAACTTTCTCCTAGTAAATTCAAAATCTCAAGGCTTTAGATTAATTTTGTATATTTCAATGGTAAATTAGGATATCTATAGTCTTATTTTTTATCATAAGCTCCTTTCCCATAAGAATTGATATTTTTGGGACTTCCCTGGCGGTCCAGTGGTTAAGACTCTGTGCTGCCACTGCACGGGGTGCAGGTTCCATCCCTGGTCGGGGAACTAGGATCCCACATGCTGTGTAGCATGACCAAAAGATTAAAAAAAAAAAAAAAAAAAAAGAATCGATACTTTTATTTGTAGATTCTTCATTCCCCATTTCTTTACTTTTCCTTTTTGTTTAATTTTTATGTCAGAAAGTGTATGCCTATCTCTTGTTAAAGCTTTTCATTTTTCTAACATATTTCAAAGGTGTTTTCTCTCATTGTAAACAAGGGGAAAGGCCTTCTAACAAGCATGCATTTTATATAGAGTCAGGATTTTTCTCTTATCAATTTCCACTTGGTTCACAGTATCATCCCATCATGAATCCTGCATAAATATTTGTAATATATTTATACCAAGATGCTTCTGATTTTACCACGTTGCATTTCCTAATAGGATTTTATTTTAAATATTAATATAATCATATAGTATTTGACTTTGTTTTGTATCATACACTAATACATGCTTTAAATAAGTGGACACATATATTAACATTTGCTCAATGTCATTAATTTGCCTGGGATGGTAGCTGATTGCATTTGATCTTGATACCCATTGGGCATTCTTATCAGTGTTTAAGTGCTTTTTAGAACAGATGTGAAAATATCTAATCTACTCACTGAATTTGCAAAACATGTTTGTAAATTGTACAATATTTTGGGAGTTCCCTAGCAATCCAGTGGTTAGGACTCCACGCTTTCACTGCTGGCCCGGATTCAGTCCATGGTTGGGGAACTAAGATTCCACAAGCTGCGGGGGCTTCCAAAAAAAAAAGAAATTGTACAATATTTTAAAGGTTATCATGATTTAATTTATAGGAGCAGAAATTTTGTCTCTTAAGATTATGAGCTGAACACATTTGCCATAATCATATACAGTTGAGGAATAATGGCTTCTACCACTTTGTACAAGTGCCAGAGTCACTCATGTAAAATATTTGGGATGATGAGCATTTCTAAGCCAACATTATCTTTTTCCAATTTACTAATAATTTCCTAAGTTACAGTATATCAGTTTTTTCTTTTATTTCAATACAATCAATACATCTTTCTTCTGTGGTGATGGAAGTGTTCTATTTTTTTTTAATAGAAGTATAGTTGATTTACAATGTTGTGTTAGTTTCTGCTGTACAGCAAAGTGACTCAGTTATACATATATAGACGTTCTTTTTATATTCTTTTCCATGATGGTTTATTACAGGATATTGAATATAGTTCCCTGTGCTCTGCAGTAGGACCTTGTTGTTTACCCATTCTCTATAGAATAGTTTGCATCTGCTAACCCCAAACTCCCAGTCCATCCCTCCTCCACCCTCCTCTCCCTTTGGCAACCACAAGTCTGTTCTCTGTGTCTGTGAGTCTGTTTCTGTGTCGTAGATAAATTCATTTGTGTTGTATTTTAGATTCCACATATAAGTGATATTGTATTTGTTTTTCTGTTTCTGACTTACTTCACTTAGTATGATAATCTCTAGATCCATCCATGTTGCTACAAATTGCATTCTTTCATTCTTTTTAATGGCTGAGTAATATTCCATTGTATATATGTACCACATCTTCTTTATCCATTCATCTGTCAATGGACACTTAGGTGGTTTCCACATCTTGGCTATTGTGAATAATGCTGCTGTGAATAGGGGTACATATATCTTTTTGAATTATAGTTTTGTCTGGATTTATGCTCAGAAGTGGGATTGCAGGATCATATGGCAACTCTATTTTCAGTTTTTTGAGAAAGATGGAAGTGTTCTTAAGATGAACATACCTTATCAGGTGACGTGTTTGTTTAACATAGGCCACTTCTTTTTTAAAAAAATCAATTATTTATTTATTTATTTTTCGCTGTGTTGGGTCTTCGTTTCTGTGCGAGGGCTTTTCTTTCTAGTTGCAGCAAGCGGGGGCCACTCTTAATCGTGGTGCACGGGCCTCTCACTATCGCGGCCTCTCTTGTTGTGGAGCACAGGCTCCAGACACGCAGGCTCAGTAGTTGTGGCTCACGGGCCTAGTTGCTCCGCGGCATGTGGGATCTTCCCAGACCAGGGCTTGAACCCGTGTCCCCTGCATTGGCAGGCAGAATCTCAACCACTGCGCCACCAAGGAAGCCCGGGCCACTTCTTTTGTACAATCAAAGCAAGGAAAAGTGTTTGCTTTTTATATTTACAACTCTATTTAATATCTAACCTGATTTCTTAGAAGCACTATGTGTTTCTTTTGAATTGTGGTGCACATATAGGAACAGATCACTCTTTATCTTGACTTACATTGCTAACTATATGGATGGACATTATAATAACATGTAATTCTTCTTTTTTTTTAAAATAAATTTATTTGTTTACTTAGTTTTGGCTGCGTTGGGTTGTCATTGCTGCGCGCGGGCTTTCTCTAGTTGAGGCGAGCAGGGGCTACTCTTTGTTGTGGTGCGTGGACTTCTCATTGCGGTGGCTTCTCTTGTTGCAGAGCGCGGGCTGTAGGTGCGCAGGCTTCAGTAGTTGTGGCACGCGGACCCAGAAGTTGTGGCGCATGGGCTTAGCTGTTCCGCGTCATGTGGGATCTTCCCTGACCAGGGCTCGAACCCGTGTCCCCTGCATTGGCAGGCAGATTCTTAACCACTGCGCCATCAGGGAAGTCCAACATGTAATTCTTTACCACTGGACCATGGTGGTCCAGTGGTAAAGAATCTGCCTTACAATGCAGGGGACACAGGTTCGAGCCCTGGTCAGGGAGCTAAGATCCCACGTGCTGCGGGGCAACTAAGCCCTTGTGCCACAACTACTGAGCTCGCGCCCCTCAACTAGAGAGCCTGCGTGCCGCAAACTACAGAGTCCATGCGCCCTGGAGACTGTGTGCCACAGGTAGAGAGAGAAAACCCCACACCACAACTAGAGAGAAGCCCATGTACTGCAACGAAGAGCCCGCATGCCTCAGCGAAGATCCCGTGTGCTGCAACTGAGACCCAACGCAGCCAAAAAATAAATAAATAATAAGTCTTAAAAAAAAAAGGAAATATTCCAGGGTTTGAGCTTCCAGTAATTCCATCTGATCTTCTAAGAGTCAGCTTATTTCCGGCACAAAATGTAGCAGCATCTGAAATCACTTGCAAGATAATTTGCCATTGTTGGTCCTCTGATTTTGTCACTTTCTCCTGTCACCTAGGAACTGATGAGTTTGAATATTTTTTAAACACTTTGGATTAGAAAAAATCACGATGATAAATTGAATCTTTGTGGTCACTACTTTTCTCATTATTCTAAACTGGTATTTGAGTTGACAAATAGTTGATTTTGTGCTATTAGTCCTGAAATGTAAACATGGAAACAAAATTAAAACAAGCCAGTCACAATGAATCATTAATCATTTTATTTTTATTTTATAAACTGACCTGTTGAATATGTTCAGCCATGAAGTGAAATACACTCATGTCAGTCTGAATCCTGACCTACATCTATGGTGACAGGCTTTTTAGAGAGTGAACCCAGGACACAGCCACTCCAGTAAAACAACAACAACCAAGAATACTTCTAAATAACATAGTGTATAATAAATTATTATCCACATGTGCATTAATAATTTAATATAAAATGTGCCATATGGGTGCTATAGGAAATTATGTGTTATCCTGGGTTATTTACTTTACTGTGTCATGAATCCAATTAAAAAAATAAAACTAGGGCTTCCCTGGTGGCGCAGTGGTTGAGAATCTGCCTGCTAATGCAGGGGACACGGGTTCGAGCCCTGGTCTGGGAAGATCCCACATGCCGCGGAGCAACTAGGCCCGTGAGCCACAACTACTGAGCCTGCGCGTCTGGAGCCTGTGCTCCGCAACAAGAGAGGCCGTGATGGTGAGAGGCCCGTGCACCGCGATGAAGAGTGGCCCCCACTTGCCACAACTAGAGAAAGCCCTTGCACAGAAACGAAGACCCAACACAGCCCCAAAAAAAAAAATAAAATAAAATAAATAGATAAATAAATAAATAAAACTATAAAACTAGGTGACAGTGGAAAATTATAGTAATTACTAGTAGGGCAATAGATAAACTGTTAGAAAAATGTAAAAATTTGATGTATTGATCAATATATTTTAATTTAAAATACTTTCAGATTTATAAAAATTTTGTGGGACGTCACTGGTGGTCCAGTAGGTAAGACTTTGCGCTCCCAGTGCAGGGGGCACGAGTTCAGTCTCTGGTCAGGGAACTAGATCCCGCATGCCGCAACTAAGAGTCCACATGCTGCAACTAAGAAGTCCACATGCTGCAACTAAGAAGCCCAAATGCCACAACTAAGAAGTTTGCATGCCACAACTAAAAAAAGATCCTGAGTGCTGCAATGAAGATTCTGCGTGCTGTAAATAAGACCCTGTGCAGTCAAAAAAAGAAAGAAAGAAAGAATGAAAATTTTTTCAAAGAGAGTGCAGGATTCCACAAGTAGCCCTGCCCAAGTTTCATATTTTAATACCATCTCCAATAATTAGGGTACATGGTCATAATTAATGAACCAATGTTGATATGCGACTATTAACTACAGGCCACTCTTTTTTCAAAGTTCTTAGTTTTACCTTCTTCTTCTCTAGGATCTCATCTAGGATAGCTCACTGTGTTTAGTGGTCATGTCTCCAGTGTTAAGAGTCTCTGAGACATCTCTTGTTTTTGATGACATAGACCATTTTCAAGGGTGCTTGCCAGGAATTTTGTAGCATGAATTTTACATGGTGTCTCCCTCGTGATTAGCCTGGGGCTTTGTGTTTTTGGAGGGGAAAACCACAGAGGGTAAAAGTAATTCACAACAGTCCATATACAGGGCAAAAGCTCTGAGGGTGGCTTATTCCTTTCTTTAAAAAATTTTTAAATTTTTATTTATTATTTTGGCTGTGTTGGGTCTTTGTTGCTGTGTGTGGGCTTTCTCTAGTTGTGGCGAGCAGGGGCTATTCTTCGTTGCGGTGTGCGGGCTTCTCATTATGGTGGCTTCTCGTTGCAGAGCACAGGTTCTAGGCGCACGGGCTTCAGTAGTTGTGGCATGCGGGCTCAGTAGTTGTGGCTCGCAGGCTCAGTAGTTGTGGCTCGTGGGCTCTAGAGCGCAGACTCGGTAGTTGTGGTGCACGGGCTCAGTTGCTCCGTGGCATGTGGGATCTTCCCGGACCAGGGCTTGAACCTATGTCCCCTGCATTGGCAGGTGAATTCTTAACCACTGCACCACCAGGGAAGTCCCTGTGGATTTTTACTGTTGATGTGACCCTGGTCCCCTGGCTGAAGGAGGGCTTGTCGGGTTCCTCCACTATAACGTTCCTCTTTCCCCCAGTCCATTCTGTCTGTACCTTTTGGAAGGATGTCACTACGCACAGCCCATGTTTAAGGAGTGGGAAGCTGTGCTCCACATCCCTGACAGTTATAACATTTATATTAACTTTTGGGGTTTATGCCTGAAAGATTCCCACGCTCCCATATTATCTATTTATTTTTTCCAGGAAAATAGCTGTAAAATTGACTGCGAGTTTATGAAACGGTGCTCCACCTTAGTAATGATCAGAGGGACGCTGGATGCAGCCATCTGTGCCTTGAATAGTGTCTGGCACGTAGTCTGTGCTCCGTAAATATTTGTCAATGAGTAAGACTTAAAAGCTGTGAGGGAGGACATGCAGAGTGTCACCGGTGGCAAAGAGATTGCAAGCAGAGTGAAGAGCAAGGGGACATGCCACAAGGAAGGGACGTGCCTGGCTTTTTTGAGGACCGTCAGGAATGCTGTGTGTTTGAAGTTAAGTGAGCGAGGGAGAGAGTCCTGGGGGTTGTGAACAGGCTTGTCAGCCGTTGAAAGGACTTTGGCTTCTACTCTGGGTGAAATGCCAGGGAAGGGTTTTAAGCAGAGGAGGGACGTCATCTGACTTACTCTGGCTGCTGTCCCACAGATGGTCTGAAGGGGCAAAAGGAGAATCAGGGGGCCGATTAGGAGATTGCCGTAGTGACCCAGGTGGGAGCTCAGGCAGGTTGTTAGCCGTGGAGATGGGGACAAGGGGGCAGGTTTTAGGTGTGTCTTTGCAGGTTCAATAAGGGCCAGCCCCACAGGTGTGACACTTTTGCTGTCACACTGGGTCCTTTGCCCAGAAAAGCCTGTGCTTGTTTTCATGCTCTGCTGTCACCATCTTGAAATATTTTTTCCGGCTTTATTGAGATACAATTGACATAACACTTTGTCAGCTTAAAGTGTACAACATAGTTATTTGATAAACCTGTCTATTGTGAAACAATGACCATAGGTTATTTAACTATTTATTTTTTGTGTGATGAGAACATTTGAGATCTACGTTCTTAGCACCTTTCAAGAATGTAATGGTTTGGTAACTATAGTCACCATGATGTACGTTGGATTTCCCAAAACTTATTCATCTTATAACTGGAAGTTTATACTCTCTGACCACCATCTCCTCATTTTCCCCACTTCCCAGGCCCTGGCAACAACCGTTCTATTCGCTGTTTCTCTGAGTTTGGCTCTTTTAGAATACACATACATAAAAGGTTATATAGTTCTACTTTTAATTTTTTAATTTTTTATTTATTTCTTTATTATAAATGTATTTATTTATTTATTTTTGGCTGCGTTGGGTCTTCGTTGCTGCGCGCGGGTTTTCTCTGGTTGTGGCGAGCAGGGGCTACTCTTTGTTGCGGTTCACGGGCTTCTCATTGTGGTGGCTTCTCTTGTTGCGGAGCACGGGCTCTAGGCGCGTGGGCTTCAGTAGTTGTGGCACGTGGGCTCAGTAGTTGTGGCTCACGGGCTCTAGAGCGCAGGCTCAGTAGTTGTGGCACACGGGCTTAGTTGCTCTGCGGCATGTGGAGTCTTCCCGGACCAGGACTCGAACCCATGTCCCCTGCATTAGCAGGCAGATTCTCAACCACTGCGCCACCAGGGAAGCCCCCAACAAACGCTTCTTCATTTCCCTCTGCTCCAAGCCTCTGTCAACTAACATTCCACTTTTTCTTTATCAGAGTTCTCACCTAAAGAAAGTCATATACTGTCCGTTCCTTTGTGACTATTGTATATCACAAAATAATACTGTCTTCTAGATTTATTCACTTTGCATCATGTGACAAGATCCATTACTTTTTCAAAGCTGAATAATAATCCATTGTATGTATATGCTACATTTTAAAATATATTCATGAATATTGGGCTGTTTCATCTATTACTGATTTTTGTGAGTAATGCTACAAAGTAACTGAGTGTGAAAATATCTCTAACAGATGCTCCTTTGAAGTCCTTTATATACATACCCACATGTGGGAGGGCTGGATCATATCATAATTCTATCTTCAATTTTTTGAGAAAATTCCGTATTATTTTTTTGCTGGTTATATTCTTTTATATTTCCTTGAACCATGTATAAGGATTTCAATTCTTCCATATCATTGTCAACATTTTCTATATACTATATGTATGTATATATATATGTAGTAGTCTTCCTAATCAGTATGAGGTGATACCTCATTGTGGTCTCATTTATTTCCCTAATAATTACTTATTTTGAGCAGCTTTCACATTTCTGTTGTTTATTTGTATATTTTATTTGAATTAATGTCTATTAAATCCTCAGCCCATACATTGTGTTACTTGTTTTTTGATGTTGTTTTGTTCTAGGTGTTATTTATATAATCTGGATCTTACCTCCTTATTAGATATATGATTTGCAGAATTTTCTCTCCTTCCGCAGGTTGCCTTTCCACCCCATTGATTGTTTCCTCTAATGTGTGCAAGTTTTTACATGTGATGGAATCCCATTCAGCTGTATTGCTTTTCTTGCCTGAGTTTTCAGTTTCATATCCAAAAAATCATTGCCAAATCCAATGTCATAAAAAATATCCCCTATGTTTTCTCCTAGGAGATTTATAGTTATAGTTTTGTATTTAAATCATCAATCCTTTTATTTTTTAAAAAATTATTTATTTATTTACTTTGGCTGTACTGGGTCTTATGCAGCATGTGGGATCTTTTAGTTGTGGTATGCAGACTTCTTGGTTGCGGCATGCAGGCCTCTTAGTCGAGGCATGTGGGCTTCTTAGTTGAGGCATGAATGTGGGATCTAGTTCCCTGACTAGGGATCGAACCCAGTCCCCTGCATTGCGAGCACGGAGTCTTACCCACTGGCCCACCAGGGAAGTCCCAGTTCAATCCTTTTAGAGTTAACATTTATATGTGGCATTAGGTAAGAGTCCAACATAATTCTTTCACATGTAAACATCCAATTTTTCCAGAGCCATTTGTTTAAGAGACTACCCATTTCCAATTGTGTGCTCTAGGCACCCTCGTTGAAGATTATTTGACATAAATATGGAACCTTCTATCTGTGCTCTCTCTGCTGATCGATTATTCTTTTTCTGTCTGTATGTTTGCACTATTCTCTTTTGATAACTATAGCTTTGTAGTATATTTAAAATCTGGAAGTGTAATGCTTCCAACTTTCCACTTTCTTTATCAGGTTATTTTTGATATTCAATGTTTTGTAATATTCCACATACATTTTAGAAGGAACTTTTCTATTTTTGTCAAAATTGTCATTGAGATTTTGAAAGCGACTGTTCTGAATCTATAGATCACCTTGGGTAGTATTGACAATTAATATAAGTATTTCCATCTGGGAATATGGAATGTGTGTTTGTTTATTTATATCTTCTCAAGTTACTTCCAGCAGTTTTTACAATCTTTATCATGCAAGCTTTTCACTTCCTTCATTAACTCCTAATATATTATTCTGTTTGAACCTAGTGTAAATGAAAATATACTCTTAATGTCTTTTTTGGATTATTTTCTGTTAGTGTATAGAAACTCAACTAATTTTTGTTTAATTTTGTATTTTGAAGTTTGCTAAATTTGTTTATGATTTCTGTACTTATTTGCTTTTTAATGTGGATGCTTTAGGTTTTTCTACATAAGATTTTGTCATCTGTAATCCGAGATATTTTACTCCTTCCTTTCTGGTTTGGATGCCTTTTTTTCCTTGCGTGATCATTTTGACCAGGAAATTGAATCCAAGTGGTGAGAATGTGCATTCTTACATTTTTTCTGGAATATAGAGGAAAAGCTTTCAGTCTTCCACTGTTGAATATACTGATAATTGTGGTCTTTTCATGTATAATCTTCATTATATTCCAGTTGTTTGCTTTAATTTATATTGGGTAACCCTGGTCTCATAGAAGGTGTCCTGATAATTTATCTCCTCTTCACACTTTGGAAATATTTGTTGAGAATTTGTGTTAAATTTTCTTGAAATGTCGTTGAAATTATCTAGTTAATTCATCTGGTTCATAGATTTTTTTTGTTGGGAATTCTTTAAAATTAGTATTTTTGTCTAATTGTAAGTTTATTGTGATTTAAAAAAATTCTTTTATGCTAAATTCTAAGTAGGCTGTATCTTTCTAGAAATTCATGTAATTTTTTTAAGTGTCAAATTTGTTGTTGTATAATTGTTCATAGTAGCCTCCTATAATTACTTTTATTTCTATAGTACCATTTATTATATCTCTTCATTCACTTCTGATTTTACTTGGGTCATTTCTGTTTTACTTAATTTAGGTAACTATTTGTCAAGTATACATAAAATGTAGAGTATTTTCACTGAGATTATTAAGTGGGATAATTTATTTGGTATCTTTCAGCTATATCTTTTCATGACATCCTGGGTTTGATGCCAAAAAAAGCCAGGCATAGAAGATTTATTCTGAAAAGTGCTGTTCAGGAAATAAGAAAGCTGTCGCCTTGGAAATTTAAACTTAATGAAAGACTGGGAATGTAAGCAGGCATGTGAAGGACTAAAAGGATGTTATTATGGATATAATCATATTAGGACAATTTCCCACAGGAAAAACATTACTGCCAAAATAAATCAAAGATATAAATCAAATTGGGAAAAACTCCAATTTAAGTCAGTAACTTTGGCAGAAAAATATGTTTTTGTACATAAAGATGTGTATCTTTTTTATTATTTATTTATTTTTAAAATTTTTATTTATTTTTTGGCTGCGTTGGGTCTTTATTGCTGCACGCGGGCTTTCTCTAGTTGCGACGAGCGGGGGCTACTCTTCATTGTGGTGCGCAGGCTTCTCATTGCAGTGGCTTCTCTTGTTGCAGAGCATGGGCTCTAGGTGCACAGGTTTCAGTAGTTGCAGCATGCAGGCTCAGTAGTTGTGGTACGCCAGCCCTAGAGCATGCGGGCTTCAGTAGTGGCGGCGCATGGGCTTAGGTGCTCTGCAGCATGTGGGATCTTCCCAGACCAGGGCTTGAACCCATGTCCCCTGCATTGGCAGGTGGATTCTTAACCACTGCACCACCAGGGAAGTACCTATAATTTTTTAAATTATGCACAATCTCTGAATGAAAATTTGGAAAACTTGGAAAGTCATCTAGTCTATACTGCAAATACTCATGTCTGAAAACAATAGATTTAAGAATGAAGAAAAGAATATCCCAGTATCAATTTGGGAGATCCATTAGCAAGTGTTCTTTATACCTTAACCAACAAATAATTTCTCCCTATTCTAAAACCTGTAATGTTGATAATAATGGGAGGGTCTTTATCCAGCCAACGTTGTTCTATAGGTATCATAGTATAGGTAATACGAAACAACTTTTCATGTGTAATAAAATGAGTAAGGCCTTAAGCAAGAGCTCTATCTTCAACAATCACAGGAGTATTTATAATGGAGCAAGAAGTTATCCATTCATTGAAATGGGGAATCACTTTGACCAAGACTCAAATCTTATGAAACATCGGGGAATTCAATTTTCAGAGAACCATTCTAAAAGTAACAATGTAGAAATGTTTTTCATCAAAGTTCTAATCTTACTGTGTATTAAGCGTGTTCGTATTGGAGAGAAGACTTCCAAATGCAGTGAGTGCGGTAACGTTCTTCACCAGTCTTCAAGTCTTACTCAGCATCAGAGAATTCATACTAGGGAGGAACGTTAACAAGTGTAATAAACGTGGGAAGGGCGTTCATCAATCATTAAATCTAAGAAGACATAGGGAAATCCATACTGAAGGGAAATCTTACAAATGTAAAGAATGTGGCAAAGCCTTTAATCAGCGTTCATATCTTAGTCAGCGTTAGCGATCTCGTGCTGGAGAGAAACCTCGCAAATGCAGGGAATCTGCCAAAGCCTTTAACCGGCTCTCAAAACTTTCTAGACATTTTCCTACTAGGGAAAACTCTGCAAATGTAGAGAATATGACAAAGCTTTTAACCACAATTGTCACCTTGCTCAACATCGGAGAGTCCACCGTGGAGGGAAACCCTACAAATGTAGTAAGTGATTAAAGATGTTAGTCCTAAATATATACTTTAGAAAACACCTGAGAGTTCATAATGGAAAGAAACTTGAATGATGAAAAAATGTAAGCAGTTAATCAAAAATAAAATCTAATTAAATACCAGAATACATAGTAGAAAGCATTCAGTCAATAACCCTTTTTTGGCATTACTTTAAATCAGAATATTGTAGAAAATAATCTAAAGACAAACACTTATAAAATTTATTTGTTGATATTGATCACAGGGTCAAGGGGATGAATGTTTGGACAGGTATAATTGTTATCAATATCTTTATTTATATTGGCTTTGAGATTGTTTGAAAACAATAATTAATATAATCCAACTCTCAAATTACTTTATTGATATCCAAGAAAAGTATAGGTAACCCTTCCATAAGTGGTTATAAAATGAATGTACATCCATGTTCACTAAATAATTAACCTCATGTTTGTAAACCATATAAATCACAATCTCAGATCATTCTATCAGAAGAACAAGAATGCTTCTGAATTTCTGTAATCTGTATTTTGACAGAGAATCATAGGTGGATTGTTAAAGGTTTTTTTAGGCTGTATGTGAACTTAATGTATGTTAATTAATAAAACTGAATGGTTTAAAAATAATATGATAAACTTGTATAATAAATGCAAATTAACTTCTTCCACATTATTTAAACATTATTTTAGGTAACAGATGATCACAAAAAAACTATTTGTGAACAGAGTTGGGTGACACCTATAGTAATCCCTTTCCTACTGGCCTTAGCACTCAAATAGTTTGAGATTATATTTTTCATAATTTGTATATTGTATCTTTTCCTCCTGTTTGTAACTGCTGGCACATTATGGTAGTTATAGTAAGGTTTATACAAGAGGCTTGTTGAGAGCTTACTTAAACTACTGCCTGATACTGCTTCCTCAGCAATCGTTTTGTGTAGCCAGGCAACCTGCAGGTGCCTTGAACTGACACCAGCCATTCCTGTGAGCACATGCACCAGAAAACAGGCTGCGAACTCACTGCAGACTCTCATTGAGGTGGCATCTCTCGTGGAGCACGGGCTCTAGGCGCGCGGGCTTCAGTAGTGGCATGTGGGTTCAGTAGTTGTGGCGCATGGGCTTAGTTGCTCCGAGGCATGTGGGATCTTCCCGGACCAGGATTCGAACCCATGTCCCCTGCACTGGCCAGCGGATTCTTGACCATTGCACCACCAGGGGAGTCCCCCAAATTATATCTACTTTAAATGAGTGACCTTCCAGGGAGGATGACCCACAGGTGGCAAGGAGCAGCCTCACTTCCTCTCAACAGAGCCATGGCCTTGTCATGTGCTCTGGCTTCTATACCAGACATCAAATAGTTGGGGGAAAAGTTCATCAGTCAGAGGCAGTGGGTATTTCTTTTTCAAACAGTTTATTTAGTTTTTAGGCTAGAAGTTCCTGAGATTTTTCATAACCCATGCTGTCTTTTTACCAACCTTGCCTGGAATGGAAAGAGGAATTTTTTCAGTGGTGCTAATTGATACAGTGGATTTGGGTAGCAGTTTATTCTCACTTTTAACATTGGTATAAGTGAACTATAATCATGTGTCTTTTTCTGTAACTAGTGGTTTGTTTTCAGTTATACCAAGAACGGACTACTGCATATGGATAGAAAAGATGTATATTTGGTGTGATGTACACAGTGCATAGGTAGATGCTCATAGCTGAAAAAAGTGGCTGAGAAAACTTATGAGGTACATTTTCTGTTTTCACTTCTCTCTGGCGTTGTCTACGTGCAGGCACTTTGCACATATAACCCAGTATGGTTGCCCCACCGTCAGGCATCAAACCATGTTCCATGCAACGAGAAGGAGGCTGTGGGAATCTGATAGCACAGAGGGGTTTTGCTGTGAAACCACTTTTTTTTTATTGATTTAGGGAACATCATCCTCTTTATATCATTGGTCAGAATTCTATCACGTGGCCGCTCTGAGGAAATGCATGTTCTGTAGCACAGGCGGACATGTGAAAAGATATTTGTGAATGGCTGATGTGACCTGAACTCTTTCTCAGAGCCTGACACAAAGGACGTTGCAAGTGGTTAATTGTTTGAATTCAGGATGGTGTGGATGGTTCAAAAAAAGGAGTGGTGTGTAGGGGACATTGGCTTCATTTGGGCCAATTCCCTGTCTCTGTTGTGTGTGAGTCCTGATGTCACCCCTTGAAGGGCCATCAACTGACAGGACAGGTGATGATCATGACAATGATTTGTATTTCTCTGAACTTGCTGAGAAGCGTTTCTAGTATAATTGTCCCAGAAAATTGTGTTTATGTTAAATTTTTTTTGTTTTATTTTATTTTATAAAATAGGCAGGGAAATGAGTTAAAATTACTGTGAACTTTTAAAGTTAAGTTTCTGATGGGCAGGCTTAGGAAAGACAGTGAGGGAAGTACCCCAGAAACAGGGAGAGCAGTGCAGAGAGCCAGCTCCTTCCCCAGCCCCGCCCCCCAGGAGGCCGTGCGCAGGTCTGTCCCCACCCTGGGTCCTCCCCTCACTGCACAGGTTACAGGAGATCGGTGTTTGGTTGGCTGCTCCTCCCACATCTCAGTGGAAGATGCTCGCATTTTGCTGAAACCCACAAGCAGATAATGTGAAGAGCAAATACTGTATGTTTTGGAGTCTTAATTTCTCATTTAATTCCACATTTCAAGATCCATACCTTCCAGCACCTTGCTTTCCATTCCTGCAGATCCAGTATTTGTTCAATTTCAAAAATGTGCATGTATGTTGTGAAATGATTACCACATTCCAGGTAATTAACATATGTGTCATCTCACTTATTTGCATTTTTTTCTGAAGAGAACACTCCCAATCTTAGCAAATCTCAAGTACATTGTACCCTATAATTAACTGTCTCATCAGGCTGTACTTGGATCTCTACAATTTATTCATCCTGCAGAACCACATCACATCTCCTCCACAGCAAGTTCCTGACAGTCAAGATTCTGCTGTTTTATGAGCTGGACTTTAATAGATTCCACATATAATTGAGATAATACAGTATTTTCCTTTCTGCGTTGCCTTATTCCACTTAGCATAATGTCCTTCAGGTTCATTCATGTTGTCCCAAAAGGAAGGGTGTTCTTTTTTAAGGCTGAATAATATTCACTCATATATATCACATTTCTTTATCTATTTATGTTAGACACCAGGGGAACAACGGTCAGATGGCACCTCAAATTTCTAGATGCCTAAATTAAATAAGTAAATAAATCACTAATCGGGAGCATCAAATGTTAGTGAGAATGAATAGCAATTAACCTCCCGTATGGCTGATGGGAGAATAAAAAATACAACCAGTTAGGAAAACTAACTGACTTTTACCAATCAACGTAAAACCTTATCTACCCTATTAGAAAAAAAAGTGAAAGTAAACACAAAGCAATGAAAAGTCTCTGAACTTCCAAGTTCCCTTCCTTCCTGTATGCCTCCACCATCTATAGTTAGCTTGTATTGTATGCAAACGTTTTTTAAAATCAGTGATAGGGAAACAGAAGAAGAGACAGAAAGGTGAGCCCAGTAACTACATCTTCATGGTTATTACGTAGTGCAAGTGTCGTGCTACTAAAGATGGCTCTGGGGAGCAGCGTGGTCACAAAGGAGAAACTTGACGAAGATACAGATCCATGGGCCCCACTCCAAACCTGAAGAATCACAGTTTCTTCCTTGGATCCTGGAAAGCTTTGTATGCATATTAAAATTTGAGAGGTAAGGCTTACGTAACTGCTTAGCACTCTAGGCTTACAATACAGAAGACATGTTTTAATAACCCATATCACCTGTGACCTCCTTCACAGATTCTGCCTGAGGGGCACATTAAAAAAAAAAAGTATAATTGACCTACAATATTATATTTGATTCAGGTGTACAACATAGTTTCAGGTGAACAACATAATTTATCTAGATTACAAATACATTTTTTAAAAAACTACCTGCTCCAGGCAATTTCAGGGTGAAACCAGCGTTAAGCAAGAGGGCTCTCAGATATATTTGTGGTGTGAGAGGTGACTGCATCCTTTGGTTCAAGGAAAGGTGATAGAGCCTGTGTGGGAGGGTCAGGTCCCTGCAACCCACGTTCCCCGTTGCTGCAGCAGAGTTAGTGGTTGACTGTGGGATAGAAGGGCACATGAAAACAGGGCAGGAGAAAGGCACCTTTTGGTCTCCATGTAGGAGCTCATTTTTTCCTGAATCTGTCGCATGACCAATGATAGGGGACCTTGGCCTTTCTGCATTTCCAGGTCCTGCTGCCTCTGAGTGGGGGGGCAGCATGTGAAGGCGCTGTGCTGGTGGCTTCAAACTTGTACACGTGTGATTTATCTGTATTACAGGGTCTGAGGAGGGAACCTAGAAATGCGGAGGAAGAGGGAGAAATGGCAGGTTCTCAGGTAAACGTTGTGACCCAGGTCAGTGGCTGTGTCCCCCTTTCTTGCTGAAATCCCATGTATGTAGCACTTGCAAACATTTACTTCTCTATCTCTGGTGGTCCTGCCTAACACGTTTGTTTCTACTACTTTGTTTTCCTAATGATAGCCAAGGGTAGATCTTTAAGATATTCCTCTTTATATCCTAGACCCTTCTTTCCATTCTTTTCCTCCAGGTTCCCTTTACAGCCTGAAGAATTCCTACCATAAATTACTGATGTGCAAATGATGAAGATGTTCCCTTTTTGTCAGATCACCTTGGGGATGTGTTGATACACTAGATTCCCACGGAAGATGGGGTTGAGTCCTGGGATATCAGTGAAGAAGGGGAATATGTAATATTTAGTCCTGTCTGGATGCAACATCAGTCTATGTAGACAAGGATTATGAAAATGCACCAATAAAGCAGATTGCTGTATGGCCCAGAATTAAAGTTCTGAAAAAGAAACAGAGCCCTAAATTGCCTCAAGGAAAGAGTTACTCTTTAAAATGCACTAGAGTACAGGATATGAGAGTTATATGTGGCTTTAAATTTGATTAATACTTTTCTTATGATTATATTATTTTTATTATTATTATCATTATTATTATTTTGCAAAACAGTATCACAGCAATGATGAGTCCTGTGTGCACTGGCCAGTTTTTCAATTTGTTCAAGTACGGCTGACATTAATTTTGTCCACTTGGTTCAGGGGCTGTCTGCCAGATTCCTCAACTGAGAAGCTAATAATTTTCCAATTATAATTTATAAGGGTCTTGGATTTATTGAGAGATATGCATAAACAATTGCATTTAATCTGAAAATTCCCCCTTTCTACTTCATTTCCCTTTACTTGTAGATTGCTTTGGAAAATCACAGCTCTCACCTTTGTTCAGTGGAGACACTGGCTTTTGTTAGTAACTGTTTTGTAAATTTCTATTTAATTCCACTGTCATGTCGCAGTTATTCACTGCTTTATTATTTTTTGTATCTTCAGGAAAAGAAAACAACAGTTGTATATGTATATGTTCAAGTATCTTAAAATGCTATAATCAGCACAAATGAGAAATGAAATCATTTAAAGGAAATAGGAGTTTGTTGATGCAAAGAAAATCTTCAAGATATTTCTTCTTATCCTTCTCATTTCTTGAGTTGATCTGCATCTTTCACTCTAAATTAGTGATAATTCTAGATATTCATAAAATGAAATAAAATACTGTTGCCCACATCTTAAAGTCGAGTATCCATTCCCTGTTTTTGATAGAGTTCCTTATTTTTGGAAGTAGAGTTAAGGATCTGCAAATTAGAAATGCTTCGGATTTTACAGGGGCTGTCAGGAAATACTATTTGGTGAACTAATTTTCTATAACATGTAGTATCCTCTCTTCTCTGCTGAGCACAGTACTGGATTGGAAATTGTAGAATCCCCGGGACGAGTCATGTTCCTTTTTTAAATAAACAGGTCTTGCTGTCTCTAAGCTGAACGTGGTCACCTTTTTTGAGCAGAGGAAAGACCCGGGATGTGAAGAAAAGGAGACAACAGTCATATACACTCAGGTAGGTGAGAATGAATAAATCAGATAGCACAGGTGTGATGTCCAAAGGTGAAGGAGGAAGCTAGGCTTTAAAATGTGGTCGGGGAAGCTCTGCTTCAATGGAAATTATTTTGAGAAGCCTAGGTTTATGTCTCTTGCTGTCATGAATGGTGGACCTTTGAAATATCATGCTTACTGACATAGATTAATTTACTGAAAAATTTCCAGTGAATGCTGGAAGAATGAGCTCTGGGGTCACTAAAAGAATGGAGGAAGATGTTTCAGCTGAATTTTAGGGAAACAGCATGTGGCAGGAAACGATTAGAGATTTGCTGTACATGAAAAATGGACTCATAATCTGCAGAAGGAAGATTTTCCTGTGTTACCCCCTTTATTGACAAATAAAGAGGTTGCAAGATGAACTCCTGCATTTCTGACCTTAGAAAACACATTTATAGAGGATCTTTTCATTCAATTTGGAACAACATAGAAGGCAAAATATATGAATCTATTTTGTTTAATAGTTTATTTTTGAAATCAAGAAAAGAGTTAAAATGCCTTCCATAGAAAATAAAAAAGGGTATAAATTCAAAGAGGTAATCAGTTAACATAAATATTTGTGGTTAAATTATAAACTTTTATATAATTTTAAGTAAACATTTTATTTTAAAAATAATTTCAGAATTGTAGAAAAGCTGCAAAGATAATACAGAGAGGTCGCAAATATGTTTTCATCCAATTTTCTCTATAGTTACCCTTGTATATTACCATGCTGCATTTGTGAAAACTAGGAAATCTACACTGGTGCAATACTGTTAGCTGAATTCCAGACTTCATTTGCATCTCACGAGTTTTGACCCTATGTCATTCTTCTCTTCCAAGACCCAGTCCAGAGCATTAGGTACATATATTCATCCTATGTTCCCTGTCTCTTGTGCTCTATGACTCTCTCTCAGTCTTCCCTTATTTTTCATGACCTTGACAAGTTTGAGAAATACAGATAAGACACTGCTTAGACTACCCCTAAAGTTGAGTTTGTGTTATGTGTTCCTCATGATTAGAATAAATGAGTTATTCTGGAGAAAGATTCCACCTCTCATCATGTCATATCATTTGGTAATTGACATGATTTATCATTAAGGTTGTCAATCACTTGTTTAAAGTATTTGCCAGGTTTCTCCACTGTGAAGTTACTGTGTTTTTCTTTTCCATACTCTATTCTTTGTAGGGAAATCACTAAGTGCATCTCAAATGCAAGGAGGGGCTGGAGGGGGTAAAACAAGCTTCCCCACTTTAAAAGAGGAATCGCTCCCTGTATTATTCATCATTCTTATGTATGGAATGTATTCCTTTTCCCCATTTATTTCTATAATTATATTTTTAACATTGATATGGAATCCTATGTATTTATTGAATACTTTGTATTATCATTCAGTTCCATGCTCTTTATTTTGTTGTTCAAGTTCATCTACATTTGACCATTGGGAGCTTTTTCAGTTTGGTTCTACTTCCCCATGATGTGCCACCAAACTTTTGGTTCAAGCATTACTTATAACCTCTTTAAGATCTTTCAGTCTCCTGTGTATTTCCAATTTCCACAGTCAACTCAGTATTTCCTGCTTCATTCACATACGACTCTGTCTGACTTTTACTTTTGGGATAAAGTAAAACAAAGCAAAACGGAGTCTCTCAAAAACTCTTCAATGATCTCCTTGGAAATAGCTAGTAGATTGTAGTTGTTTTTGGTAATTAACAACTGGGATAAAGTTTTTCACAAGTATCCTCTGTTCCCCCAAACTGTTCTCTCATTGCACCTACAGGTGCAAGGATATGTGCAGGTTTGAGGGGAGATGAGGCCCGAGAATCACAACCTACACTTGGTTTATGCCTGTCTCCCTCCAGAGTAGGTACTGGCTGTCTTGATCCTCCCACTGAGCCCACCATCCCAGCAGCAGAAAGGAGTCAGGTGACAATGATTTCTTTATATCTGAAAGGATGGCTCTGCATGGAAGGTAGGGTGTCAGGAATGTAGGTAAGTGTTCATTTCAGAAAAAGCGATTCTTCAGGGTTTGATTCTGGTCCAGTGCCAAAGCCACATAGGAAGATGAAATAATTCTGAACCTTAAGCTGAACTAGTAAAGAGAATTTGGGATTATAGTTCCTGCATCAGCCCATTGTGGCTTCTAATGTAGTTTAGTGTAATTCACAATGACCTTGATTCTTGGTGCTGAATCCAAGTAATGCTGAAACCTGACTTTTAACATACTTTTAAGTGTGGAAACCAATCTCTTGTTCGTACTAATGACTGGAATCAGAGAATAAATGTTCAGGATCACTGCAGGTTTGAGCCCGTAACACCACATGCTTATGGTAAAGACTAAGAGAAACGTATGTTAAGTCATTCAGTCCTGCGCAGAACGTAGTATCCAAATGGTAGTTGCTGGAGAGAAATGTGTCCTCTAGCTCAGGGTGTATGGAGGGCTCAATGGAGACACAAGCTCTCTTCTGCCGCCATCGTCAGTGGTCAGTTCATCTTGATGAGGTGGCCTTCCCTCTTGACGAAAAGGAATCAGTCCTTAAGGAATGTGAATGTATAATCATGAATTTCAGAGAGTGGAAGTCAGGCTCAAATGTACCTTGTGATAGTTGCTCTGTTTTAAAAGTATTCTATCAATAAACAATGTATGATTTCAATTTAATAAAATGCACAAGGTTTTACACATGGGAGATTCCATTTTTGCATAACTATCTTGTATATTAAAATAACATAAAAGGCACCTCTATCTTCATTGCTAATAGTTTTACTTCAGTCAGATATTAATAAGTTGATGAGAATATGATGTAAAATTTGTGATTTCTTTACCCTACACCATTTTATTCATATTAGTGATTCATAACAGCTACTTTAAGGCACACTACAGTACTATTCAACAATTCCTGTGATAGGTGGTATTCCATTTTGTTCAGGCACAGAAACAAATGACTCTTTCTGTTGCTGTCCTAATATTGAGGCTGTCTTGCATGTATTAAATCCAACTTTGTCATGTAGCAGTTTTCTGTAGTTTTACAATGAGAGCATCTATATTAAGATCACTAAATCTTCTGAATAATTGATATTGGCCTATTAAATGAGTCTTTATACCTAAATGGAAACTTGTCAGTACTAAAATAATAAAATAAATTACCACCAACTTAAACTATAATGACAAGTTAGGAAAACAGATAAATATATATCTAGACTATTGGAAGAACACAGCTAACTAGATTTGTAAGTATATCATAATAATTAAGTATGCTAGGTTTCTCAACAGCAAAAGGATTTGGGACTTGTATGTATCATTTATTTCATAACAGAACCACCATGTTACTGATTGTAGGACGGTTAGTATTCCCTGGCGTGTTTCATGTTAGGTGCTCATGATCTGATCCAGGTCTCTCTGGTTTTCATCTTGAATAGGCACAGGCAGCAGATTCAACACATCCATAGCACTGACATCTCCCCTAGATCCCCCCCTGAACCTAGAGCCGCCCAAAGCGTCCTTGTCTTGGTGGGAACTTTTGTGTCTTTGTAACCGTCATCTCTGTATTTCACATTTGTTTGGCTCCTTTACGTAATCCCAGCTGGTAGGTGGTGAGCGCTGCTGCACTGATCACTGTCTGTTTCTTAAGTGTGGTCCCCTGCGTTCCCTTGATCATGACTGCAGAGCACCCAGGCTTTATTTTTCTTTGATAATAATTAGAGAATTTCCTAATCTTGTGATATATATATAAATTGATGATATTTGCACATTGGTCAGTTTTTCATATATTCATTCCTCTCTAAATTCTAAGTATAATTTGTAAACAGTCATTTGCAAGAGAGTGGCAAATAAGACAATTTTATGCTCCGAAAGAAGCAATAAATCATAATACAATTGTGAATGCATTCTTGTTTGATTATCATATAAATACCTATGTAAATACAGTTTTATTAATGCTTGTAGTGAAGCTTCAGAATCTAGGCAGTGTCAAGCAGTAGTCTCAGATAATCTGGGATTACAGAGGAGTTTTGAGTGTGTAAATATGTATCTGAAATAATACATTTTCCTAGAAATAAACTTGGCCTGGAATTGTAGGAATAGCTACATGAAATGAAAGAGCATGTGAGATGGCCATTCAAAATATATAGGGATATATGTTGAATATATATATATATATAAAATATATGTGTATGTATACGTATATATGGTAGTATGGTCATTTTAACAATATTAATTCTTCCAAACCATGCACATGGTATATTTTTCCATCTTTTTTGTGTTGCTTTCAACTTCTTTTATCAATGTCTGATAGTCTTCTGTGTACGTCTTTTATCTGCTTACGTATGTTTATTGCTGGGTATTTTATTCTTTTTGATGTGATTGCATATGGTATTGTTTCCTTAATTTGTCTTTCTGATAGCTCATTGTCAGTGTTTAGAAATGTAACAGATCTGTATATTAATTTTGCATCTTGCAACTTTTCTGAATTCATTGATGTGCTCTAGTTGTTTTGGGGGGTATCTTTAGGATTTTCTATGTACAGTGTTGTGTCATCTGTGGACAGTGACAGTTGTACTTCTTCCTTTCCAATTTGGTTTGCTTTATTTCTTTTTCTTGTCTGATGTGGTGTGCCTAGGATGTCCAATACTATGTTGAATAAAAGTGGCAACAGTGGGCATTCCTGTCTTGTCCCAGATCTTAGAGGAAATGCTTTCAGTTTTTCACCATTGAGTATTATGTTAACTGTTGCCTTCTCCAAATGGCCTTTATTATGTTGAGGTATGTTCCCTCTATACCCAGTTTCTGGAGAGCTTTTAATAATGAATCGTTGTTGAATTTTGTCAAAAGCTTTTTATGCATCTATTGAGACGATCATATGGTTTTTATTCTTCAGTTTGTTACTGTGGTGTATCACATGGATTGATATGAAGATATTGAACCATCCTTGACTCCCCGGGATTAATCCCACTTGACCATGGTGTATGGTTCTTTTAATATATTGTTGGACTCAGTTTGCTAATATTTTTTGAGGATTTTTACATGTATGTTCATCAGTGACATTGCCTAGTAATTTTTGTGTGTGTGTGTGTGTGATATTTTTGTCTGATTTTGGCATCAGGATGATGCTGACCTCATCCTCTGCAATATTTTGGAATAGTTTAAGAAGGTTATGTGTTAACTCTTTTCTAAATGCTTGGTAGCATTCAACTCTGAAACCATCTGATCCTTGAGTTTTTTGTGGAGTTTTAAAAAAATTATTGCTGATTCTATTTCATTACTGGCAATTGCTCTGTTCATATTTTCTATTTCTTCTGGGTTCAGTCTTGGGAGATAGTACAGTTCTAGGAATTTGTCCATTTCTTCTACTTTGTTCATTTTATTGGCATATAGTCATTCATATTATTTTCTTATGATCCTTTGTATTTCTGTTGTGTTGTTTTTTTAACTTCTCTTTTTTCATTTCTGTTGTTACTGATTTGGGCCCTCTCTTTTTTTCTCGATGAGTCTGGCTAAAGGTATATCAATTTTGTGTATCTTTGCAGAGAACCAGCCCTTAGTTTCATTGATCTTTTCTATTGAATTTTTAGTTGCTATTAAAAAAAATCTACTCTGATCTTTATAATTCCTATGTTTCTACTAACTTTGCGTTTTGCTTTTTCTTCTTTTTCTAGTTGCTTCTGATGTAATGTTAGGTTGCTTATTTGATATTTTTCTTGTTTCCTGAGATTAAACTTGTATCACTGTTGGCTGTGTCCCATAGATTTTGGATTGTTCAGTGTTCATTTTCATTTGTCTCCAGAGATTTTTGGAATTCCTCTTTAATTTCTTCAGTGTTCCTTTCTTCTTTTATTCTCTTCCCCTGTGATGTAAGGACTATCTTTAATATTATGTTTGGATTTCTTTCCATTTTTTTGTATGTTTGTTTGTTCTGTGTGTGTTTATCTATTATTGATTTTTGGTTTATAGTCTTTTATCTGGTCCACAAGTTGAGAGCAAAGAGCTCAGTACAGAACCCTTGATGTAATGCTGTGCAAGGCAGATGACCCTCATATCAGGTGGCTTGAGTGGTAGATGACCTGTGAAAACAAGTTTCTTGATGACTTTTTTATGGGCTGTGTGGATAGTAATTGGCTTGTAAGGATGCTGTGGGAGGAGACACCACACACATAAATTATAACTGAATTGCCTCTCAATGAAGAGAAAAACCAGAAGTGAACAAATAAAAATATTTGGAACATATGAAATTAAATTTCACTGTAAAAGAAATAAAAGTACTCATTTTACATATGAAAAGGCATCCAACCTCAATGATGTTCAGGGAAAAATACATTAGAATGCCACAGTAATAGTTTGGTTTTTTTTCCTATTATATTGGAAACTTAAAGTGCCTTTGTAGTATCTCTTGTCAAAATCTGTGGAAACAAGTCCTTTGATATACTCTTGCAGGGAGTATACATGTCTAATATCCTTTTTAAGGTAGTTTGTCCCCTCTTTTACTTCTTCAGGTTCTGGGATTCAGAGGTTCTATGGGGCTGATGTTTGTGTGATGACCTTGAAATTTAGGCCTCTGGTCAGTCTCATTTAGGCATTGATCATTTGATTTCCTGAAGTAGAAGATAACAGGTAAAAAAGTCATATAGTGATCAAATGAAGACAGTGGAATAGAAGGGCATGGAGCTCATCTCCTCCCACAAATACATAAAAAATACATTTACATGTGAAACAGTCCTCACAGAATACCTACTGAACACTAGCAGAAGATCTCAGGTGCTCAGAAGTGCAAGAATGATCTCCACGTAACCAGATATGATGAAAGAAAAAAAAAAAAGGAAACCAGACAGAGCCTGTGACCCTGGGAAGAAACAGTGAAAGAGGAAAGGTTCCCTCACCCTGGGAAGCCCCTTCACTGGCAGGGAGATAAGCTGGGACAGAAAGGGAGCTTCAGAGGCTTGAAGGAGAAGACAGCAGCAAGTTTCCAGCAGGCAAAACAGAGAGAGACTGGCACAGAGGATCTGTGCTACCTTACTGCTGTTCCCAGCCCAAGAAACATGCCTGCGAGTGCATGCAGGGGCTGGGTGCTGAAACTTGGGCTTCAGAGAACAGACTTGAGGAGAGAACTGTGGTTGGCTGCATGAAGACAGTCTGAAGGGGCTGGAGTGTGGTACAGCCACAACTGGGTGTGTATGCACAAGAAGCCTGGGCCTGCCATAGAAGTAAAGCACCATTGTGGAGGGGCATGAAGGGAGGTGTATGGCCACCATAGCAGCCTCTTTCTTGGTGCCACCTCTATGAGCTCTGGGAGAGTGCAGGCGCCAGCAGATTGCCCACATGTGGAGGTGGGGCTGAAATCAGAGCTGATCTCCAGGGACCATGCAACTTGGAAAGCAGGGCTGAAACCTAAGGCCAATCCCTGTGGCTGGGCAATACATGGATTTATACCACTGCACTGTCTTTGTAAACTCAGTGCCTGTGGGGCATGTAAGTAGACAGTCGGTGCTCCCATGGCTGGAATGGGTCTGGCCTTAGCAGCTGTGGGCCTTGTGTGTACATGGAGGCACATGGAGGCTGGGCCGGGCTGAGGTGTGGGCTGCTTTCATGCTCCCATGGGGGCCCATGTGTGCAACAACTGTGGTCCTGGAACCTGACTTCGGTGGATCAGTACCTATAGATCTGTGTGGGTGGCTGTGTGAGCAATGCACCTGAGGGACACAAGGGCCTATGGCCTGCATTCCCACAGTTGAGGTGGGGCTGAGGGCAATGCCAACAACAGTGTATGTTGTGAGCCCACACAATGGGTGACAGGTGATGCCACAGAGCACATTCCCTGGTGGACAGCTCCAGAGGAGGAATACTCAGTGGCCCCTGTCCCAGCAGGAGCGCTCCAATCCATCCTGTCTCACGCTGCAGCTTAGAAATGAATCTGGGGGCTTGTACTCCAACAACCAAGGAGCAGACCCTGCCCCTGACAGAGCTGTGACAACCACAGAGCAAAGAGGCCCCATTCCATATCCAGTGCAGGCAGTGGTCACCACAACACCAGTCATACCCCCATCAAGGAGGTACTGGTCACACACACTGAGGAAAGATGTGGTGGGCATTCATACTAAAAACAGCCATTGTACCAAAAATATTAAATTCACACAGGCTACAGAGGGATGCTTGTACATAAAAACAGCCCTCCAAGACCAAAGTAGATAATTGTTTCTCCTAAACTCATAGATTAAGAGAAATATAAGTAAAATGAAGAATCAGAGGAAGAGCTCACAATTAAAAGATAAAGTGAATTTCTCTGAAAGAACAAACAATAAAACAGACCTATTCAGGCTGATAGACACCAAGTTCAAAAAAGAGATAATGAAAATATTGAGGGAATTAAGAAGAGCTAGTGACAGAAATGCAGATTATTGTAAAAAGAAACTAGGAAGTGAAGAGGAAGCGAGAAAAATTAGAAAACTCATTTGTCAAGACAAAAGCTGAGCTAAAGGTAATGAATAACAGAATTAATAATGTGGAAGAATGAATAAGTGATCTGGAAGATAGAGTAATGAAAAATCACCCAATCAGAACAGCAGACAGAAAGCCAAATGAAAAAATAAATAAATAAAAGCAATATAAGAGACTTATGAGATATTATAAAGCATGTCGATCTACACATAATAGGGATCCCCAAAGGAGAAAAAAGAGAAATGGGGATCAAAAATGTATTTGAAGAAAGAATGAAAAGTTCCCAAACCTAAAGATGGAAACAGATATACAGGTACATAAAGCACAGAGGGTCCCAAACAAGATGAACACTAACAGACCTACACCAAAACATATTATAATTAAAATGGCAAATGTTAATAGGAAATAATAAAAATCAGAGAGTAAATAAATAAGAGATTTAAAAAATAGAAAAAATCAATAAACCAAAAGACGGTTATTTGAAAGGGTAAACAAAATTGACAAACCTCTGGCCAGGCTCACCAAGAAGAAAAGAGGGAGGAGCCAAATAAATAAAATAAGAAATAAAAGAGGAGAAACTACAACTGATACCACAGAAATAACAACAACAATCAAAAAAAAAAAAAACAACATGAGAATACTGTGAACAATTATATGGCAACAAATTGGACAACCTAGAAGAAATGGGTAAGTTTCTAGAAACATACAGCCCACCAAAACTGAATCAAGAAGAAATAGACAAATTTGAACAGACCTATCACTAGAAGTGAAATAGGATCAGTAAATTAAAAAATTCCCTACAAGCAAAAAAGTCCAGGACCAGATGGCTTCACAGGCAAATTCTACCAAACATACAAAGAAGAACTTATACCAATTATTTTCAACCTCTTCCAAAAGATTGAACAGGAAGGAATACTCCCAAAGTCATTCTGTGAAGCCACCATCACCCTGATACCAAAACCAGACAAAGATGCTACCAAAAAAAAAAAAAAAAAAAATTAAGGCCAGTATCTGTGATGAATATAGATGCAAAAACTATCAAAAAAATTAGCAAACCAAATTAAATAACACATAAAAAATCATATACCATGACCACATTGGATTTATCCCAGGGTCACAAAGATGATTCAACATACACAAATCATTGTGATATACCACATCAACAACAAAAAAAGACAGGATCCACATGATCATCTCAAGAGATGCAGAAAAAGCATTTCCTAATATTCAACATTCATTCATGATAAAAACCCTTCCAAAAGTGGGCATAGAGGGAACATATCCTAAAATAAAAAAAGCTATTTATGACAAACCCACAGCCAGTATAATAATGGTAAAAAGCTTAAAGCCTTCCCACTAAAATTTGGAACAAGACGAGGATGCCCAGTCTCACCACTTCTCTTCAACATAGTATTGGAAGTCCCAGCCACAGCAATCAGACAAGAAAAAGAAAATGTATCCAGATTGGAAGGGAAGAGGTAAAATTGTCATTATATGCAGATGATATGATACTATAAATAGAAAACTCTAAAGACTCCACACAAAAACTCCTAGAACTGATAAACAAATTCAGCAAGGTAGCAGGATACAAGATTAACATACAGAAATCAGTTGCATTTGTTTACATTAGCAATGAAATATCAAAAAGGGAATGTAAACAAACAATCCCTTTTAAAATCATATCATAAAATAAAATACTTAGGAGTAAACCTCACCAAGTAGGTGAATGACTTATAGGCTGAGAACTACAAAACATTAATAAAGGAAATTGAAGATGATTCAAAGAAAGGGATATTCCATGCTCTTGGATTAATATTGTTAAAATGGCCATAATACCCAAAGCAACCCACAGATTTAATGTGATCCCTATAAAATTATCCATGACACTTTTTTACAGAACTAGAACAAAAAATCCTAAAATGTATATGGAACCATAAAAGACCCAGAGTTGTCAAAGCAACCTGAGGAAAAAGAGCAAAGCAGGAGCCATAAACCCTTGCAGACTTCAGACAATATTACAAAGCTATAGGAATCAAAACAGGGTGGTACTGGCACAAAAACAAACATATGGATCAATGGAATAGAATAGAGAGCCCAGAAATAAACCCATACACCTACCGCCAGTTAATCTTAGACAAAGGAGATGAGAATATACAATAGGGAAAAGACAGTCTCTTCAGCAAGTGGCGCTGGGAAAGTTGGACAATGAGATACCACTTTACACCAGTCAGAATGAACATCATTAAAAAGCATACAGATAACAAATACAGGAGAGGGTGTGGAGAAAAAGGAACCCTTCTACACTGTTGGTGGGAATGTAAATTGGTGCAGCCACTATGGAAAACAGTATGGCAGGTCCTCAAAAAACTAAAAAGAGAGTTGCCATATGCTGCAGCAATCCCACTCCTGGGCATATATCCAGACAAAACTATAATTTGTATAATACTAACATGCACCCCTGTGTTCATAGCAGCACTATTTACAATAGCCAATACATGGAAACAACATAAATGTCCATTGACAGATGAATAGATAAAGAAGATGTAGGGGGGGGTGTGTGTGTTTGTGTGTGTGTGTGTGTGTAGTGGAATACTACTCAGCCATAAAAAAGAATGAAATAATTCCTTTTACAGCTACATGGATGGAACTAGAGATTATCATACTAAGTGAAGTAAGTCAGAAAGACAAATACCATATGGCATCACTTATATGTGGAATCTAAAATATGACACAAATTAACTTATCTAGGAAATAGGAACAGAGTCACAGACATAGAGAGCAGACTTGTGGTTGCCAAGGGAGAGAAAGAGTGAGGGAGGGATGGATTGGGATTAGCAGGTTCAAACTATTATATATAGACTAGATAAACAACAAGGTCCTATCATATAGCACAGGGAACTATATTAAATATCCTATAATAAACCATAATGGAAAAGGACATGAAAATGTATATGTATGTGTAACTGAATCACTTTGCTATACAGCAGAATTTAACACAACCTTGTAAATCAACTATACTTCAATAAAATAAATTCTAAAAAAATCTATGTTCTTCACATAAAAAAGTCATAAAGTCTCAGAGACAAAAATCCTATACCTCTTTCTCCATGTGGGGATGAGACAGAACACTACTTGACCACTAAACAACACCCCTGCAACCTTCTGTTCTTCCCTCTATTTAATGCTAACGTTGTACATGTGCCAATACACGTGCATCTTTTATTTTCAGTCAGATATTTGTTTCTAAAAATTACCATCTTGACAAATGTATATCTAGGTCATTGGGTTTTATTTTTGTTTCTTTACAGAGATACACTGGTGAATATTTCCCTTTCACTAGTGATGCTGCTGTGAATACTTTTAGGCACATATCTTTGTTGTCATAAACAGAACGCAAGGAATGGAGTTGCTGCTGCATCTTTTTGTGCATCTTCAAGTTTACTCTATCAGACCATTTTTTCTGTCTTCCAAAATGATTAAATCCATCCTACCAGCACTAACCTGGAGGAGAGTCTCCATTTTCCCACATCTATACTCCTCTGGTTAATGTCCAAATTTTTATGAATTATATGTATATGATATGTTACTGTTGATTTTATTTACATTTATTTGATTACTAATGATGCTGTTTATAGTGGAATATATTGCCCACCACCTTTAGTTACTTCTTTGCAAATTGCTTGGTTGTAGTCATAATTCTATTATTTGTGAGTTATTTTCAATTGTTTATAAAGTTGTATTTTTAAAAAGTCTATTCTGGACCTTATTTTGTTCTGGATAATGGTTATTTACAATATATCCTTCTACTTTAAAGATTAAACTATTTCAAGACAGGATTTACTACTTTAATGTTGCAGAGTATGAATCTACTCTTTGTAGTTTGTATTTTGTATCTTTCTAAATAAATCTTCTCCTGTTCTGAAGTCATAGTGTTTATTTTAAAATTTGCATTGAATGTTTTCATATTTCATTCTTATCACTTGATCCATCTAGCATTCATTTATGTAAATAATGTAGGGATATATTAAAGTTTTATCCATCCATTATCAGAACCAACTCATATATTTCAGTGTTTATTATATATGAATGTCTGTTTAAGGGCTATGTGTTCTGTTTCATGAATCTTATTGCTATTATTATTCCATCGTCACCTTCTTTTCATTACTATTTTGTTACAACAGATCACCCTATATGTTAGGGTAAGTTGTTTCTTCAAATATTTCTTTGCTCCTTTTGGCCCTGTACTTCTGTTAATTTTTCAACAATCTGGTGATTTTCCAGAAAAATCCATTGATATGTTGATTGGAACTGATGGAATCATACATTGGTTTGGAGAGAATTATTTATCACTTTTTCTAAATATGGATTTGGGTAGGGATGGGCTGGAGGTAGCCCATCTGGCACAAATTTTAACATTTAAATTATTTTTCCCCCTTTTTGGTCACCTTCCTAGAGGATCACACAAAACATATAGATGCATGGACTGGATAGTCGATGTAGCCTAGATGGTGGTAGGAAAACGTGGGGAGGGAACAGCTAAATCCCATGCACAGTTCTCTACTGATGGGCATTCACGTTTTTTTCCCACTTTTGACATAAATATTGCTTCAGTGTCATTTAACATACCTTTTGCATATTTAACCAAGCATATCTGATGGATAAATTCCTAGAAGTGGAATTTTGTCTTCAAAATGTTGATGTGGCCAGACTGGCCTCCAAAAGGTTGCATCAGTTTCCACAGTCTGTCAGTGTTAGTGCCTGTTTCCCTACATCATCACAAACACTGGGCCTTATCAGACTTACTAACATTTACCAACCTGCTAGATACAGCATGTTATTTTCATCTCATTAATTATGACTGAAGTAGTGTGTCTGTCTTTTCAAATATTATTAGCCATTTGTGTAGTTTTTGGTTAATTGTTCTCTCCGTTTCTCCATTCTTACATAGAAATGATCATTTACCTTCTCTATAATGTTTGATTGATTGGTTGCTTTATTTTTTTAAACATTTTATTATGGATAAATTTAAGCATATACAAAAAAATATACAGGCACATGAAAAGATACTCAACATTGCTAATTATTAGAGAAATGCAGATCAAAACTACAATGAGGCATCACCTCACACTGGTCAAAATGGCCACCATCAAGATGTCTACAAATAATAAATGCTGGAGAGGGTGTGGAGAAAAGGGGACCCTCCTACACTGTTGGTGGGAATGTAAACTGGTGCAGCCACTGTGGAGAACAGTATGGAGGCTCCTCAAAAAAAACCTAAAAATAAAGTTACTGTATTATCCAGCAATCCCATTCCTGGGCATATCCGGCAAAGACGAAAGCTCTAATTTGAAAAGATACGTGCACCCCAGTGTCATAACAGCACTGTTTACAGTAGCCAAGATGTGGAAGCAACTTAAATGTCTATTGACAGATGAATGGATAAAGAAGATGTGGTACATATATACAATGGATTATTACTAAGACATAAAAAGTAATGAAATAATGCCATTTGTAGCAACATGGATGGATCTAGAGATTATCATACTAAGTGAAGTAAATCAGACAGAGAAATATATCATATGATATCAGTTATATAAGGAATCTAAAACTGGTACAAATGAATTTATTTACAAAACAGAAATAGATTCATAGACACAGAAAAGAAATTTATGGTTGCCAAAGGGGAAAGGGGTGGGCGAGGGATAAATTAGGATTGGGATTAACAGATACACACTACTAAATATAAACAACAAGGACCTACTCTATAGCACAGGGATCTATGCAATATCTTGTAATCTATAATGGAAAAGAATCTGAAAAAGTATATATATAATATAACCAAATCACTTTGCTGTACACTTGAAACTAACACACCATTGTAAATCAACTATACTTCAATTAAAAAACATTTTTAAAAATATTTATTTATTTATTTGGCTGTGCTGGGTCTTAGTTGCAGCATGCGGATCTTTGTTGCAGCATGTGGGATCTTTAGTTGCGGCATGTGGGATCAAGTTCCCTGACCAGGGATCGAGCCTGAGCTCCCTGCATTGGGAGTGCAGAGTCTTAACCACTGGACCACCAAGGAAGTCCTAAAAAGATTTTTTTAAGTCAAGAACAAAGTATAATTACCCCATGAACTCATCTTTCAGTTTTAACAATTATCAGCTCTTGGCCAATCTTGTTTCCTCATTATCCTCAGCCACTCCCTACAAACCCAAGGTCATGTAGATTTTCTTCTATGTTTTTCTATAATTCTGATAGTTTTGCGTTTTGAATGTGTGTTAATAAATTTGAATGAATTTGGTGTAAGTTTTAAAGTTTGTGTCTGCAGTCATTTCATCTGGTTTCCAGTTAATTCTTCCTTAACGATTTTGGAGAAGTCATGGGATACTTGGCTCTATTTCAGTTTGAACTTCTGCAGTTTAATGGATTCAGCAGACGTGCTCTCAGGGGGCGGGGCCTCTGCTGAACTGTGAGGGCGGCTTGGCCGGCACATGCCCATTGGCTGGCGGGGAACGTGAGCCCGCCTCCCCGACCCGCCGCGGACCTGGCCCTGCCCGGGCAGCTGAGAAGAGCTGGGTCTCCTCAGGAGCCCCTGGAGCCTTGGCTTCTGGAACACGCGGGGCCGAGGCCATGCTGACGGCCCCAGCTCCGGGAGGACAGGCGTCGAGCCACGGTAATGGGAGCCTGGTCTGCTCAGGACCTGCCGGGAGGTGACGCCGCGGAGGGAAGAGGTGAGGAAAAGTGGGGAGAAGTTCCTGTGCGTGGCTGAGCGCTGAGGGTGTCTGTCTTCAGAGGAGCCAGGAGAGGAGGGGCTTGCTGTGGAAAACTGGCTTTTTAGCCAGTTTTTGTGTGTGGTGTAGACAGAGTGCAGTGTTGTTCTTTGGCGTGTGGCGTCCGGTTTTCCCAGCACCGTTTATTGAGGGGACTGTCCTTTCCCTGGTGTATGTTCTTGGCTCCTTTCTTGTGAATCAGCTGATCACACACCTGTAGGTTTATTTCTCGGCTCTCTGCTCTGTTCCTCTGGCGTGTGAGTGTGTTTTTGTGCCAATTCCACACTTTTTTGGTGACTGTAGCTTCGTAACGTAGTGTGAAGTCAGGGAGCGAGATGCCTCCAGCCTGTTTTCCTTTCTCAGAATCCCTTTGGCTATTCAGGGGCCTTTGTGTTTCCACACAAATGTTAGGAATATTTGTTATGTTTCTGTGAAAAATGCCGTTGGAGTTTTGACCAGACTTGCTTTGCATTTGAACATTGCTTTGGGTAGAATGGACATTTTAAGAATATTCTTTGCAAACATGAGCACTGGTTATCTTTCCATTTATTTGTGTTTGTTCAGTTTCTTTCATCAGTGTCTTACAGTTTTCAGGTGTGCTTTCACTTTCTCAGTTAAATTTATTCCTAGGTATTTTTTGGATGCAATTGTAAATGTGATTGTTAATTTCTCTTTCTGATGGCACATTATTAGTGTGTAGAAAGACAACTGAGTTTTGTGTATTGATTTTGTACCCTTTGTATTTTGTACCCTGTGTATTGATTTCAGCTTTACTGAATTCGTTTATTAGTTCTAACAGGGTTTTGGTGGTTTGATGTGGGAAACTAGAATTCAGAAATCCCACTGTTTCTACTACATCCAGGTCATCCGCAGCACCCAAGACAGAGTGGCTCCTAATATAATCTTCCCATGGTGCCTGTTAATAACACGTGGACCCTACAAGAAAGATGAGCGTCACCACTTTAGGTGAACCGGATCTGGTTAAGGCTTGGCCTCTATTATGAAGTTTGATGTCTTCTCTGCTTTTTTTGGGCATGGTTTTGACATGGTTCTTTTGAAAAGTAATGTACTCCCCAGTAATTTCAAGTGTATAAAAAAACTATAAGTAGCAGTACAAAATACACACCTCACATAAACTACTCCAGTGTGTTTTATGCAATACTGGGGTCCTCTCCCAGGGAACCAGCACATAAAGACCCAAAGACGAAATTTTATGGTTCCACCTTATAATCCTATCCACGGGCCCACTTCAACATTCACCATCTCCGCAACTCTATGGAAATGTCTTTTCCCATTCTGATCCAGTGTTCTTTTTCTGAAACCATTACTGAGACTTTCCCCCATTTTCAAAACCTTTGTGGATTTAAAACACACGAGCTAAGTATGATCTGGGTGACCTTTTCTGCATGACCTCTTTGACTTAGAATGTTTTCAGTGTTCATCCGTGTTCTAACACGTATCATCAGTGCTTCATTCATTTTTTTCATTGTGATTAAAAGTAACATTTACCATTTAAACCATTTTGAGTATACAGTTCTGTGGCATTAACTACATTCACATTTTTGTACAAATATTCTCACCATCCATCTCCAGAACTGATTCATTTTCCCCATGGGAAACTCTGTATCAATGTCTCTACATTTTTGCCAAAATTTGTTATTAATTCTCTTGATAATAGGCCTTTTAGTGTTTGTGGAGGGGTATGGCGTTGTGGTATTAATGTGCCTTTCCATCGTGACTAATGATGTTTAACATCTCTTCAGGTGTTTGTTGACCATTTGTATGTCTTATCTGGAGAAGGGTCTTTTCAAGTCCTTTTTCCATTTAAAAAACTGGGTTGTTTGCGGGGGCCTGCAGCTCCGCCGCCCGAGCCGGGTCCCGGCAAGCGCTCGTCCTGGCAGCGTTGGCCTCGCTGAGTCCATCCTGGAGCGGTCTCCGCGCCGCAGGGGCTCGCGCGCCGGGGCATCGCTAGCGGCCTCGCAGGGGCGCCGCTTCCTGCCTCGCGCTCGCAGGAGAGGAGACGCCCGGCCCCAGGCGCCCGTGCCCGGAGTGCCGAGACCGTGCTGTGCCGCGCGGATGCGGCGCCGGCGGGGCGGGTCTTGCTCGGCATTGGCTGCGGCTCACCTGAGCGCGCCGGCGGTCCGCGCGCCTCTCCCGGAAGTGGGCGTCCTGGCCAGAGCACACCTGGCGCGGGGCGTCCTGGGGGTCCTCGCCGTCGGCCCCCGGCGAGCCGGCGCGGGTCCAGGGAGCCAGCGCGCGGCGGCCGGGAACGACCCCTCCCGTGGGCCCCTGGCACCCCAGCGGCATCCGAGCGCGGAGCGGAGAGCCGCGGGCCGCAGGTAAGGGGACGGGGGCTCGTGGGGGTGGGTGGAGGAGGGAACCACGACTCACACCAGAGCTGTTCGGCACAGTCGCGTAGCCCCCTAACCTGGCGGCCGCAGGAAGGGCTCGGCTTTGAGTAGAGGCTTTGAGGACAGGCCCGAACCTACCCCGTCCAATTTTATAAAACATCTGCTGGTGTAAAGCTCGCTCCTGCGCGGTTTTTCCAAGTAGCCAAGTGCCCCACACGAGGTATCTGCAAGGAGAACCTGAGAGGGCCCGTAGCCCTGAGAGACTTGCCCTTGGTTTATGGCAAGGCCAAGGGATTTATCCTGCATGGTGATTTCTCCTGCTGAGAACCCCCAAACCCCACTCTGACCAGCTGGCCCAGCTCTGCTTCCTGCACTTCTCCAGCCCGGGCTGGCCCTTGGCCACCTGCTGGGATGGGAAAGGGAAGGGTCTCAGAATTGCACCTTAGAAACTTGCCAGGGGGCATGGATTGAAAAACATGGGGGCCATCCAGGCAGCAGAGAAGGGAGAAGGGCACCTTGCTGCCCTTTCATTGTGGAATCGGTGGCGCTTCTGCTGAGAGGGGCCTTCCCATGGGAACCCCATGCAGTGTGTTTGGTGTCTTGGAACTGAAGAATTAGAACCTATACAATTTTCAAATTATGTGGTCCTTTAATTTAAAAACAAAACCCCTAGAACCTTTGCTTTATAAATTGAGGTCTGAAAACTGAAGGTCTGTTTTGCTTCCACTGTGACACTATATTAAGAAATGTGGATTTATTGAGAAAAGAGTCAGAATAGAGAAGGAAACAGAGAACTCAGAGGTACCACTGTAGTTTGGCAAAGGCTGGGGGGAGTTAATTTGTCAATGCTGCTGGCTTTCAGTAGCCTGCAGCCATTCTCCTCCTGCGGCTGAGGGGGTATAAAGCTGTACTGGGTTGCTCTACTCTTCTTTTGTAGAATTCCAGCTCAGAGCCATCTCTTGATGTATAAGTATTTCGCAGACTAGGTTCCCAGGCAACTCCTGGAGGGCCAGAGGGGTTCCTTCCTTCATTATACCTGTCTGTTTGAATGAAAACCAGCAATGACATATTTTTCTTTAAATCTGGTTTATGGTCTATCATCCAAAAACCAGATTAGCTATTTCCGCACTCTCTCAATAGGCTCGAGTTCCTGGAAACTGAAACCTAGAGAGGGTGGAAGAGTGCCCGAGGGAGAACGGGAGAGCCTGGCGGGAACCGTGACTCCTGGGTTTTTAATGAGCTTCCTAAACAGCATGGTCATTAATTGGCAAGTGATGACCTTACGGAGAAACTACTGGTGAAAATGTAAAAGCCTTTTGTTAACAATGTGCCCACCAGGTGCGCATCTTATGGAGTATTTTCATTGCATTTCCAACACCTGGGAGGGTGTTGGGCAGAGGGCAGGTGTTTAATAGATTTATTGAATAAGTTCAATTACATACAATTATATCAGTAGAAGGGTCAGCAACACTATGAGGTTAGGGTTAGGGTTAGGGCCAGGGCCAGGGTCAGGGTCAGGGTCAGGGTCAGGGTCTTAGGGTTAGGGTTAAAAATGTAAGTTCTGGGGTTGGGCAGATCTGGGTTCAGACCGTCGTTTACAAACTGTCTTCGTGTAAATCGTGTGTTTTTTTCCTAAGACTCAGCTTCTACCTTTATGAAACGGGGGTAGCAGTGGTGCTGATCCCAGAGGTTTTGTTGAGGCAAAGCTCTTTTCTCAGTTCCTAGCATGCGTGAGTGCTCAATGCACTCAGTTAATATTATGGTTACTGATCCTGGAGATACTCCCCAAAGCTAAAGGCCAGAGGCCTGACTGGTGTGTTGAGGAGGTGGGTGCCTACTGTGAGCCCGAGGTGGCAGGTAGCCAGAGGAATGGAACGGCTGCTGCAGAGCGGGACTGTTTTCTCCTGCTTTAGACTTTTCTGTATTTTCTAGATTTTCTTAAAAGAACCATGTAGATGGTTTTGTACCCTGAAAACTTCCAACAAAAACTTTAAAGACCTTATCCATGCAAACATTTACTCTAAAAAGCTGGAGAATGGAACTGAAGGCCTATTTTGGAGAACTTTCTGTATTCCCATTTCCTGGAATCTTCTGAAATGGAACCAAGTGGGGGAGGGGTGTGATCTGTACTAATTCTCTGAGCTCTTGGGTCTAATCACTGAGCATCCCTGCATCCCAGCTTCCTCCCGAGATCATGGGTACCTCTCAGTTCATAAATTCAACAATTCCTTACTTAAGTAAATAAACACACAAAATACTTACATCAGTGGCCAACAATTCCTCACTGTCATCAATACTGGCCACGGTGACCTCTCCTTGGCTCACAAAGGGGAAGTCAAAGGGGTTGGTTGAAATGAGAAGCAGGTCTGTGAAGCAGGAGGATCCCTTTAGCATCTTATGCACAACTGACTCTGAGTTTTTTTCCAATGTGATCGATTTGGAAGATGAGAATGATAACCAAGGAACTTACCCATAAGTTCCGGCTTCTTGTTTGACATGATTTGGTAAAAAATATGATAGCCTCTCTCACGGGATAACTGAAATGCCACCCTGGATTTTTCTAAGAGATCTAAGATAACAAAAAACGATGTGATTTTAGGGTCCCCAGGAGATGCCTCTGTGGCCAAATCCAAGGTGCCAGATAGAGTGTTTGGACTCACAGGTTTCAATGTCCGCTGACACCAGCTTTCCTGTGGCTCCAAAGTGAATGCGAATGAACGTCCCCTGTCCAAAGACAGATTGAAAAACACAGTTATTTTCTTTCTATGGTACTGTAGCCAGCTTCTGTTAGGTACTACTGAGGATGGGTGGGCTGTGTAGGCTCACGGAGGAGGTGATGCCAGAAGCATGAGGACCTTCCTCCTCTCTGTTTGCTTGGCATCTGGTCCCCACGCTGGCTCAGCCAAGACTCAGGTAGCTCTGCCCAAAGCACCTGGCCCTGTTCCCACAGCTCTGGGGATGCCTGCAGGCTCCCTCTCAAGTCTCGGTTTGGGACCACCTCACACCTGACTGTCTCCTTGGTCTTTATCCTGCTCCAACTCTTTGTAACACCTTTGAACTGATAACCTGGTTGGACTATCTGACTTCTTTTTTGCCTCTGGATGTTACTTCTGAGATTTCTTGCCTCAGTTTTCCTTACTACTTACTACATGCAAACCTAGCTCCCAGGCCAGGCCTCCTGGCTCCCCAAAGACCCACACAGCACTTGGGTTCCCCCAATCTTGGGGAGTGAGGAGTGAAATTATATATAGTATATATGTGTGTGTGTATACTCCCTTCTTACATCATCTGCTTAATTGGTAGCTACCACTCTGTGAGCCAATTGGAGGGCAAAAATATTGCCTTGCTTGTTCACCCACAGACCCTGGAATGTAGTACATCCTCAGTAGTATTCTCAGTATTCTCTGAATGAAGCCTAAGGAGAGTTAATGAAGGACCAGTGTAGGTTTATGTGAATTATGTGTTCGCTCTTCAGGAGTTCTAGCTGCTGAATGCCAGTGCCTCTGGGTACTTGCTCTACTGGCCAGTGAAATTAGATAGGAGACTGGATACTTGTTTATTTGCCAGTGTCGGAAGTAAATGCCTCTTTGGTTGAGCTAATCCTAAGTGAAACATTGAAGGATGGGACATATCCTTCAGTAGCTTCAGTTTCAACTTCTTCCCAATTTTTGAGCTCTGCTGCCTCCACCAGGTTTTCCCTCCTCCCAGCACCTCCTGACTTGGAGAAGGTCAGATCTGCTAACTAACTTCACACTAAGGTTTTCATGGCTAATAAGTCAGTGGATACTGTTCAATGGACTTATGTATTTTAAAATGCTTCCACCTGAAGAGACCAATTTTAGCATAGAGAAGTCATTTTGTACTTGTGGAATTTGAATCTTGAATCCTTGTGACTTCAGGAGGCTCTGAGGTGATGCTGATTAGTTAGGGAAGGACAGCTAAATCTTCCTTCGGCTGGGAATAAGACAAAATGTTCTTTGAAGGGTTATCAGAATATCTCGGTTGGGCAGCTTGATCTGAAGCGCTTGGGGGTAGACTAAGGCCAGGTATATCCTAGTTTATGTGGCCATTTTTCATATTCAGCATTGGAGGAGAGGGTTTTCTTTCTGGGGGTCATTGACAATTGGACTGAGTCTTAACGAATCTCAAAGAGTTGTCATTCCTCACGGTCTCGGCATTTCCAAAGGCCTCCAGGAGGGGGTTGGCCTGGATGATCTGGTCTTCCAGGGTTCCCTAATAATATGTGAGAAGAGGAAAAGAGAGGACTTTGGACGTCTTCCGAAGTAACTTCCCAGTGACTCAAAAGTGTGGATGCTCTGGAAAGGTCCCAGGGAGAGATGTCGCCCAGCTCAGGCTGGTGGCAGGTACAGTTGTGCTGAGTACCCACAAGCCCATCCCCACCCCACCCAAGGAGGCTTCAAGGTCCCATCGTAGAAGGAGTCTTAGCACAGCATCAAAGTGGCTTCTGGCCACACCAGATTCCAGGTTGGAGCCCTACCCGCTACCTCTCAATCTCCCAGATGGCCTTTCTTCTCTGATAACATTTTATTATAAATTATGGATTTGTAAAATATAGACCTCTGTTCCTGCATGCACCAGGACCCATTTATACAGATATTCGGGTTCAGAAGTAGAAACAGACTGTGAGCAATGAAAGTGACCCATATGATAGAAACAGTGGTTCTCAAAAAAATGTTTAAGTTGCATAAAATATTTTGTGAGAATTATTACGTAGAAATCCACTTATAGAAAGCAGAGTTTTTACCTTTTCCCCTTCCCCACATGATTGCTTGCCTTTCTGACTTCAGAGCTGTTTGGAAACTACTGTCCAGCCCAGTGGTTCTCAAAGTGTGATCCCTGGACAGGGCATGAACAATGGGAACATGACAGAAATGCAACATGCCAGGATTTTGAATGTGAGACAGGAATTTCAGTCAGAAATTCTGGGCCTGGGGACCAGCAATCCGTTGTTAACGAACCCTCCTGGTGATTCTGACGTGCACTCCAGTTTGAGAACCACTGGCCTAAACCATTCCTTAGCCAAAGGAGGATGTGGAGTTGTTCATGGTCACTCGGCTGTTGCTGATGGAGCTGGTGCTAGAGCCCGAGTCCACAAGGTGGAGCCATTTCCTGCCTTGCCCCGTAAACACCCCCTGGGGCAGGACCTCGTGCTGTGCATCTCTGCTGAGCACAAAGCCCTGCGGACACTTGGGGCTCACCTGGGGTTTCAGTTATACTCATTCCAGCAAGCCTTCCAGGTGCAGGAAGCTGCTCACCTGCATCTTGCCCGGCCGCTGCGCCTTCCTCTTCTCCCCAGTGACCGCAATTGCTGCAAAGTACTGGATCACACGCTTGGTGTTCACTGTCTTCCCAGCCCCGGATTCTCCGCTGTTGATTTAAAAGTAAGTGAGAGGGACTTCCCTGGTGGTCCAGTGGTAAAGAACCCCCTTGCAATGCAAGGGACGCGGGTTCAATCCCTGGTCAGGGAACTAAGATCCCACATGCCGCGGGGCAACCGAGCCCGCACGCCATAACTACTGAGCTTGCGTGCCTCAATTAGAGCCCATGTGCCACAAACTACAGAGCCCACGCGCTCTGGAGCCTGCGTGCCACAACTAGAGAAGAGAAAACCCGCCTGCCACAACTAGAGAGAAGCCTGTACACCACAGCGAAGAGCCCGCGCACCCCAACAAAAGATCCCGAGTGCTGCAACTAAGACCCGACGCACCCAAAAATAAATAAAATATAATAAAGTAAAATAAAATAAAATAAAGTGAGATACACAGACATAGAGAACAGACTTGTAATTGCCAAGCTGACCAAGGAAAGGGGGAATGGAGGACAAATGGATTGAGAGTTTGGGATGAGTAGATGCAAACTATTAGATATAGAATGCATAACCAACAAGGTCCTACTGCATTGCACAGGGAACTATATTCAATACCTTGTGATAAAACAAAATGGAAAAGAATATGAAAAGGAATATATGTGTATAACTGAATCACTTTGCTGTACATACAACATTGTAAATCAAGTATACTTCAATAAAATAATTTTTTTTAAAAAGTAAGTGAGCTGAAGGAGAGCAGAAGGAATGGACAGCCCCTTCCAAGTCATCATGGCAACAACACAGGTTACTCACGCGATGAGGACGGACTGGTTGTCTCGATCTAGAAATGCAGAAGGAAGCAGGACAGAATAAATAAACAACATACAGGCAGGATATACAAATCAGGCAACATTGGGGGTAGACAGAGCCCATGAGTTCTAGTTCTGGCTTTGCCATTAACTAGTGGTGTGATGATTTGGGCATGTCGAATCTTCTTTGAGACAATTTGTGCAGATTTCCCAAATGCTGGATGTGTAATGTGGGCAGCATGGGAAGCGAACGGTGAGTCCCACAGTGTGGAAGTTATTCGTGTTCACAGATCTTTACCTCCTCAATAGCACTTTCTTATCTCCCTTTTCAACAAAGAAAGCAAGTCTCAGACTTAGGACTTGTAAGAAGCCACAGCTTCTAATTAGAATTTATGGACACTGATTTGTTGTCATTGCCTTTTTCTTTCACCTTTACTTTCTACTTGTGGACAGTGACCGTGATTTTCCATTTACAAGAGTGTTATAGGTTGAATTGTGTTCCCCCCAACAAACTAATATGTTGAGGCCCTAACTAACCCCCAGTACCTCAAAATGTGACCTTATTTGGAAATAGGGTCATTTCAGATGTAATTAGTGAAGATGAGGTCATACTGGAGTAGGTGGGCCCCTAATCCAATATGACTGGTGTCCTTATAAAAAGAGAAATTTGGAGACAGATGAGAACACAGTGTGAAGATGAAAGTGCAGATCAAGGTGATGATTCTATAAGCCAAGGGATGGCAAGGATGGCCAGCAAACCACCGGAAGCTGGGAGAGTGGCCTGGACCACATTCTCCCTCTCGGCCCTCAGAGGGAACCAACCCTGCTGACACCGTGATCTCAGACTTCCAGGCTCCAGAGCTGTGACACAATGCATTTCTGTTGCTTAGGCCACCCAGTGTGTAGTACTTGATTACGGCAGTCCTAAGAAACTAATACTAATAGTGATATTATTCTTCCTTTTTTTAAAAAATAGTTTTCCTCCAGATCAAAGGGCAGATTTGTTCGGTTCCTATTTTATTTTTATTTTTGGCCACGCCACGTGGCATGTGGGATCTTAGTTCCCTGACCAGGTATCGAATCCGTGTCCCCTGCAGTGGAAGCACAGGGTCTTAACCATTGGACCACCAGGGAATTCCCTATTCTTCCTTTTTGAAATGGACGGAACTTCAGTCACTATAAGGAAAGATTTTAAATATGCAGAAATGGCCAGGATTGCGAATGTGACATTGGAATGGCTGAAGTTTGGGCCACATTGTCCTGGATGACTTTTAAGCATCTTCAGATCTCAGATGCTTGCTTCTACTTCTTCTCTCTGCACCAAGTCAAATCAGGTGAAAGTGGAACAGACCGAAGTGATGTTAGGCATGACAAGGGTGACAGTATTACCACATCTCTGCTATTTCATCTGCTATTCTGGAAATTTAAGGAGGAGAAAGAGGGAGCCTGAGAAAACAGGTGAAGGGAAGTTGCTGTGCCCATTTCTCCAACTTTGCATTCCTAAGTGGCTACTAATATAGTCTCTCTTCCAAGTGTGTTCCTGTTGAGGGTTTCTTTGGAGGTGGGGGCAGCGCATCTCCTTGTGCTTCACATCCACCCCCAGAGAAGCATGTACTTAGTGTGGCTTCAGTCCCAAGCTCTGGCTTAAGAACCGTGACTGGTAATGGAAGATACTGCGCCCCTGGCTTTCCATCCTGACATCCTCTGAATCTACTGAGGTCACTTTGGTCATTGCACCGTTTGGATGACCAAAGCCTGTGAAGGGCTCGAGTAATTAACTAAGAACCAGTGCAGTTAAAGGACTTGAATACTTCACTAAAACTATTTTTTAAAATATGGATTAAAGAAATTACTCACCAGTCAACATGAACTGATAGGCGTTGTCAGAGATGGAGAAGATGTGGGGCGGGGCCTCCTGGTGCTTTTTGCCTCTGTAGGCCGTCACCACCTCAGGGTTGTACACCGGCAGCCACTGGTAGGGGTTGACGGTGACACAGAAGAGGCCTGAGTAGGTCTGAGAAAATCAGAAAATTCAAGCTATGGATCTTGACTTTACTAAGAGAAGGAAATGGAATAAAGAGAGGTTGAAGGGCGCTCACACAGATCATCCAGGCTGCGTAACGCTCTTTGAGGTTGTACAGCACTCCTGGCTCGTGTAGGTGGGTCATCATGGCCATGTCCTCGATCTTGTCAAATTTGGGAGGGTTCATGGGGAAGACTTGGTCACTGTTCAGAGTGAGTGTCTGGATATTGAGAGGAAAAATCACATGATGAGTGGGAGAGCCGATGTGGTGACCTACCAGTGGGGTGGAAATGGTGAGATATTGTGGTGAGATTACCCCATTACCGTGGTTAACTTTAAGGATCATTTCTGTGCCCAGAGATGATCCGTAAATAACTGTTGTTGATAAATCGAAGACTGGTCAAACTGTATAACCAATTCTGGTCTGATGCCCCAAGTCAGCATGCCATTCTGTGTGCCAGAAGAGGGTTACAGGTGTGCAAAGTTATAGAGCCCTTCAGCCTCAGGGTGGCCAGGTGGAACTCAGGATGGCCAAGGCCACAGCAGCTTGCCTCTGTTTACCCCATTTGCTATGAGTGCTGCAATGAGATCAAGCTTGGAAGATTGGAAAAAACTCTTCCAGTGTGTTCTGTAAATCTCCACCTCAATACCTCTGCTCATGTGGGTCCCTTTGTCTGGAGTATATCTACATTGAAATTACATCTAGCAACCTTCAAAGCTCTTCTGAAGTGCCACCTCTTCCATGACCTGTTTCTGCTCTCCCCTGTCTTTTCAAGGCTTCCAGAATTCCTTGCACCGCTGCCCTAATAGTTAAAACATTTGGACTTGAAGCATGGTCCATGCCTGAAAACAGTATTTTGAGACTATTACCTAATTTTCCCCTCTCTGTTTTCCCTCCCCTTTAAGCATACAACTGGCACTCCATTACTCAGGAAAGGTAGAAAATAGGGCATAAAAGCGAGAGAGCCTGTAAGCCTTTCTAGCGTTTGTTTTCCAAAAGCCCGAATCCTCAGAAGAGCTTTGAGGGTTTTACCGAAAAGATAAAAGGGAGGAGATTTGTTGATATAGACCAAATCTCTTGAGGAAAGGAAGCCCTTCTGCCCCACCGCCCTAAACTAGAGAGAGAGGGACATCCAAAATAGCATAAGGGAGATGGAAAAATCTGTGTGTCCTGAAGGTTCAGAAACTGGGGCGCTCCTTCCACTTCCGGGACTGCAGGGCCTGCGGTCTCCCGGGCTCCCGCACGCACCGACTTGCCAACGAGACAAAGGACGGGGGCGCGCTGCCAACGGCGACCCGTGGCGTCATGCGTCGCGGGGCGCGCCTCGGCCTGCGCGCTTGCACGCGTCCTGGGAGCCGCTGACGGGCCTGCGCGCCGGTGCGGAGCCGGAGGCGGGCCGCGGGGGCCCAAAGACGGAGAGGGCGGGGCCGGCTCCGGGACCGAGGCGGCAACACGCCGAGCGAGCGCCTGTGCCCGAGGGCAGCGATGCTGTGGTTCCAGGGCGCCATTCCGGCCACCATCGCGTCGGCCAAGAGGAGCGGCACGGTCTTCGTGGTGTTCGTGGCAGGTGATGATGAACAGGCTACACAGATGGCTGCAAGTTGGGAAGATGAGAAAGTGACAGAAGCATCTTCAAACAGTTTTGTTGCTGTGAAAATCGATACCAAAAGTGAAGCCTGCCTACAGTTTTCACAGATCTATCCTGTAGTGTGTGTTCCATCCAGTTTCTTTATTGGAGACAGTGGAATTCCCTTGGAAGTAATAGCAGGAAGTGTTCCTGCAGATGAACTTGTTACCAGAATCCACAAAGTCCGGCAGATGCACTCGTTAAAAGGTGAAATATCAGTGGCAAATAGTGGCCAGTGAGAAAGTTCAGTCTCTACTCCATCCACCTCATTTGATCAGAACAACACTTCTGAAAACTGTCAGTCCAGAAATGTAGAGCTCTGTGAGACACCACCCACTTCTGATACAAAGTCAGATTCTGCAACAGGAGGAGAAATTTCAGGCCAGGCCACTGTGTCTCCAGAGCCTGGTGGATGTTCAAATCAGAGACCTACAGAGGAGCTCACCGTCAGAGTGGAAAGACTAACCAAACAACTTGAAGAAAAGAGAGAAGAGAAAAGGAAAGAGGAAGAACAGAGAGAGATTAAGGAGGAAATTGAGAGGAGGAAAACTGGAAAAGAAATGTTGGATTATAAAAGAAAGCAAGAAGAAGAATTAACAAAAAGAGTGTTAGAGGAAAGGAACAGAGAAAAGGCAGAAGATAGGGCAGCTCGAGAGCGTATAAAACAGAAGATTGCACTGGACCGTGCAGAGAGAGCTGCTCGTTTTGCAAAGACAAAGGAAGAAGTAGAAGCTGCTAAAGCTGCTGCCCTGCTGGCCAAACAGGCAGAAATGGAAGTCAAGAGAGACTCTTCCACAACAGAAAGAAGCAGTGTTGCGAGAATTCAATTCCGTCTTCCTGATGGTTCTTCCTTCACAAATCAGTTCCCTTGTGATGCTCCTCTAGAAGAAGCAAGGCAGTGCTGCACAGACTGTTGGCAACACTTACGGTAATTTTTCATTAGCAACAATGTTTCCCAGGAGGGAATTTACCAAAGAAGATTATAAAAAGAAATTACTGGATTTGGAACTTGCCCCAAGTGCTTCAGTGGTACTGTTGCCAGCAGGAAGACCAACTACATCCATGGTACATTCTTCCAGTGGCGACTTTTGGACATTCTTGGGGACAGTCCTTTACCCATTCCTTGCCATCTGGAGATTGATCAGCAACTTCTTATTTGGTAATCCTCCTCCTGCACAGACCTCGGTGAGAGCAGCATCATTGGAATCCTCAAACCTTGCATCCTCTAGCAACTCAGAAAAAACGGAACCAGTCAGAAAAAGAGTGCTGGAGAAACGGGGGGAAGACTTGAAAAAGGAGGGCAAGATATACAGATTGAGGACTCAAGACGATGGTGAAGATGAAAACAACACTTGGAATGGAAATTCTACTCAACAGATGCAGTGTGACAAGGACAATATGTGCAGTAATCATTGTTTCTCTTATGATTTAATTCAACTAAAATTCTACTGGAGAAGTGGGACTGCTTTATGTTTTCCAACTCATCTACAAAGTGTCTCTTTATTCCTGCTTAGTGGGTTAAAGTTGTTTAACCTCAGATAAGTCAAGAGATAAAATAACTGGCTGCTAGGTCCTTGTATATGGTAACCAACTGCTAGAAGCCTAAAATAGCAAAAGGTCTGCGACAGCCTCCCTTTATCAGCTTTCTTGTTTAGTATTTCATATGCCCATTAGCCCTGTGCTCTCAGATGATATGTTTTGTTTAGGGCTGTTTTGCTCCAGAACTCCTCAGCCCACACAAAGTAACTGGTGTGTCACTGAATAATTTGATCTTGAGTCAGAGCGTTTTAACTAGCCAATCAGATGATAATTTGGGTTTAACTTTTCTCTTCTTGCTCATCAGCTGCAAGCAAAATCTTGTAGTTTTTAATCTTACTTAAACACTGGATAAAAAAATCTTTTCCAAAAAAAAAAAAAAACAAAGAAACTGGGGCTTGTTTCTTAGCAATCCTTCAGGGGGGCAGTGACACCCCATGTGGTATTACTGAAAATGTGGCATGGCTCTGGGGAGGGGACCCCAATAGTAACTCCAGAAAATTTATTTCCGGCCCTGTGAAAAGAGGCTGACACCAGAGGTTAAGTTTAATAATAACAATCATCATCATCATCATCGTCATCATCATCTGTCTTGTATGCTTGAATTTGTGAACTGCGATTCATACCTACCATGTACTCTTTTTTTAAAAAATTATTTTATTTATTTATTTTTGGCTGCGTTGGTTCTTCCTTACTGCACACGGGCTTTTCTCTAGTTGTGGCGAGTGGGGGTTACTCTTCGTTGCGGTGCACGGTCTTCTTATTGTCATGGCTTCTCTTGTTGCAGAGCACAGGCTCTAGGCACACGGGCTTCAGTAGTTGTGGCGCACGGGCTGAGTAGTTGTGGCTCACGGGCTCTAGAGTGCAGGCTCAGTAGTTGTGGCACACGGGCTTAGTTGCTCCGCGGCATGTGGGATCTTCTGGGACCGGGGATTGACCCCGTGTCCCCTGCATCGGCAGGCGGATTCTTAACCTCTGTGCCACCAGGGAAGTCCCCATACCCACCATGTACTCTTGATTCCTACACTAGATGATAAACTTTGGGGAAGCGGGACTGAGATTTGCTCATATTTGCAGAGTGATAGACACTGTGACCTAGACATGGTGCGTGTTCAGTAAGGATTGAATTGAATGGTGCTCTGTAATTCTCTGCATTAAATTAGGCATTGCCTCTGGAGCTCCCTCTGTAAGTGACTCTGCAGCCTAGAGAGTTCTATTTGGTATATTCGCCCATCCAGCAGCAATCTGTATCAATCTCTCCCTTAAACAGTCCAAACTCTTCCACCACCACCTTCCCCTTTCTCCAAAGCAAACATCATAAAAACTCTCAAAGCCCAAGTCCTCGAAGGAAAGAGCCAGAGGAAAGGTATGTGCCATGGCAGTTTTTACCTGCGACTTCACTCAGAGTAGATCAATGTGAGTCTTGTTCTATCTTCAGATTCCTATGGGCCAGTATGCAATTTCTACTATTCTAATCCAAAGGCAAAGGGGGATGCCCATGTTAGCAAGGACATCTGAGATCAACACTTACCCGGTTGTCGAGGGTCTCGACTGTGACTTTGTCATTTTCCTTGCTCTGGATCATACCTTTCACATAAAATTCCTTATCATCCACTGCAAAGCAAGCTTTCTTAGAATCAAATGGGCGATTTTGAGCCTCGATTCTCTCCTTCTCTGATTTCCACAGGTAGGGAGCTGCTTCTCCAAAAATGGCCATCTCTGCATCAGAGCTCATGACTGCAGGGGCTGGGAAGACCAGGGCTGCTGAGTCTGGAGCTTTGGGAAACTCCATCCTGTTATTTCCATTCAGACAGGGGGCCAGATTCAAAAGTTCCTGGGATTAACCTACGTTCTGAGGAATCCAGGACCTGGTATAGGGGCCTAGAGTGGGCAAGTGGGGGTGAGCTAAAGGAGATATTTTACTCCAAGAAAAAAGTTTGAGGGGACATCTCTTAGTCCAGCTCCAGGTGTGGAAGTCTAAACCAATTAGAGGAAACCAAGCTGAGCCTAATAAAGGAGGCCTCAGAAAATACTTCCTTAATTACACATCACATTTGAGCCTCATGATCTCGGTGTCATTCCCAAATCTTAAGGGTGTCTGAAAAGAATTACTGGAATGTTGATAATTCCTAGTAGAAAGTTCAGATAGCCCAGTGAAAAGTAATGACTTGAATATAAAGTACTGCCACACTTGTTTAGCCAATTACAGGCAACAAGGTGATAGGAGACATTATGGCCTAGTGCAATGGTTCCAAACTTTAATATGCACCAGAATTACCTGGAGAGCTTGTTAAAACACAGATTTCTGGGCCTCAGCCCCAGAGCCTCTGATTCAGTAGGTATGGGATGGGGCCTGAGAATATGCATTTCTAGCAAGTTCTTAGGCAATGCTGGTGGTGCATTCATCAGCTGATGGTGAATTCATCATTGTGGTCCAGGGACCACACTCTGAGAACTGCTGGTGTAGGGCCTTCTGACTCCAAGAGTGGTCCTTGAACACGTTGCATCAGCATCACCGAGGAGTTGTTAGACATTCAGAATCTCAGAACCACCCCGCATTACAAAACCAGAATCTGCACTTTAACAAGATCTCCAGGTGATTTCTAGGCATAGTAGAGTTGAGAAGTACTGGGCTTAAGGCAGGGGTCTCCAAACTTTAGTTATGTGTAGCAGTGTCGGGGTGTGACAAACAGTGTTTAATTAAATAGCTGCTTTAGAACTCACTGCTTAGCGTGTGTGTGTGTGTGCATGTGCGTGTATGGTGTGTCTATGTATCTTTCTGCCTCTCTCTCTCTGTCCACCCTCCCGCTCATCCCTCCCGTCACTTCTTTCCAAACCATCCCCTTTCACAGACCTTCTCTTTATGTGTTTTCCTTGCTTAGAAGCTAGAAAATTTGGCTTAAAGTCCCGGCACTGAACTTGGTCAAACCACTTAACTTCTTTGGGCCACTAATTTCACTTAAAATGAAGAAGCAAGCCTAGCTCATTTCTAAGGCCCCTGCAGGTTGTGTGACTTTTCTGGTTCCTTTTCCTCATCTGCATTTGCTTTTCCTGTTCCCTCTGGACCTCTTCCCGTATCCTTCCTGACCCTCTACTTCTTTTCCCCACAACTCTTCCCCTTCTCCCTTTCTTTCTCTGCTTTTTCCTTTCCATACATTCTTCTGTAAGTGACCATAAAATGGAGTTCAATTACACACATGTATCCCCATATCTCTCTTAAGAAATAGGTCATATGTTTTGAATAAAGCCTTTTATGTTTTCTATTAAAAGTGGGAAAATTGAACATTTTATGGTTGTCTCTTGGAACTTCCCCCGCCCTCAGTCTTACACTTTATGAAATTACTCTTCATTGGTAACTGACTGTTGTTGCAATATCCCTCCTTGAGATTCTGGGGGGATCTAGTCCTACAGAAAGAGGAGCAACTGCTTCCCTCTGGATCTTATTCAGGATAAGTTGCATTTCGATGTTACTTTGGCCAGCGGCTCTGCTGAACCATCTGTGTGCTCGTGGTTAAGTTTTCATAGTTAAGAGATTGGAACTCAATATAGCACCGCAAAGAGGACCTCTGGCTTGCAGGCTTCATGCGGTTTAAATTTTCTCAGTTACTGCCTGGTGGAGAGGAAGAATTCATCCATATTGTTTCCTCATCTGTGAAGATAGTCCCTACTTTTGTGGCTTAAGTGAGTTTTACGACAGCAGCAGTTCTCAAGCTTTGTTTTCTCAGAACCCCTTCACACTTTTAAAAACCATTGAGAACCCAGTGAGTTTGGTTTATGCAGGTCATATCTACCAATATTTATGGTATTAGAAGTCAAAATTGAGAAAATCTAATTCATTTAAAGTTCCTATCAAATTCATTGCATGTTAACATTAATGACATATTTTTATGAAAATGACTATATTTTCCAAAACAAAAAAATTAGTGGCAAGAGTACCATTGTTTTTCATTTTTGCAACTCACTTTAATGTCTGCTGAGTAGAAGATGGATGGATTTTCATGCCTGCTTTTGTATTCTGTCTGTTGCTGTATGGTTTTTTGTTTTTTTGTTTTTTATTTTTTGGTTAAAGTAGATATAGAAAATCTTTCACAGATATATAATTTGGAAAAGGAAAGAGTATTTTAATTGCCCTTTCACATAATTGTGGAAATTCTTTTTAGATACTATACCAAAACTTGACACGTGGTAGTTTCTGTGGTAGTTCCTTAAAGGCTAGTTGCAATGTGGAATCTGAAACCATATCAACAAACATTATGATCTGTTGGTCTGTGTTGAACTTTGAATGAAACTTTTACCCATCTGTAAACATCATACATTGATCATTTGGAAAATATTGTTCACTGAATTATACAGAACTTCCAAATATTGGCACGTTTCATTATACAGTATAAAAAATCACAATCATTAATATCAGTACTGATCTCATTAGAAAATTCAAATATTAGGACGTTGTCAAGCTAATGATAGTAGATACAAGTCTTCCAAAATTTTAATTTTTGCTTGAAAACTCAACTATATCATTAGTAAAAAATACTGTCAGTAGTTCTCCTTGAAAGGATAAACACACTTCACTGCTTTTTGAGAAACTGTGTGCCAGATATACAAGTCTGAGAAACAATAGTTTGTCCACTAGTCATTCTTTCAAGTAAAAATGGTGCTTCATGAATCAAGTGGCTGGTTCATCTTGCAACTCAGACAACTGCACATGTGTTTTTCCTTGAGACAAATGTCAAAGTCCAGTGTGCAAAAGGAGTGCTTTTCATGAACTTCCTGTTTGATCATGTAGAATATTATAAAGATGTGGATAAATTTGAGATGTAGTCAAATTAATACTTTCCATTGCTGCAAATTTTAGGTCATTTTTCAATGAAGCTGGCTTTTAAAAACATTTATTTATTTATTTATATTTATTTTTGGCTGCGTTGGGTCTTTGTTGCTGCGTGCAGGCTTTCTCTAGTTGAGGCGAGTGCTACTCTTCGTTGCGGAGCGCGGGCTTCTAATTGCGGTGGCTTCTCTTGTTGCGGAGCATGGGCTCTAGGCACGCGGGCTTCGGTAGTTGTGGCACACGGGCTCAGTGGTTGTGGCTCACGGGCTTAGTTGCTCCGCAGCATGTGGGATCTTCCCGGACCAGGGCTCGAACCCGTGTCCCCTGCATTGGCAGGCGTATTCTTAGCCACTGTGCCGCCAGGGAAGTCCTGAAGCTGGCTTTTTAAATTAAAAAAAATTCTTTTTCACTGTCAGTGTATGGCTGTGAAGAATACTATGACTATTAGTACAGCTTGGTGCCATGTCTTGATTTGTAATAAAGTGTCAGATCGTCTATCCATCCTTGCTTTTGCATCATTAAGTCAACACAGTGAAGAAAGCACATGGCATCTGGGTATTACGAAAATTGTTTTGACCTCATGTACCTCTTGAAAAGGTCTTAGGAATCTCCAAGGATCCATGGGCCACAGTTTGAGAATGGTTGCACTATAGTGTGAGGGAATCTCATCAGGCTACAAGTTTATGATCTGATGTCATTTAGCTTGACTTAGTGTTCAGCCTGCTACCCAAAGTGTTGAAAGTTGATCCACATCAAAATCATCTGCAACAGAATCTCTGTGGTTGGGACTGAGGAAACTGAATTGTTCTCAAGGGCCTCAAACACAGTGATGTTTGGGAGCATTATTTTGCTTTTATAAAGCCACTCTTTCCAAAACCATGGCATAGTCCCAATGGTCAAATACAAAATGATTTTAGGCAACTATTTCTTAATTTTAATAGTTATATTAAAGTCTATTACCTTATTTTAGCAAAATGTAAGATGCCATCGATTGTAAGATAACCTATTTTGTGTCCCACTAATAAAGGAAAACACCCTGCTAATTACAGTACTCCTTTCATTGATTATAAGATGCATCCCAAGTTTAGAGATAATATTTTGTGAAAATGTGAAGAAAGTTAGAATAAAATAGAATAATATGTGCTAACGACTTAGAGACAGTGAAATATCTGTTTATAGTAGTGATATAAAGCAGTGTTTCTCAAACTTTGGTGGGCATAGGAATCCAATTGGGAATCTTGTTGAAATAGATATTCTGATTCAGCAGAGCTGGAGTAGAGTTTGAGATTCTGAATATCTAAATGTCTCAGCTGATGCTGAGATAGACTGTCCAGACTTTCATAGCAAGCATATAGGGTAACTTTGAAAAACACATCTAAGAAGAGAAAGGAATCAAGGTAAATCAAAATATTAAGTGAATTAGCAGTACTGGTCTTAAATGGGTATTGCAAAATTTGTGATAGTAGTATAAGAATGAAGTCTGAAGTTGGGGAAAGACTACAATGACTCATGGTCAAACTATACCTTTAGGTCTCTTAGAAAAACAAGACTTTCCGTCTGGGATTCAAGTCACTGCGTGTGTTGAGGTGAAGATTTTTCTTCTTCCACCCACAGCTCTAACCATGACTCAGAATCCAGTATCTCCTACTTTTACTGCCTAGATGATGCATGAGTTGTCTCAGCGATATTCTTGCAAATGTGTTGTCCAGCCTACTCAAATGCCTTCAAGATGACTTTTTTCCCTTTTGAAAATTTTGGAAAATCATTTGGGGTAGTTTCTGCAGGCCAAAGATACTTCTTGCTTTAAACTGAAATCTGGCTCTCTGTGACTTCAGGATGTTTGATCCTCCTTTCGGCTCTTGGTAACAACAGAAAGAGTTCAGACCTTCTCCCCACAAGACAACTCTTCACCCACTTGATGGCTTCTCTGGGTTCTCCTTGGCTTTTTTTTTTTTTTTTTTTTTTTTTAATGTGGACCATTTTTCAAGTGTTTATTGAATTTGTTACAGTATTGCTTCTGTTTTATGTTTTGGTTTTTTGGCTGCAAGGCATGTAGGATCTTAGCTCCCAGACCAGGGATTGAGCCTGGAAGGCGAAGTCTTAACCACTGGACCTCCAGGGAAGTCCCCCCTTAGCTTTTTCTTTTCCAGGCTAAGTAGCCCCAGTGCTGTCTTCATCTGTTTCTTCCGTGATGTGCTTCTGCATCTCCTTTACCATCACAGTGAGCTCACTCCTGTTAATCTCTTAAGTGTGACATCCAGACCACATGTTGTCCTCCATCAGCATGTGCCCTCACCTCTCCTGACCTAGGTGTCATGCCCGAGGTGGTGACTGCCCTCTGGCAGCCTCCTCACACCGATGGCTCACCACTCACTGTCAAGCAAAGCCCCTCAACGCACGCTGTGTGCGTCCGGTTGCTAAGTCAGATCTTGTCCCCATATTTATACAACTGTACTCTGGGACCCAGGGCTAAAACCATGTATTCTTGGCTGATAAAACTTTCCCTTGTTAGGTCTCATCCAACTCTCTTGGCATGACTCATGGTGTCCCTGGAAACTCTACCCCCAGAAAGTCCCCTAATTATCTGCTTCTTGGTTTTGAGAGCTTGACCTGCTTCCAGCCCTACACAGCTGTGTCCCTCCAACCATCCCCTCTGTTCCTGTCTTTAGGGGTCTTCCAATGGGGATGGCCATCCCAGCCTCCCTGACCTCCAGCACCACCTTCTGAGTGCTCCGCAACCCCTCTTACTGCTGTCAGTGCGCTATGACACTGCTCTCAACTTTCAGCCCTCTCCTGGGAACTTCTCAGCTACTGCATCTTGTCAGCAATGGTGTGGTCATGACTTAATTATACTTTGGTTTTCTTGGTCCTAATTCATCTAGAATTACTTCCAATAAACACAAATCTTGAGGTGGGGGAGTAATTTTTTTTATTACTACAGTGGACATAGGTTTGAATCCATTTCTCCTTATTCTCTCAGCATCATTTGTGAGTAAAGACACAGCTGAGGGGATTCACGGGTGCGGCCTCTGCTCAAAAAACAGCAAAGTTAGACTTGTGTGAAGACTGAATCTTGAGCCTACGAACATCATGTTTGGGGCCAACCTAAGTATATTGACCTGGAGCTTGTGTGTCAAAGTTCTGCAGTGTGTTTTATTCCTGTTAGTGTGATGAGCAAATTTGGGAAGCCCTGCTTCCTTAGCTGCATATTTTGTAATCTGCCTTTAGAAATACTTAAGTAATGGATTTTAATTTCATCAGTTTCAGATTCCTATGAGTGTGGCAAGAATGAGAATGTGTAAAACACTGTTTGCTAATTTCAATTATTGTATTCCCAATCAAGATGAAAGTGACTCTTACCTTCTTGGTTTCCAAAGCAATGGTTAGTGTCCTTCAGGAATGAAGTGGCTTCTGAGAGAGTGATTCCGGAAATCAAAACTAAACAAAACAAAGAACAAATGAACTATGAAGAGTTTAAATAAATCTAGAAATTGTACTTTTCTAAGTTTAGCTACATTTAAATAGTACACAGTGGATGGTGTGGGATGGAAATACATTTTCCATTTTTCCCTTCGGTTAAGTCATCATTCTTTAAATAATTGGGTAATTACAGCACTGATTAACAATTTTTTTGAGTATCTTCTGTGTGTGCAAAGTACCATGTCAGCTCCTTAAGGGGGTATAAAAAAGGATAAAGACAGTCTCTACCCTAAAGGAATGCAAAATTTAGGAACAGTTAAGAGAAATGCTCAAATAAATCTTTGAACAAGGAAGAATAATACAAATTCTGTAAGCGTCTAAATGAAGTGTTATGGGGACTTAGAGAGATGATGCTTCCGGCTGAGGGTAGGGGGCCGTGAGGGGTCAAAAAAGAAAGGAGGGAAGGAGGGGAATGATCCGGATTGTAACTTGGATGCTTTTAGACCAGAAGTTGAATTCTTTGGCAATGAGAGAAAAGTTGTGAATTATGGGCAAGACTTCTTTAAGAGGTCTAGGAAGGGCACTCTCTTAAATATCCTATATTCTCTTGGAGAAGATGAAGGTAGGGTAGCTGATAACTTACTTGGGACTAAGGAATCTCAGTCCAGAAGTTGATAACCTACATGAAGATCTCAGGATACCATAAGAGTCTGAATAATTTTCAATATCAAATTTAACTTAAACTTCCCATTTACCACACAGTACTTTTATGGAACCTGGGGAACATGTCGTGAAATACCATTTAGGCAGGAAGAGACATTTCAACACTTGCTTTCCTACTTTGGTCGCGTACTCTTGGTCTCTACCTTTTATGAGTCTCTAATAATCTCCAACTATATCCTAAAATTCTCACAACTTTCTCAGGAAAAGATTAAATGATTAAGTATCATATTCTGAATCCTTGGTTCAAACGAAATCACACTTGGAGGCAGAACCTCGGTTTTCTAATGCCAGCTCTGTAAAGTAGCTGTTGTAATTTCCTTGAGCTTTGGTTTCCTTCTGTAAATGAGACAGATGGACCAGAAAATCCCCAAGATTTCTCTTAACCCTGTGAATGTACGACAGAAGGTATTCTGGTGAAGATGGTGGCCAGAAATCAAAGCATCGCAAGCTCCTAAAGCTGTAGAATCCCTCTGAGGGATGCTCCTGCAGTGTCAGACATGACCCAGCCCAAAGTCCACAAGGCATGCCATGCATGAGCAGTCTGGAAACTGGTCATTAATAAGCAAACTAGGATGCATTCTGAGATGAATAAAATGCATGGGAGAATTTCTTCCCGCAATCATCTCCCAGAAGTCCTGACATAAGAAAAAAATTTACATAACCAATCACAAAAATTTCAAATAATACTTCAAGGCAATCACAGAAGAGATATCACAAATTAGCATGTTTATTTGTTAACTGCAATTATAATACTGACCTAAACAATTAGAGGGGTAAGCACGTATTATATTCAGCTTTATATCCTGCAGGTTAGTTTTTTTTTTGGTGTCATAATTGCTTATATTCTTGTGTTTTTACTCTTTGTAGAAGCTTCTTGAAAGGCCTCGCCATCTTGTCTCCCATATTGCCCTTAACACAGTTCCTTACGCTTAGTAGGCCCTCAGCAAAGGCTGCTGTGTTGCCTTCTCTCCTCTCCAGGTAACCTGATCAGGTATAATCACAGCTACATGGAGCAAAAAAGCGGGCACTTGCGAGCACTTACCTTGCGATGCTGTGGTCGAAGCAGTTTCGAAAGTGTGGCCCCCCAGCTCCCTTTATACTCCCAAATGCGCAAGCCCAGCACTCTAACGTGGCTGTATTGGGGGATCACCATTTACTCCTTAGATGTAAATGCATCGTAGCCCTGATCTTTCACTCTTGTTAAGTTACTTGGATAAATGACCAGCGGAGGCTGTAGAATGCCAAGTCAGCTGCGTAGGGATTTTGACGTTGGACACAGATCTTTGAGACTTAGAGAGTCCTAGAGGCCGAGCAGAACTGAGGCAGAGTGTGCTAAGAAGGTCAGTGAAGGGCAGAGCCACAGGGTGAATTGTCAAGCGATGGATGATCAATAGCATGGATACTAAGTACGTCTCCTTTACCCAGCATCGTAAACATGAGGTGGTGTGCGCCTCTTCTCAGAAATCTCCGGAAAACATAAGATTGGCCATTTAACACATCCATTCTTTTTTTTTTATACATTATTTTTTAATTGAAGTATATTTGATTTACAATGTTGTGTTAGTTTCAGGTGTACAGCAAAGAGATTCATGTATACACACACACACACACACACACACACACACACACACATCTATCTATATATTCTTTTTCAGATTCATTTCCCTTATAGGTTATTACAAAATACTGAGTATAGTTCCCTGTGCTATACAGTAGGTCCTTGCTGTTTTTCTATTTTATATATAGTAGTGTGTATGTGTTAATCCCAAACTCCTAATTTATCCCCCACCTCCCTTTCCCCTTAGGTAACCATAAATTTGTTTTCTATATGTGTAGGTCTACTTCTGTTTTGTAAATAAGTTCATTTGTATCATTATTTTTTAGATTCCACATATAAGCGATATCGTATATTTGTCTTTGTCTGGCTTACTTCACTTAGTGTGATAATCTCTAGGTCCATCTAACCCATCTATTCTTCTTTTTTTTTTTTTTTTATTAAAGAGGTCTGGAGATCTTGTGAATCAATGATGTCTGAAAAGTAAGAAAGTGCTTGCGAGTGTATTTCTATCATTAATGTGTCGGAAATGATACAAGGCGTTGATTGGTTTAATGAGAATTAATGTGAATAAACTTGAAATATAGAACATGGCATTTTGAAGAGGCATGAAGAATGATCAAGAACAGACACTCAAAGAAGAAATGAATCTATAAAAAACCAGCACAATGACCCTAACCCAAGCTACAACTGGTCTATATGTTCATTAATTTCCCAGTATATAAAGCATGAAGTTAACATGGTTTTGATATGCTTTTCTTTAATGACTAATAATGTTGAGCATCTTTTCAGAGGCTTTTAACCATCTGTATATTTTCTTTGAATAGCTATCATTCATATCTTCTGTCCACTTTTTTTTTTCACACACACACACTGTATTTTATTTTTACAAGAGATAAATAGACTGACACCAAGCATTGTACATGGATGACCACAACAAAAGCAACAATGATTGCAATTACCAAACATGAAACACACTCATACTATGTCATAATATTGACATTCAGTCCAGTAATCCTCCACTGCAACAGCTCCTTTACTTTGCAGTGAAAATTGATTTGTATATTCTTTGCCTCTGAGTCCTTGTGGGATTTTTTTTTTTAATTCAGACAGAAAGTCACAAAAATTATACTCATCCTCATCAGTTCACTCAGTCCCATGTAATTAATTTTTTTTTTCATCTTGATCTTTTGTTAGCACTTTTATGAGTTCATCAGTTTTTCATTAGAGTTCTGAAAATGCTTATTCATTCAGTTCAGCAGTACAGTCAGTTACCAGAAACCTGTACTTGTCAGAGTCTTTTCCATGACTTTCTTGAAGATGAAACCCTTATATAGGAACATATTTGCAAAATCATCAGAGTACACCCAGTACTGTCTGTAAATGACAAAAGACTTAAAAATGACCATGGTTAAAGATTTGATGAAAGTTCATAATAATGCAGTTGACAAGAAAATTAGTTATTTCTGAGATATACATTTTAAAGTAATAACTAGGATTATTACTTATAACATTATACCAGAACATATAAGATTTTTAGAAATTTCATGTAATGTCTGAAACATTTATATTAACATATTTCCATACATATTTCCATACAATTATAAATATAAGATTTTTAGAAATTTCATGTAATGTCTGAAACATTTATATTAACATATTTCCATACAAATAACCCAATGAAAGTTTAGTATTAGTTGTTTTGTTTGTTTTTTTATACTGCAGGTTCTAATTAGGCATCAATTTTATACACATCAGTGTATACATGTCAATCCCAATCGCCCAATTCAGCACACCACCATCCCCACCCCACCGCAGTTTTCCCCCCTTGGTGTCCATATGTCCATTCTCTACATCTGTGTCTCAACTTCTGCCCTGCAAACTGGCTCATCTGTACCATTTTCCTAGGTTCCACATACATGCATTAATATACGATATTTGTTTTTCTCTTTCTGACTTACTTCACTCTGTATGACAGTCTCTAGATCCATCCACGTCTCAACAAATGACTCAATTTCGGTCCTTTTTATGGCTGAGTAATATTCCATTGTATATATGTACCACAACTTCTTTATCCATTCGTCTGTTGATGGGCATTTAGGTTGCTTCCATGACCTGGCTATTGTAAATAGTGCTGCAATGAACATTCGGGTGCATGTGTCTTTTTGAATTACGGTTTTCTCTGGGTATATGCCCAGTAGTGGGATTGCTGGGTCATATGGTAATTCTATTTTTAGTTTTTTAAGGAACCTCCATATTGTTCTCCATAGTGGCTGTATCAATTTACATTCCCACCAACAGTGCAAGAGGTTTCCCTTTTCTCCACACCCTCTCCAGCATTTGTTGTTTGTAGATTTTCTGATGATGCCCATTCTAACAGAAGTGAGGTGATACCTCATTGTAGTTTTGATTTGCATTTCTCTAATAATTAGTGATGTTGAGCATCTTTTCATGTGCTTCGTGGCCGTCTGTATGTCTTCTTTGGAGAAATGTCTATTTAGGTCTTCTGCCCATTTTTGGATTGGGGTGTTTGTTTCTTTAATATTGAGCTGAATGAGCTGTTTATATATTTTGGAGATTAATCCTTTGTCCGTTGATTCATTTGCAAATATTTGCTCCCATTCTGAGGGTTGTCTTTTCGTCTTGTTTATGGTTTCCTTTGCTGTGCAAAAGCTTTGAAGTTTCATTAGGTCCCACTTGTTTATTTTTGTTTTTATTTCCATTACTCTAGGAGGTGGATCAAAAAAGATCTTGCTGTGATTTATGTCAAAGAGTGTTCTTCCTATGTTTTCCTCTAAGAGTTTTATAGTGTCCAGTCTTATATTTAGGTCTCTAATCCATTTTGAGTTTATTTTTGTGTATGGTGTTAGGGAGTATTCTAATTTCATTCTTTTACATGTAGCTGTCCAGTTTTCCCAGCACCACTTATTGAAGAGACTGTCTTTTCTCCATTGTATATCTTTGCCTCCTTTGTCATAGATTAGTTGACCATAGGTGCGTGGGTTAATCTCTGGGCTTTCTATCTTGTTCCATTGATCTATGTTTCTGTTTTTGTGCCAGTACCATATTGTCTTGATTACTGTAGCTTTGTAGTATAGTCGAAGTCAGGGAGTCTGATTCCTCCAGCTCCATTTTTTTGCCTCAAGACTGCTTTGGCTATTCGGGGTCTTTTGTGTCTCCATACAAATTTTAAGATGATTTGTTCTAGCTCCGTAAAAAATGCCATTGGTAATTTGATAGGGATTGCATTGAATCTGTAGATTGCTTTGGGTAGTATACTCATTTTCACAATGTTGATTCTTCCAATCCAAGAACATGGTATATCTCTCCATCTGTTGGTATCATCTTTAATTTCTTTCATCAGTGTCTTATAGTTTTCTGCATACAGGTCTTTTGTCTCCCTAGGTAGGTTTATTCCTAGGTATTTTATTCTTTTTGTTGCAATGGTAAATGGGAGTGTTTCCATAATTTCTCTTTCAGATTTTTCATCATTAGTGTATAGGAATGCAAGAGATTTCTGTGCATTAATTTTGTATCCTGCAACTTTACCATATTCATTAATTAGCTCTAGCAGTTTTCTGGTGGCAGTTTTAGGATTCTCTATGTATAGTATCATGTCATCCGCAAACAGTGACAGTTTTACTTCTTCTTTTCCAATTTGTATTCCTTTTATTTCTTTTTCTTCTCTGATTGCCGTGGCTAGGACTTCCAGAACTATGTTGAATAATAGTGGTGAGAGTGGACATCCTTGTCTCGTTCCTGATCTTAGAGGAAATGCTTTCAGTTTTTCACCATTGAGAATGATGTTTGCTGTGGGTTTGTCATATATGGCCTTTATTATGTTGAGGTAGGTTCCCTCTATGCCCACTTTCTGGAGAGTTTTTATCAGAAATGGGTGTTGAATTTTGTCAAAAGCTTTTTCTGCATCTATTGAGATGATCATATGGTTTTTATTCTTCAATTTGTTAATATGGTGTATCACATTGATTGATTTGCGTATATTGAAGAATCCTTGCATCCCTGGGATAAACACCACTTGATCGTGGTGTATGATCCTTTTAATGTGTTGTTGGATTCTGTTTGCTAGTATTTTGTTGAGGATTTTTGCATCTATATTCATCAGTGATATTGGTCTGTAATTTTCTTTTTTTGTAGTGTCTTTGTCTGGTTTTGGTATCAGGGTGATGGTGGCCTCATAGAATGAGTTTGGGAGTGTTCCTTCCTCTGCAATCTTTTGGAAGAGTTTGAGAAGGATGGGTGTTATCTCTTCTCTAAATGTTTGATAGAATTCACCTGTGAAGCCATCTGGTCCTGGACTTTTGTTTGTTGGAAGATTTTTAATCACAGTTTCAATTTCATTACTTGTGATTGGTCTGTTCATATTTTCTGTTTCTTCCTGGTTCAGTCTTGGAAGGTTATACCTTTCTAAGAATTTGTCCATTTCTTCCAGGTTGTCCATTTTATTGGCATAAAGTTGCTTGTAGTAGTCTCTTAGGATGCTTTGTATTTCTGCAGTGTCTGTTGTAACTTCTCCTTTTTCATTTCTGATTTTATTGATTTGAGTCCTCTCCCTCTTTTTCTTGATGAGTCTGGCTAATGGCTTATCAATTTTGTTTATCTTCTCAAAGAACCAACTTTTAGTTTTATTGATCTTTGCTATTGTTTTCTTTGTTTCTATTTCATTTATTTCTGCTCTGATTTTTATGATTTCTTTCCTTCTACCAGCTTTGGGTTTTGTTTGTTCTTCTTTCTCTAGTTTCTTTAGGTGTAAGGTTAGATTGTTTACTTGAGATTTTTCTTGTTTCTTGAGGTAGGCTTGTATAGCTATAAACTTCCCTCTTAGAACTGCTTTTGCTGCATCCCATAGGTTTTGGGTTGTCGTGTTTTCATTGTCATTTGTCTCTAGGTATTTTTTTATTTCCTCTTTGATTTCTTCAGTGATCTCTTGGTTATTTAGTAACGTATTGTTTAGCCTCCATGTGTTTGTCTTTTTTACGTTTTTTTCCCTGTAATTGATTTCTAATCTCATAGCGTTGTGGTCAGAAAAGATGCTTGATATGATTTCAATTTTCTTAAATTTACTGAGGCTTGATTTGTGACCCAAGATGTGATCTATCCTGGAGAATGTTCCGTGCGCACTTGAGAAGAACGTGTAATCTGCTGTTTTTGGATGGAATGTCCTATATATATCAATTAAATCTATCTGGTCTATTGTGTCATTTAAAGCTTCTGTTTCCTTATTTATTTTCATTTTGGATGATCTGTCCATTGGTGTAAGTGAGGTGTTAAAGTCCCCCACTATTATTGTGTTACTGTCGATTTCCTCTTTTATAGCTGTTAGCAGTTGCCTTATGTATTGAGGTGCTCCTATGTTGGGTGCATATATATTTATAGTTGTTATATCTTCTTTTTGGATTGATCCCTGGATCATTATGTAGTGTCCTTCCTTGTCTCTTGTAACATTCTTTATTTTAAAGTCTATTTTATCTGATATGAGTATAGCTACTCCAGCTTTCTTTTGATTTCCATTTGCATGGAATATCTTTTTCCATCCCCTCACTTTCAGTCTGTATGTGTCCCTAGGTCTAAAGTGGGTCTCTTGTAGACAGCATATATATGGGTCTTGTTTTTGTATCCATTCAGCCAGTCTATGTCTTTTGGTTGGGGCGTTTAATCCATTCACATTTAAGGTAATTATCGATATGTATGTTCCTATGACCATTTTCTTAATTGTTTTGGGTTTGTTTTTGTAGGTCCTTTTCTTCTCTTGTGTTTCCCACTTAGAGAAGTTCCTTTAGCATTTGTTGTAGAGCTGGTTTGGTGGTGCTGAATTCTCTTAGCTTTTGCTTGTCTGTAAAGCTTTTGATTTCTCCATCAAATCTAAATGAGATCCTTGCCGGGTAGAGTAATCTTGGTTGTAGGTTCTTCCCTTTCATCACTTTAAGTATATCATGCCACTCCCTTCTGGCTTGCAGAGTTTCTGCTGAGAAATCAGCTGTTAACCTTATGGGAGTTCCCTTGTATGTTATTTGTCGTTTTTCCCTTGCTGCTTTCAATAATTTTTCTTTGTCTTTAATTTTTGCCACTTTGATTACTATGTGTCTCGGCGTGTTTCTCCTTGGGTTTATTGTGTATGGGACTCTCTGCGCTTCCTGGACTTGGGTGGCTATTTCCTTTCCCATGTTAGGGAAGTTTTCGACTATAATCTCTTCAAATATTTTCTCTGGTCCTTTCTCTCTCTCTTCTTCTGGGACCCCTATAATGCGAATGTTGTTGAGTTTAATGTTGTCCCAGAGGTCTCTTAGGCTGTCTTCATTTCTTTTCATTCTTTTTTCTTTAGTCTGTTCCACAGCAGTGAATTCCACCATTCTGTCTTCCAGGTCACTTATCCGTTCTTCTGCCTCAGTTATTCTGCTATTGATTCCTTCTAGTGTAGTTTTCATTTCAGTTATTGTATTGGTCATCTCTGTTTGTTTGTTCTTTAATTCTTCTAGTTCTTTGTTAATCATTTCTTGCATCTTCTCAATCTTTGCCTCCATTCTTATTCCGAGGTCCTGGATCATCTTCACTATCATTATTCTGAATTCTTTTTCTGGAAGGTTGCCTATCTCCACTTCATTTAGTTGTTTTTCTGGGGTTTTTTCTTGTTCCTTCATCTGGTACATAGCCCTCTGCCTTTTCATCTTCTCTATCTTTCTGTAACTGTGATTTTTTTTCTAACCCATCTATTCTTATCCATTAATTTATTTTGTTAAAAAATCCATTGTAGATGGAAAACTTTCTAAAATGTATTATATATTATCTTGATTTATTTAATCTAGTATCTTGAATAGACTTCAACTTTTCCTTGATCACTCAGGGGCCTGGGAGGTGACGTAATAAAGTCGTCAGGGATATTATAGTTTCTTCGCGGATTTTACCCTGCACTAATTGTTCCTAGGTTGCAATGAATTTTTGTGTCACCTTTCTAGTTTTTATATCTACACCTTCACGGCAAGGTACTCAGCTGTATTCTGTCTGTGGTTAGTGTGTTTGCCTCTGTGAGCCCGATCTTCCTTTTTCTAATCTGCTATAGAATGGGAAACAGATGAGCAAGCTATAGGAAAAAACAAACAAACAAAAGGAGTCATAAGTTCCATGGGAAGTTCTAGAAGTCCTAATGAAAATACATGGTCTTTGTGACAACTCTTATGGTTGCTCGGGGTTGTTTTTTGGCTGAAACATAAGTAATGTTTGACTATGTAGGAATTACCATACATTTTAGAAGTTAGAGCCATTTACAGCAATACAGCCTGACTTGTTTATGTTGTATATGATCAATGTGTACTGAATTATACTCAATATTTTGTAATAACCTATAATGGAATATAATCTGAAAACAATAAAACTGAGTCACTTTTCCGTACACCTGAAACTAACACAATATTGTAAATCAACTATACTTCAATTCAAAAGAAAAAAAGATTCTCTAGTCTTCCAGTGGGTCGTCTCATATAGGTGAGGCATTTCCAAGGACAGTTTGCATTAGTCAAAATGAAATTGTGGACAAAGGAGAAACAGATAGGAATAGGACTTCCACGTAGCATTTTCCAAAGCAGATTTGACAGAATGCTGATTCTGCGAGAAACTGAAATAAAAGGTCCCGTGGCTAAATGAGTTCAGGAAATGTGGCCAACTCTATTCCCTGTTATTGGAGATTCACCATAAATACTAGCATGTTAAGGGGCCTGAGAAGCCTTTCAGTAAAAAAATATGAAGAACTTTTTTGTACCTGGTGATCTGATGTTGGAACACCATCTTACTCCCTGCTTGAGAAAACAAGAGGAGAAGGCTGAAGGCTGCAATCCACAGAGAACTCGTCTCATTCTTAGTACCATTTGGCCCAGGAGAAAGCAACAGACAGTGATCAGGCATAAACACAGCTGCTTTTATCCAAGGGACAGTCTTTTGTATGTAACAGATGCTCAGTAGATTTTGTTCCTGTGTATAAATGAATAAGGACGATTCATGGGGAATCTGTGTTGAAAGAGGGCTGAAGTGATAAGGCAGAAAAGAATGGAATCAGACTCAGTCTCACTTAATAGTAATAGTTTATATTTATTAAGAACTCACTACGTGCCAGGCTTTATCCATATTGGCTCACTTAAGCATCATAATAGTTTTGTGGGGTAGGTGCTAACATCATTCCCATTTTATGGCTGAAGAAATTTGGGCCACTGAGAGTTTAAATAAACTGCCTAAGGCCACACAACTAGTAAGTGGCAGAAATGGGATTCAGATCCTCTCTGGCTCTAGAGCCAATGCCTATAACCTTTCACTTTTGCAAGCCCATCACTTTTGAGTGCTGGCAATGGGGAAAGGAGATATGAAATAGGGACATTGCTCCAAAGGAGGTGATAATGGACATGGGAAGAGAGTACATAGACACGAAAAGATAAATTACTTTTCCAAGGTTAAGTGCCAAGATGAGTGAGATGCACAGTGGACTAGATGTATGGACAAGGTATTTAAAACCCGTAAGGTATGTTGTTTATGTAAAATATTCTCAGAATTGTTATTAATGATAATGATACTGCTTTGGAGGAGAGAAGAGATGTGAAGGGGATGGTGACTGTGGAGATAATAATAATAATAAAAAAAAAATAATAATGCTTTTTGTAGTTCTTTCCAGTTTACATAGCACTTTTGTATATTTTATTATGTTTATTTTTCTCTGCAAGCCTTAGGGGGTTATACTGTTTATATTCTTATTATTCCCATTGTCCATATGGGGAACTGAGGCCTAAGGGAGTTAAGTGATTGACCAAAAGGCCCCACAGCTAGTAGGCAATGGAGCCAGAATTGGAATCCCAGGTTGCTGATTCCAAAGCCTCGCCTTTTCCTCTATCCTCTACTCTCTCTTAAAGGAGGCAGATTTTAAGAGTACAGGGAGGAGGTTCCAGGCTTAGGGAACGTAGGGATTGTGGTTAGAAACAAGACTTCCAGGGTGTGTTTCAGGAAGGTGGAATGGGCAAGCCTGGATGGAAGGGTTGGGGGTAACACGGAGGTGAGGCTGGAGAAGTGGGCTGGGCTTGTCTGTGATGGGCTCCCAATGCCCATGGAAGGAGTCAGGACATTATTCTGAGATCATTGGGGAACCTTTCAAGGTTTTAAGCAGAAAAGTGAACGTGTGTGTGTATGTGTGTGTGTGTAGACACACACATATATCTGAAGATTAGTATAGAACTGATGGTGGGATATAATGGAGAGGGAGAACCTGAGGTCCTAGAACCACTTAGCAACTATTTAGAAAATCTTGGTGTACAACTTGCCAAGATGATTATACAGGCTCTGATATGATTTATGGGAGTAGGTGGGCAGTTAGAATTAACCCCTGGATGACCCTATAAATTCAGATGTGTGTTAAAATTCTCCATAGCACCAGAGGGCTGGCTTTCCCAGTGATTGTCCCCTGGTATCTCCGGGTCCATCCCGTAGGTTCAAGAAGAGTATTGTGTGGGCTTGAAGTTGTCTGCCTCACTGTCCCATTTAGGCCTGGCAAAAAGAGAACCCCAGGAGGTGAAAGGAATATGTTTAGCTCATTTAAGACCTCTCTGAGCTCTACACTTATTATTATTATTTTTAACATTTATTTGTTTATTTAGGCTGCTCCAGGTCTTAGTTGCGGCATGTGAGATCCTCTTTGTGGCATGCGGGATCTTTAGTTGTGGCATGCACGTGGGAAGTAGTTCCCCGACCAGGGATCGAACCCGGGCCCCCTGCATTGGGAGTGCGGAGTCTTACCCACTGGACCACTGGGAAGTCCTCTAGACTTATTTTTCGAGGCCCTATCCCACATTAATATATTACAGTCCTCTCAACATAATATTAAACATGCAAGTGATATCTATTTGCATTGAATATAAAAATAATCATGGTGTAAAATGAAGAGGGCCTTGATTAAGCAGTACAGAAATGAGATGTAAAAGGAAAGAGAAAACCCAAGGGATACCCTGAAGGCAGGATCCACAAGACTTTGATGATGCCGAGTTTGAGGAGGAAAAAGGAATCAGAGGATCCTACCTTTCATCCAGCCCTCATTGCAGCCTAGAAATCTAGGGGCATGATACCTGCCCAGGAGAAATAGTGAAGGGGGGGAATAGGAATTTCAATTTTGGACAGATTGAGATTGAGATGATGGTGATATCCAGCTAAGTAGGTAGAGATAAGGATTCAAAGTTTACATACAGGAGACATTAAGACTGAAGATGTAGGTCTGTGAGTATGAGGGTGTCACCTGTATGCAGTTGATAGTTGAACTTATTAAGGAAGCTGGGTTCTCAGAGAAAGGCTGCATGTTGAGGAGGTGAGAGGCGGAAATGAAGACAAAAAGAGTGGAAAAAAAAAAGGTTATTCTTCAGGTAAACAAATACCTGAGTGAGATCTTGCTGGAGTCAAAAGAGCCACGTGGATCCATATTTTACTTCTGTCATTTACTGCCATAAATGGCAAGTCCCATCACCTCACTTCGCAGCTGTGATGTTTTCTCCTTCCACTGCAAAATCAGAAACATAATTCTGTTTCTGCCCAAGTCATCTAACCCAAGGATAGTGTGGGGATCAAATGAGATACTGTCAAGATGTGGCTGTCTCCGCAGGCAGTCTCTTTCCAGCCAGTGCCAAACAGTATGCTTCAATCTGTATCAACATTGACACAGACCTTGGCAAATAATCCACTAGCACAAAAAACATAAGTGAGCAATGCAGGCTTTACTGAAGATTTTGTAGAGCAGACTAGAAGAGGATTATATTACATCCCCTAAAGTATTCAGTTTCCATCAGCAATGACTTCCACGAAGTCCATTTTCCGTCACACTGATGCAGGTGGTTGATTTCCTTTCTTCCCCTGACGTGTCTGCCCGACCCCTACGGTTACTCAGTTGTTCCTGTGTTACATGGGGCCATTTAGCTCTGCCATTGACCTGCATACCTACTCATCTGGTTACTCAACAAAATAAAAGTCCTCAAGTAAAGAACACCACTTTTATCCTTAGCAAGTTTGGTGATCACCTATTTTTACTCACATATTCCCTTTGGGAGCTTCATCTTTATCCCACCACTATGCCCTGTAGTCCCCAGCTCACACCCCACACCATCATTCCATCTCCCCCAACCCTGAGAGGAGTTCTGTCTATGAGGGTTTTCTCCAGTCTTGTTACAAAATCATTTTGTCAACTCTAAAGTGATGGGAACTTCATTATTAGTGTCAGAAGAAGTCAAGGGAGGTGGTATCTTCGAGAGGGTGGTATTTTCAAGAGAGAGGATATAGTAAAAAGCTCTACAGAGAAGATGGAGAAAAGGAGGACCATGAAAAGGGCATTGGGTCAGTCAGAGAGGTGATGCTGACATTAATGTCAGCAGGATGGTGGGGGTGGAAACTTTGAAGGCAAGGATTAAGGAGTGAGCAGGTGTTCAGGAGGAGGAAAAAGGTTTCCTGATTTCCCTGGGAGCAAATCTCTCCACCAATCACTATATAAGGCGCATTCAGAGGAAATGCAGATTTGGATGGAGAAAGCAGCAGCAGGGCCAAATAGAGAGGCCCAGGAAACAAGTGTAATCAAGTTCATTCCGCAGAGGGCTACTTGAGAAGAAAGGGCAGTTAATTGTGCTGATAGGAGGATCATCCTTTACCCGTTACAACTATCTAAGAGCTATGTAACGATGAAATTTCCAAAAGCAGCAAGAAGTTCCCCAGCCAGAAACAGAAATTTCTGAGCAAAAGTCACAGGACAGGTATATTAGTGAATGATACAAATTTATATTTAATCGCCTAATTAAAAATATTGAGTGAGAATATTAGATCCAGAACTAGAGGGGAACCTTGAATATTACCTAATCTAACCCTGATGTTACAGAATCAGAAACTGAGGTTCTGGACAGGTTACCTAATTAATGCTAATTAATTAGACAGACCCCCTTCCCATTCTACTCTCAGATCCAAGAGCGCTAGTTCAGAAATCTTTCAAGTGCAATACATAAACTTCCATACTGCTGGCATTTCTACACTACAGTTTTGCAAAGCAAAAAGTTGATGGGGGATTATCCAGAGAAATATTTAAACTGATTTTCCTTCAATCAGTGAGGACATAGATTTATCAGTTTTACAGGTTGGAAAACTGAGGCTTGGCAAGATTAAGTGACTAGTCATACAGCTAGTGAGTGGCAGAATGGGAGCTAGAACAAGTCTGGTTTGAATCCAAGTCCAGTTTGTGTTTTCACTACAAGACAGCTGTTTCTGGCTTTGCAAGATCCTGTTAAGACACTAACGCTCTCAGAATTATACATGCTTCTCAGAATTACACGCAAACGAGGCATTCTTCTCTGAAAATATCATGGAGAGAGTGTGTGCATGGCCTGGGAACATTGTGTTCAGAGAAGAACTTCTACCAGTTAGGTCTGTCCAGTAAACTGGCGACTTTCTTATCTGGACTCATAATCTGGACTGATGCCTGTGAGACTTAGGGTCCATGGCATTTGCCCTTTTTTGTCTAGTAGTTGTATTTTTTTTGTTGGTTTCCTCAGTGCTTAAAGCCTCATTAGAACTAAGAAATGCGTGATCAATTACTTTTAATTTCAACTGTTGGGGTATGAAACAACATAGCCTAAATAAAAAAAAGAAGATTTTATGCCCTTGGCTAGGCATAGCCCAAATGCATATTTACATTGTTAAGAGCTGCATGATAATGTAGTGACTAAGAGTGGACTTTGAGAGTCAGAATACTGAGGTTCAAATCCTGACTTCACTATTTAAACTATTTGAATTTGTGCAACTTATTCTACTTTTCTGAGCCTCAGTTTCTTCATCTGTAAAATGTAAAAAAAAAATAAAAAATAAAAATAACAATAAAAGTTAGCGCCTAATAACAATACGTAACTCATGGGGTTCTTGTGACAACTGAGTTAATAAATGCATGATAGGCTACTTTTTGAAAGTGACATGGAGTGGGTGAGGCCATGTCAACAGCAGAGCCTGAGACTTAGAAGCCAGGAACTTTCTCTAGAGAATGTACCAACCATTGCCTGTGCCAGAGGGCTCTGGAAGCCAGGACAGCATCTTCTATGTTGTTCTTTCATCTCTTTTTTGTTGCTGTTTGGTAAGGCCCATCAGCTGACCACAGCCTCACTACTGTCCATCCAGCCCTCCCATTCTACCCACTACATATAGCCAATTTCCTCTCCAGATGGCCCAGAACACTCTTAAGTCACTGCCACCCCCCACCCCCCACCCCCTCATTCCACACACTCACAACAATAAAACAAGACGAGGAAGATGGAGCCTAGATACCTCAAAGCAGGGTGACCAACCTTCCTAATTTGCTTGGAATTGAAGAGATTCCTGAGACTTCAGTTTTAAAATCAGGACAATCCTGGGCAAACCCAAATAAATTTATCACCCTACCCAAAAGGTGGTTGGGGGTATGATGGCAAAATCCTCAAACCTGACCAAGATGGGGCTAGATGGAACCAGCTTGAGATCTCTCACAAAACCAGGATGGTGATGAAATTCACATATGGGATTGCTAATTTTGAAGCTGTAATGCACAGAGCCGGTAACAGGGAGCATGCACGTGTTCAATTGTTTATTCATCAAACATTCATTGAGGGCTTACTACATGCTGGGAAGATTTTAAGCACTAGGGAACAGAACAGGCAAAGTCTCTGCCCTCATGGAAACTCTATTCTAGTGTGTGTGTATGTGGGGACAGACAACAAACAAACAGATATCAAATGTCAATGAGTGATAAATTCTCTGAAGGAAAGGAAAATTAGGATAAGGAAACTGGCTGTGTGGGTTTGAAATGGATCAATCAGGATAAGTTTCTCTAAAGAGATGGTATTTGAGCACTTAGAGGAAGAGCAAGCCAGGGGAATATCAACGGGGCACAGTATTCCAGGCTGAGGAAACAAATGCAAAGGCTCTGGGAGGGGAACTTGCCTGCACAGGAACAGAATAAAGCCCAGTAGGGCAGGGATGAACGGAGCCAGGGATACAGTAGCAAGGAATGAAGTGGCAGAAGCGGCTAGGGGCCAGATGCTTAGAGCCTTGCAAACTAAGGTAAGGATTTAGGGTTTTAAATGCCAGCTGTTATTATAAAGGTAACGCTATTCTTCCATATTCTCTGCTGAGCGTTGGCTCTGTTATCTGCTGTTTTTCTACTCAGCTTTGCTTCACTCTGTCAAACAAAAAGTTTAGCTGCTCTTCATTTAACAAATGGCTTATAAAGACACCATTCCAGGCATTGGGGATTAGAAGTTGGTTCTCTCAAACAGCTTACCATCTAGTTCGGGGAGGGTGGGTGGATCACAGTATTGAAAACACGTGAAAAAATCAGCAGCCGTGGACTTCCAAGGAAACACCCGGTAACTACCGAGAAGAAAGGCGGTTTCAATTTCCCAGAGAGGTGAGGAGTTGCTTCCGTTGCGCCCCGGGGCATCATGGGAGGGGTGCGCCCCGGGGCATCATGGGAGGGGTGCGCCCCGGGGCATCATGGGAGGGGTGCACCTCGGGGCATCATGGGAGGGGTGCACCTCGGGGCATCATGGGAGGAGTGCGCCCTGGGGCATCATGGGAGGGCTGCACCCTGGGGCATCATGGGAGGAGTGCGCCTTGGGGCATCATGGGAGGGGTGCGCCCCGTGGCATCATGGGAGGGGTGCGCCCCGGGGCATCATGGGAGGAGTGCGCCACCGGGGAAGGAAAGGCTGGAAGTGATTCCGCCAGGGTTGGGACCAGCCTGGAGACGGTGAGGGGCCCTGGCCGGTGAGTGTACGTTTGGAGTTTGTGAGAGAAGCAGGCCTTTCTCGTCAGCTCCGCGATTCCAGAGCTTAACTGTGCGTGTGGTGGGAGGGTGTGAAGCCGGAAGTGGCGAGGGAATTCGAACCCCCGGCTCTTGACGTGACTGGGCCGCAAGGAAATTTCTGAAAAGTCTCAAGTCGCCAAATTCCATTTGAAGTTTTTCAGTACGTTTGTAGGCGTTTTATTACATTGCATATACATGTACTTATGTAATATATAGGGCTAAATCCATTTTTGGGTACTAAAAACTGTGGGTATCAATAGAATTATTTTTCAGACTATACCGGAAAAAAATATGATTCTGTTGCTCCAAAGATACCACCTTTCCCATCCATCCTCTTAACACATTTTTCATACTTTGAGGGCTCCCCCTGTGTTGTACCTCAGTTTCCCCGAGAGAGAGCCATAAGCCGTTGTTTCTGTGAGGAGCTGAGAAAATAGCCCGCCCTCTTGGGAAGGTCAGGCTACTATAATAGAAGAAAAGCCCTGTTTTGGGTGTGTTCCCCAAGGGGAATGTTTTTCTCCTTCATCAGCGAAGAGGCTTTCTTTTTCTCTCGTGGGCTCCGGAAGCAGCATCTTGGTGGCGCTTGGAGCCAGGAGGGAGGAATCGGGCTGGTAAATTCCATCCTTAAGGAAGTAAGGTTCTTTGCATCTGCCCACAGCTGATTCTTCAGCTTCCCACTTAGGAAAATGGGACCGACTAAGTCCGCAGTGAAGGTGCCTGGGGACACTGGTGTCAATGTAACATGTGTCCAAACCTCTGTCACAGCCAGGAGGCAGAATTTAAGTTTGCTCACCGACAGCTGCTGTGTTAGCCCTGGAATGTTAATGCTTACCGAAAACTTGGATGAAAGGCAACAGCTTTTAGTAGTTGTGCTAATGGTCTCGTCCATCAAATGACCCTCTCCTCTGCACCTTTCTCTTGTCAGTTATACCCATGTCTTTGATGAGAATTGGGTATGAAGTCCTCTTAAGAAGAACGTTCCTTTTAGTTATTGTATTTAAAAAATACGAGCCTTTAAAAAAATTCCCAAAGTGAGGTACACATTGTAGAAAGATTGAAAAACATAATCAAACATACTGAAGGAAAAATTTAAATCACTCCTAAGATTTTAGCATAGAAGTAATCTCTGCCGGAATTTGGATTAAGTCCTTTTACACTTTTTTTTATGTTTGTAAACACATACACAGTTTTGTTTTTTTTTTTAAACACATGCTTTAAACAAATACACAATTAGGGTATCAGCCTGTAAGCATGGTTTTGTATTCTGCCTTTGCAACTTAACAGATTATGGGAAATTTTACCATGATATTAACTCTTCTTCTACATCATGATTTTTAATAGTTACATATCGTTCCATCCTATGACTGTACTCAGTTTTCTATTTTGGGGCACTTAGGGTGCACTAATTTTTTTTTTTTAAATATTCCTGTAAACATATGTGTGCATATGTTTATGCATATCTTGACAATATTTATAGAATAGACTTTCTGGGCAAAGGGTATGACTGTTTTAAGGTTTGCAGTAGTACAATGCCTGTTATTAGAGTCTCCACAGTAGTGATGTGGCATAAGAAAACAATAAGTATTCTCTAATGATCGTTACGGAGCCCAAGCTCATATTGCTTGCCGTACAACAGGTCAACAAATCGAGAGACGAGTGGTTGGGGCAAGGAATAGTGACTTTATTCGGAAAGCCAGCAGACCGAGAAAATGGTGGGCTAGGGTCCTCAGGTAAGATGGGCTAGAACCATCTTCCCCGAGGTAGAATTCAGGCTTTTTTTATACTAAAAGGGGAGGGAGTGTTGTTAGCTGTTGCAAACTTGGTGTCGGAATCCTTTGTTCTTGTAGCTGTCCACTTAGGTCAGGTCATGGTGTTCCTGTAAACCTCCAACAAGACAAACGTTATTCTCTGTTCTGCAACTTTTTATCTCTCTATGAATGGAAAAGTGTTACACCTGTAAAGGCCAGAGCCTTGAGAATTGGCTATCCTGTATATTTCAGGCTATAGGCAACATTAAGTTGTAGCAAAAACAAAGTACAAAGGTTAAAGTAAAAGAAACAGATCTGATATGGTGTCAGTTTTGTTATTCCCTAGTACATGAGCATACTGATTATCAGGTGTTGTAAATATGCAATAGTCATTGCAACATGACTGCAAAATAAAATGACAAATACTGCAAAATTTTCAGAATTTAATGAAGTTGATGAAAGTGGTATTAGAAACCTGCTTGAATTTTGCAAAGCCACTGGCCAGGGTGATGCAGCAGCACTGAACTAGTTAATAATTATAAAACTCTGAACATGGACAATGATGATCCAATAAGTGCTTCAAGGGAGTGAGTTTAGGATCAAAGGATTAGGAAGACCCTTAAAATATCAATGAAGACATCATACAGTTTTTGCAAAACAGGACATTCTTTATGATTGCATTGCAAAAGTTAAACATAAAGGGTGCCACATCATACAAGATTGTGAGAAGGATGTTCCTTTTCTCCCAACTCCAACATTGATTCATTCTTTGTTCTAAGAATTAACAGAGATGCAGTTATAATGTAAATCTTGTGAAGTATAAGAGAAAATAAATTTATTTCAGTAGTTCTGGCTTGATTTTTATGATAAAATCCCAATCAGACTTTTTCCCCACAATTTACTCTGTAATTTTGGACTTCATTTTAATTAATTTAGATTCACCTTAAGTGGTTGTTTTCTGAGGTACATGATTGTTGATGTAGAAAATCCCAAAGAATTTACCCTCAAACTCAGAACTATGAAGTGAGTTCAGTAGGGTTTCAGGGTATAACATAAACATACAAAAATCAGTTGTATTTCTTTAGGCTGTATGCTAGCAGTGAACATGTGGACACCAAAATTAGAAATACAGGGACTTCCCTGGTGGCGCAGTGGTTAAAAATCTGCCGGCCAGTGCAGGGGACACAGGTTTGATCCCTGGTCCGGGAAGATCCCACATGCCATGGAGCAACTCAGGTCGTGCACCACAACAACTGAGCCTATGCTCTAGAGCCCGAGAGCCACAAGTACTGAAGCCCGTGTGCCTAGAGCCCGTGCTCCACAACAAGAGAAGCCACCGCAGTGAGAAGCCTGAGCATCGCAATGAAGAGTAGCCCCCGCTCGCTGCAGAGAAAGCCTGCGTGCAGCAACAAAGGCCCAATGCAGCCAAAAAAAAAAAAAAAAAAAAAAAAACCAAAGAAATACAATACAATATACAATTACTTAAAAACAAAAAGAAAGAAAAAGAAGAATTTAGGTGTAAATCTAACAAAACATGTACAGGACTTGTATGCTGGAAACTGTAAAACAAGGAAGACAGAAATTGAAGAGGATCTGAATAAATGGAAAAACATACTTTATTCACGAATTGGAAGAATCAACATAGTAAGTAAGCTAATTTTCCCCAAACTGGTAAATAGATTTAATGTAATTCCTATCAAAAATTATAACTCTGGCTTTAAATTTGGACATACAGTATCCTAATTATTATTTTCCCAAAGCACTATAATTGTAGTATTTCCCCCAATGAAAAATTTTAACAGCTTTATGGGGATATAATTGATGTATAACGAACTGTACATATTTAAAGAGTCTCGACATATGTAGACACTGTGACACCATCATCTGAATCAAGATAATGAACATGTCCATCACCCGCAAAGTTTCCTCCTGGTCCTTTGTAATACATCCTACTGTCATTCTGTGCCTCCCATAAATCCTGCCTCTCTGTCCCTAGGCAACCACTAGTCAGCTTTCAGTCACTATAGATTCATTTTTTTTCCCCTAGAATTTTATATAAATGGAATAATAGAGTCTACACTTTTTGGTCTGGCTACTTTCCATCAGCATTATTATTTTGAGATCCATCCATGTTTTTGTGTGTGTTAATAGTTTATTTTCATCATTTTTTAAAAAAAAATTATTTATTTTATTATTTTATTTATTGTTTCTGGCTGCGTTGGGTCTTCGTTGCTGCGGGCGGGCTTTTCTCTGGTTGCGGCGAGCGGAGGCTACTCTTCATTGCGGTGTGCGGGCTTCTCATTGCGGTGGCTTCTCTTGTTGTGGAGCACGGGCTCTAGGTGCGTGGGCTTCAGTAGTTGTGGCTCTCGGGCTCTAGAGCACAGGCTCAGTAGTTGTGGTGCATGGACTTAGTTGCTCCGCGGCATGTGGGATCTTCCTGGACCAGGGCTCGAACCCATGTCCCCTACATTGGCAGGCGGATTCTTAACCACTGCGCCACCAGGGAAGCCCAATAGTTTATTTTTATCATTTTGTAGTATTACATTATATGGATTTACCACAATGTGTTTCTCCATTCACCTGTTAATGGCCATTTGGGTGGTTTTCAGTTTGGGGCTATTACAGATAAATATGCTGTGAATATTTGTGTGGACATACGTTTTCATTTCTCTTGAGTAAATACCTAGAAGTGGAACGACTGGAACAAATGGGTAATTTCTTAACTTTTTAAGAGGCTGCCAAACTATTTTCCAAAATGGTTATGCTGTTTTACATGACCACTAGCCGGTGTGAGAGGTCCAGTACCTCCACCTCTTGGCCAACACTTGGACTTTTAGTCATTGTAATAGGTGTGTTGTGATATCTCATTATGTTTTCATTATTAGTCCCCTAATGATTCATGATGAGCATTTTTCATGTGCTCTGTGTATATCTTCTTTGGTGAAATGTTTGTTTAAATCTTTTCGCTCTTTAAAAATTGGGTGATTTGTTTTCTTTTTAGTGAAGATATAGATTTCTGTATGTATTCTAGACACAAGTCCTTTATCAGGGGTATAATTTGCAAATACTTTTTCTCAGTCGGTGGCTTGTCCTTTCATTCTGTTTAACAGTGTTTTTCAAAGTGCAGAAACTGAATTTTGATGAAATCCAGTTTATCAATTTTTTCTCTCATGGCTTGTGCTTTTGGTGTTGGCATCTAAGAAATCTTTGTGTAAACCAAGGTCACAAAGATTTACTCTTATGTTTACTTCTAGAAGTTTTTGTGATTCTACTTTTGGTTTCCTCTTTGATCCAAACTTTAATTTAGGAGAGTATTTTGAATTTTTTTGTTTAAAACTGTTATTAATTTTAGACATTTTTGCGATTGAGGCCTGTGCAGTTTATACTGTAAAGGAGTGAGGCTGATAGGGGTTGGGAGGCAAGGGAGTGTGGATGGTAGAAGGTGGAAGAGGGACAGGAGTGCATAAAGTACAATTTTTGTCTAGATTGCATTTTTGTTCTACTGCTTCCTCTCTTTCTAGATACCAAACTCCTCATGTTTATACTGCACTAAATCTTTCTTGTTTTATTCTTCCTCTTTTCATAAGTCCTTTCTCTCTCTCTCGCTCTCTCTCTCTCTCTCTCACCCACTCATCCATCCAATCTGTCAGAAAACCCTATGTGCGCTAGGGCTACCTTCACAGTACATCTAGAATCCATCTGCTTCTCGTCATCTCCCAGTGCCTATCTCTCTGGTCTAAGCCACTGTCATTTTTTATCTTTTATTTTGCAGTAGGCTCCTAACTGGTCTCACAGTTTCTACCTCTGCCTCCTTCACTGTATTCTCAATGCAGCAGAGTGATTCTTTTTTTTTTTTTTAAAGACTTATTTATTTATTCATTTTGGCTGTGTTGGGTCTTCTTTGCTGCGCACGGGCTTTCTCTAGTTGCGGCGAGAGGGGGCTACTCTCCCTTGCGGTGCAGAGGCTTCTCATTGCGGTGGCTTCTCTTGTTGCGGAGCACGGGCTCTAGGTGTGAGGGCTTCAGTAGTTGCAGCATGCGGGCTCAGTAGTTGTGGCTTGCGGGCTCTAGAGCACAGGCTTAGTAGTTGTGGTGCATGGGCTTAGTTGCTCCGCGGCATGTGGGATCTTCCAGGACCAGGGCTCGAATCCGTGTCCCCTGCATTGGCAGGCAGATTCTCAACCACTGCGCCACCAGGGAAGTCCCCAGAGTGATTCTTTTAAAATGTGTGTTAATATCACTCCTCTGCTCAAAACACTCCAAAGATTTCCCATCTCACTCTGAGTGAAGAAAGAAGTCCTCAGGTGGCCCTGAAGCCCTACATGATCCGTGGGGTCCCAGGTTCCTCTCTTATGCCGTAACTATCTTGCTCATTCTCCTCTAGCCCTGCTGGCCTCCTTCCTGTCCCTGGGACATGCCAAACTGCCCCTGCCTAAGGGCCTTTGCATTTTCTTTTGTTCCCTCTGCCTGGAGTACTCTTGCCTCCTTCAGGTCTCAGCTCAAATGTGTTTTTCTTAGAGAGGCCTTGCTTGACTCCTCTCTACATAGTACTAACTGCCTCCCTCTTACTTTTTTTTATTTCTCATGAGCACTTACCTGACGCATTACGCAGCTTCTTATTTTTTTTGTAGATCTTTTTACAAAAATTTTATGTTGGAGTGTAGTTGATTAACAATGATGTGTTAGTTACTGGTGAACAGCAGAGTAATTCACTTACACCCATACAAGTATCCATTCTTCTTCAAATTCTTTTCCCGTTTAGGTTATTACAGAATACTGAGCCGAGTTCCCTGTGCTATACAGTAGGTTCTTGTTGATTATCTATTTTAAATATAGTAGACACAGCTTCTTATTTGTTGACTGCCTTTCTTTCCTTGCAGAATATAAGTTCCCAGAGGGAGGGAACTATGCTTTGTTCACTGCTATTCCCATAGTACTGAGAGCAGTGCCCGGCGCATAGTAGATGCTCAGTAACCACCTGTGGAGTGGGTGCATGAGTGTGTCCTGTCTGAAGGGGTAACCTCAGTGAGTGGTTTCCTTAGTAATTTGTAACAATCTAGAGAGACTTAATAAAATTAAGTCCAGTAAAAGATAATTGTGTGTGTGTGTGTGGTGGAGCTGGAGATGGGAAAGGGGATGCGGGGTGGTGAGGGAGGTACAGATATTGAATGTTCCACAAAGCCATATATAATGTTAGAATAATAATAGCTAGGTGAGAACTGTGTTTGAGAATAAGTAATTTTGGAAGTAAATGAGTCTGGTTCAGTTTATCAGTTCACTGTAGTTTTTATTTATTCAACATGAAGAGAAAAACATCACAAAGCAAGTGACCCAAAATAGCACATGTTGTGCATTTCTTCAGCCCCTTGGCAGCATCAGGCAGATGTGTTCGCTCTGCACTGACTTGTGTGTGAATCTCCCGGCTCTTCACCCGCAGCTTGTTGACCTGGGACCCGGCAATGTCAGCCCGTTCCTCGGCCTCCTCCAGCTCGTGCTGGAGCTTGCGGAATTTGGCAAGATTAGCATTGGATTGTTCCTCCTAAGAATAAAGTTGTGAGAGTTAGACTTTGTGGTTCTCATTGCACTTGTCACAAACAGGATTATTTCCTCAACTCAGATATTTCCTTCTTACGGTTTGTCATATCTGATTTCAAATCCAGACAGAACTTGTAACTTCAGTTACATTTTTTACTCTAAAGAATGAAAGAAGAAATAGTTTTGAAATGGAAGAGACGAGCTCATTATGTCAAACCCATGTATACGTGAAGTCTATTTATGATGTATGGACTGAGTGGAAAGGAGGAAGAGACCCATGTGCGCTCGCTCACAGAGGTTAGACAGTAAATGTAAGGTCAAATTCTAACTTCGGGAAAATCCCAGTTGAAGTGTTTTTGCCATATATTTTGACTCTGGTATACAGAGACACTGCGGGTGGGGGGATGGGGATAGGAAGAAAGTATGCCCTTTGTTGGTTGCACTTACTACCATTTGTGCCTCTCCCTTTCGTGTTCCCTTTTCTTACCTCTTACCCACTACATTGTGTCTGGAAGAGTGGGGAACAACCAGGAAAAGTGAAGCTGGAGAATCTTCCAACACATCCTAATTTGCTACAGCGAATGTGCAGGGATAAGTCCCTGCTGATGACAGTGGTAGTGAGGGAAGGAGTCAGCTGGGGTAAAAGATTTCTGTTTGGCTTTTGGGAACAATTGATTTTGTGCATTTCTAGAGGGAGAGGAATATTTATCATGGTGTTAGATTTTCTGCTGGATATTCTTTGCAGCTATCAAGTAAGGTGGGTTATTTGGAATTTTCTTTTTTTCCCCCAACCCCTACAAATTGCTTAATAATAAAAATATCTCGTCTTGAGGTCTTATTCTATAATTAGGATTTGGGGGTAAATTCATATTTATATCATCTCTCTTAAAATAAGAATGACATATTCTTACTTGGTCTCTTTCTTTCTCATTAACACATTCTCTTAATATACTTTCTACCCCCAAAGAAGTTTTCTTCTTCCCTCAAGGGCTTAAAGATACTTACAGCCTCCTCAGCTTGTCTCTTGTATCATTTCACCTTTGCCTGTAATTTATCTACCAGGTCTTGCAGCCTGAGAACATTCTTGCGGTCTTCCTCAGTCTGGAAGTTTGAAAAAAATGGTCTGCATTGAATCCAACAAAATCAACCCACTACAGGTGGTGAAGTAAATCACTTTGATATGATGGCAGGTGGGCCTGGGGTAAATGTGGTCAACTCTGAGGCTTCCTTCATAGTATTAACAGTAGCCACTCTTGTTAAATGTCCACTGTGTGCAGGCACTATATTGGAGAGTTATACACGTCTCTAATCCTTACCTCCCTACTCTGGTGAGTAGATGTTTTTATTCTATTTTACAGGTGATGAATTAAGGTTGAGAGTGTTAGGTAACCTATCCGAGTTTAAAAAGTAAGAGGCCAAAGTAGGACTAATACCAGTTTATCTGTCTTTGAAACCTGTATTCTTTCCTCACTTACACGATTTTCTAAAGGCCTTCCTGATTTTCCTAGCTTAGGAAAGGGTCTGTGATAGGTGATTGTGTCATTTGCCCCTTATGTATATCGAGTTAACATGTAGCTATTTGTGAGTACCACATAGTCACCAGGTTTTCAATTTCCCTTTGTGCAGGAAGTCTGGATATTCTAGAAAGCTCTTCCCCTTACCTGGTAGGTGAGTTCCTTTACTCTTCTCTCGTGTTTCCACAAACCTTTAACAGCCTCAGCATTACGTTTCTGCTCACTTTCAACCTCTCCTTCAAGCTCACGTACCTACAATCAAGAAAGATACTTATATAGTCAGTCTTGGGGGATGTTAATTAACTCAGGACCTACTGACGATATTGGGTGGCTGTCTCCAGCCACAGGATAAGGATGGGAGTCAATATACAAGAAGAGAGAAGGATCGGGGAGTGCCATTTTCACCTTCCGGATTCAGAGATTGAGAGACCCACCCTGGCCTCCAGCTTCTGGATGTGCTTCTTGCCACCCTTCAGGGCCAGCTGCTCAGCCTCGTCCAGGCGGTGCTGCAGGTCCTTCACCGTCTGCTCCAGGTTCTTCTTCATCCGCTCCAGGTGGGCGCTGGTGTCCTGCTCCTTCTCTGTCAGCTCCTCGGCCATCATGGCCGCCTGGTTAAGTTCACAAGAGGCATCAGTGGGCCACCCACCCCTCCTATGCGGGCACACGGAGGGTGCTGTGAGGCTGGTACTAGGCACGCTGATGCTTTCCTCCTTGCCGCAGCCACCGCTGATGTTGCATGGTTCCCCTCCCACTTTGCCTCTGCTGAGGCTCCGTCTCCTTCCGTCTCTCCGGGAAGCCACCACTGACTGAATGCAGGGGTGAGGAGAGGAAACCTACTTGCAGGTCCCAAAGGGGCGGCGTAGAAGCCCCTTTCTTATCGCCAGACAGCATCTCTGATAAGAAAGAATGGAGCGCACATCCGTGACATCCTTCTTGGCCTTCTCCTCTGCATTTTTGGACTCCTGGATAGACTTCTCCACCTCTGCCTGGCATTGGGCTATGTCAGCTTCCAGTTTTTTCTTGGTATTTATCAGGCACGTGTTCTACAAGAAAAATTAGATAAGAGGTTCGGGCTACATTTGGACACTTACAACGATTGGAAGGGAGAGGGTTGGGTGGGGAAAGAAGTCAAGCTCGAGAACGTTCCATTTCTTATTTTTCACACAGGTGAAAAAAAATTTAAAAGACTTTCATTTTTGATAGGACAGATATCCCAAAACAGGCCCGAGAATTGTACATAAAAGAATTGAGTAAATGATAAATGTGGACATTCAAATATTTGAGGAAGGATAAATTATTTAGTTAAAGGTGCTGGAACAAGGAAATGGTTGACATAACTATGTGAAATGAAAAATAATTCTCATGATCAAAACATTGTACAGAGTTGTTAGGATGATGACAAACGAGGAAACATTTGCAATGTGCATTACTGAAAAAATATTTCCTTCCTTAATATGTAAAAAAGACAAATCATTAAGAAAAAAGGGCAAAAGTACAAATAGCTAAGACACACCAGAAGAAATACAAATAGCCAACAAATACGACAAAATGTTTTACCTCATTAGTAATCAAAGAAATAAGAATTTTTAAAATGAGGCATTTTCAACCATAAAATCGGTGAAGATTAAAAAAAATAATAGCTAAGCACTCTCACTTATTTTCCCCATGGGAGTAAAAATTGGGACAACTTTGTTAAAGACCAATTTACAACATATCATAAATGTCTTTGCTGTTTTGACCATGAATATATACTTCCAGGAATTTACTTACTTTTAGGAATATTAAGGAAATAGTAATCATGGATATATGTGAAAATTTAGTTATGAAGAAGTTAGTCATACAATCTTCTAATCATAAAAATTTTTATTGGGAACAGTCTAAAAATATCCAACCGTAGAAGACTGATTAAATAAATGTGCCATAATACACAACTAAAATGGACTGCTTTTCTGCCATTAAAAAACTGTATCATAGAAAACTATTTTAAAATATAGAAATATGTTCACAACACGTTAAATGAAAAAAAGTTGCAAAAGGATTGATCACGTTTACAAAAAATATCATATTTATGTATAGAAACAAGAGCCTAGAATAGGCGATCCCAAAATGCTAACAATATGGTTGGTATTTTTCTAGTTTTTTGGCTAATTCAAAAAATAGTTTTTAAAGCAAGGAATTTTGGGGGAATTCCCTGGCAGTCCAGTGATTAGGGCTTTGTGTTTCCACCGCGCAGGGCACGGGTTCGATCTCTGGTTGGGGAACTAAGATCCCGTATGCCATGTGGTGTGGTCCAAAAAAATAAGAAATGAAACAAGGAATTCTTTAACTTTCCTAAAAGTAATTATTTCAAAAGACAATCCTAATTTTCTAAGCTTGCAGCTTAAATGTTACTGCCTCTGTGAAGCCTTTTCCAGCCCTTTTATGCAATAATTTGTCATGCCTTGCTCTGATTTCCCCATGATCTTTTATCTTCAGATAAAAGAAAGCTCAGCAATCTGTCCATCTAGAGACCAAGTTATTCCAAGAACTAGGCCTAATGAAAGTTTGTCTTGACCACTAGCCTGGAAGGAGCGGTGGGAACTCCTCTCCGTCAAGCCTGGGTCCTGCCTGCCTCCAGGGTGGACCCAGAGTGGAGTGAGGACGGACACACGTGGGAGTGAAGGAGCTGCACACGGTCGCTGGCCTCCAGCAGCTCGTGCTCCGCCAGCTTGCGGGTGCGCTCCGTCCGCGCCAGGGCCACCTTCCTCTCCTCCGGCTCCTCCAGCAAGAGGCCATTCCTGCGCTCCACGAGGGCCAGCTGCTCCTTGAGGTCCTCGCTGCTCCTCAGGGCGTCATCCAGATGCAGCTGGGAGTCCTTCACTAGAAACCAGGGGTGAGACCGGAGCCCAGGGCAGGCTGAGGTCCTGCCAGGTCCTCCAGGGGCCGTGCACTCACCTTGAGCTGGCTCTGGACTGAGCACAGGTGTTTCTGGGTCTCTGCCACCTGGCGGTTGGAGTGGCCCAGCTGAATCTCCATCTCACTGAGGTCTCTCTCCATCTTCTTCTTCAGCCTCAGAGCAACATTCCGGCTCCAGATCTCAGCATCCAGCACGCTTTGCATGGCCTTTGCTGCCCGCTGGCTGTTTCTTTTCAGCTGCTCGATTTCTTCTTCCTTCTCAATGATCTTGCGGTCAAGCTCAGATTTCAGCTGGTTCAACTCTAGCTGGACATGCAAAATCTTGCCCTCTTCATGCTTCAAGGAACCCTGATAAAAGTAAAGGAGTGATTGGGATTGCCGGGGGCAGCCACCTTCTTGAATGAGGTTTTTCATCCCCATTAGGATAAAAAGGGTATTATTAGGCTCATTTTACAAATAAATAGAACAGTACTCAAAAAGGTCAAACAGTTTGCTCCCAAATTGTTACTAGTAATGAAACTAGAACTGAAGCTTTGTTGTTAACAATCTTATGTCTTGAGAAGGACAGAGCATCGTTTTCAATTAGTAAAAATTTTGATTACTGTGTCTTTTTAAATAGTGACCATAAGTCAGGAGCCAACCTCTGCTCAAAAAAGACAGAGAAAGACAGAGGAATTGCTCTCCTGTTATCCTGCATAGTGCAAATTTCCCTAGACCCTCTTAAGCATCCGCCCCTCTCTGGCCACAGCTGGTGATAGCATCAGGATCCTGCACTCTTTGGACCACACAGAATTCCCAGCAGCCAAAGATGACCCTGTATAACTCTCTGTTAAAACTAAGGGAATCTGAGCTGGCTCTCAGGATGTTTGGTGATTGAGTTCTTGCTTTCTGAGAGGAAGACGTTGAGGACATAATGAACAAGTTTATTTATTCAATAGGAGAAATACGATGGACTAGAGAACACCCATGAGGCTAGGCAGCAGAGAGCAGCTGGTCCCCCCCAGGGCGGGGTTGGGGCTGGATTCTTCCCATTGGAGCCCCAGTGCCTCCTGCAGGAAGGGCCCCTGGGGGTGGTCTAGTCCCCTTCCTCAGCGCCCCGCCCTCCTTCACATCTCAGACATGTGCCTCCACCTCTTTCTTCCAGGGCAGCCTGGAGGTCTGACTTTTCTTGCTGCACTTGCTTCCTGGTCTTCTCCAATTCCTGAAGATTCTTGCTCATTTCCGCAATCTGCATGGTTAAGTCGGAAATCTCTTCTGCAAAGCACAGGCTTGATTTAGGATGTTTTCACAGGCTCTGTCTGATAGCACCGGCATTTGCCAGGGAATTTGGGGATTGGTGATTCATTCATGACCTTCATATAGGAGAGGACAAAGACAGGGAAACCTTTCAGGGGAGGTGTCGACAAGACACAGGTGTGTGGCCTCACCTGAAGATGCAGAGGGAGGAACAACAGAACACCTGTATGACCCTGAACCTTCACACGGTACACAAAAGGGTCACAGAGAGGACCGGGGGAGACTACTGTGGAGAAAACACATAGAATCATGGTATCAGAAACAGAAGGGGCTTTAGAGGGCATTGGGTCTGGTCTAGTTTTGTAGGACAGCGGTCTGAGATCCTAAGGGATCTAGTGACAGGATCAAGGACACAAAGCCATGTAGAGACAGAATCCATGGAAGATATGTTCTGTAGAAGAGCACGGAGCTTAGCAGCCCAGCGAACCCTCTGTTGGCGAGAACAAGGCTTGGCTGTGACTAGGCCTTACATTGGGGAAGTTTGGGTCCCAGGGTAAAGTGAATAGATGTGAGGATTTTGTGGGGCATCGGGAAGGAGGAGGCTGTGGACAAATGGGGGAGTGGTGGCCAGAAGAGAAGGGGGGCTGTCACACACCTGTGATAGGGAGAGAGCTGGGGGCTGTCAAACCCGTGTGACGGGAAGACAGCTGGGGGCTGTCACATACCTGTGATGGGGAGATAGTTGGGGGCAGTCACATACCTGTGATGTGGAGACGGCTGGGGGCTGTCACATACCTGTGATGGGGAGAGAGTTGGGGGCTGTCAGGCACCTGTGGTGCGGAGACAGCTGGGGGCTGTCACATACCTGTGATGGGGAGACAACTGGGGTCTGTGACTCACTGGTGATGGGGAGAGAGGTGGGGGCTGTGACTCACCTGTGATGGGGAGAGAGATGGGGGCTGCCACCTACCTGTGATGGGGAGAGGGCTGGGGGCTGTCACGCACCTGTGATGTGGAGACAGCTTCGGGTTGTCACATACCAGTGATGGGTAGAGAGCTGAGGGCTGTCACCCAAATGAGAAGGGGAGAGGGCTGGGGGCTGTCACACACCTGTGATATGGAGACAACATGGGACGGTCACACAACTGTGATGGGGAGACAGCTGGGGGCTGTTACATACCTATAATGGGGAGACAGATGGGGGCTGTCACATACTTGTGATGTGGAGACAGCTGGGGGCTGTCACATACCTGTGATGGGGAGAGAGTTCGGGGCTGTCAGGGACCTGTGACGCGGAGACAGATGGGGCCTGTCACATACCTTTGATGGGGAGACAGCTGGGGGCTGTCACATACCTATGATGGGGAGAGAGTTGGGGGCTGTCAGGCACCTGTAATGTGGAGAGAGCTGGGGGCTGTCAGATATCTGTGATGGGGAGACAGCTGGGGGCTGTCACTCACCTGTGATGGGGAGAGAGCTGGGGGCTGTCACACAGCTGTGATGGGGAGAGAGCTGGGGACTGTCAAACACCTATGATGGTGAGAGAGCTGGGGGCTGTCAGATATCTGTGATGGGGAGACAGCTGGGGGCTGTAACATACCTGTGATGGGGAGAGAGTTGGGGGCTGTCAGGCACCTGTGATGCAGAGACAGCTGGCGGCTGTCACATACCTATGATGGGGAGAGAGCTGGGGGCTGTCACTCCCCTATCATGGGGAGAGACCTGGGGGATGTCACACACCTGTGATGGGGAGAGAGCAGGGGGCTGTCACTCACCTGTAATGGGGAGAGAGATGGGGGCTGTCACACACCTGTGATGGGGAAAGAGATGGGGAATGTCAAACACCTGTGATGGGGAGAGACCTGGGGGTTGTCACATACCTATGATGCGGAGACAGCTGGTGTCTTTCAGTTACCTGTGAAGTGGAGACAGTTGGGGGCTGACACATACCTGTGATGGGGAGAAAGTTAGGGGCTGTCAGGCACCTGTGACGAGGAGAGACCTGGGGGCTGTCAGATACCTGAGATGTGGAGAGAGTTGGGGGCTGTCACACACCTGGGATGGGGAGAGAGATGGGGACTGTCACATACCTGTGTCGCTGAGACAGCTGGGGGTTGTCACATACCTGTGATGGGGAGAGAGCTGGAGGCTGCCACTCACATGTGATGGGGAGAGAGCTGGGGGCTGTCACTCACCTGTAATGGGGAGAGAGATGGGGGCTCTCATTCACCTGGGATGGGGAGAGAGCTGGGTGCTGTCGCCCACCTGTGAAGGGAAGAGAGCTGGGCGTTGTCACACACCTGTGATATGGAGACAGCTGGGGACGCTCACACACCTGTGATGGGGAGATAGCTTGGGGTTGTCACATAACTGTTATGTGGAGACAGCTGGGGGTTGTCACCTATAATGGGGAGACAGCTGGGGGCTGTCATATACCTATGAAGTGGAGACAGCTGTGGCCTGTTATAGACCTGTGATGGGGAGAGACCTTGGGCTTCTCACATACCTGTGAAGTGGAGACAGCTGGGGTCTCCCACATACCTATAATGGGGAGACAGTTGGGGGCTGTCACATACCTGTGACAGAGAGTTGGGGGCTGTCAAGCACCTGTGATGTGGAAAAAGCTGGGGGCTGTCACATACCTGGGATGGGGAGAGAGCTGGGGGCTGTCAGTCACCTGCGATGGGCAGAGGGTTGAGAGCTGTCACACACCTGTGAAGGGGAGACGGATGGGACCTGTCAAACACCTGTGATGGGGAGTGAGCTGGGGCTCACTCATATGTGTGATGCGGTGACAAGTCTTGGCTGTCACATGCCTGTGATGTGGAGATATTGGGGTCTGTCACATACCTGTGATGGGGAGAGAGTTGGGGGTTGTCAGGCACCTGTGATGCGGAGACAGTTGGGGGCTGTCACATACCTGTGATGCGGAGAGAGTTGGGGGCTGTCGGGCATCTATGATGTGGGGAAACCTGGGGGCTGTCACATACGTGTGATGGGGAGAGATCTAGGGGCTTAAAATCACCTATGATGGGGAGAGACCTGGGGGCTGTCACGCACCTGTAATGGGGAGAGAGCTGGGGGCTGTCACACACCTGTGATGGGGAAGGAGATGGGGATTGTCAAACACCTGTGATGGGGAGAGACCAGGCGGCTGTCACATACCTGTAATATGGAGACAGGTGGGGGCTGTCACATATGTGTGATGGGGAGAGAGTTGGGGGCTATCACGCACTTGTGAGGCGGAGAGAGATGGGGACTGTCAAACATCTATTATATGGAGAGAGTTGGGGGCTGTCACATACCTGTGATGGGAATAGACCTGGGGGCTTTTACTCACCTGTGATGGGAGGAGAGATAGGGGCTGTCTATCACCTGTGATGGGGAGAGAGCTGGGGGCTGTCACATACCTGTGATGGGGAGAGAGCTGGGGGCTGTCACACACCTGTGATGCGGAGACAGCTGGGGGATGTCACATACCAGTGATGGGGAGAGAGCTAGGGGCTGTCACTCACCTGTGATGGGGAGAGAGCTGGAGGCTGTGACTCACCTGTGATCGGGCGAGAGATGGGGGCTGTCACACACCTGTGATGGGGAGATAGCTGTGGGCTGTCACTCACCTGTGATGGGGAGAGCGATGGGGGCTGTTTAATACCTGTGATGGGGAGAGAGCTGGGTACTTTCACATACCTGTGATGTGGAGAGAGCTGGGGGCTGTCACATACCTGTGATGGGGAGAGAGCTGGGGGCTGTCACATACCTGTGATGGGGAGAGAGCTGGGGGCTGTCACACACCTGTGATGCGGAGACAGCTGGGGGATGTCACATACCAGTGATGGGGAGAGAGCTAGGGGCTGTCACTCACCTGTGATGGGGAGAGAGCTGGAGGCTGTGACTCACCTGTGATCGGGCGAGAGCTGGGGTCTGTCACCAACCTGTGAAGGGGAGAGAGCTGGGCATTGTCACGCACCTGTGATATGGAGACACCAGGGGACGGTCACTCACCTGTGATGGGGAAAGAGCTGGGGGCTGTGACTCACCTGTGATGGGACGAGAGATGGGGCTGTCACTCACCTGTGATGGGGAGAGAGATGGGGGCTGTTAAATACCTGTGATGCGGAGAGAGTTGGGTACTTTCACATACCTTTGTTTGGGAGACAGATGGGGACTGTCAAACACCTGTGATGGGGAGAGTGCTATTGGCTGTCACACAAAAATGATGTGCAGAGAGCTTGGGGCTGTCACTCACCTGTGAAGGGGAGAGAGCTCGGCATTGTCACACACCTGTGATATGGAGACACCAGGGGACGGTCACACACCTGTGATGGGGAGAGAGCTTGGGGTTGTCACATACCAGTGGTGTGGAGACTGATGGGGGCTGTCGCATACCTATAAAGGCGAGACAGGTGGGGGGTGTCACATACCTGTGATGTGGAGACAGCTGGGGCCTATCATATACCTGTGATGGGGAGAGAGTTGGGGGCTGTCACACAGCTGTGATGGGGAGAGAGCTGGGGACTGTCAAACACCTATGATGGGGAGAGAGCAGGGGGCTGTCACATACCTATGATGCGGAGAGAGCTGGTGGCTGTTTCATACCTGTGATGTGGAGACAGCTGGGGGCTGTAACATACTTGTGATGGGGAGAGAGTTGGGGGCTTTCAGGCACCTGTCATGTGGAGACAGCTGGCGGCTGTAACATACATATGGGGAGAGAGCTGGGGGCTGTCACTCCCCTGTCATGGGGAGAGCGCTGGGGGCTGTCACATACCTGTGATGGGGAGAGAGCTGAGGGCTGTCACTCACCTGTAATGGGGAGAGAGCTGGGGGCTGTCACACACCTGTGATGGGGAAAGAGATGGGGAATGTCAAACACCTGTGATGGGGAGAGACCTGGGGGCTCTCACATACCTATAATGCGGAGACAGCTGGTGTCTTTCAGTTACCTGTGAAGTGGAGACAGTTGGGGGTTGACACATACCTGTGATGGGGAGAAAGGTGGGGGCTGTCAGGCACCTGTGACGAGGAGAGACCTGGGGGCTGTCAGATACCAGAGATGGGGAGAGAGTTGGGGGCTGTCACTCACCTGTGATGTGGAGAGAGCTGGGGGCTGTCACACACCTGGGATGGGGAGAGAGCTGGGGCCTGTCACTCACCTGTAATGGGGAGAGAGATGAGGGCTCTCACTCACCTGGGATGGGGAGAGAGCTGGGGGCCGTCACCCACCTGTGAAGGGAAGAGAGCTGGGCGTTGTCACACACATGTGATATGAAGACAGCTGGGGAAGGTCACACACCTGGGATGGGGAGATAGCTTGGGGTTGTCACATAACTGTTATGTGGAGACAGCTGCGGGTTGTCACCTATAATGGGGAGACAGCTGGGGGCTGTCATATATCTGTGATGTGGAGACAGCTGGGGCCTGTCATATACCTATGATGTGGAGACACCTGGGGGCTGTCACATACCTGTGATGGGGAGAGACCTGGGGGCTGTTACTCACCTGTAACGGGGAGAGAGCTGGGGGCTGTCACACACCTGTGATGGGGAAGGAGATGGGGATTGTCAAACACCTGTGATGGGGAGAGACCTGGGGGTGTCACATACCTGTGATGTGGAGACATGTGGGGGCTGTCACATAACTGTTATGGGGAGAAAGCTAGGGGTTGTCACATACCTGTGATGTGGAGACAATGGGGGCTGTCACATACCTGTGATGGGGAGGGAGTTGGGGGCTGTCATGCTCCTGTGATGCGGAGTGAGCGGGGAGCTGTCAGATACCTGTGATGGGCAGAGAGCTGGGGGCTGTCACTCACCTGTGATGTGGAGAGTGCTGGAAGCTGTCACACACCTGTGATGGAGAGAGAGATCGGGACTGTCACATACCTGTGTCCCTGAGACAGCTGGGGTCTGTCACATACCTGTGGTGGGGAGAGAGCTGGAGGCTGCCACTCACCTGTGATGGGGAGAGAGCTTGGGGCTGTCACTCACCTGTAATGGGGAGAGAGATGGGGTCTCTCACTCACCTGTGATGGGGAGAGAGCTGGGTTCTGTCACCCACCTGTGAAAGGAAGAGAGCTGGGCGTTGTCACGCACCTGTGATATGGAGACAGCAGGGGAAGGTCACACACCTGTGATGGGGAGAGAGCTTGGGGTTGTCACATAACTGTTATGTGGAGAGAGCTGGGTGCTGTCACCTATAATGGGGAGACAGCTGTGGGCTGTCACATACCTGTGATGTGGAGACAGCTGGGGCCTATCATATACCTGTGATGGGGAGAGAGCTGGGGACTGTCAAACACCTATGATGGGGAGAGATCTGGGGGCTGTCACATACCTGTGATGCGGAGAGAGCTGGTGGCTGTTTCATACCAGTGATGTGGAGACAGCTGGGGGCTGTTACATACCTGTGATGGGGAGAGCGCTGGGTGTTGTTACTCACCTGTAATGGGAAGAGAGATGGGGGCTGTCAATCACCTGTGATGGGGAGAGAGCTGGGGGCTGTCACTCACCTGTGATGTGGAGAGAGCTGGGGGCTGTCACACACCTGGGATTGGGAGAGAGATGGGAACTGTCACATATCTGTGTCCCTGAGACAGCTGTGGGTTGTCACATACCTGTGATGGGGAGAGAGCTGGAGGCTGCCACTCACCTGTGATGGGGAGAGAGCTGGGTGCTGTCACTCACCTGTAATGGGGAGAGAGATGGGGGCTCTCACTCACCTGGGATGGGGAGAGAGCTGGGTGCTGTCACCCACCTGTGAAGGGAAGAGAGCTGCGTGTTGTTACGCACCTGTGATATGGAGACAGCTGGGGAATGTTACACACCTGTGATGGGCTGAGAGCTTGGGGTTGTCACATAACTGTTATGTGGAGACAGGTGGGGGTTGTCACATACCTATAATGGGGAGACAGCTGGGGGCTGTCACATACCTGTGATGGGGAGACAGCTGGGGTCTGTGACTCACTGGTGATGGGGAGAGAGGTGGGGGCTGTGACTCACCTGTGATGGGGAGAGAGATGGGGGCTGCCACCTACCTGTGATGGGGAGAGGGCTGGGGGCTGTCACGCACCTGTGATGTGGAGACAGCTTCGGGTTGTCACATACCAGTGATGGGTAGAGAGCTGAGGGCTGTCACCCAAATGAGAAGGGGAGAGGGCTGGGGGCTGTCACACACCTGTGATATGGAGACAACATGGGACGGTCACACAACTGTGATGGGGAGACAGCTGGGGGCTGTTACATACCTATAATGGGGAGACAGATGGGGGCTGTCACATACTTGTGATGTGGAGACAGCTGGGGGCTGTCACATACCTGTGATGGGGAGAGAGTTCGGGGCTGTCAGGGACCTGTGACGTGGAGACAGATGGGGCCTGTCACATACCTTTGATGGGGAGACAGCTGGGGGCTGTCACATACCTATGATGGGGAGAGAGTTGGGGGCTGTCAGGCACCTGTAATGTGGAGAGAGCTGGGGGCTGTCAGATATCTGTGATGGGGAGACAGCTGGGGGCTGTCACTCACCTGTGATGGGGAGAGAGCTGGGGGCTGTCACACAGCTGTGATGGGGAGAGAGCTGGGGACTGTCAAACACCTATGATGGGGAGAGAGCTGGGGGCTGTCAGATATCTGTGATGGGGAGACAGCTGGGGGCTGTAACATACCTGTGATGGGGAGAGAGTTGGGGGCTGTCAGGCACCTGTGATGCAGAGACAGCTGGCGGCTGTCACATACCTATGATGGGGAGAGAGCTGGGGGCTGTCACTCCCCTATCATGGGGAGAGACCTGGGGGATGTCACACACCTGTGATGGGGAGAGAGCAGGGGGCTGTCACTCACCTGTAATGGGGAGAGAGATGGGGGCTGTCACACACCTGTGATGGGGAAAGAGATGGGGAATGTCAAACACCTGTGATGGGGAGAGACCTGGGGGTTGTCACATACCTATGATGCGGAGACAGCTGGTGTCTTTCAGTTACCTGTGAAGTGGAGACAGTTGGGGGCTGACACATACCTGTGATGGGGAGAAAGTTAGGGGCTGTCAGGCACCTGTGACGAGGAGAGACCTGGGGGCTGTCAGATACCTGAGATGTGGAGAGAGTTGGGGGCTGTCACACACCTGGGATGGGGAGAGAGATGGGGACTGTCACATACCTGTGTCGCTGAGACAGCTGGGGGTTGTCACATACCTGTGATGGGGAGAGAGCTGGAGGCTGCCACTCACATGTGATGGGGAGAGAGCTGGGGGCTGTCACTCACCTGTAATGGGGAGAGAGATGGGGGCTCTCATTCACCTGGGATGGGGAGAGAGCTGGGTGCTGTCGCCCACCTGTGAAGGGAAGAGAGCTGGGCGTTGTCACACACCTGTGATATGGAGACACCTGGGGCCTATCATATTCCTGTGATGGGGAGAGAGTTGGGTGCTGTCGGGCACCTGAGATGGGGAGAGAGCTGGGGGCTGTCACTCACCTGTGATGGGGAGAGAGCTGGGGGCTGTGAAACACCTATGATGGGGAGAGAGCTGGGGTCTGTCACATACCTGTGATGCGGAGAGAGCTGGTGTCTGTTTCATACCTGTGATGTGGAGACAGCTGGGGGCTGTAACATACCTGTGATGGGGAGAGAGTTGGGGGCTGCCAGGCACCTGTGATGCGGAGACAGCTGGCGGATGTCACATACCTATGATGGGGAGAGAGCTGGGGGCTGTCACTCCCCTGTCATGGGGAGAGACCTGGGGGCTGTCACACACCTGTGATGGGGAGAGAGGTGGCGGCTGTCACTCACCTGTAATGGGGAGAGAGCTGGGGGCTGTCACACACCTGTGATGGGAAAAGAGATGGGGACTGTCAAACACCTGTGATGGGGAGAGACCTAGGGGCTGTCATATACCTGTGATGCGGAGACAGCTGGTGTCTTTCAGATCCCTGTGAAGTGGAGACAGTCGGGGGCTGACACATACGTGAGATGGGGAGATAGGAGGCGGCGGTCACATACCTGTGAAGGGGAGAGAGTTGAGGGCTTTCAGGCACCTGTGATGCGGAAAAAGCTGGGGGCTGTCACATACCTGTGATGGGGAGAGAGCTGGGGGCTGTCACTCACCTGTGATGGGCAGAGAGCTGGGAGCTGTCACACACCTGTGAAGGGGAGATGGATGGGGACTGTCAAACACCTGTGATGGGGAGTGAGCTGGGGCTCACACATATTTGTGATGCGGAGACAAGTCGTGGCTGCCACATCCCTGTGACGTGGCGATACTGGGGTCTGTCACATACCTGTGATGGGGAGAGAGTTGGGGGCTGTCAGGCACCTGTGATGCGGAGATAGCTGGGGGCTGTCACATACCTTTGATGGGGAGAGAGTTGGGAGCTGTCGGGCACCTATGATGTGGAGACACCTGGGGGCTGTCACATACCTGTGATGGGGAGAGACCTGGGGGCTGTTACTCACCTGTAACGGGGAGAGAGCTGGGGGCTGTCACACACCTGTGATGGGGAAGGAGATGGGGATTGTCAAACACCTGTGATGGGGAGAGACCTGGGGGTGTCACATACCTGTGATGTGGAGACATGTGGGGGCTGTCACATAACTGTTATGGGGAGAAAGCTAGGGGTTGTCACATACCTGTGATGTGGAGACAATGGGGGCTGTCACATACCTGTGATGGGGAGGGAGTTGGGGGCTGTCATGCTCCTGTGATGCGGAGTGAGCGGGGAGCTGTCAGATACCTGTGATGGGCAGAGAGCTGGGGGCTGTCACTCACCTGTGATGTGGAGAGTGCTGGAAGCTGTCACACACCTGTGATGGAGAGAGAGATCGGGACTGTCACATACCTGTGTCCCTGAGACAGCTGGGGTCTGTCACATACCTGTGGTGGGGAGAGAGCTGGAGGCTGCCACTCACCTGTGATGGGGAGAGAGCTTGGGGCTGTCACTCACCTGTAATGGGGAGAGAGATGGGGTCTCTCACTCACCTGTGATGGGGAGAGAGCTGGGTTCTGTCACCCACCTGTGAAAGGAAGAGAGCTGGGCGTTGTCACGCACCTGTGATATGGAGACAGCAGGGGAAGGTCACACACCTGTGATGGGGAGAGAGCTTGGGGTTGTCACATAACTGTTATGTGGAGAGAGCTGGGTGCTGTCACCTATAATGGGGAGACAGCTGTGGGCTGTCACATACCTGTGATGTGGAGACAGCTGGGGCCTATCATATACCTGTGATGGGGAGAGAGCTGGGGACTGTCAAACACCTATGATGGGGAGAGATCTGGGGGCTGTCACATACCTGTGATGCGGAGAGAGCTGGTGGCTGTTTCATACCAGTGATGTGGAGACAGCTGGGGGCTGTTACATACCTGTGATGGGGAGAGCGCTGGGGGCTGTCACACACCTGTGATGGGGAAAGAGATGGGGACTCTCAAGCACCTGTGACGGGGATAGACCTGGGGGCTGTCACATACCTGTGATGCGGAGACAGCTGGTGTCTTTCTGATACCTGTGAAGTGGAGACACTTGGGGTCTGACACATACCTGTGATGGGGAGAAAGGTGGGGACTGTCAGGCACCTGTGACGAGGAGACAGGTGGTGGCTGTCACATACCTGTGATGGGGAGAGCGCAGGGGGTTGTTACTCACCTGTAATGGGAAAAGAGATGGGGGTTGTCAATCACCTGTGATGCGGAGAGAGCTGGGGACTGTCACTCACCTGTAATGGGGAGAGAGCTGGGGGCTGTCACACACCCGTTATGAGGAACGAGATGGGGACTGTCAAACATCTGTGATGGGGAGAGACCTCGGTTTTGTCACATACCTGTGATGCGGAGACAGCTGGTGTCTTTCAGATACCTGTGATGTGGAGACAGTTGGGGACGGACACATACCAGTGATGGGGAGAAAGCTAGGGGCTGTCACTCATCTGTGATGGGGAGATATCTGTGGGCTGTCACTCACCTGTGATGGGGAGAGAGATGGAGGTTGTTAAATACCTGTGATGGGGAGAGTGCTGTGGGCTGTCACAGAAAAGTGATGTGGAGAGAGCTTGGGGCTGTCACACACTTGTGATGGGGAGAGAGCTGGGGTCTGTCACCCACCTGTGAAGGGGAGAGAGCTGGGCATTGTCACGCACCTGTGATATGGAGACACCTGGGGACGGTCACACACCTGTGATGGGGAGAGAGCTTGGGGTTGTCACATACCTGTGATGTGGAGACTGCTGGGGCTGTGACATACCTATAATGGGGAGACAGCTGGGGGCTGTCACATACCTGTGATGTGGAGACACCTGGGGCCTATCATATTCCTGTGATGGGGAGAGAGTTGGGTGCTGTCGGGCACCTGAGATGGGGAGAGAGCTGGGGGCTGTCACTCACCTGTGATGGGGTGAGAGCTGGGGGCTGTGAAACACCTATGATGGGGAGAGAGCTGGGGTCTGTCACATACCTGTGAGGCGGAGAGAGCTGGTGTCTGTTTCATACCTGTGATGTGGAGACAGCTGGGGGCTGTAACATACCTGTGATGGGGAGAGAGTTGGGGGCAGTCACACACCTGTGAAGGGGAGACGGATGGGGACTGTCAAACACCTGTGATGGCAAGTGAGCTGGGGCTCACACATATCTGTGATGCGGAGACAAGTCGTGGCTGTTACATACCTGTGATGTGGAGATACTGGAGTCTGTTCACATACCTGTGATGGGGAGAGAGTTGGGGGCTGTCAGGCACCTGTGACGCGGAGACACATCGGGGTTGTCACATACCTGTGATGGGGAGAGAGTTGGGAGCTGTCGGGCACCTATGATGTGGAGACACCGGGGGGCTGTCACATACCTGTGACGGGGAGAGAGCTGGTGGCTTAAAATCACCTGTGATGGGGAGAGACCTGGGGGCTGTTACTCACCTGTAATGGGGAGAAAGCTGGCGGCTGTCACTCACCTTTAATGGGGAGAGAGATGGGGGCTGTCTGTCACCTGTGATGGGGAGAGAGCTGGGGGCTGTCACCCACCTGTGAAGGGGAGAGACTTGTGCGTTGTCACGCACCTGTGATATGGAGACAGCTGGGGACGGCACACACCTGTGATGGGGAGAGACCTTGGGCTTGCCACAATCGTGTGATGTGGAGACAGCTGGGGTCTATAACATACCTATAATGGGGAGACAGTTCGGGGCTGTCACATACCTGTGATGGGGAGAGAGTTGGGGGCTGTCACGCACCAGTGAGGCGGAGAGAGATGGGGACTCTCAAACACCTATGATATGGAGAGAGGTTGGGGCTGTCTCATAGCTGTGATGAGGAGAGAGCTGGGGGCTTTTACTCACCTGTGATGGGAGGAGAGATAGGGGCTGTCTATCACCTGTGATGGGGAGAGAGCTGGGGGCTGTCACATACATGTGATGGGGAGAGAGCTGGGGGCTGTCACACACCTGTGATGCGGAGACAGCTTGGGCCTGTCACATACCAGTGATGGGGAGAGAGGTAGGGGCTGTCACTCATCTGTGATGGGGAGAGAGCTGGGGGCTGTGACTCACCTGTGATGGGGCGAGAGATGGGGGCTGTCACTCACCTGTGATTTGGAGATATCTGTGGGCTGTCACTCACCTGTGATGGGGAGAGAGATGGAGGCTGTTAAATACCTTTGATGGGGAGAGAGCTGGGTACTTTCACAAACATGTGTTGGGGAGAGAGATGGGGACTGTCAAACACCTGTGATGGGGAGAGTGCTGGGGGCTGTCACAGAAAAGTGATGTGGAGAGAGCTTGGGGCTGTCACTCACCTGTGATGGGGAGAGAGCAGGGGGCTGTCACACACCTGTGATGGGGAGAGAGCTGGGGTCTGTCACCGGCCTGTGAAGGGGAGAGAGCTGGGCATTGTCATGCAACTGTGATATGGATACACGTGGGGACGGTCACACACCTGTGATGGGGAGAGAGCTTGGCGTTGTCACATACCTGTGATGTGGAGACTGCTGGGGACTGTCACATACGTATAATGGGGAGACAGCTGGGGGCTGTCACATACCTGTGATGTCGAGACACCTGGGGCCTATCATATTTCTGTGATGGGGAGAGAGTTGGCTGTTGTCGGGAACCTTAGATGGGGAGAGAGCTGGAGGCTGTCACTCACCTGTGATGGGGAGAGAGCTGGGGGCTGTCAAACACCTATGATGGGGAGAGAGCTGGGGTCTGTCACATACCTGTGATGCGGACAGATCTGGTGTCTGTTTCATACCTGTGATGTGGAGACAGCTAGGGGCTGTAACATACCTGTGATGGGGAGAGAGTTGGGGGCTGTCACACACCTGTGAAGGGGAGACCGATGGGGACTGTCAAACACCTGTGATGGGGAGTGAGCTGGGGCTCACACATATTTGTGATGCGGAGACAAGTCGTGGCTGTCACATACCTGTGATGTGGAGATACTGGAGTCTGTTCACATACCTGTGATGGGGAGAGAGCTGGGGGCTGTCACACACCTGGCATGGGGAGAGAGATGGGGGCTCTCACTCACCTGGGATGGGGAGAGAGCTGGGTGCTGTCACCCACCTGTGAAGGGAAGAGAGCTGGGCGTTGTCACACACCTGTGATATGGAGACAGCTGGGGAAGGTCACACACCTGTGATGGGCTGAGAGCTTGGGGTTGTCACATAACTGTTATGTGGAGAAAGGTGGGGGTTGTCACATACCTATAATGGGGAGACAGCTGGGGGCTGTCATATACCTGTGATGTGGAGACAGCTGTGGCCTGTCATATACCTGTGATGGGGAGAGACCTTGGGCTTGTCACATACCTGTGATGTGGAGAAAGCTGGGGTCTCTCGCATACCTATAATGGGGAGACAGTTGGGGGCTGTCACATGCCTGTGGCGGGGAGAGAGTTGGGGGCTGTCAGTCACCTGTGATGGGCAGAGAGTTGGGGGCTGTCACACACCTGTGAAGGGGAGACAGATGGGGACTGTCAAACACCTGTGATGGGGAGTGAGCTGGGGCTCACACATATTTGTGATGCGGAGACAAGTCGTGGCTGTCACATACCTGTGATGTGGAGATACTGGTGTCTGTTCACATACCTGTGATGGGGAGAGAATTGGGGGCTGTCAGGCACCTGTGATGCTGAGACAGATCGGGGTTGTCACATACCTGTGATGGGGAGAGAGTTGGGAGCTGTCGGGCACCTATGATGTGGAGACACCGGGGGGCTGTCACATACCTGTGACGGGGAGAGAGCTGGGGGCTGAAAATCACCTGTGATGGGGAGAGACCTGGGGGCTGTTACTCACCTGTAATGGAGACAAAGCTGGCGGCTGTCACTCACCTGTAATGCGGAGAGAGATGGGGGCTGTCTGTCACCTGTGATGGGGAGAGAGCTGGGGGCTGTCACTCACCTGTGAAGGGGAGAGACTTGTGCGTTGTCACGCACCTGTGATATGGAGACAGCTGGGGACGGCACACACCTGTGATGGGGAGAGACCTTGGGTTTGCCACAAACGTGTGATGTGGAGGCAGCTGGGGTTTATAACATACCTATAATGGGGAGACAGTTCGGGGCTGTCACATACCTGTGATGGGGAGAGAGTTGGGGGCTGTCACGCACCAGTGAGGCAGAGAGAGATGGGGACTGTCAAACACCTATGATATGGAGAGAGCTGGGGGCTGTCTCAAACCTGTGATGGGGAGAGAGCTGGGGGCTGTTACTCACCTGTGATGAGAGGAGAGATAGGGGCTGTCTATCACCTGTGATGGGGAGAGAGCTAGAGGCTGTCACTAAACTGTGATGGGGAGATATCTGTGGGTTGTCACTCACCTGTGATGGGGAGAGAGATGGAGGCTGTTAAATACCTGTGATGGGGAGAGAGCTGGGTACTTTCACAAACCTGTGTTGGGGAGAGAGATGGGGACTGTCAAACACCTGTGATGGGGAGAGTGCTGGGGGCTGTCACAGAAAAGTGATGTGTAGAGAGCTTGGGGCTGTCACTCACCTGTGATGGGGAGAGAGCTGGGGGCTGTCACACACCTGTGAAGGGGAGATAGCTGGGGTCTGTCACCCACCTGTGAAGGGGAGAGAGCTGGGCATTGTCACGCACCTGTGATATGGAGACACCTGGGGACGGTCACACACCTGTGATGGGGAGAGAGTTTGGGGTTGTCACATACCTGTGATGTGGAGACTGCTGGGGGCTGTCACATACCTATAATGGGGAGACAGCTGGGGGCTGTCACATACCTGTGATGTGGAGACACCTGGGGCCTATCATATTCCTGTGATGGGGAGAGAGTTGGGTGCTGTCGGGCACCTGAGATGGGGAGAGAGTTGGGGGCTGTCACTCACCTGTGATGGGGAGAGAGCTGGGGTCTGTCAAACACCTATGATGGGGAGAGAGCTGGGGTCTGTCACATATCTGTGATGCGGAGAGAGCTGGTGTCTGTTTCATACCTGTGATGTGGAGACAGCTGGGGGCTGTAACATACCTGTGATGGGGAGAGAGTTGGGGGCTGTCAGGCACCTGTGATGTGGAGACAGCTGGCGGCTCTCACATACCTATGATGGGGAGAGAGCTGGGGGCTGTCACTCCCCTGTCATGGGGAGAGACCTGGGGGCTGTCACACACCTGTGATGGGGAAAGAGATGGGGACTGTCAAACACCTGTGATGGGGAGAGAGGTGGCGGCTGTCACTCACCTGTAATGGGGAGAGAGCTGGGGGCTGTCACACACCTGTGATGGGGAAAGAGATGGGGACTGTCAAACACCTGTGATGGGGAGAGACCTAGGGGCTGTCATATACCTGTGGTGCGGAGACAGCTGGTGTCTTTCAGATCCCTGTGAAGTGGAGACAGTCGGGGGCTGACACATACGTGTGATGGGGAGATAGGTGGGGGCGGTCACATACCTGTGAAGGGGAGAGAGTTGAGGGCTGTCAGGCACCTGTGATGCGGAAAAAGCTGGGGGCTGTCACATACCTGTGATGGGGAGAGCTGGGGGCTGTCACTCACCTATGATGGGCAGAGAGCTGGGGGCTGTCACACACCTGTGAAGGGGAGATGGATGGGGACTGTCAAACACCTGTGATGGGGAGTGAGCTGGGGCTCACACATATTTGTGATGCGGAGACAAGTCGTGGCTGCCACATACCTGTGATGTGGCGATACTGGGGTCTGTCATATACCTGTGATGGGGAGAGAGTTGGGGGCTGTCAGGCACATGTGATGCGGAGACAGCTGGGGGCTGTCACATACCTTTGATGGGGAGAGAGTTGGGAGCTGTCTGGCACCTATGATGTGGAGACACCTTGGGGCTGTCACATACTTGTGATGGTGAGAGAGCTGGGGGCTTAAAATCACCTGTGATGGGGATAGACCTGGGGGCTGTCACATACCTGTGATGCAGAGACAATGGGGGCTATCACACACCTGGGATGGGGAGAAAGATGGGGACTGTCACATACCTGTGTCGCTGAGACAGCTGGGGGTTGTCACATACCTGTGACGGGGAGAGAGCTGGAGGCTGCCACTCACATGTGATGGGGAGAGAGCTGGGGGCTGTCACACACCTGTAATGGGGAGAGAGATGAGGGCTCTCACTCACCTGGGATGGGGAGAGAGCTGGGTGCTGTCACCCACCTGTGAAAGGAAGAGAGCTGGGCGTTGTCACACTCCTGTGATATGGAGACAGCTGGGGAAGGTCACACACCTGTGATGGGGAGATAGCTTGGGATTGTCACATAACTGTTATGTGGAGACAGCTGGGGGTTGTCACCTATAATGGGGAGACAGCTGGGGGCTGTCATATATCTGTGATGTGGAGACAGCTGGGGCCTGTCATATACCTGTGATGGGGAGAGAGTTGGGGGCTGTCACGCACCTGTGAGGGGGAGACAGCTGGGGACTGTCACATACCTGTGATGGGGAGAGCGCTGGGGGTTTTTACTCACCTGTAGTGGGAAGAGAGATGGGGGCTGTCAATCACCTGTGATGGGGAGAGAGCTGGGGGCTGTCACTCACCTGTGATGTGGAGAGAGCTGGGGGCTGTCACACGCCTGGGATGGGGAGAGAGATGGGAACTGTCACATATCTGTGTCCCTGAGACAGCTGTGGGTTGTCACATACCTGTGATGGGGAGAGAGCTGGGGGCTGTCACTCACCTGTAATGGGGAGAGAGATGGGGTCTCTCACTCACCTGGGATGGGGAGAGAGCTGGGTGCTGTCACCCACCTGTGAAGGGAAGAGAGCTGGGCGTTGTCACGCACCTGTGCTATGGAGAAAGCTGGGGAATGTCACACACCTGTCATGGGCTGAGAGCTTGGGGTTGTCACATAACTGTTATGTGGAGACAGGTGGGGGTTGTCACATACCTATAATGGGGAGACAGCTGGGGGCTGTCATATACCTGTGATGTGGAGACAGCTGTGGCCTGTCATATACCTGTGATGGGGAGAGACCTTGGGCTTGTCACATACCTGTGATGTGGAGACAGCTGGGGTCTCTCACATACCTATAATGGGGAGACAGTTGGGGGCTGTCACATACCTGTGATGGGGAGAGAGTTGGGGGCTGTCACGCACCTGTGATGAGGAAGAAGCTTGGGGCTGTCACATACCTGTGATGGGGAGAGAGCTGAGGGCTGTCAGTCACCTGTGATGGGCAGAGAGTTGGGGGCTGTCACACACCTGTGAAGGGGAGACGGATGGGGACTGTCAAACACCTGTGATGGGGAGTGAGCTGGGGCTCACACATATTTGTGATGCGGAGACAAGTCGTGGCTGCCACATACCTGTGATGTGGAGATACTGGAGTCTGTTCACATACCTGTGATGGGGAGAGAGTTGGGGGCTGTCAGGCACCTGTGATGCGGAGACAGATCGGGGTTGTCACATATCTGTGATGGGGAGAGAGTTGGGAGCTGTCGGGCACCTATGATGTGGAGACACCGGGGGGCTGTCACATACCTGTGACGGGGAAAGAGCTGGGGGCTTAAAATCACCTGTGATGGGGAGAGACCTGGGGGCTGTTACTCACCTGTAATGGGGAGAAAGCTGGCGGCTGTCACTCACCTGTAATGGGGAGAGAGATGGGGGCTGTCTGTCACCTGTGATGGGGAGAGAGCTGGGGGCTGTCACCCACCTGTGAAGGGGAGAGACTTGTGCGTTGTCACGCACCTGTGATATGGAGACAGCTGGGGACGGCACACACCTGTGATTGGGAGAGACCTTGGTCTTGCCACAAACGTGTGATGTGGAGACAGCTGGGGTCTATAACATACCTATAATGGGGAGATAGTTTGGGGCTGTCACATACCTGTGATGGGTAGAGAGTTGGGGGCTGTCACGCACCAGTGAGGCGGAGAGAGATGGGGACTGTCAAACACCTATGATATGGAGAGAGCTGGGGGCTGTCTCATACCTGTGATGGGGAGAGAGCTGGGGGCTGTTACTCATCTGTGATGGGAGGAGAGATAGGGGCTGTCTATCACCTGTGATGGGGAGAGAGCTGGGGGCTGTCACATACCAGTGATGGGGAGAGAGCTAGGGGCTGTCACTCATCTGTGATGGGGAGAGAGCTGGGGGCTGTGACTCACCTGTGATGGGGAGATATCTGTGGGCTGTCACTCACCTGTGATGGGGAGAGAGATGGAGGCTGTTAAATACCTGTGATGGGGAGAGAGCTGGTTACTTTCCCAAACCTGTGTTGGGGAGAGAGATCGGGACTGTCAAACACCTGTGATGGGGAGAGTGCTGGGGGCTGTCATAGAAAAGTGATGTGGAGAGAGCTTGGGGCTGTCACTCACCTGTGATGGGGAGAGAGCTGGGGGCTGTCACACACCTGTGATGGGGAGAGAGCTTGGGGTTGTCACATACCTGTGATGTGGAGACTGCTGGGGGCTGTCACATACCTATAATGGGGAGACAGCTGGGGGCTGTCACTTACCTGTGATGTGGAGACACCTGGGGCCTATCATATTCCTGTGATGGGGAGAGAGTTGGGTGCTGTCGGGCACCTGAGATGGGGAGAGAGTTGGGGGCTGTCACTCACCTGTGATGGGGAGAGAGCTGGGGTCTGTCAAACACCTATGATGGGGAGAGAGCTGGGGTCTGTCACATACCTGTGATGCGGAGAGAGCTGGTGTCTGTTTCATACTTGTGATGTGGAGACAGCTGGGGGCTGTAACATACCTGTGATGGGGAGAGAGTTGGGGGCTGTCAGGCACCTGTGATGCGGAGACAGCTGGCGGCTGTCACATACCTATGATGGGGAGAGAGCTGGGGGCTGTCACTCCCCTGTCATGGGGAGAGACCTGGGGGCTGTCATACACCTGTAATGGGGAGCGAAGTGGGGGCTGTCACTCACCTGTAATGGGGAGAGAGCTGGGGGCTGTCACACACCTGTGATGGGGAAAGAAATGGGGACTGTCAAACACCTGTGATGGGGAGAGACCTGGGGGCTGTCATATACCTGTGATGCGGAGACAGCTGGTGTCTTTCAGATCCCTGTGAAGTGGAGACAGTCGGGGGCTGACACATACGTGTGATGGGGAGATAGGTGGGACTGGTAACATACCTGTGAAGGGGAGAGAGTTGAGGGCTGTCGGGCACCTGTGATGCGGAAAAAGCTGGGGGCTGTCACATACCTGTGATGGGGAGAGAGTTGGGGGCTGTCACTCACCTGTGATGGGCAGAGAGCTGGGGGCTGTCACACACCTGTGAAGGGGAGATGGATGGGGACTGTCAAACACCTGTGATGGGGAGTGAGCTGGGGCTCACACATATTTGTGATGCGGAGACAAGTCGTGGCTGCCACATACCTGTGATGTGGCGATACTGGGGTCTGTCACATACCTGTGATGGGGAGAGAGTTGGGGGCTGTCAGGCACCTGTGATGCGGAGACAGCTGGGGGCTGTCACATACCTTTGATGGGGAGAGAGTTGGGAGCTGTCGGGCACCTATGATGTGGAGACACCTGGGGGCTGTCACATACCTGTGATGGGGAGAGAGCTGGGGGCTTAAAATCACCTGTGATGGGGAGAGACCTGGGGGCTGTTACTCACCTGTAACGGGGAGAGAGCTGGGGGCTGTCACACACCTGTGATGGGGAAGGAGATGGGGATTGTCAAACACCTGTGATGTGGAGAGATCTGGGGGCTGTTACATACCTGTGATGTGGAGACAGGTGGGGGCTGTCACATAACTGTTATGGGGAGAAAGCAAGGGGTTGTCACATACCTGTGATGTGGAGACAATGGGGGCTTTCACATACCTGTGATAGGGAGAGAGTTTGGGGCTGTCAGGCGCCTGTGATGCGGAGAGAGCGGGGAGCTGTCAGATACCTGTGATGGGGAGAGAGCTGGGGGCTGTCACTCACCTGTGATGTGGAGAGTGCTGGAGGCTGTCACACACCTGTGATGGAGAGAGAGATCGGGACTGTCACATACCTGTGTCCCTGAGACAGCGGGGGTCTGTCACATACCTGTGATGGGGAGAGAGCTTGGGGCTGTCACTCACCTGTAATGGGGAGAGAGATGGGGTCTCTCACTCACCTGTGATGGGGAGAGAGCTGGGTTCTGTCACCCACCTGTGAAAGGAAGAGAGCTGGGCGTTGTCACGCACCTGTGATATGGAGACAGCAGGGGAAGGTCACACATTTGTGATGAGGAGAGAGCTTGGGGTTGTCACATAACTGTTATGTGGAGACAGCTGGGTGCTGTCACCTATAATGGGGAGACGGCTGTGGGCTGTCACATACCTGTGATGTGGAGTCAGCTGGGGCCTATCATATACCTGTGATGGGGAGTGAGCTGGGGACTGTCAAACACCTATGATGGGGAGAGAGCTGGGGGCTGTCACATACCTGTGATGCAGAGAGAGCTGGTGGCTGTTTCATACCAGTGATGTGGAGACAGCTGGGGGCTCTAACAGACCTGTGATGGGGAGAGAGTTCGGGGCTGTCAGGCACCTGTGATGCGGAGACAGCTGGCAGCTGTCACATACCTGTGATGGGGAGAGAGCTGGGGGCTGTCACTCACCTGTGATGGGGAGAGCGCTGGGGGCTGTCACACACCTGTGATGGGGAAAGAGATGGGGACTGTCAAACACCTGTGATGGGGATAGACCTGGGTGCTGTCACATACCTGTGATGCGGAGACAGCTGGTGTCTTTCAGATACCTGTGAAGTGGAGACAGTTGGGGGCTGACACATACCTGTGATGGGGAGAAAGGTGGGGACTGTCAGGCACCTGTGATGAGGAGACAGCTGGGGGCTGTCACATACCTGTGATGGGGAGATAGCAGGGGGCTGTCACTCACTTTTGATAGGGAGAGAGCTGGGGTCAGTCACACACCTGTGATGGGAGAGAGGTGGGGGCTGTCACTCACCTGTAATGGGGAGAGAGATGGGGGCTATCACACCTCTGATGGTGAGAGAGATGGGGACTGTCAAACACCTGTGATGGGAAGAGAGCTAGTGGCTGTCACATACCTGTGATGTGGAGACAATGGGGGCTGTCACATACCTGTGATGGGGAGAGAGTTGGGGGCTGTCAGGCTCCTGTGATGCGGAGACAGCTGGGGGCCGTCAGTTACCTGAGATGGGGAGAGAGCTGGGGGATGTCACTCACCTGTTATGTGGAGAGAGCTGGGGTCTCTCACACACCTGTGATGGGGTGAGAGATGGCGACTGTCACATACCTGTGTCGATGAGACAGCTGGGGGTTGTCACATACCTGTGATGGGGAGAGAGCTGGAGGCTGCCACTCACCTGTGATGGGGAGAGAGCTGGGGGTTGTCACTCACCTGTAATGGGGAGAGAGCTAGGTGCTGTCACCCACCTGTGAAGGCAAGAGAGCTGGGCGTTGTCACGCACCTGTGATATGGAGACAGCTGGGGAAGGTCACACACCTGTGATGGGGAGATAGCTTGGGGTTGTCACATACCTGTGATGTGGAGACTGCTGGGGGCTGTCACATACCTATAATGGGGAGACAGCTGGGGGCTGTCACATACCTGTGATGTGGAGACACCTGGGGCCTATCATATTCCTGTGATGGGGAGAGAGTTGGGTGCTGTCGGGCACCTGAGATGTGGAGAGAGCTGGGGGCTGTCACTCACCTGTGATGGGGAGAGAGCTGGGGGCTGTCAAACACCTGTGATGGGGAGAGACCTGGGGGCTGTCACATACCTGTGATGCGGAGACAGCTGGTGTCTTTCAGATACCTGTGAAGTGGAGACAGTCGGGGGTTGACACATACGTGTGATGGAGAGATAGGTGGGGGCGGTCACATACCTGTGAAGGGGAGAGAGTTGAGGGCTGTCAGGCACCTGTGATGCGGAAAAAGCTGGGGGCTGTCACATACCTGTGATGGGGAGAGAGCTGGGGGCTGTCACTCACCTGTGATGGGCAGAGAGCTGGGGGCTGTCACACACCTGTGAAGGGATGATGGATGGGGACTGTCAAACACTTGTGATGGGGAGTGAGCCATGGCTCACACATATTTGTGATGTGGAGACAAGTCGTGGTTGCCACATACCTGTGATGTGGCGATACTGGGGTCTGTCACATACCTGTGATGGGGAGAGAGTTCGGGGCTGTCAGGCACCTGTGATGCCGAGACAGCTGGGGGCTGTCACATACCTTTGATGGGGAGAGAGATGGGACCTGTCAGGCACCTATGATGTGGAGACACCTGGGTGCTGTCACATACCTGTGATGGGGAGAGAGCTGGGGGCTTAAAATCACCTGTGATGGGGAAGGAGATTGGGATTGTCAAACACCTGTGATGGGGAGAGACCTGGGGGCTGTCACATACCTGTGATGTGGAGACAGCTGGGGCCTATCATATACCTGTGATGGGGAGAGAGTTGGGTCCTGTCGGGCACCTGTGATGGGGAGACAGCTGGGGGCTGTCACTCACCTGTGATGGGGAGAGAGCTGGGGGCTGTCACACAGCTGTTATGGGGAGAGAGCTGGGGACTGTGAAACACCTATGATGGGGAGAGAGCTGGGGGCTGTCACATACCTGTGATGCGGAGAGAGCTGGTGGCTGTTTCATACCAGTGATGTGGAGACAGCTGGGGGCTGTAACATACCTGTGATGGGGAGAGAGTTGGGGGCTGTCAGGCACCTCTGATGTGGAGACAGCTGGCGGATGTCACATACCTATGATGGGGAGAGAGCTGGGGGCTGTCACTCACCTGTGATGGGGAGAGCGCTGGGGGCTGTCACACACCTGTGATGGGGAAAGAGATGGGAACTGTCAAACACCTGTGATGGGGATAGACCTGGGGGCTGTCACATATCTGTGATGCGGAGACAGCTGGTGTCTTTCAGATACCTGTGAAGTGGAGACAGTTGGGGGCTGACACATACCTGTGATGGGGAGAAAGGTGGGGACTGTCAGGCACCTGTGACGAGGAGAAAGCTGGGGGCTGTCACATACCTATGCGGGGAGAAAGCAGGGGGCTGTCACTCACTTTTGATAGGGAGAGAGCTGGGGGCAGTCACACACCTGTGATTGGAGAGAGGTGGGGGCTGTCACTCACTTGTAATGGGGAGAGAGCTGGGGGCTGTCACACACCTCTGATGGTGAGAGAGATGGGGACTGTCAAACACCTGTGATGGGAAGAGAGCTAGTGGCTGTCATATACCTGTGTTGTGGAGACAATGGGGGCTGTCACATACCTGTGATGGGGTGAGAGTTGGGGGCTGTCAGGCTCCTGTGATGTGGAGACAGGTGGGGGCCGTCAGATACCTGAGATGGGGAGAGAGCTGGGGGATGTCACTCACCTGTTATGTGGAGAGAGCTGGGGGCTCTCACACACCTGTGATGGGGTGAGAGATGGGGACTGTCATATACCTGTGTCGATGAGACAGCTGGGGGTTGTCACATACCTGTGATGGGGAGAGAGCTGGGGGCTGTCACTCACCTGTAATGGGGAGAGAGCTAGGTGCTGTCACCCACCTGTGAAGGCAAGAGAGCTGGGCGTTGTCACGCACCTGTGATATGGAGACAGCTGGGGAAGGTCACACACCTGTGATGGGGAGAGAGCTTGGGGTTGTCACATAACTGTTATGTGCAGACAGCTGGGGGCTGTCACCTATAATGGGGAGACAGCTGGGGGCTGTCATATACCTGTGATGTGGAGACAGCTGGGGTCTCTCATATTCCTGTGATGGGGAGAGAGTTGGGGGCTGTCACATACCTGTGATGGGGGGAGAGCTGGGGCTGTCACTCACCTGTGATGGGGAGAGAGATGGGGGCTGTCACATTCCTATAATGGGGAGAGAGATGGAGGCTGCCACTCACCTGTGATGGGGAGAGAGCTGGGGGCTGTCACTCTCCTGTAATTGGGAGAGAGGTAGGGGTTGTCACATAACTGTTATGTGGAGACCGCTGGGGGCTGTCACCAATAATGGGAGACAGCTGGGGGCTGTCACATTCCTGTCATGGGGAGAGCGCAGGGGGTTGTTACTCACCTGTAATGGGAAGAGAGATGGAGGCTGTCAATCACCTGGGATGCGGAGAGAGTTGGGGGCTATCACTCACCTGTAATGGGGAGAGAGCTTGGGGCTGTCACACACCTGTTATGAGGAGAGAGATGGGGACTGTCAAACATCTGTGATGGGGGGAGACCTTGGGTTTGTCACATACCTGTGATGCAGAGACAGCTGGTGTCTTTCAGATACCTGTGATGTGGAGACAGTTGGGGGCGGACACATACCTGTGATGGGGAGAAAGCAGAGGGCTCTCACTCACTTGTGATAGGGAGAGAGCTGGGGACAGTCGTACGCCTGTGATGGGAGAGAGCTCGGGGCTGTCACACACCTCTGATGGTGACAGGGATGGGAACTGTTAAACACCTGTGATGCGAAAAGAGCTAGTGGTTGTCACATACCTGTGATATGGAGACAATGGGGGCTGTCACCTACCTGTGATTGGGAGTGTGTTGGGGGCTGTCACGCACCTGTGATGCGGAGACAGCTGGGGGCTGTCACACACTTGTGATGGGGAGAGAGCTGGGGTCTGTCACCCACCTGTGAAGGGCAGAGAGCTGGGCACTGTCACGCACCTGTGATATGGAGACACATGGGGACGGTCACACACCTGTGATGGGGAGAGAGCTTGGGGTTGTCACATACCTGTGATGTGGAGACTGCTGTGGGCTGTCACATACCTATAATGGGGAGACAGCTGGGGGCTGTCACATACCTGTGATGTGGAGACACCTGGGGCCTATCATATTCCTGTGATGGGGAGAGAGTTCGGTGCTGTCGGGCACCTGAGATGGGGAGAGAGCTGGGGGCTGTCACTCACCTGTGATGGGGAGAGAGCTGGGGGCTGTCAAACACCTATGATGGGGAGAGAGCTGGGGTCTGTCACATACCTGTGATGCGGAGAGAGCTGGTGTCTGTTTCATACCTGTGATGTGGAGACAGCTGGGGGCTGTAACATACCTGTGATGGGGAGAGATTTGGGGGCTGTCACACACCTGTGAAGGGGAGACGGATGGGGACTGTCAAACACCTGTGAGGGCGAGTGAGCTGGGGCTCACACATATTTGTGATGCGGAGAGAAGTCGTGGCTGTCACATACCTGTGATGTGGAGGTACTGGAGTCTGTTCACATACCTGTGATGGGGAGAGAGCTGGGGGCTGTCACACACCTGTGATGGGGCGAGAGCTGGAGGCTGTGACTCACCTGTGATCGGGCGAGAGATGGGTGCTGTCACACACCTGTGATGGAGAGATAGCTGTGGGCTGTCACTCACCTGTGATGGGGAGAGCGATGGGGGCTGTTTAATACCTGTGATGGGGAGAAAGCTGGGTACTTTCACAAACCTGTGTTGGGGAGAGTGATGGGGACTGTCAAACACCTGTGATGGGGAGAGTGCTTGGGGCTGTCACACAAAAGTGATGTGGAGAAGGCTTGGGGCTGTAACTTACCTGTGATGGGAAGAGAGCTGGGTACTTTCACATACCTGTGATAGGGAGAGAGCTGGGGTCCGTCACCCACCTGTGAAGGGGAGAGAGCTGGGCCTTGTCACTCACCTGTGATATAGAGACACCAGGGGACGGTCACTCACCTGTGATGGGGAGAGAGCTGGGGGCTGTGACTCACCTGTGATGGGGCGAGAGATGGGGCTGTCACTCACCTGTGATGGGGAGAGAGATGGGGGCTGTTAAATACCTGTGATGGGGAGAGAGTTGGGTACTTTCACATTCCTGTGTTGGGGAGAGAGATGGGGACTGTCAAACACCTGTGATGGGGAGAGTGCTGGTGGCTGTCTCACAAAAGTGATGTGGAGAGAGCTTGGGGCTGTCACTCACCTGTGAAGGGGAGAGAGCTTGGCATTGTCACGAACCTGTGATATGGAGACACCAGGGGAAGGTCACACACCTGTGATGGGGAGAGAGTTTGGGGTTGTCACATACCTGTGGTGTGGAGACTGCTGGGGGCTGTCACATACCTATAAGGCGAGACAGGTGGGGGGTGTCACATACCTGTGATGTGGAGACAGCTCTGGCCTATCATATACCTGTGATGGGGAGAGAGTTGGGGGCTGTCACACAGCTGTGATGGGGAGAGAGCTGGGGACTGTCAAACACCTATGATGGGGAGAGAGCTGGGGGCTGTCACATACCTGTGATGCGGAGAGAGCTGGTGGCTGTTTCATACCTGTGATGTGGAGACAGCTGGGGGCTGTAACATACCTGTGATGGGGAGAGAGTTGGGGGCTGTCAGGCACCTGTCATGCGGAGACAGCTGGCGGCTGTCACATACATATGGGGGAGAGAGCTGGGGGCTGTCACTTCCCTGTCATGGGGAGAGAGTTGGGAGCTGTCACTCACCTGTAATGGGGAGAGAGATGAGGGCTCTCACTCACCTGGGATGGGGAGAGAGCTGGGTGCTGTCACCCACCTTTGAAGGGAAGAGAGCTGGGCGTTGTCACACACCTGTGATCTGGAGACAGCTGGGGAAGGTCACACACCTGGGATGGGGAGATAGCTTGGGGTTGTCACATAACTGTTATGTGCAGACAGCTGGGTGTTGTCACCTATAATGGGGAGACAGCTGGGGGCTGTCATATATCTGTGATGTGGAGACAGCTGGGGCCTGTCATATACCTGTGATGGGGAGCGAGTTGGGGGCTGTCACGCACTTGTGAGGGGGAGACAGCTGGGGACTGTCACATACCTGTGATGGGGAGAGCGCAGGGCGTTGTTACTCACCTGTAATGGGAAGAGAGATGGGGGCTGTCAATCACCTGTGATGGGGAGAGAGCTGGGGGCTGTCACTCACCTGTGATGTGGAGAGAGCTGGGGGCTGTCACACACCTGGGATGGGGAGAGAGATGGGAACTGTCACATATCTGTGTCCCTGAGACAGCTGTGGGTTGTCACATACCTGTGATGGGGAGAGAGCTGGAGGCTGCCACTCACCTGTGATTGGGAGAGAGCTGGAGGCTGTCACTCACCTGTAATGGGGAGAGAGATGGGGGCTCTTACTCACCTGGGATGGGGAGAGAGCTGGGTGCTGTCACCCACCTGTGAAGGGAAGAGAGCTGGGCGTTGTCACGCACCTGTGATATGGAGACAGCTGGGTAATGTCACACACCTCTGATGCGCTGAGAGCTTGGGGTTGTCACATAACTGTTATGTGGAGAGAGGTGGGGGTTGTCACATACCTATAATGGGGAGACAGCTGAGGGCTGTCATATACCTGTGATGTGGAGACAGCTGTGGGCTTTCATATACCTGTGATGGAGAGAGACCTTGGGCTTGTCAGATACCTGTGATGTGGAGAAAGCTGGGGTCTCTCATATACCTATAATGGGGAGAGAGTTGAGGGCTGTCACATACCTGTGACGGGGAGAGAGTTGAGGGCTGTCACGCACCTGTGATGCGGAAAAAGCTGGGGGCTGTCACATACCTGTGATGGGGAGAGAGCTGGGGGCTGTCAGTCACCTGTGATGGTCAGAGAGTTGGGGGCTGTCACACACCTGTGAAAGGGAGACGGATGGGGACTGTCAAACACCTGTGATGGGGAGTGAGCTGGGGCTCACATATATTTGTGATGCGGAGACAAGTCGTGGCTGTCACATACCTGTGATGTGGAGATACTGGAGTCTGTTCACATACCTGTGATGGTGAGAGAGTTGGGGGCTGTTAGGCACCTGTGATGCGGAGACAGATCGGGGTTGTCACATACTTGTGATGGGGAGAGAGTTGGGGGCTGTCGGGCACCTATGATGTGGAGACACGGGGGGGCTGTCACATACCTGTGACGGGGAGAGAGCTGGGGGCTTAAAATCACCTGTGATGGGGAGAGACCTGGGGGCTGTTACTCACCTGTAATGGGGAGAAAGCTGGCGGCTGTCACTCACCTGTAATGGGAGAGAGATGGGGGCTGTCTGTCACCTGTGATGGGGAGAGAGCTGGGGGCTGTCACCCACCTGTGAAGGGGAGAGACTTGTGCGTTGTCACGCACCTGTGATATGGAGACAGCTGGGGACGGCACACACCTGTGATGGGGAGAGACCTTGGGCTTGCCACAAACGTGTGATGTGGAGACAACTGGGGTCTATAACATACCTATAATGGGGAGACAGTTCGGGGCTGTCACATACCTGTGATGGGGAGAGTGCTGGTGGCTGTCACTCACCTGTGATTGGGAGAGAGCTGGGGACTGTCACACACCTCTGATGGTGAGAGAGATGGGAACTGTCAAACACCTGTGATGCGAAAAGAGCTAGTGGTTGTCACATACCTGTGATGTGGAGACAATGGGGGCAGTCACACACCAGTGATGGGGAGAGAGTTAGGGGCTGTCAGGCTTCTGTGATGCGGAGAGAGCGGGGGGCTTCCAGATATCTGTGATGGGGAGAGAGCTGGGGGCTGTCACTCACCTGTGATGTGGAGAGAGCTGGGGGCTGTCACACACCTGTGATGGGGAGAGAGATGGGGACTGTCACGCACCTGTGATATGGAGACAGCTGGGGACGGTTACACACCGGTGATGGGGAGAGATTTGGGGGCTGTCAGGCAACTGTGATGTGGGTGATAGCTGGGGGCTGTCAAATACCTCTGATGGGGAAAGAGCTGGGGGCTGTCACTCATCTGTAATGGGGAGAGAGCTGGGGTCTCTCACATACGTGTGATGGGGAGATAGATGGGGACTCTCAAACACCTGTGATGGGGAGAGAGCTGGGGGCTGTCACATACCTGTGATGGGGAGAGTGCTGTTGGTTATCACACAAAAGTGATGTGCAGAGATATTGGGGTTGTCACATACCTGTGATGAGGAGAGAGATGGGGGCTGTCACATACCTGTGATGGGGAGAGTGCTGTTGGTTATCACACAAAAGTTATGTGGAGAGATATTGGGGTTGTCACATACCTGTGATGGGGAGAGAGATGGGGGCTGTCAATCATCTGTGATGGGGAGAGAGCTGGGGTCTGTCACATACATGTGATTGGGAAGGGTGCTTGGGGCTGACACTCACCTGTGATGCAGAGAAAGCTGGTGGCTGTCACATACCTGTGATGGGGAGTGAGTTGGGCGCTTTCAAGCACTTGTGATGCGGAGACACCTGGGGGCTGTCACATACCTGTGATGGGGAGAGAGCTGGTGTCTGCCATCCACCTGTGAAGGGGAGAGAGCTGGGCACTGTCACGCACCTGTGATATGGAGACACCTGGGGATGGTCACACACCTGTGATGGGGAGAGAGTTTGGGGTTGTCACAAAGCTGTGATGTGGAGACTGCTGGGGGCTGTCACGTATCTATAATGGGGAGACAGCTGTGGGCTGTCACATACCTGTGATGTGGAGACAGCTGGGGCCTATCACATACCTGTGATGGGGAGAGAGTTGGGGGCTTCGGGCACCTGTGATGGGGAGACAGCTGGGGGCTGTCACTCACCTGTGATGTGGAGAGAGCTGGGGGGTGTCACACACCTGTGACGGGGAGAGAGATGGGGACTGTCACATACCTGTGTCGTTGCTACAGCTGGGGTCTGTCACATAGCTGTGGTGGGGAGAGAGCTGGAGGCTGCCACTCACCTGTGATGGGGAGAGAGCTGGGTTCTGTCACCCACCTGTGAAGGGAAGAGAGGTGGGCGTTGTCACGCACCTGTGATATGGAGACAGCTGGGGAAGGTTACACACTGGTGATGGGGAGAGAGCTTGGGGTTGTCACATAACAGTTATGTGTAGACAGCTGGGGGCTGTCACCTATAATGGGGAGATAGCTGTGGGCTGTCACATACCTGTGATGTGGAGACAGCTGGGGCCTGTCATATACCTGTGATGGGGAGAGAGTTGGGGGCTGTCACACACCTGTGTTGTGGAGACAGCTGGGGGCTGTCATACACCTGTGATGGTGAGAGAGATGGGGACTGTTAAACACCTGTGAAGGGGACAAAGCTGGGGGCTGTCACACACCTGTGATGGGCAGAGATTTGGGAACTGTCAAACACCTGTGATGGCGAGAGTGCTGGGGCTGTCACATACCTGTGATGTGGAGAAAGCTGGAGGCTGTCACATACCTGTGATGGGGAGAGAGTTGGGGGCTGCCAGGCACCTGTGATGTGGAGACAGCTGGGGGCTTTCTCACACCTGTGATGGTGAGACAGATGGGGACTGTTAAACACCTGTGAAGGGGACAGAGCTGGGGGCTGTCACACACCTGTGATGCGCAGAGATTTGGGAACTGTCAAACACCTGTGATGGCGAGAGTGCTGGGGCTGTCACATACCTGTGATGTGGAGAAAGCTGGAGGCTGTCACATACCTGTGATAGGGAGAGAGTTGGGGGCTGCCAGGCATCTGTGATGCGGAGACAGCCTGGGGCTGTCACATACCTGTGATGGGGAGAGTGCTGGTGGCTGTCACTCACCTGTGTTTGGGACAGAGCTGGGGAGTGTCACTCACCTGTGATTGCAAGAGAGCTGGTGGCTATCTCACACCTGTGATGGGGAGAGAGAGGGGAATGTCAAATACCTGTGATGGGGAGAGACCTGGGAGCTGTCACACAGCTGTGATGGGGAGAGAGCTGGTGGCTGTTTTATACCTGTGATGTGGAGATAGCTGGGGGCTGTAACATACCTGTGATGGGGAGAGAGTTGGGGGCTGTCACTCACCTGTGATGGGGAGAGAGCTGGGGGCTGTCTCACACCTGTGATGGGGAGAGAAATGGGGACTGTCAAACACCTGTGATGGGGAGAGTGCTGGGGTCTGTCACATACCTGTGATGCGGAGACAGCAGGTGTCTGTCACATACCTGTTATGTGCAGACAGCTGGGGTCTGTGACATAGCCATGATGGGGTCAGAGTTGGTGGCTGTCAGGCACCTGAGATGCGGAGAGAGCTGGGACCTGTCACATACCTGTGATGGGGAGACAGCTGGGGGCCGTCACTCACCTATGATGGGGAGAGAGCTGGGGGCTGTCACTCACTTTTAATGGGGAGAAAGATGGGGGCTGTCAATCACCTGTGATGGGCAGAGAACTGGTGGCTGTCACATACCTGTGATGTGGAGACAGGTGGTGTCTGTAACATACCTGTGATGGGGAGACAGCTGGGGGTTGTCACATACTTGAGATGAGGAGAGATCTGCGGGCTTCACACACCTGTGATGGGGAGAGTGATGGGGACTGTCAAACACCTCTGATGGGGAGAGAGCTGGGGGCTCTCACATACCTGTGATGCGGAGACAGCTGGTGGCTGTCACATACCTCTAATGCTGAGACAGCAGGGGTCTGTCAAATACTTGTGATGAGGAGAGAGCTGGGGGCTCTCACATACCGGTGATGCGGAGACACATGGGGGCTGTCACATACCTGTGATGGGGAGAGAGTTGGGGGCTGTCGTTCACCTGTGATGCGGAGACAGCTGGGGGCTGTCATATATCTGAGATGGCGAGAGAGCTGGGGGCTGTCACTCACCTGTGGTGGGGAGAGAGCTGGGGACTCTCACACACCTGTGATGGAGAGAGAGCTGTAGGCTGTCACTCTCCTGTAATGGGGAGAGAGCTGGGTGCTGGCACACATCTGTGATGGGGAAACAGATGGGGACTGTCAAACACCTGCGATGGGGATAGACCAGGGGGCTTTCACATACCTGTGATGTGGAGATAGCTGGGTGCTGATACATACCTGTGATGGGGAGAAAGTTGGGGGCTGTCAGGCACCTCTGATGTGGAGACTGCTGGGGGCTGTCACATACCTGTGACCGGGAGAGAGCTGGGGGCTGTCGCACACCTGTGATGGGGAGAGAGCTGGGGGCTGTCATTCACCTGTGATGGGGAGAGAGCTGGGGGCTCTCACACACCTGTGATCGGGAGAGAGATTGGGACTGTTAAACACCTGTGATGGGGAGAGAGCTGGGGGCTCACACATACCTGTGATGTGGAGACAGCTGGGGGCTCTTACATACCTGTGATGCGGAGAGAGCTGGTGGATGTAACATACCTGTGATGTGGAGACAGCTCGGGGCTGTCACGTAGCTGTGATGGGGAGAGAGTTCGGGGCTGTCAGGCACCTGTGATGCTGCGACAGGTGTGGGCTGTCACATTCCTGTGATGGGGAGATTGCTGGGGGCTGCAGACACCTGTGAAGGGTAGAGAGCTGCGGGCTGTCACTCACCTGTGATGGGTAGAGAGCTCGGGGCTGTCACACATCTGTGATGGGTGGAGAACTGGGGGCTGTCACATACCTGTTATGGGGACAGAGTTGGGGGCTCTCACTCACCTGTGATGGGGAGAGAGCTGGGGGCTTCACACACCTGTGATGGGTAGAGAGCTGGGGGCTGTCACGTGTGTTGGGGAGAGAGCTGGGGCTCTCACACACCTGTGATGGGTAGTGAGCTGGGGGCTGTCACTTAACTGTGATGGGTAGAGAGATGGGTACAGTCAAGCACCTCTGATGGGGAGAGAGCTGGTGGCTGTCACATACCTTTGATGTGGAGACTACTGGTGGCTGTCACATGCCTGTGATGTGGAGACAACTGGGGGCTGTCACATACCTGTGATGGGGAGAGAGTTGGGGACTGTCACTCACCTGTGATTGGGAGAGAGCTGGGGGCTTCACCCACCTGTGATGAGTGGAGAGCTGGGGGCTGTCACTCACCTGTCATGGGGAGAGAGCTGGCGGCTGTCACACACCTCTGATGGGGAGACACATGGGGACCGTCAAACACCTGTGATGGGGAGAGAGCTGGGGGCTGTCACATACCTTTGATGCGGAAACTACTGGTGGCTGTCACATACCTGTGGTGCACAGACAGCTGCTGGCTGTTACATACCTGTAATGCGGAGACAGCTGGGGGCTTTCACATACCTGTGATGGAGAGAGAGTTGGGGGCTGTCGGGCACCTGTGATGCGCAGGCAGCTGGGGGTTGTCACCTACTTGAGATGGGGAGAGAGCTGTGGGCTGTCACTCACCTGTGATGGGGGTTCAGATGGGGAATGTCACATACCTGTAATAGCCATAGCAATCTTGAGGGAAAAAAACGGAGCTGGAGGAATCAGACTCCCTGACTTCAGACTATACTACAAAGCTACAGTAATCAAGACAATATGGTACTGGCACAAAAACAGAAACATAGATCAATGGAACAAGATAGAAAGCCCAGAGATAAACCCACGCACCTATGGTCAACTAATCTATGACAAAGGAGGCAAAGATATACAATGGAGAAAAGACAGTCTCTTCAATAAGTGGTGCTGAGAAAACTGGACAGCTATATGTAAAAGAATGAAATTAGAATATTCCCTAACACCATACACAAAAATAAACTCCAAATGGATTCGAGACCTAAATTTGAGAATGGACACTATAAAACTCTTAGAGGAAAATATAGGAAGAACACTCTTTGCCATAAATCACAGCAAGATCTTTTTTGATCCACCTCCTAGAGTAATGGAAATAAAAACAAAAATACACAAATGGGACCTAATGAAACTTCAAAGCTTTTGCACAGCAAAGGAAACCATAAACAAGACGAAAAGACAACCCTCAGAATGGGAGAAAATATTTGCAAACGAATCAACGGACAAAGGATTAATCTCCAAAATATATAAACAGCTCATTCAGCTCAATATTAAAGAAACAAACACCCCAATCCAAAAATGGGCAGAAGACCTAAATAGACATTTCTCCAAGGAAGACATACAGACGGCCACGAAGCACATGAAAAGATGCTCAACATCACTAATTATTAGAGAAATGCAAATCAAAACTACAATGAGGTATCACCTCACTCCTGTTAGAATGGGCATCATCAGAAAATCTACAAACAACAAATGCTGGAGAGGGTGTGGAGAAAAGGGAACCCTCTTGCACTGTTGGTGGGAATGTAAATTGATACAGCCACTATGGAGAACAATATGGAGGTTCCTTAAAAAACTAAAAATAGAATTACCATATGACCCAGCAATCCCACTACTGGGCATATACCCAGAGAAAACCGTAATTCAAAAAGACATATGCACCCGAATGTTCACTGCAACACTATTTACAATAGCCAGGTCATGGAATCAACCTAAATGCCCATCAACAGACGAATGGATAAAGAAGTTGTGGTACATATATACAATGGAATATTACTCAGCCATAAAAAGGAACGAAATTGGGTCATTGGTTGAGACGTGGATGGATCTAGAGACTGTCATACAGAGTGAAGTAAGTCAGAAAGAGAAAAACAAATATCATATATTAACGCATGTATGTGGAACCTAGAAAAATGGTACAGATGAGCCAGTTTGCAGGGCAGAAGTTGAGACACAGATGTAGAGAATGGACATATGGACACCAAGGGGGGAAAACTGCGGTGGGGTGGGGATGGTGGTGTGCTGAATTGGGCGATTGGGATTGACATGTATACACTGATGTGTATAAAATTGATGCCTAATAAGAACCTGCAGTATAAACAAACAAACAAAACAACTAATACTAAACTTTCATTGGGTTATTTGTATGGAAATATGTTAATATAAATGTTTCAGACATTACATGAAATTTCTAAAAATCTTATATGTTCTGGTATAATGTTATAAGTCATAATCCTAGTTATTACTTTAAAATGTATATCTCAGAAATAACTAATTTTCTTGTCAACTGCATTATTATGAACTTTCATCAGATCTTTAACTGTGGTCATTTTTAAGTTTTTTGTGATTTACAGACAGTTCTGGGTGTACTCTGATGCTTTTGCAAATATGTTCCTATAAAAGGGTTTCATCTTCAAGAAATTCATGGAAAAGACTCTGACAAGTACAGGTTTCTGGTAACTGACTGTACAGCTGAACTGAATGAATAAGCATTTTCAGAACTCTAATGAAAAACTGATGAACTCATAAAAGTGCTAACAAAAGATCAAGATGAAAAAAAAATTAATTACATGGGACTGAGTGAACTGATGAGGATGAGTATAATTTTTGTGACTTTCTGTCTGAATTAAAAAAAGAAAAATCCCACAAGGACTCAGAGGCAAAGAATATACAAATCAATTTTCACTGCAAAGTAAAGGAGCTGTTACAGTGGAGGATTACTGGACTGAATGTCAATATTATGACATAGTATGAGTGTGTTTCATGTTTGGTAATTGCAATCATTGTTGCTTTTGTTGTGTTCATCCATGTACGATGCTTGGTGTCAGTCTATTTATCTCTTGTAAAAATAAAATACAGTGTGTGTGTGTGTGGAAAAAAAACTGAGGTGTAATTGGCATATAACATTTTACTAGTTTCAGGTGTACAACATATTGATTCGATATTTGTATATATTTTGAGATGATCACCACAATAAGTCTGGTTAACCTCCGTCAACATACATAGTTACAATTTTTTTGTTCTTGTGATGGGACCTGTTTCAAATGCTTTACATGTACTGGCTTATTTAATTCTCACAACAGCCCTCTAAGGCGGGTTAAATGAGTTAATATTTACAAAATGAGTCAACACTTTATAAGCGCTCACTCAATAAATAAATGAATTAATAACTAAGTGAATGCATAAAGAAAATGCCATTTTAATCCTCCTTTTATAGACCAGAAAGCTAAAGGACTCAGCTGCGGTCCCTTGGGCAGTAATAGGTGGAGCTGGGATCTTTTCCTTGATCATCTAATTCCTCTGCTCTCCTGTAACATTGCTGAAGCAGGACCTTGATGCCAGAAGCCCAGCCTTTGGGATTGAACAGCTTGGCTGGTGAGAGAGCTGCCTCATAGCCACAGTCTGTGTGATGGTTTGTTCTTTCCTTTGTGACAAATGGCCCTGAAACTCAGCCATATTTGTGAATCCAGGATTGGTGATGGTTAAACATCTACTGTACCACATGGTGTTCTATGTCTATATACCTGGTCTCTGACTCTCAGTTTTCTCATTTATAAAATGGAGATGATTATGCTTATCTTGCAGTGAAGTGTTGTAAACAGTAGAGATAACATAATAATGGGACTGCATTAGGCTCAGAAAACAGTTGTTATTGATGCTGTTTTTATTATGGAACACCTAAGCTGATTATTTGCCAAATATAGTGGCTCTTCACTTTGGGGGGAAAGGTTTTTAAGAATTTTATGAAAGGTATGGATTTAATGTACCTATATATGTACATAATATTTTGGATATAATTTCATAGTAGGGATGCCAGATAAAATATGCCCAGGATGCCCAGTTGAATTTGAATTTCAGAGAAACAGTAAATCCTTTTTTTTTTTTTTTAGTATAAGTATATCCCAAATATTGCATGGGTCATATTTATACTAAGAAATTTTTCATTGTCTCATCTGAAATTCGAATTTAATGAGGCGTCTCATGGTTTTAATTTGCCAAATCTGGCAGCCCTATTTCATAGACTGAGAAGTGATAAAGGCTATCATGAGCCTGTCCTCAGGGAAACACACATGCACGTGCACACAGACACATGTACATACTCACGTGTGCACCCACACCCACACCCACAGAATTTTGCATACGTTTCAGGGAGTCCTGTTCTGATGGATTCTTACTCACCAGGAGTCTTGGTCTCATTGGGAATCAGACATCGCACAAAGTGAGGATGAGTGCTCCTTAAATTGGCCATCAATTTGTTTAAATTTTCCTGAGACACAAACCAGAAGAAGCACATTAACCTTAGCAAACGCCGTTGCAATGGGCAGAAATACAACCGAATGTGGAAGCTGCCAAAAAACAAACCCTGAACACAGCGGACACGGTCTGGAAAGAGGATCCCTTCTTCTTCCCGCCCTTCTTGCTCACCCCGGCATCGCCTGGAGACAGACACAAGAGGATGTGTCCAGTGAGTCCTGAGGACACAGTGGTGGCCTTTCCTACCCACCTGCCCCACCAGTTTTATTGAGATGTAACTGACATATAACACTGTATATGTTTAAGGTGTACAACATAATGATTTGATATATGTATATATTGCAAAATGATCACAGCATTAGGTCTACTTAACATCTATCCCTTCACTTACAGTTTCTTTTTCTTGTGATGAGATTTTTTTTTTTTTATGGCTGTGTTGGGTCTTCGTTTCTGTGCGAGGGCTTTCTCTAGTTGCGGCAAGTGGGGGCCACTCTTCATCGCGGCACGCGGGCCTCTCATTATCGCGGCCTCTCTTGTTGCGGAGCACAGGCTCCAGACACGCAGGCTCAGGAGTTGTGGCTCACGGGCCCAGTTGCTCCGCGGCATGTGGGATCCTCCCAGACCAGGGCTCGAACCCGTGTCCCCTGCACCGGCAGGCAGACTCTCAACCACTGCGCCACCAGGGAAGCCCTTGTGATGAGAGCTTTTAAGCTCTACTCTCTTAGCAACTTTCAAATATACAACACAGTGTAATTAACTACAGTTACCATGCTGTACTTAACAACCACGGAACTTATTTATGTCATAATTGGAAGTTTGTACCTTTTAACCCCTTTCACCCAGTTCTTCCACCTCTCACCCACCACCTCTGGCAACCACAGATCTGATCTCTGTTGCTATGAGTTTGGTTTTTTAAGATTCCACATATACGTGAGATTATACAGGATCTGTCTTTCTGTGTCTGACTTATTTCACATAGCATAACGCCCTCAAGGTCCACTGTTGCCAATGGCAAGATTTCATTCTTTTCTATGGCTGAATAATATTCCATTATATATGACCTTTTCTTTATCCATTTATCCATCAGTGGACACTTAGATCGTTTCCATGTCTTGGCTATTCTAAATAATGCCACAATGAACGTGGGAGTATCTCTTTGAGATAGTAATTTCATTTCCTTTGGGTATATACCCAGAAGTGGAATTGCTGGATCATATGGTAGTTCTATTTTTAATTTTTAAAGGAATCTCTATACTGTTTTCTGTAGTGGCTGCACAAATTTACATCTCCACTAACAGTGCACTGTTTTGTCAGTGGTGGCCTTTCTAAACCGCTTCCTCCAAACCCTGAAGTGAAAGTTTGGTTTTCTTTTGACATAGGAGAGCTGAGGTTTTTGGGTTTGTTCATTTCCGTATCCTGATTCTTAAAATTCCTCTAAACTACTCAGATTTGGGAACACTGATTTTTATCACTGTGGGAACGGAGTGGGGTGGGATATGGGTGGCATTTAACTGGGAGTATAATTTAGACTCTCTGTATCCAAGGAGAATCTTTTCCTTTAGACATCAGACATGAAATCCAACTGAATAGTTGGCAAGATTGAGATGTTCCTCTTGGTGAGTGTTGATAATTCCTAGTAGAAAGTTCAGATAGCCCAGTGAAAAGTAATGACTTGAACATAAAGTACTGCCACACTTGTTTAGCCAATTACAGGCAACAAGGTGATAGGAGACATTATGGCCTAGTGCAATGGTTCCAAACTTTAACATGCACCAGAATTACCTGGAGAGCTTGTTAAAACACAGATTTCTGGGCCTCAGCCCCAGAGCTTCTGATTCAGTAGGTATGTGATGGGGCCTGAGAATATGCATTTCTAGCAAGTTCTTAGGCAATGCTGGTGGTGCATTCATCAGCTGATGGTGAATTCATCGTTGTGGTCCAGGGACCACACTCTGAGAACTGTTGGTGTAGGGCCTTCTGACTCCAAGAGTGGTCCTTGAACACGTTGCATCAGCATCACCGAGGAGTTGTTAGACATTCAGAATCTCAGAACCACCCCGCATTACAAAACCAGAATCTGCACTTTAACAAGATCTCCAGGTGATTTCTAGGCATAGTAGAGTTGAGAAGTACTGGGCTTAAGGCAGGGGTTTCCAAACTTTAGTTATGTGTAGCAGTGTCGGGGTGTGACAAACAGTGTTTAATTAAATAGCTGCTTTAGAACTCACTGCTTAGCGTGTGTGTGTGTGTGCATGTGCGTGTATGGTGTGTCTATGTATCTTTCTGCCTCTCTCTCTCTGTCCACCCTCCCGCTCATACCCCCCGTCACTTCTTTCCAAACCATCCCCTTTCACAGACCTTCTCTTTATGTGTTTTCCTTGCTTAGAAGCTAGAAAATTTGGCTTAAAGTCCCGGCACTGAACTTGGTCAAACCACTTAACTTCTTTGGGCCACTAATTTCACTTAAAATGAAGAAGCAAGCCTAGCTCATTTCTAAGGCCCCTGCAGGTTGTGTGACTTTTCTGGTTCCTTTTCCTCATCTGCGTTTGCTTTTCCTGTTCCCTCTGGACCTCTTCCCGTATCCTTCCTGACCCTCTACTTCTTTTCCCCACAACTCTTCCCCTTCTCCCTTTCTTTCTCTGCTTTTTCTTTTCCATACATTCTTCTGTAAGTGACCATAAAATGGAGTTCAATTACACACATGTATCCCCATATCTCTCTTAAGAAATAGGTCATATGTTTTGAATAAAGCCTTTTATGTTTCCTATTAAAAGTGGGAAAATTGAACATTTTATGGTTGTCTCTTGGAACTTCCCCCGCCCTCAGTCTTACACTTTATGAAATTACTCTTCATTGGTAACTGACTGTTGTTTCAATATCCCTCCTTGAGATTCTGGGGGGATCTAGTCCTACAGAAAGAGGAGCAACTGCTTCCCTCTGGATCTTATTCAGGATAAGTTGCATTTCGATGTTACTTTGGCCAGCGGCTCTGCTGAACCATCTGTGTGCTCGTGGTTAAGTTTTCATAGTTAAGAGATTGGAACTCAATATAGCACCGCAAAGAGGACCTCTGGCTTGCAGGCTTCATGCGGTTTAAATTTTCTCAGTTACTGCCTGGTGGAGAGGAAGAATTCATCCATATTGTTTCCTCATCTGTGAAGATAGTCCCTACTTTTGTGGCTTAAGTGAGTTTTACGACAGCAGCAGTTCTCAAGCTTTGTTTTCTCAGAACCCCTTCACACTTTTAAAAACCATTGAGAACCCAGTGAGTTTGGTTTATGCAGGTCATACCTACCAATATTTATGGTATTAGAAGTCAAAATTGAGAAAATCTAATTCATTTAAAGTTCCTATCAAATTCATTGCATGTTAACATTAATGACATATTTTTATGAAAATGACTATATTTTCCAAAACAAAAAAATTAGTGGCAAGAGTACCATTGTTTTTCATTTTTGCAACTCACTTTAATGTCTGCTGAGTAGAAGATGGATGGATTTTCATGCCTACTTCTGTATTCTGTCTGTTGCTGTATGGTTTTTTGTTTTTTGTTTTTTTTGTTTTTTGGTTAAAGTAGATATAGAAAATCTTTCACAGATATATAATTTCGAAAAGGAAAGAGTATTTTAATTACCCTTTCAAATAATTGCGGATATTCTTTTTAGATACTATACCAAAACTTGACACGTGGTAGTTTCTGTGGTAGTTCCTTAAAGGCTAGTTGCAATGTGGAATCTGAAACCATATCAACAAACATTATGATCTGTTGGTCTGTGTTGAACTTTGAATGAAAATTTACCCATGTGTAAACATCATACATTGATCATTTGGAAAATATTGTTCACTGAATTATATAGAACTTCCAAATATTGGCATGTTTCATTATACAGTATAAAAATCACAATCATTAATATCAGGACTGATCACATTAGAAAATTCAAATATTAGGACGTTGTCAAGCTAATGATAGTAGATACAAGTCTTCCAAAGTTTTAATTTTTGCTTGAAAACTCAACTATATCATTAGTAAAAAATACTGTCAGTAGTTTTCCTTGAAAGGATAAACACACTTCACTGCTTTTTGAGAAACTGTGTGCCCGATATATAAGTCTGAGAAACAATAGTTTGTCCTCTAGTCATTCTTTCAAGTAAAAATGGTGCTTCATGAATCAAGTGGCTGGTTCATCTTGCAACTCAGACAACTGCACATGTGTTTTTCCTTGAGACAAATGTCAAAGTCCAGTGTGCAAAAGGAGTGCTTTTCATGAACTTCCTGTTTGATCATGTAGAATATTACAAAGATGTGGAGAAAATTGAGATGTAATCAAATTAATACTCTCCACTGCTGCAAATTTTAGGTCATTTTTCAATGAAGCTGGCTTTTTAAAAAAATTATTTATTTATTTGTATTTATTTTTGGCTGCGTTGGGTCTTTGCTGCTGCGTGCAGGCTTTCTCTAGTTGCGGCGAGCGCTACTCTTCGTTGCGGTGCGCGGGCTTCTAATTGCGGTGGCTTCTCTTGTTGCGGAGCACGGGCTCTAGGCGTGCGGGCTTCGGTAGTTGTGGCACACGGGCTCAGTGGTTGTGGCTCACGGGCTTAGTTGCTCCACAGCATGTGGGATCTTCCCGGACCAGGGCTCGTACCCGTGTCCCCTGCATTAGCAGGCGGATTCTTAGCCACTGTGTCACCAGGGAAGTCCTGAAGCTGGCTTTTTAAATTAAAAAAAAAATTCGTTTTCACTGTCAGTGTATGGCTGTAAAGAATACTATGACTATTAGTACAGCTTGGTGCCATGTCTTGATTTGTAATAAAGTGTCAGATCGTCTATCCATCCTTGCTTTTGCATCATTAAGTCAACACAGTGAAGAAAGCACATGGCATCTGGGTATTCTGAAAATTGTTTTGACCTCATGTACCTCTTGAAAAGTTCTTAGGAATCTCCAAGGATCCATGGGCCACAGTTTGAGAATGGTTGCACTATAGTGTGAGGGAATCTCATCAGGCTACAAGTTTATGATCTGATGTCATTTAGCTTGACTTAGTGTTCAGCCTGCTACCCAAAGTGTTGAAAGTTGATCCACATCAAAATATCTGCAACAGAATCTCTGTGGTTGGGACTGAGGAAACTGAATTGTTCTCAAGGGCCTCAAACACAGTGATGTTTGGGAGCATTATTTTGCTTTTATAAAGCCACTCTTTCCAAAACCATGGCATAGTCCCAATGGTCAAATACAAAATGATTTTAGGCAACTATTTCTTAATTTTAATAGTTATATTAAAGTCTATTACCTTATTTTAGCAAAATGTAAGATGCCATCGATTGTAAGATAACCTATTTTGTGTCCCACTAATAAAAGAAAACACCCTGCTCATTACAGTACTCCTTTCATTGATTATAAGATGCATCCCAAGTTTAGAGATAATATTTTGTGAAAATGTGAAGAAAGTTAGAATAAAGTAGAATAATATGTGCTAACGACTTAGAGACAGTGAAATATCTGTTTATAGTAGTGATATAAAGCAGTGTTTCTCAAACTTTGGTGGGCCTAGGAATCCAACTGGGAATCTTGTTGAAATAGATATTCTGATTCAGCAGATCTGGAGTAGAGTTTGAGATTTTGAATATCTAAATGTCTCAGCTGATGCTGAGATAGACTGTCCAGACTTTCATAGCAAGCATATAGGGTAACTTTGAAAAACACATCTAAGAAGAAAAAGGAATCAAGGTAAATCAAAATATTAAGTGAATTAGCAGTACTGGTCTTAAGTGGGTATTGCAAAATTTGTGATAGTAGTATAAGAATGAAGTCTGAAGTTGGGGAAAGACTACAATGACTCATGGTCAAACTATACCTTTAGGTCTCTTAGAAAAACAAGACTTTCTGTCTGGGATTCAAGTCACTGCGTGTGTTGAGGTGAAGATTTTTCTTCTTCCACCCACAGCTCTAACCATGACTCAGAATCCAGTATCTCCTACTTTTACTGCCTAGATGATGCATGAGTTGTCTCAGCGATATTCTTGCAAATGTGTTGTCCAGCCTACTCAAATGCCTTCAAGATGACTTTTTTCCCTTTTGAAAATTTTGGAAAATCGTTTGGGGTAGTTTCTGCAGGCCAAAGATACTTCTTGCTTTAAACTGAAATCTGGCTCTCTGTGACTTCAGGATGTTTGATCCTCCTTTCGGCTCTTGGTAACAACAGAAAGAGTTCACACTTTCTCTCCACAAGACAACTCTTCACCCATTTGATGGCTGCTCTGGGTTCTCCTTAGCTTTTTTTTTTTTTTTTTTTTTTTAAATGTGGACCATTTTTCAAGTGTTTATTGAATTTGTTACAGTATTGCTTCTGTCTTATGTTTTGGTTTTCTGGCTGCAAGGCATGTAGGATCTCAGCTCCCCGACCAGGGATTGAAACTGGAAGGCGAAGTCTTAACCACTGGACCTCCAGGGAAGTCCCTCCTAGCTTTTTCTTTTCCAGGCTAAGTAGCCCCAGTGCTGTCTTCATCTGTTTCTTCCGTGATGTGCTTCTGCATCTCCTTTACCATCACAGTGAGCTCACTCCTGTTAATCTCTTAAGTGTGACATCCAGACCACATGTTGTCCTCCATCAGCATGTGCCCTCACCTCTCCTGACCTAGGTGTCATGCCCGAGGTGGTGACTGCCCTCTGGCAGCCTCCTTACACCGATGGCTCACCACTCACTGTCAAGCAAAGCCCCTCAACGCACGCTGTGTGCGTCCGGTTGCTAAGTCAGATCTTGTCCCCATATTTATACAACTGTACTCTGGGACCGAGGGCTAAAACCATGTATTCTTGGCTGATAAAACTTTCCCTTGTTAGGTCTCATCCAACTCTCTTGGCATGACTCATCGTGTCCCTGGAAACTCTACCCCCAGAAAGTCCTCTAATTATCTGCTTCTTGGTTTTGAGAGCTTGACCTGCTTCCAGCCCTACACAGCTGTGTCCCTCCAACCATCCCCTCTGTTCCTGTCTTTAGGGGTCTTCCAATGGGGATGGCCATCCCAGCCTCCCTGACCTCCAGCACCACCTTCTGAGTGCTCCGCAACCCCTCTTACTGCTGTCAGTGCGCTATGACACTGCTCTCAACTTTCAGCCCTCTCCTGGGAACTTCTCAGCTACTGCATCTTGTCAGCAATGGTGTGGTCATGACTTAATTATACTTTGGTTTCCTTGGTCCTAATTCATCTAGAATTACTTCCAATAAACACAAATCTTGAGGTGGGGGAGTAATTTTTTTTTATTACTACAGTGGACATAGGTTTGAATCCATTTCTCCTTATTCTCTCAGCATCATTTGTGAGTAAAGACACAGCTGAGGGGATTCACGGGTGTGGCCTCTGCTCAAAAAACAGCAAAGTTAGACTTGTGTGAAGACTGAATCTTGAGCCTACGAACATCATGTTTGGGGCCAACCTAAGTATATTGACCTGGAGCTTGTGTGTCAAAGTTCTGCAGTGTGTTTTATTCCTGTTAGTGTGATGAGCAAATTTGGGAAGCCCTGCTTCCTTAGCTGCATATTTTGTAATCTGCCTTTAGAGATACTTAAGTAATGGATTTTAATTTCATCAGTTTCAGATTCCTATGAGTGTGGCAAGAATGAGAATGTGTAAAACACTGTTTGCTAATTTCAATTATTGTATTCCCAATCAAGATGAAAGTGACTCTTACCTTCTTGGTTTCCAAAGCAATGGTTAGTGTCCTTCAGGAATGAAGTGGCTTCTGAGAGTGATTCCAGAAATCAAAACTATACAAAACAAAGAACAAATGAACTATGAAGAGTTTAAATAAATCTAGAAATTGTACTTTTCTAAGTTTAGCTACATTTAAATAGTACACAGTGGATGGTGTGGGATGGAAATATATTTTCCATTTTTCCCTTCGGTTAAGTCATCATTCTTTAAATAATTGGGTAATTACAGCACTGATTAACAATTTTTTTGAGTATCTTCTGTGTGTGCAAAGTACCATGTCAGCTCCTTAAGGGGGTATAAAAAAGGATAAAGACAGGCTCTACCCTAAAGGAATGCAAAATTTAGGAACAGTTAAGAGAAATGCTCAAATAAATCTTTGAACAAGGAAGAATAATACAAATTCTGTAAGCGTCTAAATGAAGTGTTATGGGGACTTAGAGAGATGATACTTCCGGCTGAGGGTAGGGGGCTGTGAGGGGTCAAAAAAGAAAGGAGGGAGGGAGGGGAATGATCCGGATTGTAACTTGGATGCTTTTAGACCAGAAGTTGAATTCTTTGGCAATGAGAGAAAAGTTGTGAATTATGGGCAAGACTTCTTTAAGAGGTCTAGGAAGGGCACTCTCTTAAATATCCTATATTCTCTTGGAGAAGATGAAGGTAGGGTAGCTGATAACTTATTTGGGACTAAGGAATCTCAGTCCAGAAGTTTATAACCTACATGAAGATCTCAGGATACCATAAGAGTCTGAATAATTTTCAATATCAAATTTAACTTAAACTTCCCATTTACCACACAGTACTTTTATGGAACCTGGGGAACATGTCGTGAAATACCATTTAGGCAGGAAGAGACATTTCAACACTTGCTTTCCTACTTTGGTCGCGTACTCTTGGTCTCTTCCTTTTATGAGTCTCTAATAATCTCCAGCTATATCCTAAAATTCTCACAACTTACTCAGGAAAAGATTAAATGATTAAGAATCATATTCTGAATCCTTGGTTCAAACGAAATCACACTTGGAGGCAGAACCTCGGTTTTCTAATGCCAGCTCTGTAAAGTAGCTGTTGTAATTTCCTTGAGCTTTGGTTTCCTTCTGTAAATGAGACAGATGGACCAGAAAATCCCCAAGATTTCTCTTAACCCTGTGAATGTATGACAGAAGGTATTCTGGTGAAGATGGTGGCCAGAAATCAAAGCATCGCAAGCTCCTAAAGCTATAGAATCCCTCTGAGGGATGCTCCTGCAGTGTCAGACATGACCCAGCCCAAAGTCCACAAGGCATGCCATGCATGAGCAGTCTGGAAACTGGTCATTAATAAGCAAACTAGGATGCATTCTGAGATGGATAAAATGCATGGGAGAATTTCTTCCCGCAATCATCTCCCAGAAATCCTGACACAAGAAAAAAATTTACATAACCAACCACAAAAATTTCAAATACTACTTCAAGGCAATCACAGAAGAGATATCACAAGTTAGCATGTTTATTTGTTAACTGCAATTATAATACTGACCTAAACAATTAAAGGGGTAAGTACGTATTATATTCGTTTTATATCCTGCAGGTTAGTTTTTTTTTTTTTTGGTGTCATAATTGCTTATATTCTTGTCTTTTTACTCTTTGTAGAAGCTTCTTGAAAGGCCTCGCCATCTTGTCTCCCATATTGCCCGTAACACAGCTCCTTACGCTTAGTAGGCCCTCAGCAAAGGCAGCTGTGTTGCCTTCTCTCCTCTCCAGGTAACCTGATCAGGTATAATCACAGCTACATGGAGCAAAAAAGCGGGCACTTGTGAGCACTTACCTTGCGATGTTGTGGTCGAAGCAGTTTCGAAACTGTGGCCCCCCCCAGCTCCCTTTATACTCCCAAATGCGCAAGCCCAGCACTCTAACGTGGCTGTATTGGGGGATCACCATTTACTCCTTAGATGTAAATGCATCGTAGCCCTGATCTTTCACTCTTGTTAAGTTACTTGGATAAATGACCAGCGGAGGCTGTATAATGCCAAGTCAGCTGCGTAGGGATTTTGACGTTGGACACAGATCTTTGAGACTTAGAGAGTCCTAGAGGCTGAGCAGAACTGGGGCAGAGTGTGCTAAGAAGGTCAGTGAAGGGCAGAGCCACAGGGTGAATTGTCAAGCGATGGATGATCAATAGCATGGATACTAAGTACGTCTCCTTTACCCAGCATCGTAAACATGAGGTGGTGTGCGCCTCTTCTCAGAAATCTCCGGAAAACGTAAGATTGGCCATTTAACACATCCATTCTTTTTTTTAAAACGTTATTTTTTAATTGAAGTATTTTTGATTTACAATGTTGTGTTAGTTTCAGGTGTACAGCAAAGAGATTCATGTATGTATATACACACACACACACACACACACACACACATATATCTATATATTCTTTTTCAGATTCATTTCCCTTATAGATTATTACAAAATACTGAGTATATAGTTCCCTGTGCTATACAGTAGGTCCTTGTTGTTTTTCTATTTTATATATAGTAGTGTGTATGTGTTAATCCCAAACTCCTAATTTATCCCCCACCTCCCTTTCCCCTTAGGTAACCATAAATTTGTTTTCTATATCTGTAGGTCTACTTCTGTTTTGTAAATAAGTTCATTTCTATCATTTTTTTTTTTTAGATTCCACATATAAGCGATATCGTATATTTGTCTTTGTCTGGCTTACTTCACTTAGTGTGATAATCTCTAGGTTCATCTAACCCATCTATTCTTATCCATTAATTTATTTTGTTAAAAAATCCATTATAGATGGAAAACTTTCTAAAATGTATTATATATTATCTTGATTTATTTAATCTAGTATCTTGAATAGACTTCAACTTTTCCTTGATCACTCAGGGGCCTGGGAGGTGATGTAATAAAATTGTCAGGGATATTATAGTTTCTTCGCGGATTTTACCCTGCACTAATTGTTCCTAGGTTGCAATGAATTTTTGTGTCACCTTTCTAGTTTTTATATCTACACCTTCACGGCAAGGTACTCAGCTGTATTCTGTCTGTGGTTAGTGTGTTTGCCTCTGTGAGCCCAATCTTCCTTTTTCTAATCTGCTATAGAATGGGAAACAGATGAGCAAGCTAAAGGAAAAAACAAACAAAAAAAAGGAGTCATAAGTTCCATGGGAAGTTCTAGAAGTTCTAATGGAAATACATGGTCTTTGTGACAACTCTTATGGTTGCTCGGGGTTGTTTTTTGGCTGAAACATAAGTAATATTTGAGTATGTAGGAATTACCATACATTTTAGAAGTTAGAGCCATTTACAGCAATACAGCCTGACTTGTTTATGTTGTATATGATCAATGTGTACTGAATTATACTCAATATTTTGTAATAACCTATAATGGAATATAATCTGAAAACAATATAACTGAGTCACTTTTCCGTACACCTGAAACTAACACAATATTGTAAATCAACTATACTTCAATTAAAAAGAAAAAAGATTCTCTAGTCTTCCAGTGGGTACTCTCATATAGGTGAGGCATTTCCAAGGACAGTTTGCATTAGTCAAAATGAAATTGTGGACAAAGGAGAAACAGATAGGAATAGGACTTCCACGTAGCATTTTCCAAAATAGATTTGACAGAATGCTGATTCTGAGAGAAACTGTGAAATAAAAGGTGCCGTGGCTAAATGAGTTCAGGAAATGTGGCCAACTCTATTCCCTGTTGCTGGAGATTCACCATAAATACTAGCATGTTAAGGGGCCTGAGAAGCCTTTCAGTAAAAAAATATGAAGAATTTTTTGTACCTGGTGATCTGATGTTGGAACACCATCTTACTCCCTGCTTGAGAAAACAAGAGGAGAAGGCTGAAGGCTGCAATCCACAGAGAACTTGTCTCATTCTTAGTACCATTTGGCCCAGAAGAAAGCAACAGAAAGTGATCAGGCATAAACACAGCTGCTTTTATCCAAGGGACAGTCTTTGGTATGTAACAGATGCTCAGTAGATTTTGTTCCTGTGTATAAATGAATAAGGACGATTCATGGGGAATCTGTGTTGAAAGAGGGCTGAAGTGATAAGGCAGAAAAGAATGGAATCAGACTCAGTCTCACTTAATAGTAATAGTTTATATTTATTAAGAACTCACTACGTGCCAGGCTTTATCCATATTGGCTCACTTAAGCATCATAATAGTGTTGTGGGGTAGGTGCTAACATCATTCCCATTTTATGGCTGAAGAAATTTGGGCCACTGAGAGTTTAAATAAACTGCCTAAGGCCACACAACTAGTAAGTGGCAGAAATGGGATTCAAATCCTCTCTGGCTCTAGAGCCAATGCCTATAACCTTTCACTTTTGCAAGCCCATCACTTTTGAGTGCTGGCAATGGGGAAAGGAGATATGAAATAGGGACATTGCTCCAAAGGAGGAGATAATGGACATGGGAAGAGAGTACATAGACACGAAAAGATAAATTACTTTTCGAAGGTTAAGTGCCAAGATGAGTGAGATGCACAGTGGACTAGATGTATGGACAAGGTATTTAAAACCCGTAAGGTATGTTGTTTATGTAAAATATTCTCAGAATTGTTATTAATGATAATGATACTGCTTTGGAGGAGAGAAGAGATCTGAAGGGGATGGTGACTGTGGAGATAATAATAATAATAAAAAATAATAATAATAATGCTTTTTGTAGTTCTTTCCAGTTTACATAGCACTTTTGTATATTTTATTATGTTTATTTTTCTCTGCAAGCCTTAGGGGGTTATACTGTTTATATTCTTATTATTCCCATTGTCCATATGGGGAACTGAGGCCTAAGGGAGTTAAGTGATTGACCAAAAGGCCCCACAGCTAGTAGGCAATGGAGCCAGAATTGGAATCCCAGGTTGCTGATTCCAAAGCCTCGCCTTTTCCTCTATCCTCTACTCTCTCTTAAAGGAGGCAGATTTTAAGAGTACAGGAAGGAGGTTCCAGGCTTAGGGAACGTAGGGATTGTGGTTAGAAACAAGACTTCCCAGGGTGTGTTTCAGGAAGGTGGAATGGGCAAGCCTGGATGGAAGGGTTGGGGGTAACACGGAGGTGAGGCTGGAGAAGTGGGCTGGGCTTGTCTGTGATGGGCTCCCAATGCCCATGGAAGGAGTCAGGACATTATTCTGAGATCATTGGGGAACCTTTCAAGGCTTTAAGCAGAAAAGTGAACGTGTGTGTGTGTGTGTGTAGACACACACATATATCTGAAGATTAGTATAGAACTGATGGTGGGATATAATGGAGAGCGAGAACCTGAGGTCCTAGAACCACTTAGCAACTATTTAGAAAATCTTGGTGTACAACTTGCCAAGATGATTATACAGGCTCTGATATGATTTATGGGAGTAGGTGGGCAGTTAGAATTAACCCCTGGATGACCCTATAAATTCAGATCTGTGTTAAAATTCTCCATAGCACCAGAGGGCTGGCTTTCCCAGTGATTGTCCCCTGGTATCTCCGGGTCCATCCCGTAGGTTCAAGAAGAGTATTGTGTGGGCTTGAAGTTGTCTGCCTCACTGTCCCGTTTAGGCCTGGCAAAAAGAGAACCCCAGGAGGTGAAAGGAATATGTTTCTCTCATTTAAGACCTCTCTGAGCTCTACACTTATTATTATTATTTTTAACATTTATTTATTTATTTAGGCTGCTCCAGGTCTTAGTTGCGGCATGTGAGATCTTCGTTGTGGCATGCACGTGGGATCTAGTTCCCCGACCAGGGATCGAACCCGGGCCCCCTGCATTGGGAGCGCGGAGTGTTACCCACTGGACCACTGGGAAGTCCTCTAGACTTATTTTTCGAGGCCCTATCCCACATTAATATATTACAATCCTCTCAACATAATATTAAACATGCAAGTAATATCTATTTGCATTGAATATAAAAATAATCATGGTGTAAAAAGAAGAGGGCCTTGATTAAGCAGTACAGAAATGAGATGTAAAAGGAAAGAGAAAACCCAAGGGATACCCTGAAGGCAGGATCCACAAGACTTTGATGATGCCGAGTTTGAGGAGGAAAAAGGAATCAGAGGATCCTACCTTTCATCCAGCCCTCACTGCAGCCTAGAAATCTAGGGGCATGATACCTGCCCAGGAGAAATAGTGAAGGGGGGGAAATAGGAATTTCGATTTTGGACAGATTGAGATTGAGATGATGGTGATATCCAGCTAAGTAGGTAGAGATAAGGATTCAAAGTTTACATACAGGAGACATTAAGACTGAAGATGTAGGTCTGTGAGTATGAGGGTGTCACCTGTATGCAGTTGACAGTTGAACTTATTAAGGAAGCTGGGTTCTCAGAGAAAGGCTGCATGTTGAGGAGGTGAGAGGCGGAAATGAAGACAAAAAGAGTGGGAAAAAAAAAGGTTATTCTTCAGGTAAACAAATACCTGAGTGAGATCTTGCTGGAGTCAAAAGAGCCACGTGGATCCATATTTTACTTCTGTCATTTACTGCCATAAATGACAAGTCCCATCACCTCTCTTCGCAGCTGTGATGTTTTCTCCTTCCGCTGCAAAATCAGAAACATAATTCTGTTTCTACCCAAGTCATGAGGATAGTGTGGGGATCAAATGAGATACTGTCAAGATGTGGCTGTCTCCGCAGGCAGTCTCTTTCCAGCCAGTGCCAAACAGTATGCTTCAATCTGTATCAACCTTGACACAGACCTTGGCAAATAATCCTCTAGCACAAAAAACATAGGTGAGCAATGCAGGCTTTACTGAAGATTTTGTAGAGCAGACTAGAAGAGGATTATATTACATCCCCTACAGTATTCAATTTCCATCAGCAATGACTTCCACGAAGTCCATTTTCCGTCACACTGAGGCAGGTGGTTGATTTCCTTTCTTCCCCTGACGTGTCTGCCCGACCCCTACGGGTACTCAGTTGTTCCTGTGTTACATGGGGCCGTTTAGCTCTGCCATTGACCTGCATACCTACTCATCTGGTTACTCAACAAAATAAAAGTCCTCAAGTAAAGAACACCACTTTTATCCTTAGCAAGTTTGGTGATCACCTATTTTTACTCACATACTCCCTTTGGAAGCTTCATCTTTATCCCACCACTAAGCCCTGTAGTCCCCAGCTCACACCCCACACCATCATTCCATCTCTCCCAACCCTGAGAGGAGTTCTGCCAATGAGGGTTTTCTCCAGTCTTGTTACAAAATCATTTTGTCAACTCTAAAGTGATGGGAACTTCATTATTAGTGTCAGAAGAAGTCAAGGGAGGTGGTATCTTCGAGAGGGTGGTATTTTCAAGAGAGAGGATATAGTAAAAAGCTCTACAGAGAAGATGGAGAAAAGGAGGACCATGAAAAGGGCATTGGGTCAGTCAGAGAGGTGATGCTGACATTAATGTCAGCAGGATGGTGGGGGTGGAAGCTTTGAAGGCAAGGATTAAGGAGTGAGCAGGTGTTAAGGAGGAGGAAAAAGTTTTCCTGATTTCCCTGGGAGCAAATCTCTCCACCAATCACTATATAAGGCACATTCAGAGGAAATGCAGATTTGGATGGAGAAAGCAGCAGCAGGGCCAAATAGAGAGGCCCAGGAAACAAGTGTAATCAAGTTCATTCCGCAGAGGGCTACTTGAGAAGAAAGGGCAGTTAATTGTGCTGCTAGGAGGATCATCCCTTACCCGTTACAACTATCTAAGAGCTATGTAACAGATGAAATTTCCAAAAGCAGCAAGAAGTTCCCCAGCCAGAAACAGAAATTTCTGGGCAAAAGTCACAGGACAGGTATATTAGTGAATGATACAAATTTATATTTAATCGCCTAATTAAAAATATTGAGTGAGAATATTAGATCCAGAACTAGAGGGGAACCTTGAACATTACCTAATCTAACCCTGATGTTACAGAATCAGAAACTGAGGTTCTGGACAGGTTACCTAATTAATGCTAATTAATTAGACAGACCCCCTTCCCATTCTACTCTCAGATCCAAGAGCGCTAGTTCAGAACTCTTTCAAGTGCAATACATAAACTTCCATACTGCTGGCATTTCTACACTACAATTTTGCAAAGCAAGAAGTTGATGGGGGATTGTCCAGAGAAATATTTAAACTGATTTTCCTTCAATCAATGAGGACATAGATTTATCAGTTTTACAGGTTGGAAAACTGAGGCTTGGCAAGATTAAGTGACTAGTCATACAGCTAGTAAGTGGCAGAATGGGAGCTAGAACAAGTCTGGTTTGAATCCAAGTCCAGTTTGTGTTTTCACTACAAGACAGCTGTTTCTGGCTTTGCAAGATCCTGTTAAGACACTAACGCTCTCAGAATTATACATGCTTCTCAGAATTACACGCAAACGAGGCATCCTTCTCTGAAAATATCATGGAGAGAGTGTGTGCATGGCCTGGGAACATTGTGTTCAGAGAAGAACTTCTACCAGTTAGGTCTGTCCAGTAAACTGGAGACTTTCTTATCTGGCCTCATAATCTTGACTGATGCCTGTGAGACTTAGGGTCCATGTCATTTGCCCTTTTTTGTCTAGTAGTTGTATTTTTTTTGTTGGTTTCTTCAGTGCTTAAAGCCTCATTAGAACTAAGAAACGCGTGATCAATTACTTTTAATTTCAACTGTTGGGGTATGAAACAACATAGCCTAAAAAAAAAAAAAAAAAAGATTTTATGCCCTTGGCTAGGCATAGCCCAAATGCATATTTACATTTTTAAGAGCTGCATGATAATGTAGTGACTAAGAGTGGACTTTGAGAGTCAGAATACTGAGGTTCAAATCCTAACTTCACTATTTAAACTATTTGAATTTGCGCAACTTATTCTACTTTTCTGAGCCTCAGTTTCTTCATCTGTAAAATGGGGATAATAACAATACCTAACTCATGGGGTTCTTGTGACAACTGAGTTAATAAATGCATGATAGGCTACTTTTTGAAAGTGACATGGAGTGGGTGAGGCCATGTCAACAGCAGAGCCTGAGACTTAGAAGCCAGGAACTTTCTCTAGAGAATGTACCAAACATTGCCTGTGCCAGAGGGCTCTGGAAGCCAGGACAGCATCTTCTATGTTGTTCTTTCATCTCTTTTTTGTTGCTGTTTGGTAAGGCCCATCAGCTGACCACAGCCTCACTACTGTCCATCCAGCCCTCCCATTCTACCCACTACATATAGCCAATTTCCTCTCCAGATGGCCCAGAACACTCCTAAGTCACCGCCACCCCCCACCCCCCACCCCCTCATTCCACACACTCACAACAATAAAACAAGACGAGGAAGATGGAGCCTAGATACCTCAAAGCAGGGTGACCAACCTTCCTAATTTGCTTGGAATTGAAGAGATTCCTGAGACTTCAGTTTTAAAATCAGGACAATCCTGGGCAAACCCAGATAAATTTATCACCCTACCCAAAAGGTGGTTGGGGGTATGATGGCAAAATCCTCAAACTTGACCAAGATGGGGCTAGATGGAACCAGCTTGAGATCTCTCACAAAACCAGGATGGTGATGAAATTCACATATGGAATTGCTAATTTTGAAGCTGTAATGCACAGAGCCGGTAACAGGGAGCATGCACGTGTTCAATTGTTTATTCATCAAACATTCATTGAGGGCTTACTACATGCTGGGAAGATTTTAAGCACTAGGGAACAGAACAGGCAAAGTCTCTGCCCTCATGGAAACTCTATTCTAGTGTGTGTGTATGTGGGGACAGACAACAAACAAACAGATATCAAATGTCAATTAGTGATAAATTCTCTGAAGGAAAGGAAAATTAGGATAAGGAAACAGTGGCTGTGTGGGTTTGAAATGGATCAATCAGGATAAGTTTCTCTAAAGAGATGATATTTGAGCACTTAGAGGAAGAGCAAGCCAGGAGAATATCAACGGGGCACAGTATTCCAGGCAGAGGAAACAAATGCAAAGGCTCTGGGAGGGGAACTTGCCTGCACAGGAACAGAATAAAGGCCAGTAGGGCAGGGATGAACGGAGCCAGGGATACAGTAGCAAGGAATGACGTGGCAGAAGCGGCTAGGGGCCAGATGCTTAGAGCCTTGCAAACTAAGGTAAGGATTTAGGGTTTTAAATGCCAGCTGTTATTATAAAGGTAACGCTATTCTTCCATATACTCTGCTGAGCGTTGGCTCTGTTATCTGCTGTTTTTCAACTCAGCTTTGCTTTACTCTGTCAAACAAAACGTTTAGCTGCTCTTCATTTAGCAAATGGCTTATAAAGACACCATTCCAGGCATTGGGGATTAGAAGTTGGTTCTCTCAAACAGCTTACCATCTAGTTCGGGGAGGGTGGGTGGATCACAGTATTGAAAACACGTGAAAAAATCAGCAGCCGTGGACTTCCAAGGAAACAGCCGGTAACTACCGAGAAGAAAGGCGGTTTCAATTTCCCAGAGAGGTGAGGAGTTGCTTCCGGTGCGCCCCGGGGCATCATGGGAGGGGTGCGCCCTGGGGCATCATGGGAGGGCTGCACCCTGGGGCATCATGGGAGGAGTGCGCCCTGGGGCATCATGGGAGGAGTGTGCCCTGGGGCTTCATGGGAGGAGTGCGCCACCGGGGAAGGAAAGGCTGGAAGTGACTCCGCCAGGGTTGGGACCAGCCTGGAGACGCTGAGGGGCCCTGACCGGTGAGTGTACGTTTGGAGTTTGTGAGAGAAGCAGGCCTTTCTCGTCAGCTCCGCGATTCCAGAGCTTAACTGTGCGTGTGGTGGGAGGGTGTGAAGCCGGAAGTGGCGAGGGAATTCGAACCCCCGGCTCTTGACGTGACTGGGCCGCAAGGAAATTTCTGAAAAGTCTCAAGTCGCCAAATTCCATTTGAAGTTTTTCAGTACGTTTGTAGGCGTTTTATTACATTGCATATACATGTACTTATGTAATATATAGGGCTAAATCCATTTTTGGGTACTAAAAACTGTGGATATCAATAGAATTATTTTTCAGAATATACCGGAAAAAAATATGATTCTGTTGCTCCAAAGATACCACCTTTCCCAAACATCCTCTTAACAACATTTTTCATACTTTGAGGGCTCCCCCTGTGTTGTACCTCAGTTTCCCCGAGAGAGAGCCATAAGCCGTTGTTTCTGTGAGGAGCTGAGAAAATAGCCCGCCCCCTTGGGAAGGTCAGGCTACTATAATATAAGAAAAGCCCTGTTTTGGGTGTGTTCCCCAAGGGGAATGTTTTTCTCCTTCATCAGCGAAGAGGCTTTCTTTTTCTCTCGTGGGCTCCGGAAGCAGCATCTTGGTGGTGCTTGGAGCCAGGAGGGAGGAATCAGGCTGGTAAATTCCATCCTTAAGGAAGTAAGGTTCTTTGCATCTGCCCACAGCTGATTCTTCAGCTTCCCACTTAGGAAAATGGGACCGACTAAGTCCGCAGTGAAGGTGCCTGGGGCCACTGGTGTCAATGTAACATGTGCCCAAACCTCTGTCACAGGCAGGAGGCAGAATTTAAGTTTGCTCACCGACAGCTGCTGTGTTAGCCCTGGAATGGTAATGCTTACGGAAAACTTGGCTGAAAGGCAACAGCTTTTAGTAGTTGTGCTAATGGTCTCGTCCATCAAATGACCCTCTCCTCTGCACCTTTCTCTTGTCAGTTATACCCATGTCTTTGATGAGAATTGGATATGAAGTCCTCTTAAGAAGCACGTTCCTTTTATTTATTGTATTTAAAAAATACGAGCCTTTAAAAAAATTCCCAAAGTGAGGTACACATTGTAGAAAGATTGAAAAACATAATCAAACATACTGAAGGAAAAATTTAAATCACTCCTAAGATTTTAGCATAGAAGTAATCTCTACCGGAATTTGGATTAAGTCCTTTTACACTTTTTTTTATGTTTGTAAACACATACACAGTTTTGTTTTGTTTTTTTAAACACGTGCTTTAAACAAATACACAATTAGGGTATCAGCCTGTAAGCATGGTTTTGTATTCTGCCTTTGCAACTTAACAGATTATGGGAAATTTTACCATGATATTAACTCTTCTTCTACATCATGATTTTTAATAGTTACATATCGTTCCATCCTATGACTGTACTCAGTTTTCTATTTTGGGGCACTTGGGGTGCGCTAATTTTTTTTTCTTTTAAATATTCCTGTAAACATATGTGTGCATATGTTTATGCATATCTTGACGATATTTATAGAATAGACTTTCTGGGTATGACTGTTTTAAGGTTTTAAGGTTTGCAGTAGTACAATGCCTGTTATTAGAGTCTCCACAGTAGTGATGTGGCATAAGAAAACAATAAGTATTCTCTAATGATCGTTACGGAGCCCAAGCTCATATTGCTTGCCGCACAACAGGTCAACAAATCGAGAGACGAGTGGTTGGGGCAAGGAATAGTGACTTTATTCGGAAAGCCAGCAGACCGAGAAGATGGTGGGCTAGGGTCCTCAGGTAAGATGGGCTAGAACCATCTTCCCCGAGGTAGAATTCAGGCTTTTTTTATACTAAAAGGGGAGGGAGTGTTGTTAGCTGTTGCAAACTTGGTGTCGGAATCCTTTGTTCTTGTAGCTGTCCACTTAGGTCAGGTCACGGTGTTCCTGTAAACCTCCAACAAGACAAACGTTATTCTCTGTTCTGCAACTTTTTATCTCTCTATGAATGGAAAAGTGTTACACCTGTAAAGGCCAGAGCCTTGAGAATTGGCTATCCTGTATATTTCAGGCTATAGGCAACATTAAGTTGTAGCAAAAACAAAGTACAAAGGTTAAACTAAAAGAAACAGATCTGATATGGTGTCAGTTTTGTTATTCCCTAGTACATGAGCATACTGATTATCAGGTGTTGTAAATATGCAATAGTCAGTGCAACATGACTGCAAAATAAAATGGCAAATACTGCAAAATTTTCAGAATTTAATGAAGTTGATGAAAGTGGTATTAGAAACCTGCTTGAATTTTGCAAAGCCACTGGCCAGGGTGATGCAGCAGCACTGAACTAGTTAATAATTATAAAATTCTGAACATGGACAATGATGATCCAATAAGTGCTTCAAGGGAGTGAGTTTAGGATCAAAGGATTAGGAAGACCCCTAAAATATCAATGAACATCATACAGTTTTTGCAAAAAAGGACATTCTTTACGATTGCATTGCAAAAGTTAAACGTAAAGGGTGCCACATCATACAAGATTGTGAGAAGGATGTTCCTTTCCTCCCAACTCCAACATTGATTCATTCTTTGTTCTAAGAATTAACAGAGATGCAGTTATAACGTAAATCTTGTGACGTATAAGAGAAACTAAATTTATTTCAGTAGTTCTGGCTTGATTTTTATGATAAAATCCCAATCAGACTTTTTCCCCACAATTTACTGTGTAATTTTGGACTTCATTTTAATTAATTTAGATTCACCTTAAGTGGTTGTTTTCTGAGGTACATGATTGTTGATGTAGAAAATCCCAAAGAATTTCCCCCCAAACTCAGAACTATGAAGTGAGTTCAGTAGGGTTTCAGGGTATGACATAAACATACAAAAATCAGTCGTATTTCTTTAGGCTGTATGCTAGCAGTGAACATGTGGACACCAAAATTAGAAATACAGGGACTTCCCTGGTGACGCAGTGGTTAAAAATCTGCCTGCCAATGCAGGGCACACAGGTTTCATCACTGGTCTGGGAAGATCCCACATGCCATGGAGCAACTCAGGTCGTGCACCACAACAACTGAGCCTATGCTCTAGAGCCCGAGAGCCACAACTACTGAAGCCCGTGTGCCTAGAGCCCGTGCTTCACAACAAGAGAAGCCACCGCGGTGAGAAGCGTGCGCATCGCGATGAAGAGTAGCCCCCGCTCGCTGCAACTAGAGAAAGCCTGCGTGCAGCAACAAAGGCCCAATGCAGCCAAAAAACAAAAAACAAAAACAAGAAGTACAATACAATTTACAATTACTTAAAAACAAAAAGAAAAATAAAGAAGAATTTAGGTGTAAATCTAACAAAACATGTACAGGACTTGTATGCTGGAAACTGTAAAACAAGGAAGACAGAAATTGAAGAGGATCTGAATAAATGGAAAAACATACTTTATTCACGAATTGGAAGAATCAACATAGTAAGTAAGCTAATTTTCCCCAAACTGGTAAATAGATTTAATGTAATTCCTATCAAAAATTATAACTCTGGCTTTAAAGTTGGACATACAGTATCCTAATTATTATTTTCCCAAAGCACTATAATTGTAGTATTTCCCCCAATGAAAAATTTTAACAGCTTTATGGGGATATAATTGATGTATAACGAACTGTACATATTTAAAGAGTCTCGACATATGTAGACACTGTGACACCATCATCTGAATCAAGATAATGAACATGTCCATCACCCGCAAAGTTTCCTCCTGGTCCTTTGTAATACATCCTACTGTCCTTCTGTGCCTCCCATAAATCCTGCCTCTCTGTCCCTAGGCAACCACTAGTCAGCTTTCAGTCACTATAGATTCATTTTTTTCCCCTACAATTTTATATAAATGGAATAATAGAGTCTACAGTTTTTTGGTCTGGCTACTTTCCATCAGCATTATTATTTTGAGATCCATCCATGTTTTTGTGTGTGTTAATAGTTTATTTTCATCATTTTTTTTAAACTATTTATTATTTTATTTATTTATTGTTTCTGGCTGCGTTGGGTCTTCGTTGCCGCGGGCGGGCTTTTCTCTGGTTGCGGCGAGCGGAGGCTACTCTTCGTTGCAGTGTGCGGGCTTCTCATTGCGGTGGCTTCTCTTGTTGTGGAGCACGGGCTCTAGGTGCGTGGGCTTCAGTAGTTGTGGCTCTCGGGCTCTAGAGCACAGGCTCAGTAGTTGTGGTGCATGGACTTAGTTGCTCCACGGCATGTGGGATCTTCCTGGACCAGGGCTCGAACCCGTGTCCCCTACATTGGCAGGTGGATTCTTAACCACTGCGCCACCAGGGAAGCCCAATAGTTTATTTTTATCATTTTGTAGTATTACATTATATGGATTTACCACAATGTGTTTCTCCATTCACCTGTTAATGGCCATTTGGGTGGTTTTCAGTTTGGGGCTATTACAGATAAATATGCTGTGAATATTTGTGTGGACATACGTTTTCATTTCTCTTGAGTAAATACCTAGAAGTGGAACGACTGGAACAAATGGGTAATTTCCTAACTTTTTAAGAGGCTGCCAAACTATTTTCCAAAATGGTTATGCTGTTTTACATGACCACTAGCTGGTGTGAGAGGTCCAGTACCTCCACCTCTTGGCCAACACTTGGACTTTTAGTCATTGTAATAGGTGTGTTGTGATGTCTCATTATGTTTTAATTATTAGTCCCCTAATGATTCATGATGAGCATTTTTCATGTGCTCTGTGTATATCTTCTTTGGTGAAATGTTTGTTTAAATCTTTTGGCTCTTTAAAAATTGGGTGATTTGTTTTCTTTTTAGTGAAGATATAGATTTCTGTATGTATTCTAGACACAAGTCCTTTATCAGGGGTATAATTTGCAAATACTTTTTCTCAGTCGGTGGCTTGTCCTTTCATTCTGTTTAACAGTGTTTTTCAAAGTGCAGAAACTGAATTTTGATGAAATCCAGTTTATCAATTTTTTCTCTCATGGCTTGTGCTTTTGGTGTTGGCATCTAAGAAATCTTTGTGTAAACCAAGGTCACAAAGATTTACTCTTATGTTTACTTCTAGAAGTTTTTGTGATTCTACTTTTGGTTTCCTCTTTGATCCAAAATTTAATTTAGGAGAGTATTTTGAATTTTTTTGTTTTAAACTGTTATTAATTTTAGACATTTTTGCGATTGAGGCCTGTGCAGTTTATACTGTAAAGGAGTGAGGCTGATAGGGGTTGGGAGACAAGGGAGTGTGGATGGTAGAAGGTGGAAGAGGGACAGGAGTGCATAAAGTACAATTTTTGTCAGGATTGCATTTTTGTTCTACTGCTTCCTCTCTTTCTAGATACCAAACTCCTCATGTTTATACTGCACTAAATCTTTCTTGTTTTATTCTTCCTCTTTTCATAAGTCCTTTCTCTCTCTCTCTCTCTCTCTCTCTCACCCACTCATCCATCCAATGTGTCAGAAAACCCTATGTGCGCTAGGGCTACCTTCACAGTACATCTAGAATCCGTCTGCTTCTCGTCATCTCCCAGTGCCTATCTCTCTGGTCTAAGCCACTGTCATTTTTTATCTTTTATTTTGCAGTAGGCTCCTAACTGGTCTCACAGTTTCGACCTCTGCCCCCTTCAGTGTATTCTCAATGCAGCAGAGTGATTCTTTTTTTTTTTTTTTTTAAAGACTTATTTATTTATTCATTTTGGCTGTGTTGGGTCTTCTTTGCTGTGCACGGGCTTTCTCTAGTTGCGGCGAGAGGGGGCTACTCTCCCTTGCAGTGCAGAGGCTTCTCATTGCGGTGGCTTCTCTTGTTGCGGAGCACGGGCTCTAGGTGTGAGGGCTTCAGTAGTTGCAGCATGCGGGCTCAGTAGTTGTGGCTTGCGGGCTCTAGAGCACAGGCTTAGTAGTTGTGGTGCATGGACTTAGTTGCTCCGCAGCATGTGGGATCTTCCAGGACCGGGGCTCGAACCCGTGTCCCCTGCATTGGCAGGCAGATTCTCAACCACTGCGCCACCAGGGAAGTCCCCAGAGTGATTCTTTTAAAATGTGTGTTAATATCACTCCTCTGCTCAAAACACTCCAAAGATTTCCCATCTCACTCTGAGTGAAGAAAAAAGTCCTCAGGTGGCCCTGAAGCCCTACATGATCCCTGGGGTCCCAGGTTCCTCTCTTATGCCGTAACTATCTTGCTCATTCTCCTCTAGCCCTGCTGGCCTCCTTCCTGTCCCTGGGACATGCCAAACTGCCCCTGCCTCAGGGCCTTTGCATTTTCTTTTGTTCCCTCTGCCTGGAATACTCTTGCTTCCTTCAGGTCTCAGCTCAAATGTGTTTTTCTTAGAGAGGCCTTGCTTGACTCCTCTCTACATAGTACTAACTGCCTCCCTCTTACTTTTTTTATTTCTCATGAGCACTTACCTGACACATTACGCAGCCTCTTATATTTTTGTAGATCTTTTCACAAAAATTTTATGTTGGAGTATAGTTGATTAACAATGATGTGTTAGTTACAGGTGTACAGCAGAGTGATTCACTTATACCCATACAAGTATCCATTCTTTTTCAAATTCTTTTCCCGTTTAGGTTATTACAGAATACTGAGCCGAGTTCCCTGTGCTATACAGTAGGTTCTTGTTGATTATCTATTTTAAATATAGTAGACACAGCTTCTTATTTGTTGACTGCCTTTCTTTCCTTGCAGAATATAAGTTCCCAGAGGGAGGGAACTATGCTTTGTTTACTGCTATTCCCATAGTACTGAGAGCAGTGCCCGGCGCATAGTAGATGCTCAGTAACCACCTGTGGAGTGGGTGCATGAGTGTGTCCTGTCTGAAGGGGTAACCTCAGTGAGTGGTTTCCTTAGTAATTTGTAACAATCTAGAGAGACTTAATAAAATTAAGTCCAGTAAAAGATAATTGTGTGTGTGTGTGGTGGAGCTGGAGATGGGAAAGGGGATGCGGGGTGGTGAGGGAGGTACAGATATTGAATGTTCCACAAAGCCATATATAATGTTAGAATAATAATAGCTAGGTGAGAACTGTGTTTTAGAATAAGTAATTTTGGAAGTAAATGAGTCTGGTTCAGTTTATCAGTTCACTGTAGTTTTTATTTATTCAACATGAAGAGAAAAACATCACAAAGCAAGTGACCCAAAATAGCACATTTTGTGCATTTCTTCAGCCCCTTGGCAGCATCAGGCAGATGTGTTCGCTCTGCACTGACTTGTGTGTGAATCTCCCGGCTCTTCACCCGCAGCTTGTTGACCTGGGACCCGGCAATGTCAGCCCGTTCCTCGGCCTCCTCCAGCTCGTGCTGGAGCTTGCGGAATTTGGCAAGATTAGCATTGGATTGTTCCTCCTAAGAATAAAGTTGTGAGAGTTAGACTTTGTGGTTCTCATTGCACTTGTCACAAACAGGATTATTTCCTCAACTCAGATATTTCCTTCTTACGGTTTGTTTGTCATATCTGATTTCAAATCCAGACAGAACTTGTAACTTCAGTTACATTTTTTACTCTAAAGAATGAAAGAAGAAATAGTTTTGAAATGGAAGAGACGAGCTCATTATGTCAAACCCATGTATACGTGAAGTCTATTTATGATGTATGGACTGAGTGGAAAGGAGGAAGAGACCCATGTGCGCTCGCTCACAGAGGTTAGACAGTAAATGTAAGGTCAAATTCTAACTTTGGGAAAATCCCAGTTGAAGTGTTTTTGCCATATATTTTGACTCTGGTATACAGAGACGCTGCGGGTGGGGGGATGGGGATAGGAAGAAAGTATGCCCTTTGTTGGTTGCACTTACTACCATTCGTGCCTCTCCCTTTCGTGTTCCCTATTCTTACCTCTTACCCACTACATTGTGTCTGGAAGAGTGGGGAACAACCAGGAAAAGTGAAGCTGGAGAATCTTCCAACACATCCTAATTTGCTACAGCGAATGTGCAGGGATAAGTCCCTGCTGATGACAGTGGTAGTGAGGGAAGGAGTCAGCTGGGGTAAAAGATTTCTGTTTGGCTTTTGGGAACAATTGATTTTGTGCATTTCTAGAGGGAGAGGAATATTTATCATGGTGTTAGATTTTCTGCTGCATATTCTTTGCAGCTATCAAGTAAGGTGGGTTATTTGGAATTTTCTTTTTTTCCCCCAACCCCTACAAATTGCTTAATAATAAAAATATCTCGTCTTGAGGTCTTATTCTATAATTAGGATTTGGGGGTAAATTCATATTTATATCATCTCTCTTAAAATAAGAATGACATATTCTTACTTGGTCTCTTTCTTTCTCATTAACACATTCTCTTAATATACTTTCTACCCCCAACGAAGTTTCCTTCTTCCCTCAAGGGCTTAAAGATACTTACAGCCTCCTCAGCTTGTCTCTTGTATCATTTCACCTTTGCCTGTAATTTATCTACCAGGTCTTGCAGCCTGAGAACATTCTTGCGGTCTTCCTCAGTCTGGAAGTTTGAAAAAAATGGTCTGCATTGAATCCAACAAAATCAACCCACTACAGGTGGTGAAGTAAATCACTTTGATATGATGGCAGGCGGGCCTGGGGTAAATGTGGTCAACTCTGAGGCTTCCTTCATAGTATTAACAATAGCCACTCTTGTTAAATGTCCACTGTGTGCAGGCACTATATTGGAGAGTTATACACGTCTCTAATCCTTACCTCCCTACTCTGGTGAGTAGATGTTTTTATTCTATTTTACAGGTGATGAATTAAGGTTGAGAGTGTTAGGTAACCTATCCGAGTTTAAAAAGTAAGAGGCCAAACTAGGACTAATACCAGTTTATCTGTCTTTGAAACCTGTATTCGTTCCTCACTTACACGATTTTCTAAAGGCCTTCCTGATTTTCCTAGCTTAGGAAAGGGTCTGTGATAGGTGATTGTGTCATTTGCCCCTTATGTATATCGAGTTAACATGTAGCTATTTGTGAGTACCACATAGTCACCAGGTTTTCAATTTCCCTTTGTGCAGGAAGTCTGGATATTCTAGAAAGCTCTTCCCCTTACCTGATAGGTGAGTTCCTTTACTCTTCTCTTGTGTTTCCGCAAACCTTTAACAGCCTCAGCATTACGTTTCTGCTCACTTTCAACCTCTCCTTCAAGCTCACGTACCTACAATCAAGAAAGATACTTATATAGTCAGTTTTGGGGGATGTTAATTAACTCAGGACCTACTGAAGATATTGGGTGGCTGTCCCCAGCCACAGGATAAGGATGGGAATCAATATACAAGAAGAGAGAAGGATGGGGGAGTGCCGTTTTCACTTCCCGGATTCAGAGAGATTAAGAGACCCACCCTGGCCTCCAGCTTCTGGATGTGCTTCTTGCCGCCCTTCAGGGCCAGCTGCTCAGCCTCGTCCAAGCGGTGCTGCAGGTCCTTCACCGTCTGCTCCAGGTTCTTCTTCATCCGCTCCAGGTGGGCGCTGGTGTCCTGCTCCTTCTTCAGCTCCTCGGCCATCATGGCCGCCTAATTAGTAAATAAACCAGTATAATAAACCTGGTAATGGCAGGTAACACACAGTGTCGTTAAACAAATGCTCATTTGCTCACGTCAGTGATGGCCTTCTCGGCCTTCTCTTCTGCATTGCGCGATTCTTGAATTACTTCTTCCACTTCACTCTGGAGTTGTGAAACATCATTTTCCAATTTTTTCTTGGTGTTGATCAGGCTGGTGTTCTGTTAAAAGGAGTGGAAATTTACAAGACCTGCAGTTTGCACACTTGGGATTTTACAAATGTCTTACTCGTTGGCTTATGCAGGGGACTAATGGCAACATTTCACTGAACTTTAAATATTTGTTCAGTGCAAAATGTTAATCATTTGCAAGGTTGGTTACCCCGCCCCGCCACTGCCCCAATGTCCATCTGATTTATGCATAAGGACATGGAGGTTCAAGAATGTCTATATTAGTTAATTGCTCTTTCAATTATATGTCAACCAGACATCGCTAGTGTTCTGTCCTTAAAAGTTTGGAAATATTAGAAAAGAGTCGATTCTTTTTGTGAGAGCCTGGCACTGAGAGTTTCTCAGTTAGAAGGAATCTATTCTCTGTTAGCTTGAATGGTTTGCTCCCTTGGGGAATACTGAATTACTCTTACGAAACATTTTCTTAAAATTTCAACCCAGTGGTTCTCTAAGGGAAGCAATATCACCTCAGTGGGTATTTGGAAATGTATGGGGGTGGATATTTGTGGTTGTCAGAATAACTAGGGCGTGCTACTGCATTTAACGCCCGGGCTGGTCAGCGATGCTGAGTGTCCTGCAAGGCACAGGGACTGTGAACATAGCAGTGCTGAACGCTGAAGCGCTCCTGATGGGAAACGCTACGCGGAACATTTTCAGATTTTGGAGTCAACAGATATCTTTATTCAAGTTTATTCCACACCATGGTTTTCAAAATAATCTAGTCAAATCTTTTTAAATAAAAAAAGTAATACCCCTGCCCCGTTTTGGTAGAAAATCTTAAAAAGAACACACAGCAAAAAATCATCTATAATCGCATCACTTCTAGGTAATTGCAATTAATATTTTAAAGCATCTCCCCCATCCTTTTAAATATACACATATTTATAAAAATAGAGTACTTCCATATTATAATTCTGATTCGTCACTTTACAGTACACCAGCATTTGTTTGATGTGAGGGTCCCACCTGGGTGTGCAGGAGCTGGACGCGCTTGCTGGTGTCCAGGAGCTCCTGCTCTGCCATCTTCCTGCTCCACTCCGTCTGCTCCAGGGTGGCCGGCAGCTCCTCGATCTCGGCCTGCAGCAGGTTGGCTCTGCGCTCCACGATCGCCAGCTGCTCCTTCAGGTCCTCTTGGCCCCGGAGAGCATCATCAACGTGGAGCTGGGTATCCTGTTAAGTTAATAAAAAGGCTTAGACACTCTGAAGAGGATGTGAACATCCCAGGAGATGAACTGGAAGAATGGGTTGGTGCCAGGAACGGGAAATGACAGGCCTGTCATTTGAAGGAGCATGAAAATGGGGCTGTCACCTGCTTAGGTGAGAGAGGATTATCAGGAGACTGATTCTTGTTGTGTTTTATGCCATCAACTTGTTATTTTTCATGTGTGAGTCACCAGTATCTATAATTTATGGAGCATTTTCCATATGCTGTACCCAGCACTTGACATCTGTCTTCTCACTTCATCCTCACAAGTAACCCTATGAGGTGGGTAGTTTCATTCTTAATTAGTAGAAGAAACAGAGGTTCTGAGAGGTTCTAATAACTTGCCTAAAATCAGGCAGCTAGTAAGTGACAAAACTAAGACTTGACCTCAGGCCTATTGGTGCCAAAGTCTTTTAATTTCTCTCATATCATAGCTTATCTCTGGGCTTCTGTTTGTTCTTTTATAGAACGTTTCTTTAAAAATAATATATTCGGACTTCCCTGGTGGCGCGGTGGTTAAGAATCTGCCTACCAATGCAGGACACATGGGTTCGAGCCCTGGTCCGGGAAGATCCCACATGCCACGGAGCAACTAAGCCCGTGTGCCACAACTACTGAGCCTGCGCTCTAGAGCCCATGCTCCGCGACAAGAGAAGACACCGCAATGAGAAGCCCACACACCGCAACGAAGAGTAGACCCTGCTCGACGCAACTAGAGAAAGCCTGCGTGCAGCAACAAAGACCCAATGCAGCCAAAAATAAATAAATATATATTCTATGTGTATTTATTTTTAGCTACCTCCATACTATGAACTGTATAATTTGTTAAAAGAAAAAAAAAAAGGATGGTGTAACAAGAAGGTGTTGTGATGAATGGGAGATGGGTCACTTCCCTGACTTGTCTGGGCTGTTAATGTGGACCCATCTACCTTCAGGATCCCTTGGGTGTTCCTGTAGTTCCTCAAGCTCTCTGCTGCCAAGCGGTTGGCGTGGTTCAGCTGGATTTCCATTTCATTCAGATCTCCTTCCATCTTCTTCTTGACTCTCAGGGCATCATTCCTGCTCCTGATCTCAGCACCCAGTGCGCTCTGCATGGTCTCCACGACTCTAAGGTGGTTCCTCTTCAGCTGGTCAATTTCCTCATCTTTTTCAGCAATTTTCTTATCAACTTCAGACTTGACTTGGTTCAACTCCAGCTGGATACGCAGGATCTTTCCCTCTTCATGTTCAAGAGGTGCCTTAACAAAACAGTGATCAATTAATTAATAATCAATTAATAATGGAAAATGAATATTTGGAGGGTATTCCCTTGTGAGCCAAACTCTTACTAATATCAGTTTGTCTAATATTACAAAGTATAATAAAACAGCTCTAGGACCCTACTAGGTAAATCATCCTTTAATTTATTCAGTCATAGACTTTATTGGGCAACTCTGTAATAAGGGTGCTTTGGAAAGTATAAAGTGCTATACAAATATTATTCATATGAGTAGTAACAAAAATTATATGATTAAACTTATGTGTAGTAAACAGGAATTCTCTCCCGTTCTATAAATTAAAATGTTCATGTGATTCCTGTTGTAGAAATTCTCAGTTTTAAAACATATCTATATTTTTGATTACAAAATATGTGTCCATTGTGGAATGTGGGGTAATTTATAAAAACAAAACCTTCCTATTTTGCCTCCACTTAGAGGCACAATTTTAATGTGGTACATTTTTTTCTAGTTTTTTTCCTATTTATATATATTTATACATGATAAAGTTCTATTGTATATGCAAATGTGTGTCTTGCTTTAAAAATTATCCTCTACCATAAATATTTCCCCATATTAACTACATTTAATGGCTGTAGAAAATTGCATCATATGGATGTTCTATAGTTTGCTTTACCTTGTTTTTGGATTGGACATCTTGTGTGTAAGCTTTGCCTACATTTAGGATAATTTTCTTGGGATAGATTCTTAGAAATAGAACTGATAGGTCATATTATTACATTTTTAAGACTTTTGATAACTATTGCCAAATTGCCCTTCATAAAGGTTATATGAGTTCAGATTCTCACCTGCTCTGTAATAATGGATCCATCTCATAGTACCATTGCCCAATGAAAACAGTGGTGTTTCTACCAATGTTTATCTTTGATTTTCCCCCCACAACATCAATATACATACCTCTGCTTCCTCTAAGGCAGCCTGAATTTCACATTTCTCTTGTTCCACTTGCTTCTTTATTTTCTCCAGTTCATGGATTTGCTTCCCTCCCTCAGCAATCTGCCCAGTGAGGTCCGAAATCTCCTCTGTGGGTGAACAGAAGGGAGAAGTGGTCAGACTGATATAACATGGAAAGGTCTTTCCAGGGCCATATAGGGTAGGGAAGTTCAAGAGCACTCATGCTGCAAGTTCTTATTTTCTCTCTTTAGCATTTCAAGTTGTTCCAGGGATTCCTCGTAGGCATTCTTGACCTTGAACAGCTCAGTACTGAGAGAACGGGACTCCCTCTGGGAGGCCTCAAGTTCAGCCTGGGTTTCCTCATACTTCTGTTTCCATTCTGATAGGACCTGAAAAGCGGTAAACTGTCAGCTAATGGAAGGAGAAAGGGAGACTAAGTAAAACATCGGTGGAGTTTGAGCAGGTTGGGCCACCTTGTCAAAGTTCCTTTGCTTCTTATCGAGAGCCGCGCAGGCAGCATTAGACCGCTCCACATTAAGCATGAGGTCCTCCACTTCATTCTGGAGCCGCTGCTTGGTCTTCTCAAGGGAAGCGCATTTGGCGTTCACGGCTTCTACGTGTTCCTCGGCTTCCTGCAGACGCTGGGCCAGCTTCTTCCTGAAAAGTTAGCCAGGCAGTTAAGGAGAGAGGTCAGGAACAGGGGCAAGTGCTAAACTCCTCAACCCCCTTTCATAGTCCTTTTTCTACAATGTCAAGTAGCATGGTTTTCAAAACTGTGGTAGCCAGAACTGCTTTCCAGATGGATTAAACTGTGAAAAGGTCCAAAGTGGTGAACAACTGGACTCAAGTCCTTTTTGTTTGTGAATTGTTAGAGGCCATTGTTGGAGCTGACATTGTATGTATCTTACAGCATATGATTTCAGGATTTTCAGGGCTTCTGATTGAGTATGGTATGGAGAATGATTAGCCAGAGCAGTTCTATTGATTGATTTATATCTCATCTCATTCCAAAAAGGATTTGAGACTAACTAGATATTTTATTGGTCACAGATATACTGGGCATATTCTTTTGCTTTCTCAGACTTTACATTTTATTTTATATACTTTTCTTCCTAGAGAAAAATAGCCAGTTTCTTCTAATAATATATATTTGGTCAGTCTCACCTGAGAGAGGAATGGATAAATAAATCAGGATAATTCATGTAGTCTAAGCAAAGGCAGGGTTTTTCTTTTTATTCCTTCTGAATTGTCTACATTCTTTCTTTACTCCCAATTGTGTGCCAACTATACATGCCTAAGGTACACAAAAACCTTTAGCCGTAATGCTCTAGAAGATCTACCTGAAGGTCTCCTTTGGTCTGTACCCAGACTAAGGCTTTACTTTATTCAGACTAACCCTGAACATTATGCACAGTTCAGATGGCCTCCAACATGAGTTTTAAGAGATCTGTCTTTGTACTACAATACTTAAGAAGGTGGTCTCTGGAATCAGAATGTCTGGTTCTAATCCCAGCTGTACTATTTATTAATCATATGCTCTTGTGTTAGTTGGTTAACCTCTCACAGTCTCAATTTCCTCATCTGTAAAACAGGGATACGAATAATAATGCAATGTAATGTTGCTATGAAAACTAAATGAGTTAATAATAGGATAGTATTTGACACAGTATGGCACTTAGGGTAGCTTCTGCTTTTGTTATGTTATCATCATCATCACAGCTGTTTCTGGGAGTTGCTGAGTTGGGCAGCTGGGAAACCATGTCATGTCCCTCCTCTAGAGTTCACAGTACACACTTGGCCTCCTCCAGCTCCTCTGTGCGCTGGATGGCGTCCGTCTCGTATTTGGTTCTCCACTGGGCCACCTCGCTGTTGGCCTTGGACAGCACCCTCTGCAGCTCGGCCTTGGCTTCCTGCTCCTCCTCATACTGTCCCCGCAGCAGGTCACAGTCGTGGCGGGAGGACTGCAGGGCGTGGGCCAGGGCGTTCTTGGCCTGTGGAAGTATGAGTTCAGTGACAAATTCATTTCTTCAGTGATATTTAATTTATACACTTAAAGGAGAACCTAACTGAATATGTTTAGATTTGATCAGTCGAGAATACTTTTGGTAAAACTTACTTTAGTTTCTTCCTCTAGCTGACATTTCAGCTCCTCAGTCTGCTGCGTAGATGCTTGTTTGGTCCTTGAAACCTGAGAGACCAAAGCATCTTTCTCATCCAATTGTCGGGAGTATTCACCTAAGAATTACCGAAGTAAAGGAATTTGTTCATGGCATAAACAAACAAGCCTAAAGTTTGTATATATAATTATATGTATATGACAAATATATACTTTATCTAATTATAAATATTGTTACAGAATTGGCTAGATTAAAAAGCAGCATTGCTATTGTAGTGTAACAAATAAACTAGTCTGCTGATTCTTTCTTGCTTTTTTTTATTTCTTCTAACCCGCTCAGCAAATTCCTATAGTTGATTACTCCCCTCTAATATGGGAGTATTGCTGTTAATTCAGAACCCCTGGGATTGCTTTTGTCTAGTACATAATTGCGGGACTGAGGGAAATCTCTACCCGCTTCCGTCTGCAGGCGTGCTCTCTGAGCCGTCAGGTCATTGATCAGCCGCTGCTGCTCTTCCTCCTTTGTCTTAAGTTCACTCACTTGATCTTCTAGAGCGCGGCACATCTTTTCAAGGTTTCCCTACAGCACATGTACCCGTGAAAGATGAGACATTGAATACAGTGAAAAAAAAAAAAAAGTTACCACTGGATTCTTAAAATATTTTTAGAGTGAATAAATTTATGTCAAGTGTGAGTAGAAACTTATGGCACCAACTCTATGGAACATGCTAGGATTCAAGTATGACGGGTGCATAATCTCCCTAAAGTGCTCATTGTTGGAACTCATTCATTTATCCCAGTGATACTTGACACTGATACTTAAAGTAGATTTGGAAATAATCTTAACAAATTATATCCAGTATTTTAAAAAAATGAAATAAAATGGAATAGATTAGAATACAAAATTTTAGATCAGTGCTATAAACTGCCTACAAACCAGTGTTTAATGCCAGAGAACAATGAGGGTTCTTACAGGTTATTAACTATGCTCATTTAAAGACAGTATTGGGTACCTTGGCTTTGGAAATGGTCTCTGAATTACTGCTAAGGTCGTCAGTCTCCATCTTCAGCTCACTCGTCTCCTTCTCCAGCTTCTGCTTGACCGTCTGCATGTTGTCAATCTGCTCCCCCAGCTCGGCCACACTGTCCGCGTGCTTCTTCCTCAGCGTGGCCGCCGTGGCCTCGTGCTGCAGGGCGGCCTCCTCCAGGTCCCTGCGCATTTTCTGGAGCTCGGCTCCCGCTTCTTGTTCATCTCAGTCTGGGCCGAAGTGGCCCCACCGGCCTCTTCCAGCCGCTCGCTGATCTCCTCCAGCTCCCGGGAGAGGTCCGAGCGCTGCTTCTCTGCTTTGGCGCGGAAGGCCCGCTCCGCCTCGATCTCCTCCTCCAGCTCCTCGATGCGGGCCTGGCAGTGACACAGCACATTAACATGAACTCATCTCAATTTCAGTTTTTTTGGGTGCAGAAACAAATGGAGGTGAGATGACTCATCTGCAACTCTTTGATTTTCTTCTGTAGTTGAATTTCTACTGCCTGCTCATCTTCAATTTTGCTTAGCAGATTGCTGATTTCAAATTCTTTCCTTTAGACAGAAGAACAAGGCGTATTAGTACCCATACGAATTGAAAGATGATGTTGCATAGAATCTTTTTTCTGGAGTTCCTACTTTTTAAGTTTCTCATCAAGTTGTTGTTCTATAACTTTGCTTATTAATTAGTTGATTAGCTCAAATAATTTCTTTGCTGATTATAGGTAGTTTTATATATAAGATGATGTGACCTATGTTCTGTGAAGAGAAACGGTTTTAATTTTTCCATTCACCCATGGATGCCTTTTATTTCTTTCCTCAAGATTCTGGGTAGAACTTCCAGTACACTATTGAGTAACGGTGATGAAGGCCAGCTTCCTGGCCTTGTTCCTGATTTCAGGAGTAAATCTTTCAGTCTTTAACATTGAGCACGATGTTTGCTGTGGCTTTTTGTACTACTCTTTTCCATATTGAACAAATTTCCTTTTATTCCTGCTTTCTTGAGTGTTTTTCATGAAATAACACTGGATTTTCATTGTAGATTTTTTGCATGAATTGATATGGTTATGTGTTTTTACTTCACACCATTATTGTGGTTGAATACATTGCTTACTTTTACTATGTTGAGCAACCTGAAATTCCTGGTGTAGAGATACTTGCTTATGGCATTATCCATTTAAAGTTCTGTTGGTTTCATGTTGCTATTATTGTGTGATAGATTTTTACATTCATATTTGTAAGTTGTACTGGGGTAGTTTTCTTGTTTTTTTCCTTTATTTTTAAAATCTTTTTTAAAATAGTGGTTTTATTTCATTCTAATTATTTATTTATTTTGGCCACGTCCCATAGCTTGTGGGATCTTAGTTCCCCAGTCAGGGATCGAACCCGAGCCCTTGGCAGTGAAAGCACAGAGTCCTAACCACTGGGCCACCAGAGAATTCCCCACTTTTCTTTTTCAAGATGTATTTGTATAATCTGATTAGGCTTGGCTTGGTGTAAGTGGTTTGGAGGGTTAGCATTAGGGCTGGGGCTGGTGTGAGGGTTGGGGCTGTGTATGGTTTATGGTTGCTGTGATGGTTTAAGTTTTATGCTTAATGAGTTATTTATGGGTATGGTTAATGAATATATTTTATGGTTTGCTTATGGTTATGGTTTGGCTTATTGGTTAAGGTTTATGGTTTTGGTCTCAGGCTGTTAGGGTTCTGTGTTAGAGTGGGTGTTAGGGTATGGGTGAGAATTGGGGTACAGGTAGGATGCGGGTAGAGCATGGGTTAGGGTAAGGTACAGGTTTAGGGTACGGGTTAGGCTAAGGTTAGGTCAGGGCTTAGGGTCAGGATCAGAGTTTAGGGTTAGGGTCCATGTCAGGATTAGCGTCAAGGTTGAGCGAGGCCATTGTTTTCTGCTCCTCCAGTTCTGGATTCTCATTGATAGATGAATGAAATGTCTGCTCTGGTCACCCACTGTTTCAAATTGAGCTCAGCCTTAGTCAAGGGTTCTTAGGGCCTCAGAGGTCATGCAGGGTTTCCCTCCACCCTCCCTCCTGGGAAGGGTGATGCAGGCCCCACTCTGTGTGGGCAGCCCCAGGTCCAGCATGGCCCTGACATGCAGGATACTAAGTAGACGTGATGTAAGACTTGGTGCATCAGTCTGCCAGCCCCCAGGTGCTGCCTTTTTTTTTTTCTTAATTAATTAATTAATTAATTAATTTGGGGCTGTGTTGGGTCTGCATTGCTGCACGGAGGCTTTCTCTAGTTGCGGCGAGTGGGGGCTTCTCATTGCGGTGGCTTCTCTTGTTGCAGAGCACAGGCTCTAAGCGCGTGGGCTTCAGCAGTTGTGGCTCGCGGGTTCTAGAGCGCAGGCTCAGTAGTTGTGGTGCACGGGCTTAGTTGCTCCACAGCATGTGGGATCTTCCCGGACCAGGGCTCAAACCCGTGTCCCCTGCATTGGCAGGTGGATTCTTAACCACTGCGCCACCAGGGAAGTCTGGTGTTGCGTTCGTGAGGGCTGGTGGGGCCCTCTTGGGACTGGACGGATCCTTTGTTCCATCTGCACGGGTGTCCAAGCAGGTCTCAGAACAGCCCTTGGCCTCTGAGCGTCCAGGCAGGCACCCACGTTCCTCCAGCTCAGGTTAGCCTTGGCCCCTCCATCCCCGTGGCCAATTACTGAGCTGATTGTGTCTTTACTCTTTAAAATTAAATCACTCTCTCCAGGTGGGCGAGAAGTTTACTTGTGAACTTGGTTAGGGTTAGGGGTTAGGGGTTAAGGGTTAGGGGTTAGGGTCAGGGTTAGGGCTAGGGCTAGGGCTAGGGGTTAGGGTTAGGCTTAGGGTTGGGTTAGGGTTAGGGGTTAGGTTTAGGGTTAGGGTTAGTGTTGGGTTAGGGTTAGGGTTAAGGTAGGGTTAGGGTTGGGTTAGGGTTAGGGTTTAGGGTTAGGGTGTCCAGCCTTACGTCCCATTCAGCTGTGAGTGTAGATGTGGTCAGTCCAGTTGCATCACAGCCCCTGATTGAATTTTGTAAGAATTCCTCTCTCTCTCACTGTCTTTCTTTTTTTATAATTAATTTTTATAGTGGGGTGTAGCTGATTTGCAATGTTGTGTTTCTTGGTGCTGTACATCCACCTGAGTCACTTACAGAGAGACATCAATAAATTCTTTTCTAGTTTCTAGTAGTCAGATAGATGTTTTTTCTGTGAATAGAGTGTGCTGAGTCCACTTCCTTGAACAATGAGTATGTCTTGGCGATTACATTATTGGCGTATGGAACGGTATCTGTGCCAATTTCAACCTCCTGGTTTATGCATCACCGCACCACACTTTTCCCCTTAAGCAGCCATCAGTGTGTTTTGTAAATGTGTGATGGTGTTCGGTTTGTAATTCAGTTCATGGTTGGCGATTTTTAGATTCCCTTTATAAGTGATATCTTATGATAAGTTTCTCTTGCTGTCTAACTTATTTCACTCTCAATGACCAAACATAAGTCCCCCTGAGTTGCTGCAACTGGCCTCATTTCATTGATTTCAGGGCTGAGTAATATTCCGTTGTGCTTAAGTACCAAATTTTCTTTCACCATTTTTTCCTTCCAAGGACTATTAAGTTGTACCCAAGTCGAGGCTGTTGTAAACATAGCAGCAGTAAACGGGGTGCCTGCGTCCTGTGGATTTTTGGTTTTTCCAACATATAGGCCCATGAGTGGAAGCGCCCTATGCTTTGTAGCTCTGTTTTTTAGATGTTTTAGGAAACACAGCACACTTCTCCAGAGTGGCCGTTGGCAATTTACATTCCCCCCTTCAGCATAACAAGGCTCCCTTTTCTCCTCTCCTTGTCCTGCATATCTGGTTTTTTACCCTTTGTGAGGATGGTCCTTTTTTCTGATTCAAAGTGATACCTCTTTGTAGTGTTGATTTGCATTGCCCGCTTCTTTGGTTGGCCAAAAAGGGCGTATGCGTTTTTCCTGAATATATTCTGGAAGTTAAATTTGAGAGACAGCTTTTTTTGTTTAATTGATTAATGAATTAATTTACTTTTGGCTGTGTTGGGTCTTCGTTTCTGTGTGAAGGCTTTCTCTAGTTGTGGCAAGCGGGGGCCACTCTTCATCGCGGTGCGCGGGCCTCTCACTATCGCGGCCTCTCTTGTTGCGGAGCACAGGCTCCAGACGTGCAGGCTCAATAGTTGTGGCTCACGGGCCTAGTTGCTCCGCGGCATGTGGGATCTTCCCAGGTCAGGGCTCGAACCCGTGTCCCCTGCATTAGCAGGCAGATTCTCAACCACTGCGCCACCAGGGAAGCCCCTTGAATAGTTTTGTATTTAAAATTTGTCTGTGGGGACTTCCCTGGTGGCGCAGTGGTTAAGAGTCCGCCTGCCAATGCAGGGGACACGGGCTCGAGCCCTGGTCCGGGAAGATCCCACATGCCGCAGAGCAACCAAGCCTGCGCGGCACAACTACTGAAGCCTGCGCGCCTAGAGCCCATGCTCGCCCACAAGAGAAGCCACCGCAATGAGAAGCCCGTGCACCGCAACGAAGAGTAGCCCCGCTCGACGCAACTAGAGAAAGCCCACATGCAGCAACGAAGACCCAACGCAGCCAAACATAAATTAGAAACTACAATAAAATTTGCCTCTGAATAACTTTGAGTGAATTTGGTATAAGTTGTAAAGTTTGCATCTCCATTCACTTCATTCCAAATGGTTTCCAATTAATTGTTCCTTAACTACTTTTAGAAAGCTTTTGGGATAGAGACTCCATTTTAGTTTGAATGTCCAGTTTAATGGATTCAGCAGTCCTGTCAGTAGGGCACGCTGCCTCCAGTGACCTGTGAGGGAGGCGCGGCCTGCACTTCCTGCACTGACCACAGGGTGGCGCCGAGTTCGCCTCTCTGACCCACAGCGCATGCTCCTTCCCTGCGAACTCGATTGTGAGGTCAGCTGAGAGCAGTTGAGCCTCCTCAGGCGCGGGGGCGGAGGCGGAGGCCTTCCGGTAGGACGCCCGGCTCAGTGTCTCTGCTGAGAGGAGCTCGGTCTCCGTCTCCTTAGGACTCGCTGGGGTTTCGGCTTCAGGACAAAGTGGGGCTGCGTCCACGCTGACTAGGGAACTAGGTTTCCTGAGGACCCAGGTGATGCCTGAGGAAAAGGTGAAGAGACGGTGAGGAAAAGTGGGGAGAAGCTTCCTGTGGGCGACTGACCGTTGAGGGGGTCCGTCTTCGTGTGAGCGAGGGAGGGCTTGGCGTGGAAAGCTGGGTTTTTGTTCAGGTTTGTGTGCAGGGTAGCCAGCGTGAGTTATGGGGCGTCCAGTTTTCCCAGCACCATTTATGGTGGGGAGTGTCGTGCTCCTTGGTGTGTCCTTGGTCCCTGTGTCATAAATTCACCGACCCCGTCCGTGGGGGTTGAATTCTGGTCTCTCTGTCCTGTTCCTCTGGTCCCTGTGCCCGTTTTGAGCCAGTTCCACACTGTTTTGGTGACTGTAGCTTCTCAGCAGAGTGTGACGTCAGGGAGGGAGATGCCTCCAGCCCGTTCTCTTTTTTCAGGGTTTCTTTGGCTATTTGGGGTCCTTTGTGGTTCCCCACAGATATTAGGAGGATTTGCTCTATTTGGGGGGAAAATACCATGGAATTTTGGGAGGGATTGCATTCACTGTGTCCACTGCTTTGGGTAGCATGGATATTTTAACAACATTAATTGTTCCATTCCATGAGAACAGGATATCTT